>NC_135572.1:266257630-266882630 GCF_965152235.1 Eretmochelys imbricata | reverse complement strand
ACCAAGAGCGATAAATCACCTAGGCGAGATAGGGATGTTTTGAATGCCCAATGCATTCAGCCCTTAGCCTCTCTGCTCCCAGATGCTTGGATGCTATGGTGATGAAGGTCACATAGATTAAATAAATTCCTCTGGAAACCTGTATGAAGGCAAGCCCTAAATGAATGATACAATTCATCTCCCTTAGACTGTAGGCTCTTTGGGGCAGGGACAGGTTTTTTTGCTCTGTGTATGTCAGTTTCTAGTGCATTGGGCCCAGATCCTTGCTTGGGGTACCACAATACAAATAATAAATGGAAGCTAAATATTAAGTGCTCATGGCTGTAGCACATGGGGCACTCATATACTACAGCAGTAGAAGCATTACCACATACATAATAATTATGACAATAAAAGGAAATGGAGTGTGGATGGGCCTAGGAAACACAGACTGCTCTATATCACACCACAGCAGGCGGAGGTGGGGTGACAGAGCAGTAAAGAATACTGTGCATTTAACAAAGAACACCCCTCTGCTGGTGGAAGTGCTTAAAAGTGGCCTCACAATGGGAAAATATAGTGCCAGATTTTTATATATTATTTTGGCCAGCAGTGGGGGAGGCTTGGGAGGGTGAGGGGAATTAAATGACATTGGTTTAAGAGTTTATTAGGTTTACAGTGTTAGGAAAAGTGCATGGTCTGAAGGCTTGCACTGGCTGCTCTGTGAGGGAATGTAGCACATCTTTTAGCCTGTTATACTCAGTGACTCTTGAATATGCATGTTACACATCCTGGTTTATACCAATAAAGTAGCATTAAAAAACCCCATCCAGTTGTCAACAGCACAGGACTTATCAGTCACCCAGATCCAAAACATGGAGTTTATCTCCTCTTAATCCTCTGTCTTCCCTCTAAGGCTGTATGTTATCTTTTGAAGACTTGCCAGTTCACTGATTTCTCTCCTCTCCTGAGCAGTTCCTTGTTCTACCAATGCAGCTCAATCTTGACCTGCAGCACCCCCTGCTGTATCAGTCCAGGAACCCCCCTTGCCCAAATAGCTCTGCCCATATTCTTCAGTACTGACCTTCAGCACCCCATTATTCCGGGCCTGAGCTTTGCCTATGTACCTCAGTCCTGTCCTGCAGCACCCCTGCTATCCCAATCCTAAACCCAGCCCTTCCCCACCACTTTGACAGTGCACCCCTCAACCCTTATCCACAATACTCTCCGCTATTTCAGTCGTGGGGTCTCTTCTGAGCAGAGAATAGCAAACACAAAAGGCATACAAAGCAGACACAACATCCACGGACGTGGCCGAGACCCCTCAAATTCAATACACTCAATATCTGCAGCCACTAGGGAAAAAAAATCCTGCCTCCTGCCAATCCACTGGCTTTGGGAAAATTTTTAAAAATCCCAATAGCCAAAGCAGCAGAATGCTCCTCCCATCCCTCCTCCAGGCCCCATAACCAAGCAACCACATTTTCACTTCTACCAGTTGCTTAATTCTGAACGCTCTGGTGATGCCCCACACTCCCTCACCCACCCCCATTTTTCCCCCTTGTCCATTCCTCATTGCCCACTCTCATCTGGGTTCCCCCCACAGCCTATGAACATGCTGGGCCTGAGCACAGCTTCTATCCTATCAACGACACAGAGGAGAAAGGCGAGTGAGACCAGCCAGGAGGAATGACTTATTACGATGCTCAGAGTGGTTGGACTGTGGAGGGCATGACAATTCCAAAATGCAATGTACGATGCCTCAAAATTAACAACAACCCAACAAAGGAAGAGGGAAACAATCTCCTCAGCATGTCCCTGCATGGTCTCCGATTAAATGTCCAGGGTTTCTCTGCCTCCCCACCGCCACCAGACACAGCTGGGGTATGTTGCGATGAGGACTGGCACTCTGGGAAATAGCTCCCTCTATAGTATTTAGACAGCCAGCCCATGCCTCAGAGTGCCGGCTGCCAGGGGCAGGACATGGTCTGGCAATTCACTGCAGATTCAACAAAAACCAGGGGAATAGCCGCAGGCAGATTATCTGCTTCAATTTGTGCAGCCTGGAATGACTCATGAGAGGTGATATGGATGCAGCACCAGATTGGCCCTTTTGGGAACTCGAAAGCTAAATGCATCCCTTGTTTGACAGCTGCCCCACCGGCGGTCTTAGGAACACTCCCTCCCTTGTTCAGACAAAATGTTTCCCTGCCACCCCAGCCACCCCTAGGGCTGTGATCACAGTACATCTCACTTGTTAAGCAGGGTCAGGCTTAGCACACTTTGTAGGGAGACCGACAGGGGAAACGGAAGTAGTGCAAGCAAGTCGGGAAGTTATGCTTTTTACTCAGAGCCAACCCTGATACTCCAGCATAGTGCGGATGGAAGGGGTCTACAGCCGGAGATAGCTTTCGGTTGAACCCGTGGGGGTGACCACTTTTGTTTCGGCTTGGCAGGATTCGAGTTAAATTGACAGATGTTGGGTAAACGTCTGTTTCAGCAGACAAGAAAAATTGATGAAAACAATATCGATCGGTAACAGTTGGTGGGAGTCCAGCCTCACCCCCACCTCCCGCCTCCATTGCGCCTGCAGGGATTGGGGGTCACCCACAGGTGCTGGAACAAGGGGTGCTGCAGTGCTGCCTCACCCCCTGGCTTGAAGTGGTTTCCATCATATCCAGGCTTTACAGTTTGGTTCAATGGCTCGGAGCACTCCCACTGTACAAATTGTTCCAGCACCTCTGGTGTCACTGGCCCTGCGGCACTGCCCGGAGCCCTCCGCAGCCCTGCCACCACAGGACCGAGGGAGCACGGCTGTGACAGCAGGGCTCTCTGCACTGCTGCAGGGCTGGAGCGACCCTAACCCTGCAGGTGCAAGATGCAGGGAAGGCTGCAGTCCTAGCAGGGCAGAGCAGAGACCCCACCAACCACAACTACGAGGAGGAGAACAGTCCCCATCTGTGGGGGAGGCCACCCCGGTGCTGAATGGCTGCTTCCCCGGGTAGGAACTGTTCAGCAGCACCCCGTGGTCTGGCCTTGGTCCTCCGCCTCGCAGTCCTAGCCAGGGTCTCTGCTCCATTGGGCCAAGATCACTGCCTCCACCACACCTTGTGCCAGGGTGTTTTGGGCCCCTCGGCCATGCAGGGAGCCCCCTGCATCTTTGGTGTCAGTGCTGGGAGCCCCCTGAAGCCAGCATTGGAAGCCCCTGAAGCCCTACTATCAGCACTATCCTAACCCTACCTCCCTCCCACCCAGCATTTCCAGCAATTGTAAAAGTAAAAATGGTTAAAAAATTTAAAAAAAAATAATCTTAAAAATAAAAATTGATATTAACCACCGCAATTAAAGACCAATACAAATCAATTCTGCCAAGCGGAGCTGTGGTGCTCAAGGCTTCCAGGGCCCATTTTGCAACAATAGGGGTTTCAACCCCAATTCCAGCTTGGGTTAGGTGACATTTTACCTTCTTAAAAGTGCCCCTGCAGGGCTCACTTCCCCTCCTATGACACCGCTGGCTAGTGTGGCTGGAGCAGGTTGGGCTAAGCAGTTCAGCCCAGAATTGGTCACATTTCAGTGACAGGCGAGGGGAAGGTGCTCTATGCGAACACACAGACACACAGAGAGACAGAGAGACCACACACACACACACACACACACACGAGCATGTTGAGGGGATGGTTCTTTCTGGGCTGAAAGATGCTATTAGAAAGATCGGAGGGACTAGAAAATTCAAGAACCCACCTCCAGAAGGATCCCAGTCTCCCCTTTCTGTAGGTGCTCCTATAATGAAGGTGATGGGTGAGGTATAAGAAGACAAGCAGATAGACAGAGGTCCCCTGACCCCTTCATCCTAAACAAATACCTAGCCTTTGCTGGGGCAAGACAGGAGGGGCAGTCTACACAAGCTGGTGTTGGCAGGACAGGCCTATCAGTAAAAAAAATCAAGTCTGCCTCTTTGAGGGGTGACTCCCTCCAGGGGAGGTCTCACTAGTATAACAACTTTGGACCAGCCCCCTTCATGACTGCTCCCTGGATAGAGAGCAGCTTGTCGTCTGACACGTCTTCCTATCCATCTCTAAGGTCCTGGCTTGTCCCCAGCCCACAAAGGACCCACTCCCACACCCAGGGTCTCCTTCCAGGCACAGCTTTATTGTCCAAACATCGGCCAAACACAAAAACAGCTCCTCAGCCCGTAGAGCTCCTTTGCCTCTCTTAGGTCCTCCTGCTTCAGGGCTTATGGCAGGATTCTTCCTTGTTCTTTTTAGCTGAGCCCCATCTTGCAGTGCTCTGGAAGCCCTTTTCCCCCAGCAGGCTCCCACTGCTTCCCCTCCGAGGGGACTCTGGCACCCTTTCCCAGGGGACTCCCTGCTGCTCCTGCTTCCCCTTCATTACAGGCTGGCTCTTTCCAGCCCCACGTGCTGCCCCGGGCACCTGTTCTAGCACAGGGGTGCTGGACCTGCTTCATTTCAAGGGGCCAGCCACCCTGTGACACCATCCATTACAAAACTCATCACTGTAGTACCCAGAAATGACACTAGTACCATAGAGAGCATTCTAGAGTGGAATGTTGTGCAGCTCAGAACCTTCTAGGACACGGCCTTTAGCCTCCCCACTCCATGGGCCACTCACAGCTGGTCCCCTCTCTGAGGCAGCAGAATTCCTTTGTGCCAGTCCGCGTGGTGCGCTTCACAGAAGGTGCCACAGAAAATCTGGTATCATAGGGCCACCCGGGCATCTACCAGAAGTACCAGATGTGAGTAACTGAGCCAAGCCCCTTCAGCAGGGAACCAGAAATAGGGAATGAAAGCAGAGTCAGTGCCTCTCCGAAAAACTGCTGGCAACCTCCCAGCACCCTTAGGTTGAAAACCAGTGTTTTAGAAAGTCCTGGCACGTTCCTCTGCTGGTGAAGGATCAGTACCAGGCAAATGGCACATGGAGGGACAGAGTGGTTCTTCGCTAAACATCTCTCCTTTGCTACCAAGTGCACAGAAATGTATGAAATGGTCCTTTAAAAAAAAAAAAATCAGATAAGTCACTCATGCATGTGAGGAGCAATGCTGACATTCCATCCAAGGGGAGGAAGGACACTCATGGTCTCAAAGGGAACTGCTGACCCCTACACAGTTTGCACCCAAAACCCTCCTTGTAGCCAGGTCTCAGAACTGTTATCTCTGTCCCCAGCATGCATGTCCCCTGTGAGCAAGCAAGTGCAAGCCCACAGCTTTGCTCTCTTGGTCTCTCACATATGGACCTACATACACACACACGTACCAGCACAGAGAAAGCTCATTAGCTCGCCTGCCAGGAGTAGCTGCTGGCCTTTGGCTCATCCCATTCCCATTTCAAAAGCACCTAGTTTTGCTGTGAGAAGGTTGGAGGGTGGATTTTGATTCCTCCGGGGGAAGCTGATCTCAAATGGCAAGAAAAGCTGCAAGCTTAATGAGCAGAAGGAAGCACCTGGAGAAGAGGAGGAGGGATTGAAATTTAGGAGAAGCAGGGACTCAGGGGGGTGTCTTTATCACGAAGGCCTGTATCATTTCATGGCCTCCAGTGAGACATACTATCCCCCAGTGCTGCACAACGCGGGGGCAGGAGGGGGATTAAGATTTCAGGATTGCTAATGCCAGGGCCTTGGTACACATGTAACAACACACCAAGATGCTGTGAGACAGCAAACACGTGGCGCACAGCAGACACTGGTCCCCCACAACCTCCCTGCCCCTTCCCTACCCCAATGAAAAGTATTTGGTGAGCCATGACTCCTCCTAAGTGTTGGCCACAGAGATGAAAGGCCGGTGGAGGAGACCAGATCACCTAACCAGAGCCTGGATTCTTGGAAAGCTGGTGGGAAGCAAAGAGGATACAGGTGGCTACAGTGGTCTAATTGGAGAGGGGCCCTTTAATGCCAGGGGAGAAAGGGAAAGTACCTGAGGACAGCTGGAGAGCTCGTTCTTTCCTCTCTCTCCTTCCTCCCAGCACATTATAACCTCTCTCACCCTCAATGACCAGCGAAAGGTCCAACAAGGAAGTAGTGCTGCACCCAGAGTCCATCCTAGGGGACTAAAGGAACCAGTATGCGATTACGTGCTTCTGTTTTGCCACCTGTCTGGGGTGTCTGCTTGGTTGATTATACATGTCTGCCTGTCTGTGAGTGTGTCCACGTGGGCAGTTGTCCATGCGTGTGCTCCAGTGTCTGTGTACTTCCCTTTCTCCCTGCATATATGGTAGCTCACAACTATCCCCATCTCAGCTCCAGACTCCCCTCCCTCCCCTACAGCCCAGATGTTCTTCCTACCCACCTCATTGTAAACGGCTCACATACAAAACTGAGTCATGAGACTGAGATAAGGGGGAAATTAAATTTCTTCCAGTTCTGTTAAACAGCTTTACATTTTTATAGCACCTTTCCTCAGGAGGGGATGCACATTCTTTGTCGAGCATCTATCAGGATCGCTCACCTGCTGCTGACACGCAGCCACCTCTGGCATGAAATGCAGCAGTCATTCTGTACCTGTAACACTGTGCAACACTGTGATGAGATGGGGAAGAGAAGGATAACTTCTCCCACTGAAATTGCAGGGGGCAATTCTTAGGCAGACAGAATTAAATTAATCCATCATTTGTGGCGTGTGGGCCCCTGAAGAACATTTGTGCCTTTGTATGTACGTCTGCGTATGAATTCATGTGCGTACCTGTAAGAGTATGTCTGTGTGTCACTCTGTGAGTATTGTCACTGGTACACATGAACACGAATATGCGTAAGAACATAAGAATGAATTATGCATGTGCACCTTCTAGTGTGTCTGTTGCACATGATGGAGTCTGTGTTTGTTTCTATACACAGGTATGTGTCAGTTGTGCGTTATCTTCGATGCATTCGTCTGTGTGTGTGTGTTTGACCTTTCATTCAATTTCAGTAGCACAATATCATCAGTTGTACGCGGCTCTGTGTTTATGTTAATCTAGTGTGTGTGTGCGTGTGTGTGTGTTCCTGTCGGACAATATCTGTGTGCGTGTGTGCACACATCTGCATCCACACGTAGATCTATACGTGTGCATGGAGATCTGTAAGGGAGAGATCTGTAAGCCTGTTTAGGTTGCCCACACCTGGCTAGCCGTCTGACCCAAATCTCTTCAACTGGAGTACACCTCGAGAAACTAGGGAAGTGCAGACAAGGAGTTAATATAACACAAATGGGGCAAGAACCCTGAGGTCTCCTCCATCCTCACACAGTCCTTCTTGGGGTACTTTCCACTGTGAGAAGAGGGGAGGGAAGGGTGTGTAGGACTCAGCAGAAATTAATTCACTGTTTGTACCTGAAACAAATACCCGAGTATTGGGAAAAGAGAGGAGTGTCTCTGTGCTCCAACAGATCATCACAGTGGACTACGCAAGGTCTAGGGTCCTCTGCGTGGTCAGGCTGTTTAAATGCCTACTGATCATTTCCCTTCAGATGAACAGCTGGTTAATTGAATCGTCTTATCTCCCTACACTTATTATCCTGGGCCAATTCACTCAGAGGGCTTGACAGCCTCTTCCTTCTCACCCTTGCTGCTTTGGACACTCTCACTTGCACAGAACTCTGCGCAGAAAAGATTCCACCAGCCTCAGGGAAAGGAGAGGGGATGCAGCATAGGCTGATCTATGCTCCATAGAAGACTCCTGCTCTCACGCAAAATCTAATTGTTTCACCAGGAGGTACTAGGCAGGGTAATCTGAGACAGTCCAAGAACAGGAGATGGGGGTGCAAAATGTGAAAAAGATGCCATGGAGATCAATAGGCAGTAAAGGACAATGCTGCCCTTTGCTAGTGGGATGGAGAAATTATGATGGATTCTTTACAAAAAGCAAGAGGGAAAAAAGAGAGCGTGAACAAGGAGCCATCACCAGACCCACTGAGTCATGTTTGGGCTTGGGAGATCTCGGGGAAGGGTGGGTCCCTATAGCAAAGTCTTCACCCTGCAGTGTTCAGAATGAAAATCTGAGCGTGATAGAAATGAGAGATGGAGAAGACCTAGCAGGTCTCATTTAGTCCATCCCCAGATAACACACCATTGTTCTCTACAGAACATTGTTAGCGCTCTGCCCAGTCTAGTTTGAAACGTCCCTAACGATGAGGGTTCCAAGACGTCCTTTTGGAGATTACTCTACATTCTAATAGACCTCTCTGTCAGTAAGCTCTTCCTGAGAGTCAGCCTATAGTTTTTTTCTCTCTTAAATTTCATCCCATTACTCTCACAGTTTCATCCCCTGGTACAACCCACAACAATTCCTCCCCCTCCTTGGGGTTTACACCTTTCACGTTAGTAGAGTCTCATCATGTCCTTTCACTTAAATCACCACTTAGCCAAGCTGCACATATTTAACTTTCTATACTGCCTCATAAATTATTCTCTCCAGCCCCCCATGTCATCTGCATTGTTCATCACTGCTATAATTTACCTACATCTTTCTGATAATGAAGTGCCAAGAACTGAATACACTGTTCCAGGGTGGAATCACATCACAGCCACATAGAATAACTGCAATGGTGTCTGCAGTCCAAAATTCGACTTGTCTATTTTGCTGCCTTATCGCAGTGCAGGCTCACATCGAATTTGCCATCTACTGTCACACCTCAGTCTCGTTTCCCATTTCTTCCCAGGTGCCCCCCTCCACTGACTCTCTGTGCTCTCTCTATCTAGGCATTTGTACCACATGGTTCAGATTACATTCCCCCCGATGCATTAGCTGGCATTTTTCTAAGATGAATCTCATTATGTTATTTTCTGCCCATGTTTCTAATCTCTCTGGTTCTCTTTGTATTACTGCTCTGTCCTCACTAGCACGTGAAAATCTCCCAATTTATTATCATTGGAAGATGTCATTAACATGCCGTTTACTCCCTCTTCCAGATCATTAATGAAGTCGTTATGAAGTCGGATGATGAAGAAAGCAATCCTGTGAGCTCCCAGGAAGGGAGGGGTTGGAGCTTTTCTCCCACATGCTTTAGGCCAGGATGTTTAGTGCTGGAAGGCGAGTGGAAGCCGAATGTTAGAAGCCTGAGCTTTTCCTGTAGCCTTTATAACTCAACACAGGACTGCACACGAAGAGGGGAAGGCAGTTATGTTTTTCAAGCTGTGAGGGAGGTCATGGAGCCTAGTCACATGACCCCCATTAATTCAATTCCTGTTTTTCTGACCTCCAACCTCAGTTGTCACTGATGGCGACGTTCTTTCCATTTCTTGGCGTCTGGTGAAGAGATGTGGATGCTGGGAGGGTGGGGAGGAAGCTTGGACTGCCACTGCCCAAGCTGTACCTGCTCTGTGGGTAAATAGGAGGTGTCAGTCCCCAGGGCAGATGCCAATCTAGTGGTTTTCCCCAGCACTAAGTTAGAACTAGAAAGCCCTGGTCGTATCACCCACCATTCCTGGAATGACTGGTACATCTGTGTCCTCTCTCACACCCCCTACTCTACTCCCCGCAAGAGCTCTGCTTTTAACAAGGGCCATATTCATCCCTGGTATAACCCCACTGAAGTCAGTGGAGTTACCCCAGAGATCATTTTGCCCCAAAGATTCTCCCACATGGGAAGTCCATTCCAAGGGCAAGTTCCTGTGGGGAAAAGCACCAGTCCTACCCTCCATAGCCCCATACCCACTCTTGCTCCTTCCCTGTGTGGATCCACCATAAAGGGCTAAAGTGCTCTGCGCAGCTTGTCAGCATCCACTCCCAAGCCGTAATGGCAACAGCCGAAAGTTCCACTTGTGCCAGACCTGTCGCTGAGGTAGACCATACAGCCCCGCCTTTGTGGTACTCACCGCACCTTCAGGCAGGGCAGCTAGGGCCTCCGCCAAAGGCACCACCCCCACAGCTCAGCTAGTTTCTTTGGACAAGACTTCACAGCCTGACTGGAAATCGCCAAGAATGGGCAGGGCAGGGCAGGGCGAGGTGATGGTGGCCCCCTGGAGATTTAGGAACTCTCAAAAAAAATCTTAACATCCCATAGGATTCAATTGGATTAAATAATATTGGGCTTGAGCCTGCAAACACTTACTCAGGTGAGTAATCCTTATTTATGAGTGTGCCAGAAACACTGGGACTACTCATATCAGTAAAGACTACTTGTAAGTAGAGTTTTGCAGGGTTGGGCCCATTCAGAGAAGCCAGGGCTGCTGCCTCAGTGGGCTGAGTAACTGAGGTAACTGTGCTGGGGGGAACCCTTCGGATGCTAACGCTCAGCAGAGGGACCGGGCTCCTGCCACCACCCACTCTTCCTTCCGACGTCCTCAACTCCTCCTGCCTTTCCCAAGTCCCCTCTAGCCCCCTCATGACTCCAAACTCCCACTGACACCCCCACCCTGATGGCCCTGCTCTCTCACATCCCTCACCCCCATCGCTCTCCCATGGCACTGCTGCCTGGTGCCCTAGGAAGTCGAGGCAGCAGCACCGAGCTCTGTTTCCCCCCTCTTCTCCCCATGCCCCTCCAACACCCTATCAGAGCTGCAGCCTCTCCCTGTTTCTCCCCAGAGACCCATCCCTTCCCCAAACGTGTCCCAGACCCTTCCCCTGATACCCAGACAGCTCCCCTAGCACCACAACACCTCTGTGCTAAGCAGATTTGGTGAGTCAGGGAGGGAGCTTAGCAGTGCTGGAGATCAGAAGTGGACAGAAAACCCACCTCAAACCACCACCCCACTGCAAACATTCTGACTCAATTCCTCTCCTCACATCCCCACTACTCACCATACCTCCCCACTGTCCAACCTGGGGCCAGCCCCGTGTGGGGTGCCTGAAGGAAGTAAAGCAGTGAGTGGGTAGGCATGGGAGGGTTAGCAGGGTTGTAGAGGGATGAGTGAGGATTTGGGGGGCAGCAGGCATCATCCATGCCACACATCCTACAGTCAGTGACAGCCCCAATCCACCACCTGGCTCCAGGAGAGGTCTCCAGACAACCACTGCTCTCTGGTGGCACACAGGAGGGTCCCTAGAAGGACAAGCTGCCTCAGGAACAAAACTAGTAGCTCCACTCCTGAGCCACCTTCAGCCGCAAGTCTCTCCCTCTCCTTGCCCCGTGATGGTGGGAGACAGGGAGATAGCTCTCCTTACGAACCACACACAGCCTCAGTTCTCCCATTCCTGCTCCACTCCTCCTCCCCCATCCCCCACTCAACCCCAATCCCGGCCTGTCCCCTGTCAGCCCCACTCCCCACCCTGTCCCCCACTATCCCTACCACATTCATCGGGTAAACACTGCTGGATATAAATACAGATACACATTAAGGAGTAGGCTGCAGCATGGGCAGAATAAGTTCAGAGCTGTTACCATGTTGGGTATGAGGACAATGTTAGTGGGATCATTGCGGGGGGAACATGGACCAGGTCACTGCAGGGGGATATGGGAGAGGAGCATTGTGCAGAAGGACCAGTAGGGAGACAGCAGTGGGGGACAAGGAGGCATGATGGAAGTCCAGGGAGGATAACACTGATGGCTAGCCCTGAGTGAAATCAACCTCTCTGCAAAGGCCTATGTACCATCTAGGGAGTAAGTGGGGATAGGCCATGTGCTGGCTCTCTGCCCTGGGGCAGATTTCACCCCCAACAAATAACTCTCAATGTTGCTATGTACTTATTTAAACCTGGGAAATCCCCCCAAACAAAAAAAACTTCCTTTGCTAAGACCAACAGGTGCTTGACTACAACTCTCACCAGTGCAATCAATGAAAATCAAGGAAACTGCCAGCAAAGGCAGCCTTCGTATACTTCATATTCATAACGCCCCTAGATCGCACCATACAAACATGCTCACAGTTTCCTCACCTCTGCAACAAACTCCCCTGCAATTCCCGCATAGCCAACCTGCTGCATTGCACGTGCTCAGTTCCTCTACATTACACCCAAACCTGCCACCTGATTTCCCTGAGGAAAGAACAGACGGGTGGAGTTCACTCTCTGCAGTCTTTGCCAAAACACAGCAGCCTGTGCAGGAGGTGTGTTCCCTTAGCAGTGGTCGGAGTTAAGGTTGCGTGATGGGGCGAGATTTGGTGTGTGCCCTGTGGGGCTGGCTGCATGTTTGACGGGTGAGGGTCTGATGACAATCAAGTAGCAGCTGTTGCCAAGACTGCCTTTTTCCACCTGGGCTTGGAAAGACGGGTGTGACCTTCCCTTAGGAAGGCAGCCCCTCGTTATCGGGATCCATGCCTTTGTCGTATGGAGATGAGGCTGCTGCAATGCACGGGACTTCATCTCAAGACCCTTCGGAACAGGAAGCTGGTGCAGAATGCAGCTGCTCGCTTCAAGAGCACACTCATTCACCAGGAGCTTTGGGGAGGTGTTGGAGGAGCTGGGTTTGACCCATACAGACCTGAATGGTTTGAGACCTGCCTACCTGCGAGACCTCCTCTCTTCCAATCTGACACTACTGCAGCGCTATCAGCCCCCCAGTCTGGCAGCAGGGCATTTTCTGGGAGATGTCCTGACCCTAATTAGTCCCAAATTGCTCTTCAGAGCATGCTGCAGTGCTTATGAGGTAGTGGGTTGAAGGGTACAGGGGAGGACAGGGGAGTATATTACCAAGATGGCTGGTTAATTTATACTTTCTGGGTTATGGCTGGATGGGTTAGTCATATTTTCAATTGGTCTGAGGTATTTTTATACATAAGTGTGAGTGCTGAGAGCTTTAGGATAGGCATTTTAAAGATGTTTGAATAAATTTCATTAGTTGACTATAACAGGGCTTATAAAAGTGAAGAAACCTTCATCTTGATGCTAATAATACAGCAGTTTTCATCTGTAGACCACAAAGAAAGTAAGTTTATCCCCATTTTACAGATGGGAAACCAAGGCACAGAATTACTATGGCCCTGATCCTGCAATCTAATCCGGGCTGATAGATCCCTGTCCCCATTCATAGACCCACTGATTGCAGTAGGGCTCTGGGCAGGTGCAGATGTCGTCCACCTGTGTGGATTAGACTGCAGGATCAGGGCTATCCCTCAGACAGTAGGCTAGCTGTTTTAAAGAACCCTTCCAATCACATGTCCATTTCACGCTGTTTTTGTTTCCTTTATGTGAGAAAAATGAACAAAAAGCAATGTAAAGGTTTTGTTTGAAGCAGATGAAGCTTATTTGCACTGGAAACTGGAATTCCAATCCTTCCCCAAAGGGACACAGGCTCAGCCCAATCCATCCTAGTCTTGTTTGTCTGCACTGCACAAGTTGCTATGATTAGACTGGATAGAAGAGGGCTGTAAAAGCAGGGAGAGCTGTAGATCGGGATTGAGTTGCATTGGGCAGAGATGCATGGTATTTCCAAAACCGGATTAGCAAGGGATAATGCAATCAGGCTTGAACATACATTGGTAGAGCTGTGGTGAGGGAGAAAGGCCAGAACTGGAATGGCAGGGAAGCTGCAGGTCAGGACCGAGGTGCATTGGCAGAGCTGTAGGAAGACCCAGGGTTGGAATAGCAGGGGATGCTACTGATGAGGAGGTACAGCGACAGAACTGCATGGAAGAAGCGAGCCCAGCCACTGCTAGACTCTGGGCAGCCTGACTAGCCTTTCTTACTTCACAAGTGCTGAGATCCACCACACTTACCCGTCCAAACAACAAGCAAGCAAGCAAGCAACTAACAATTACTTCCTGAGCCAGCATCAGCCCATGCTTCCCCAGTGTCACATCCTGCCTGGTGCACACTAAGGTGTCACTGCTAGGGCTGCACCCAAGGTAGCCGGAGGCGAGGTTTTAGAAAAGAGGAGAAGGCTAATGTTTTTAAGCATCTTCAGAAAGAGCCACGCTCCAGCAATTAGAAATGGGACCTGGAAAGCCCCTGCAGGGGGAAGCCCTTTCCTCGCTTCTCAAACCCCTGAAACCTCACAGCATGACAGGTGTTTCTTTACTCGTGTGTTGAGCTGGCAAGTGCTCATGCACACCCTTGCCAGGGACAAGCCCTTCCCAGTCTTTCCAACACACTCATGCACATGCAGTGCCAGAGCTCCCTGGATAACTGCTGCCCCTGTCCCCAAGCCAGCCAGGTGCAGGCATATGTGGGTGGCATGAGCATGTACCTGCACCCCCGCCCCCAGGAAGGGAATGTGACGACATAACAGATTTACCTAGATGGGAGAGAAAGGGGGTTGTATTTAGCTAATAATGTATATTTGATAGGAATGCCATGAAATCATAGTATTTAATGGAGAAAAAGGAACCCGCAAGCCCATGCACAATCCCCTGCCAGCTCATACTAAAGCCGGCCCTTGCCTGAATCAGGGTTCCTACCAAGACTCAAGATACATGGAGGCGCTTTTGGGGGGTGCTGAGATGACTTAGGGATCCTGAAAAATCGCTGTTCCCCTCCTCCACTCTCTATGTGTTGCAGATTAAGTTTCTTTAGAGGTGTGGGGGGGGGGTGTCATGAAGTCTATTGGTTTGTGAATTTCTTGCCCCAGATTAAGACAGGGTTAAAACATTAATGTGGGGGTGCGGGTAGGAGACACCTCCCCCACCCCAGATATCAAACAAATCTTTGACCACCAGCCAGAATTGAAAGAGACCAACAACCCTGCAATAGCACATAGAAACAACAGACAATTAATGCAGCATTATGCAAAGTGACAGAGATACAGATCCGCTAACAGACCCCCAGATCAACAAGAAATTGTTCCCTTCTGACTGAGAGAAAATGCAAGGCAAGTTCTGTTTTCTGACATTTTCCATTTTCTCGGAAATAATCTGCACTGAAGTGATTTTTTTTTTAAAAGCCCCTGATACTTTTCACCCAGCTGCTGTTACCACGAAGCAAATGGAATACCCTTCAGTATTACAAAAACATAATACCGGGGTGAGGGGGGACATGCCAAATATTTGCCAGTTGTCAATGTCTAACAATATCCCTGGGTCTCTCTTTTTTTAAATTTTCTCTCTCCTCCAAATGCACAGAAGATGACAAATTTTATGTGTAAAGTGCATACTATACTTCAATCCCTCCAAAACACTTTTAAGAGCTGCACGCACAATTTCAACGCAATAACAATAACTAAAAATGAAGAAAGATTTATTTATTTTTTTAAACCCAAACCCAAGACCCAGCTCTTGCTTTGCAAATGAAAAAAAGCTGAGAAACCCCTAAATCCACCTTTACCAGTAAGCCAGTTTACCAAAAGTTAAATATATACAGGTTCAGACAATCAGCTCTCCAGAGGGGAGATGTTCTAAACCCCCCACTCCCAATATCCCCCTCTTCCCCCAAAAATCCATGATTAATACTAAATTCCCTCTGATTATTCATACACACATTGTATAGTATTTATAGACACATATAAATAAATAGAGAGATTCTGTATGTGTGTGACAAATGCATTCTTTATAACAATTGCCCATATATACTACTGGACTCATATTTTCCCCCCCAGACAATATAAATTATTACTACTTGTTGGGTGAATAGTGGCAGTGACACACACACACACACAAATAACTTTCCTTTTTCACAAGATGAAATAGCTAGCATTACAGATGCATCTATCCTACGCCTTTACTCATTTCAAAAAGGAAACAGGTACTAAAGAGAACAGACATGCTAAAGGTGGAGAGGGGTGGGGGTACAAGTTTTCTATTTTTTTTTTTTTTAAGAGAGCCGGACATTAGGTTAGCCAGGTGTGCCTATTTCCCACCTACCTTTGCATGGAACAGAGATCTCCAAAAGGGAACGTCCAGGTCAAAGAAGTAAAAAAAAAAAAAAAAAAGAAAAAATTAAAAAAAAAAAAGGAAGCTTTGAAAAATTCCCAACAAACCCCCCTCCCCGAGCACACACACACACCCTCCCTCCCCCACCCCAAAAGAAGAAGATCAGGATCAGCTGAGCGACTGGGAGCAGAGAACCAGCTGGCAAGAATCAGGGAATTGTGTTAGATCCATAGCTGCGAGCATCGAGCGTGTGCAGGAAGGAGATGGTGTAAAAGGAAAATACATGTTAAGAAGAGGTGCCTGTTCAGGCTGGAGCCTGAGGCTTCAGAGTCGGAGCTAAAACGATCTCTCCCTGGGAGGGAGGGAGCTGGGGTGGTTTATTTTTCTTTTCCCCCAGGCAGGTGGGGACAGAGGGGTAAGGAGTGAAGGAAGCTTCCTTTAAAAAAAAAAAAAGAGAGAGAGAAGACGACAACGACCAGAGGGGCAAGATAATCACAAAGGGGTGGAAGGTGATGAGGGAAGTTTAGCTACTCCATGGTGGGAAAGCTAGGAGGAGAGATTTGTGTGTGGTTTCTATCGGTCTCTCTCTCTCTCTCTGTGTCTCATGGTATGTTCACCACAGGCTTACAGAGTGAGTGGCACAGAGAGAGAGACAGAATAACTGTACAGGCAGAGAGAGAGAGAAATGCTATCCTTACAGTGACACCAAATGTCTTTAGGGGAAACCTACAATTACAGACACACAGGGCAGAAATTTTAGAAGCATCAGAGAAAACACACACACACACACAATGTGGGGCTCAGGACAGCAGGTCTCCCCCCTGCCTTTAGCCAGCCTTTCCTCTCTATTCTACTCTGACACTAGCTTCAGACTGCTAGCACCTTTTCCTCTACTTCATGTGTGTGTCCCCCTCCACAGGTCACAAACCAAGCAGGTAAGGCATTTACCATTCTCTCAGAGAGGTGTAATAAACAAGGAGTCCTAAAAGCCCCCCCCCCCTCAAATTCAGGTCACCCCTTCCCCCTCCCTTTCTCCCCCCACCCCCCTGCACACACAACCTGTTACCATAACTGCAGGGATGGAAACAACTCACTGTAAATTAATTCCCCACTGTGTTTGTGAAGCTGGGGGGGAAATGATGTTGAAAAATAATTGACAGGTATTGTTGGACCCAATCCTCAGCTGGTGTAAAGTAGCATTGCTCAGCAGGAGGCAATGCAGCTAGATCGGTTCATACCAGCTGAGGACTTGCTCTATTATTTCTAGAGTAGAACCTGGTCCCCTACCTGCAGAGGCTGCCTGGGAGCTAGAAAATAACTTAACCTGACTTTGTGACTAGTCTCTCATGCGGTAAGATAAATAGGCCCTACTATATGTACATTTTGTCTCCTTTTAAGTTTCTGTTGGGTTTTCATTGCAGATAGGGACAGCACCTGGCACTGAATGGAATTAGCCCTTTAATTACAGCAGGTGAGAGGTTACACTTCTAGTATATGGTTTGTCTTTGCCAAGTGCCTGTGTGAGGACTATGGCCCCAATTGGATCTGTGCAGGGAAGCCCTGGTGCTTACTGGGGCTCTGCTTTGGCATGGATCCAATTGGGGGATCAGGGCGTCTGACTCACTCCCCCCATGTCAGTGGTTCTCCAACTGGAGGGTGCTTGCAGTTGTTCAGGGGGCTGGAAGTCCCACTTATGCCCTGTCTCTGGTAGCATTTGTCCTTGTAATAGATTCCCCTTCCACCACACATATGGCCATGTGAATTCCCAATGGTGCATCCTAGGAATTGTGGTAGGACAGAACTCTGGGGTGCATCTGGGGAGGATCAACAGTTGCAAGTGGCTAAATGTGAGATCAAAACTGTTGCTACGGAGTGCTGTGGTGCCCTCTTATCTATGTGAAGACAAAAGGTCCTGACCGCTTGTGGTCATTAAAGAGCCCCTGGAGTTTCTCACAAGGGTAAGGGCACTAACCCTAGAATCCTGAGCAATTTCCAATTTGGAAAATTACATTCTGCTTCCTTAAAATCCTCTCTGCGATTTCAACATTGAATAGAATCTTTTTTTCTTCCTGCTCTTAGCTGTTGCTATGCCCTGTCCAACAGCTGCCATATTCCACTTCAGAGCAGACTGCACTTTAGTGGTGGGTAAGGTGATCCTGAATGTAAGTGCTAAGTATTTAGTAATATTATAGTTGCAGCTTTGGCCTGAGTAGTTAGCCAAAGATCATAGCCTTGCAGGGTTATTTACATTAGGATGAGAATCAGATCACAGGAGAGTCTGGTATATTCTTGTCTTTTTGTCTTGTTTGTTTGTTAACAAAAATGTGTACACAAAGTCCTGTTTCCCTGAACATAGTGGAAGCAAATAGTAGGCAGTTTCCTTGTTCAGAAATCCCCATGTCTGCCATCCCAGCAAGCTCTATGCTCAAGAAGCTCTGTCCATCTGCTTCTTCCAAGGGGCACTCAATTCCATCTCCTGGCTTTCTGCTTCCAACACAGACAGCCTGCAACCAGGGAAACCCTTCAGTCCACACACAGAGCTCTGACCTCCCAGGTGGCCTCGTGCCTTGAGCCATAGCCCCCCAGTCAGTTTCACTACATAAAGGGGCATGATTGCTCCTTCTGTTGAGCCTGAAGGACAGTGTTTGGCACAGCCATTGGCTGTAATGAGGTCTGCAATTTCCTTTGTCTCCAAGATTCCCCTGATGGCACCCATCAGCAACTTTCAGCATAACATTATTGTATTATATAAAGGGCCTGATCTTTCATTCTCCCACTGAAGACAAATCCAGTTCTCACACTGAAGTCAATGCGTGTTTAGGGTGAGCAAGAAATGCAGGCCTGGAAACAAAGTTAGTTAAGAGCTCTGGATGACTGGTACTACATAAATGTCCTGTTATTACTCTGTTGTTAATAATGCTCTTAGACAAAAAGCCCTTTCTCTTATGCCACCTAGCTTTTTCCTTCCAGAGCATCCAGTCCGTACCACGATCATGTCCTGAATCCTTCCATGTTCCTTTTGAAATAAATGAGATCTTTTATTTCAGGCTAAATATGCATAACTTTGAGTCGCTCCTTGTTAGACAGCCTGTCTGTTCTGTAAATTTACCATGTTGCTTTCTCTGGACTCTCTCCAGCACCAGGAAAGAGTTTTGATTTTTTAAGCTACTGCATACAATATTCCAGGGGAGGAGCCTGTCCAGAGCTTGTGCGCGCGTGCATGTGTGTAAACACTGGTGAGCATCTCAAAATGTGGACTGATTTTCAGAAATGCCAATCTCGACATCTTAGCACAACTCTGGATGTGGCTCCAGCCATGTCCCAAGATGCAGTTGAAATTTCAGCATAGTACAAGCCTGACTATGTCAAAGGCCAAGTTAGATGCTGAAGCATATCTACAGATGAAAGGTTTGAGCCTTTGGAATGCCAGGCTGCTGGCAATCCACTCAGCTCCAGTTTTAACCAATTTAACCAATGTATGAATGTCCCACAATATGCGTCACACTTCTAAACCAACTCCCGGTCCTATGCAGTAACCACAAGAGCTTTCTTCCTTCCCTATATACAAGCATATACACGCCAAGGTACCATATACATAACACACTATATGAACAGACATGGGGCAGGCCTCTGCTATTTCCCTACCCCCAGCCCAGACACACACACCTCCACACTTCATATAAACAGGCACGTCCTCAGGACACCACAGACACATCCCACCTCTCGATACAGCCCCATACACACATGCTCCACTCCTAGATACAAAGGAAAGGCTGGCTGACCCTCCATGCCCTCATAGCTTTATGGTCCCTTTGACTCACCTGCTCGACCCCCTGGCCCGCTGGGCTCCTCATCATGAGTCACCACTCCCCCCTTCACCAAAAGCTTCTCCGCTCATTCCTTACTGGAGGGAGAAGGGTTCCAATCTCAACCCACAAATGAGACGCAGGAGCATTCTATGATTTCAAATGTCTCCAATTCACCAACAAGCCCCTTCAGGGGGAAAAGGGAAAATGCAATTGAATTTATTCATACATGAATATCAATGAGAGAGAGAGAGGAGGGGGGGGGCAGAGGGAGAAGCCGAGACGGAGAGAAGAAAGGGGGTTGCAGGGAGAGAGAGATTAAAGAAAGAGAACTGTGAGAGAAGACAGACGGGACCCAGGAAAGGGAGGAGGGACAGACACACAGAGAGGCTGAGCAGGTGGCTAAGTTGATGTGGCTTCCCAAAGATCCACACTGTGAAGGTCAGGTTGCCATTTTGAACTCTGACTTTCAAACAAACCCTCTAAACCAGAAAAAAGTCCATCCACAAAGGTCTGGGGGAGAAGGGGCAGAGTGAGGAAATGGAGGGGTCGGATTCATCCCCTCACAATGCGGAGCTGGTGACAAGAACAAACGAAGGCCAGTTTTGCTCCTTCTCAGCCACAAATCCAGCCAGGAATCCTCAGGGATTGAACACTTGGAGGAGGATTTCTGCATGCTTGTCAGTCACACCAAGTACAGCAGGTGACATGAGCCACGGGACAGCTGTAGCCAAGTCCTTGGGGAGGGGGGAGTTCTCATGGTGTGATTACGCCCTCCACAACCACTGGAGCAAACACCTGAAGAGAGGCAGTTCCCTGTCTCACGGGCCGGAGAAACAGGGCTTCTTCAACTGCTGGACCTCTTTCAAAGAGTTTGACCTTCTGTCACAAGAGGGACTGGGGTTCCTTCTTGAGCTACTAGGTGTGTGTGGGGGGGTGGGGGGTTAATCTTGGCTCCAGCACTTGGGTCAGATTAGAAGTGGGTCTGATGCTACACACATATCTGGAGCATTCTCTGTGGGTCCCTCCTCACTCTCGCTCGCTCTTTTGCTTTTGAGAGGTATAACAGAGGCAGCGTCTTCCCTTTCATCACTTGAGACAGCCGCGCTTGCTGACAAAGGCACAGGTCTGTATTTCAGCTCTAAAGAGCCCCGAGCGCTGGAAACCCTCCTGGAAATGGACTTCAATGGCTGCTATTGATTTCACTTAAGGGGGCAATTACCAGCCCTGGTGATTCGACTGCAAACAGCTTCCGAGCGGGGCCCAGGTGGTGGGGGACGGCAGGCAGGGAAGGAAGAGCCTTATAGACGTGAAGAGGCCTCAAGTCAATCGTGTCCTCCTGGCAGACCTATGAGCTGCCCCCTCTTCCCCATAGAGTGCCCTGCGCTGGCGATTTGCATACCAAGCGTCTGCATGCCCAGGGCGAGCAGTATCTCAGTTTTCAGCGACCAGACAGGAGCCAGTGCAGGATCTTAATGTGTTCTCTGGCCAACTCACATAAACTCAACAGGTGGCTGGGACCTGGCCAATAGTGAAGTGAAAGGCTAAGCCACATGGGGAGCCAAGTGAAGCTAGGAGGTGCTCTATGCATATCCCAGTCTCTGACGCGAGGACAAGTTTTCAGTTAGGCCAAGTCCCCTTCTCGCCTCCGGGTCAAACCCTTGCCAAGCCCGACCCCAGGGGCAGACTCTGTTATCCCCAGAGCAAGAGAGCCCCCTCCTCGTCTGAAGCTGGCACACGTACCATTAGCAAACACCGGTCACTACAAAAACCCAGACTCCACTTTTGTGCCTAGCAGGGACAGCCCACCCTGCCCACTTGGTGGTGACACAGCTGTGCAAAGCACATCAGCCCCTCTGAGTCGCATCTGCTGTGTGGACAGACCGCTCTCAACTGCTAACGGTCAGGGTGCAGCATAGACCCACGCACAGGTAGCTGGTGCGTATGCACCCTGTTGGGGACTGGCTGAGCTGCTAATGCCACCACAGTTTGTGTTTGCTGCTTCCAGTAGGCAGGGCTCAGTTTTTCCCCACACCCTTCAAAATAGAAAGGGAAAAATAAAATGGGAGAGTGAGTGTAAGCTACAATGTGAACCTAACTTTAGCTCTAAGGGCCGATGACTCACTCCACTGGGGGGGAAGCGACTGAGCTGGCTGCAGGTTTCTGTTTATACACCTCACTGAACTAAATATATAGACTGAGAAGTTCTTCTGTTCTGGTCTGACAACTTCAATCTGCATTTTATTTCTTTCAATCTTAATGTTCCCCTCTCCTTCTAAATCCCTCTCTCTTCCCCCAGCATTGCCGTCTTAATCCCCTTTATACTCGCTTTGTCCTGGGAAATTGAAAGAACACATGCCCACCCTCCCCCTCCCCCCACCCCGGTTTACAGTCAAACAAGCAGAGGAATTTGTAGAGAATGATTCAGTGCTGCTGTTCTAACCTGGACTCCCCACACAGCTGTGCCAATGCAACTCAAGGCATGGGGGTCTGCACACCCCTCACTACTGATCTGCAGTAGCCCCTGCTAGTTTAGGCATGAATCTCCACACAGCTCTAGTGATGCATCTCAGTTCTGACCTGAAGCACCCCTACTATTCCTGCCCGTGCACCTCTGTCCTCACACGAAACACCCCCTGTTTTTCAAGTCTAGTGCCTGCATAACCTGCAACATCACCTACTATTCAACGACTGGGGGACTCCCCAAGAGGGGATTGCCCACCATAACAAATTATTTGTAGGCTTTATGAGGTGAACAAATTCAACTCGGGATGATGATGAGACCTCAACAATTCATTTCACTTGTGATCCGTTGTAGACTCCATTTTGTAAAGAGATGTCCAGGAGTAAAAGGCTGGGTATCTACCAGGATTAGAAATTCAGCCATTTCTGCATCAACATCAACCTCTAACTCTCAGGCCTGGTAAAATGACAGCAGGGCACCCCCAGCTAATCTAGAACACCATCTAGCCCTTGCTTTTCCCAGCCACAGCCAAGATCCTTTCACAGCAACTGTGTCCTGGAAGGCAGGAATTCCAGATGCCTCAACTACGACCCCAAATTGGGTTAGCATGGGTTGCTGCAGGTCAGGGCTGAGGAGCACCGACAGAGCTTGGGGGGGGGCAGTGGCAGGGCAAGTTTGGCATAGCGAGCAGGACACAGACCAGTACTGAAGTGCATGTCTGAGTACTGAGGGCCTGATTCTGACTGCTCTTACACCAGGCTGAATCTGCAATATCTTCAGGTAGTGGGACCCTCCCCAAGGTGAGTGGAAAGGGGGAGGGTAACAGGGAACAGTCCCTCACACCCCAGCCCAGGTGGAAGCATGACCAAGAACATAAATGAATCCATCTAGCAAAAGGCGGCGGGGGAGGGGCTCAGCAAGAGGGGAACTCCAGACCCCAAAGTGGAGGACAGAGCCCAAAGCAGCCAGTTCTCCAGCCAGGAGACACAAACTATTTACGAAAAGGGAGTGTGTTATGAAGACAGAAGCGAGGAGAGGAAGAGAGGAAGAGTAATGAGTGCTCCCGGGGAAGACGTCTCCAAGGAGCGGAATTCAATTTAGCCCACAGCTCGCGCTCTCGAAGAAGGGCCAGGGTTTCAGTGTTTACAGAGGGAAGGGGGTAGGAAGGGAAACTCTGTCCACAGGAACCCATGATCAGCCCATCCCTAGAAATAATCCTAAATGGCACCGGCGGAATCTGGCCCCATCCATCTCCCAAAGTTCAGCAGGGTTTGGATCCAGGACTTTGAGCCAGGCCCATCTCTAATTATCCCCTCCTCTTTTTCCCTGCATGTTGTCAGGATGCTTTTGCAGACCCATCAGCCCTGACCCACAGGAGAGGAGGCCATAGGGGTATGTCCATGTAATCGATATCCCCCTCCCCTCCCTGGAATGTCTCAGCTCTCAAATGGACTCCAGTGATGGAGTCCCTGCCTGTGGGCCATGCACATGTTCCTGGATGTACACTGGACTGGGAGCAGCCAGGTGATAACACCATCAGTACCAAGGAGGAGATATTTTGGCCAAGTCACACTCATGGAGCTAAGGGGACTGACCATCCTCCACTAGGGTTGCCAACTTTCTAATAGCAAAAAAGGAACACACTTGCCCTGCCCCTTCTCTGAGGCCCCGCCTCTTCTCACTCCACCCCCAGCCCCTCCACCACTCACTCTCCCCCACCCTCATTCATTTTCATTGGGCTGGGGCAGGGGGTTGGGGTACGGGAGGGGGTGAGTGCTATGGCTGGGGGTGTGGGCTCTGGGGTGGGGCCAAAGTGTTTGGAGTGCGGGAGCGGGCTCAGGGGTGGGGCAAGGGGGTTGGATGCAGGAGGGGGTGCAGGCTCTGGCTTGGGGTATAGGGTGGGGCCAGGGATGAGGGGTTTGGTGTGCAGGAGGGGGGCTACGGGCTGGGGCCAAGGGGTTTGGAGTGAGCTCAGGGATGGGGCAGGGGGCTGGGGTGATGGCTCTGGGAGGGAGTTAGGGTGTGGGAAGGGGTTCCAACCTGGGGAAAGGGGTTAGGGTGTGGGAGGGGCTTCAGGCTCCAGCCAGGTGGCACTTACCTCAGGTGGCTCCCAGTCAGCAGCGCGGTGGGGCTACGGAAGGTTCCCTGCCTGCCCTGGGTCCGCGCATCTCCCAGAAGCGGCCAGCATGTCCGGCTCTTAGGCTCAGGGGCGGCCAGGCAGCTCTGCACACCGCCTCTGCCCACAGGCGCCGCCCCCGCAGCTCCCAGTGGCCACAGCTCCCAATGGCACTCTGGGCAGTGGGTAGAGCTTCCCTGATCGCACCTGCGCCTAGGGGCGGTAGGGACATGCCGGCCACTTCCAGGAGCCGCATGGAGCCAGGCTGGGAACCTGCCTTAGCCCCGCTGCGCCAACCAGAATTTTAACAGCCCGGTTGTAAGTGCTGACCGAAGCTGCCAGGGTCCCTTTTCAACTGGGTGTTCCTGTCAAAAACCGGATGCCTGGCAACCCTATCCCCCGCCCCTCCACCAGTCTCATTGCCTGTTTCTTTCCTCCATTTGCAATTGGGTCAAAACCTTCCATCCTCTCACCGTCTGACCTGTCCACTCCCCAAATCCAGTGCAACGCAGGGTCACACACATCTGCACAGGCAAGTGCCATAGTTAGCCTAGATACCTATATATCACGCTGCCCAAAGCCCATCTCCTCTTACCTCCCACTCCAACCTCCCCACACACACACACACACACACACACCGGTTGCACATTCCCCTCCCCACAATTTCCAGTAGCATCAGAGAAATTGGCAAGCACAGAAATCAAGCAGTCCTTATTTCAAAACACTGCTGCTCATGACCCTTCACCTCTGCACACGCACAAGGAAAAAGTGGGGGCACTGGCTATGGCATCCTAATTAATCATCTCTCTGTAGAAGTACCGGTGCTTCATTTAGGGAGGGTCTATCTCAGCTGACCTCAGCTCTTTATGTATTTCCAAAGTGCCCAGGACTGTAGTGCACTCCATCTGGACTAGGGTCAGCAGCCCCGAGGTGAATCACCATCCTCTCAGTCTAGCTCAGCTATCCTGGTTCTGTCGGGCAGCCACAGCCCGCCCCTATGGAGTTAGGGGTAGATAAGAGGGAAGGCCGGGGGTGGGGGGGTGGGGAGATGGTTGATTTGCTCATCATCAGCGGTGCTGGAGAATGGAGTGGAAGGAAGCTCTAGGCTGCCGGGGCACCTCATGGGGTGACTGCATCGGTATCTCTGATCAGGCATGTTTACTCCTAAAGAGGAGCAAGCGTGAGCCTACTTGACACACAGAGCTCAGCCTAGTCTGGGCCTGTGACTTTAACACTTAGGGGACTCCCTTAGCCATGTTCCGTGCTACTGCTTGATCCCAGCCATCCCAGCCCCAGTGCCTTCACTGGCTTTGAATACGACAGAATCTATGGAGGAAACGGAGCCAAGTATCATCCTGGGCAGCTCACTGAAGATGGTGCGCAGCGTGCAGCAGCTGTTTGGAAAGCAAGCCGAAAGTAAGGGGGCTAAAACCCCACAGTACTGAAAATCTTATTGCGCCATCAGGTGGTATCACCCTGACCTGATCCAGAGAGCACAGGGTCAAATTTTGCTTCAGGAAAGACAGAAATGAGATTGAAAATGTCCGGAGAATGGACGCAGAGATGGCTAGAGGTTTGTGGGGACCCATGTACTAGGACAAGAGATAAAAAACCATAGGATTGTTTAGCCCAAAAAAGAGAGAATTTAGGCTCAAACTAAGCTTGTTTACATCAGAGCAACCCCACGAAGACAACAGAATTGCACCTGCATAACAGATACCAGAATTTGGCCCCCAGAGAGGATTTTATTTGGGCATCTGAAGACGTTACACCTTCCTGCTCACCCCGCTCTGTAACAGAAGTAGTGTGGATGCTCATGAAGTTCAGAAGCAGTAAAATTTAGCAGTGATTAATAGGAAATGCAGCGGCAGCAGGGTCACAGAGAAGGAACCTGCAGCTCTATTTACTAAAAACAGGCAGAAAACACAAAGGCTTGAGGCCACCTGCTCCCTGCAGTCACTGGATTACGTGGGATGACCCCTGCTCCATGTAGGAGGGAGGCAGGAGAGGGGGGAAGGGCAGAACATTTCAGTGAGGCAATTCTCCCCCCCTTCCCAGCATGCAACATGTCGATCCCCTCCAAGGGCAAACGCCCCTTGGTGGGTTCAGTCCAAGTTTTGAGGAGCCCTTTTGGTTCCATCTAATTTTCTTACGCTGATTTGTTCACACAGATCCTCACTCAAGTCCTTCTGATATTTTAACAAGCAGCTCTGTCTATCTTTGCACCAGTACATCCCAAAGCGCTTTATAAAGGAGGGGAAGATCATTATCCCCATTTTACAGGTGGAGAAATGGAGGCACAGCGAAGAGAAGCGACTTGGCCAAAGACACCCAGAGGCAGAGCTGGGACTAGAACCTAAGTCTCCAGAGTCCCACGCCAGTGCTCTATCCACTAGGCCACACCACTTCCCCCATAACAGTCCCTATCACCACAGCTTCCCCCTGTATCCATCTCAGGGCCATTGATAGTATAGATAGTTACGCTGCCTAAGATTAGGGTGACCAGATGTCCCGTTTTTAAAGGGACAGTCCTGTTTTTTGGGACTCTCTTATATGGGCGCCTATTACCCCCCACCCAGTCCCGTTTTTTCACAGTTGCTATCTGGTAACCCTACCTAAGGTAATATGGATAAATCTAATTTCAGGATATAAAATGATCACTGGGAGGCTAAGAAGGAGTTTCCCGCCATGTACAGCATTGCACAATTGGCCAGGTGCTTTTGCCTTCTGCAGAAGCAACAAGTACCGTTTGATGCCGGAGGTGAAGAGACCGGATTAGATGGACTGCTCCAATGTCGCAGCCCCTTCCCTCCTAAATTCTCCTTTGTCCCAATCCCCTTGGGCAGGTTATCCAGGCACAAAGGCACCGAGAAAAAGCAGGAAGATATAAATATTGGGGACTAAACTTGAGCTACAGCAGCCTGAGGGGGATATTTTTCTGAAATTAAAACAAAATAAAAACACAGAGCCGTTGACAAAATACAAGGTTAGAGAGGGCTCCGTGTTATTAAGATGACATTTGTGCTGTTTATAGTCCCAGTTTCTGTCTCCCCTCCCCCTGCACTGCCATCACTCCAATTCAGCCTCTTTCCCTCCCCGCTGCTCACTCTTTCTGCTCCATCGCGCTGCATCAGCCTGTGGACTTGATGCAAAGTGCCTGCCTTGCACCTGTTCACGCTGATGACCCAAGACTCCCCTGGACAGCAGAGAGTGCGTGCAACTCCCGGCCAAGGCCCACGCAGAGTGGATCCTACTGACCAGGGCGCAGCTGGAGTTAAAGAGGATTGAAACAGGAGGGGGAGCTCTCCCTACACCAGCCGAGGGGCGTGGGCGTTGGGCTGCTCAGCCCAGCCAGAAAGAGGAGGGGAGAGCTCACTCCGCTTGTAGCAAGACAGAGAGCTGTGCTAAATCCCCCACCTGTGCCCCATCCTTTGACCCTTCCGCTTCACTTGGATGGAACCTAGCTGAGGTGTCTCCGTTCGAGACTCACAGTAACATGCGGGACATGCACCCATTACTGGATTGAGGGGTAAGGAGGGGCCCCACTGATTATGCCTGGATGCAGAGGAGACCCCCATTCATAATAGCCGCCATTAATGACATCCCTGCCTGAACCCCTCTCCCACTCAGGAGGCCCCCAAAATTGGTACGTGCTGCCCATGAGAAGGAGAGAAAGTACTGGAGAGGGTGGGGGGGCCACCATGTCCCTCCTCCGTCATAATACTCCTCCCACCTTTGTTTGCCACTGGAAGAGCCCCCAGAAGGAGGAGGGGAGCATAATACAGACACCTCCCTCGCCCCACTGCTCCCCTGGGACAACCATAATCCTCCAATGAGCACTGATTTGCATATACAAATTAGATCATCAAGCCTCTTTCTTCCCTCTGCACCCCTGGCAGCAAGGAAGCTGCGTGAAGGGTTTGTGTTTGAGGCATATGGCCATACAGGGGGCTGGTCAGGGGGCACTCAATGCCTGAATTCCAGAGCTGTCCTTGTGTGGCAAGGAGCTGGAAGAGCTGATGCTGGCTAGCCAGCTGCATGGGACACAGCCTCCATCTCTGGAGTATGGTAGCACCTCCCTCCAGTCCCCCTCCTGCTCCCCTCCCTCAAGCTGCCATGTGGATGCCCCCTGAGTGTGAAAATGCAGCCGGGCAGCAAGAACAGCTGCTATGAAACCTGCTAGGACCAGAGAGAGAGCGCGTGCACGGATGCCTTCCCTTCTCTAACACACACACAGCCGCCTGTATGCACACACACACACACACACACACGTCATCAGGCACACATCAACCACACACTGCACAACACCTTTCATGCAGAGGACACACCAGAGATTGGCAACATGGGCGAGTGAATAGGGCACTGGACGGGACTCTGGAGACTGGGCTCCAGGAAGCTTAGGGAAGGCGCATTCTGTAGCCAGCTACAAAGCTCACCACACTGCATGGCTGAAGCCACTTCTTGATCCTCAATGTGATCCTGGCACACCAGGTGCCAGCTCATGCCAAGATCCGTAGGCCTCAACTGAACACTGAAAAATTTGTAGCTGGAATTGGTCTGGATTACCTGTGTGTTAGTACTGTTAAAATAGGTATTAGAATTATAAAACAGTGTCTAAACTTTATGGAATGCTTTTAAGTTGCTGCCTGCATTGAGCTCACTTGTAACATCTGTACCCCATATTATAAGGTAATATTTGAGCGTTTGCTTTGTAAGCCTCTGTAACTGTGTCACCAGACAGGAGAGCCATTAATTAACTAGCATACTGTGCTGATCTCCAACAGAAGGTGTGATGTCCTGACCTAGACGACAAGGAAGGCCCATCAACACCAGGCAGAGTAGAGTGGAACATTAAAGAGGACAAAAGGCTTTGTTGTTTATTCCCTCAGCCATGAAGCTCAGTCTTGCAAGCGAGTTCCTCAGATCAGCCGAGTTTGCAGCTCAGAACAGAAGGGGGAAAGGGAAGAAAACCCCTACCAAGGAGGAACTGTATCTTATGCTGCTTGCACTCTAGGGGACAAGGATTACTAGGCATAAGCTAAAGATCCCCAGTGCTTAGCATGGGTTAGCCCTAAAGGACATATAGCGCTTGCTTATCATAGAAGTTTCTATTACTTTGGAAACTTAAGATTGTAATTCATTTGTGTGTATATGTTTACCTGCTTTAATCTTGTAGATAACTCTCTTACTTCCTTTCCCTATTAATACATCTGTATATACTTTATTATAGGATTGGCTCCAAGCATGGTCTTTCATGTTAGATCTAAGATGCAATTGACCAGGAGTAAGTGACTGGTCCTTTAGGCCTAGGAGTAACATGAATACTGCTGTGATCCTAATGTAAGGGACCATCTATCACAAAGGCAAGCTTGCCTAGGTGGCAAGACAGACAGAATACCCAAGAGGACTGTCTGGGACTCCATGTTAAGTGCCCAATGAGTTTACACTTGATAATTGGTTGGTGAAATCTCAGTATAGAACTGCCCTAAGGTCAGTACTCATGCTCTTGAGCCACTCCAGACAGCTTGACACTTAACAGCTGAGAACATATTATTTTAATACAAACATATTAAGTTTCAGAGAGCGGTGGAGACCTCTGTTCTCAGCTGACAAGGGAGCAGAGATGGGGGGGGGTCTCTATTTGCAGCTGTCAGAGGAGCAGAAGCCTCTTTGCAGTTGCAAGGGGACTGGAAGGGATGAGGGCTTTGTGTTTGCACCTGCTAGAGAGAGGAAGGGAGCAGGGGTCTTTGCCTACAGCTGCAAGCTTTCTGCTGGCCAGCTAGAGTGCAATGCTCAAGTAACGCAAGAGTGGCAGTTGCCCCTATGCTAAATGGTTCAAAAAAAGCTTCATAATCCATTTGGATCAACAGCTCAGAGACATTCCAAAGAGACAAAAAGTTCAGGTCTTTTGCAGACCCATTTTGGCTTAAGCTAAAGCCAAGATTCAGCTAGAATTAATTGTCTTACAGAACTTAACTCACTCGGCTCCACATTTCATGAAGGAAACCTACTGAATGACTCTGCTCACCTAACGAATGAACACGGATCCAGAATTACGTGACAGGAGTGAGAACGGGACATGTCGGGTTGTGATGGTTGGGACGATGACCAAAGAAAAAAAAATGCTGTACCATTGATGTGGTGCAATCCAAAAACACACCACAAAACCTACAGCATATGCCAAGCGACCTCTGAGCAGATTCTCATCTGCCTTCCCAAACGAGTGAAGCCACCTCCAAATGTAAAAGCAGACCTCAAGAGACTGGCTTACAAGAAGCAGCGGCAGTCTCCTCCCTGACACGCCTTCCCCTGCAAGGCACATTTTGTTTTCCTTGGTGTCTTGTAGAGCCCTGTGAACATTTACAGCACGCTATAAATAAAAAATAATAGCAGGGCACATTTATCTCTAATTAAAATCCTGAGTCAACTCGTAAATTTAGATGCAAATGAGGGGTAGCCCTTCGGCTTGCCAATAAATCCGTCAGTGCTGCAGAAGTCCTACGTTGCTAGTGTAGTGGGGCCAATCCTGAGAGGTTGTGAAGCAGGGTAATTTTCTGCAGGGCAGGGTGAAACAGTGCAGTGTCGTCCAGTGTAACCAGTCAGGCGTCCCTGTAGTTGAAATCATGGATAAGATAGGCCAGAAGGGTGGGGGGTTGCTAATGCTAAGATCCAGGATATAGAGAGCTAAGGGTATACGTGGGAGAGATAAAGTGAACAACACTATGACCATGTCTACACTAGAAAGCTTACAACCACACCGATGCAGCTGTGCTGCTGTAAGATCTCCTGTATAGCCGCTCTATGCCACCGGAGGAGAGCTCTCCTGTTGACATAAGTAAACCACCTCCACGAGTAGCCATAGCTATGTCATCAGGAGAGTCTCCCACCGACATAGCGCTGCCCACACCAGTGATGTAACTTATGTCACTTAAGTGTGTGTTTTTTTCACACCACTGAGCGACATAAATTATACCAACCAAAGTGCTAGTGTAGACATAGCCAATGGAATCAGAGGTGAAGGGGAAGCCGGGGGGGAAGAATCTGCAGCACTGGGAAAGGAAAGAGGGTCCAAGATCTGAGGCAGGGGAGCACAGAAACTCTGCAACTGGAAGTGGCATGTGAGCTGTTAAGGAGAAAAGCAAGGTTCAGAAGAGAGAGAGGAGATATAGAAATCAGTCTTGGTATGACTCAGCCCCCACTACCAGGGCCCCGGCAAATGCGGCTGTTCAAGGAGAAGGTGTCAGAGGGGGTAGGTCCTCAATAGGCCTGAAGGAACGTGCCAAGCCTCAGCCAGGTGCAGGATTTCAATGGACCAGACTGTGTGAGGGTCATGGAGAAGAATGGATTTTTTGCTGAGGGACAAATTCAGCAAGAGGTGCCTGTGAAAGGTGGGAGAGGTCTCCGAAGGGATGGGGATGAAAGTGGGAAGGTTTGCGGGCGGTGATGAGGATGAAAATGGGGGACTGTTTGGGTCATTTACTGGGAACTGACTGTGGAGCAGGAGTAAAGAGAGCTTTTGGGGTAGGAAAGAGAAATGACTGAAGTCTGAGGTCCAGCTGAGGGAGAGATGCAAGCAGGACGAATGGAGGGAAGAATGAGAAGATGGGACAGCATCCTGGCAGCATGGAAGATGGTAGCGGTGGGGAAGATGGATGAATGGATCGTGGAAGCACCTGAAAATGGAGCCTAGCCAAAGCTGGAAATGCAGTGAGGGAGACAAGAGGTCTGGAGGGAGTGGGGAAGAAGAGGATGGGTGTTGCGGCTAGCAGCACAGTGCAGTCTGAGACCAGCACAGAAAAGCAGTCGATGGATCAAATAAAGGGGAGGTTTGCTGCTCTCAAAGTGACAGAATTGAATTTTTCTGGGATACCACAAAGCCATATGTCTACACTGAGCTTTTCTACACCCAGCCTCGGCCACACATGCCCAGGCACCCATGGAGTCTCACACCGTCTCCGACACAAATGCATGTACACAACAGTTCAGACGCAAAGCCTCTGACACACACAAAGCACAGATCAGGTGTCCATGCAGACACGCAGTGCCTCAGACGTGGAATCACACATGCACCCAGAGCTTCAGACACACATGCACACACCCCGCATGGCCTTAGAGGCACGCGTGACTGCAGAGTCTCACGTATGAACACACACACACACACACGGCCTTGCATGCACTGCAAGGGCTCCCAAAGAGCTGTGCAAGAGGAGTAACTCAGTGACAGGATCCAGAGAGCCCATGGTGATTTTTTCCCTGTGAGGATCAGCTTCTCTGCAAGCACAGAGAGGTGTCCTTGAAGCCAGCTATGCACAGTTTGATCTGCCTTCTTCCCTATCTCTTCCTGGCAACTCATATAAAACCAATCAGATTAATACAGTTGTTTGGTGCATTTCAGTCTCAGCACATTTATCAAAGTACCCTTCATGTACTGCATCAATATTTGCTGTCCAGGAAGCGCCCATCAAAAGCTACAGAGAAAAAAAATAAGAACTTAAGAACAGCCCTACTAAGTCAGACCACTGGTCCACCTAGCCCCGTATGTCTTCCCACAGTGGCCAATGCCAGGTGCTTCTGAGGGAATGAACAGAACAGGCAATCACTGAGTGATCCATCCCCTGTCATCCTGGTCCAGTTTCTGAAAATCAGAGGCTAGGGACACCCAGAGATACGGAGTTGCATCCCTGAGGTGAGATTCACAGAGGGGACCTGACTCAAGAGCTAAAAGGAGGAACGTGAATGCAGGGGGGGGGGATTGTGCAGCATGGGAGAGAGACATCCCACATATGAGCCGTGTGAGCTTTATTCTCCCAATTGTGGCTTCTCTCTTGCAAATTCTACTACTTCTTAAATAGACTTGCCCCCCCTTCCTCATTCCCACTAGCCATCTTTTCCTCATTTAATAACCCCAGTCATTCCCCTTCTCCCACTCACTAACAAGGAAATCTGATCTGGGTTAGGGTTCAGGAAAGGGTGAAGAAGTCAGTTAGCGGTCAGCAAGGGGATCTCTTCTGTGCTTGCTGCCTGGTGGATCAATGTCGGAGGCCACCGATGAGTGGAGTCTGTCCTCCAGCCAGCCAGCTCATACACACCGAGTGTACAAACAAAGCTTCTGGTTTGCTGAACTCCAGACTGGAACCAGCCCTTTTGCTTGATCTGTAGGTGTCAGCAGCACCAGGTGAGCCAAAAAGGAGCACACACCCCTTATTCCTGGGCCACCCAGGTAGGAGTTGCACTGAATTGGTCTCCAATGGGAATTTCTCCTGCCATACTTTACAATGGCTCTGTAGGTCTGATCAATTGGGGTCCATGCACATAGGTGCCCCTGTGCTATCCCAGCACAGACACATGTCCTGCCCATCAAGGTACAGATCCTACAAGCAGAGAGGACTGCCTAAAGAAAGCCATGCTCCGTCAATCATCCAAGATCACCACAAGGAAATGGGCTGAGACCACTGCCCCCCCAGTGAGTGAATGGGAGACGCGGCAGAAAGCAATTGCCAATTCTAATGAGTCCAGTGATAATCAGGCTGGCAAGGATGCATGGAGCACAAAATCAGGCGACAGGAGTATTCAGGCAGGGAGCTAGAAATAATTACCATGATACTGTAACCAGAAATCACAAGGCCAGGCTATTTACCATACTAATTACTGTTTATCCCTGTTTATGGATCCACATGGCAGAGGGACTGACTGACAGATTGGAGGTGTAAATTCTTAAAGGCATAAACTCTGGGTAGTCAGGACTGTGCACCAACTGCATAAGGAGTCTTTGTAAAGCTGCGGCAGGACAAGCACACGGCACCCTCTCTGGTGGAGGCTGACCCTGGAGTAAGGAAGCCCTCAGCACAAATCCCACCTTGAACTGACAGGGTGCTGCAGAGTCTCCGTTATACGCATCTGATATTGTGTATCTGCATTTCCGTCTCCCATGGCCCTTTATCTCTAAAGCAAACTCCCTTGGACTCCGAGACCGGATTAAAGATTTTCCACAAGCATTCCTTAACAATCTCCTCCTAACCTGCACCCATTCCACCAAGATAACAAGCCCTCTGCCCTTAAGTGAAGTTACATTTTCGAGGCAGTTCACAAACATCAGGGGACCCTCATTATACCCCTCCGAGGCAGGCAAAGCGCACAGACCCAATTCACAGATGGGGAAAGAGAGGCACATAGGAAGTGACCTGCCCGAGGTTACAGAGTCAGTCAATGGCTGAGCAGTTCCTGGCTCCTAATTCTATGCTTAGTTCACTAGATCAGTGGTTCCTAACTGTGGTCCACAGAGTACTTGCTGGCATTCCACAAAGAGTTGCTAAGTCACATGCTGCCGGCTCTCCTCCTTGCCACCAGCTGTGCCATTGCATTGCAAGAAGCTACAGATACAGTAAATAATTACACAATGTAAAACTATTTCCCCATGTTTATTCCGCACCCCCCCCCTCCACTGTTCCTCAGACATTCTTGTCAACTGCTGGAAATGGCCCACCTTGATAATCGCTACAGAAGGTTCCCCCCCCACCCTGCTCTCCTGCTGATAATAGCTCACCTTACCTGATCACTCTCATTACAGTGTGTATGGTAACACCCATTGTTTCATGTTCTCTGTGTATATAAATCTCCCCACTGTACTTTCCACTGAATGCATCCGATGAAGTGAGCTGTAGCTCACGAAAGCTTATGCTCAAATAAATTGGTTAGTCTCTAAGTTGCCACAAGTACTCCTTTTCTTTTCGCGGATACAGACTAACACGGCTGCTGCTCTGAAACCTTTCCTTATCTTAGTTTCCCATGTTAGCAATTGCTGGATGTTATTCCACATTGCCAATTGGAGGGGAGGTGCCCTATCCAACCACAGACGTAGTCCAACTATTTAGACGTAGTCCACGCTAGGGAAGAGTCTGAGAACCCCTGCACTTGACCAGGATGCTTCTTTTAAGCCCCCTCTGTAAGAGTCTGTAGGGTTGCGTCTCTCTCTTCTACTCAAGGTTGATTCACTGCTTTTTTCTTTTGCTCCATGTTCATGGCCTAACTGCTCTTCCTCTCAGAAGCCATTCAGCTGTGGGACCCTTGTGTCTGTCCCTTGCACTTTGCACTCGGGTCTGGCAGTGCAAATCAGGAGACTAAAATGAGTCCTATCCTCCACAAAATCTTCTATAAAAATAAGAGGGAAGATGCTGCCCTGTAACCATGGCTGTCCCTGCAGCCTCCTGTCACCTCCCCATGCCAGTGTCTCTCACCTCTCTCCCAGGGATACCTATCCATCACTGCTCACATTAAGCATATCGCACTGGCATTGATTTAGGCAGGGACTGTCCATTTCCATCAAGGTTGTGGTATCTTTTGAAACCCCTTGGGAGATGGAAGCTTTCCACCCTGGAGATCTGGCTCACCCACTCCATCAGAGGTGTCAGAGAAGCATTTTGATGGTCATTTTCTGCCCTTTTATCTGTCTCATTATTAATGAGAAAGATTAGCCTGCTCCGGGGGAGGAGAAGGACAGACTTACTCGCAAAGTCAAACAAGTCATAGTCAGGAGAGAACCAAACTGAGTGACGAAGGGGTCAGGGAGACCCAGCAATTCCAGGGGTGGATTAAGACACCAACATTTCAGGGCACCAAGAATTTTACACACTCCCCTAGCCTCTCACACAAACACGGGGAGAGGTCACACACACACACACACCCCCGGTACCCCCATCTCACATGGGTGGGGGTCACATGGGTGACCGACCCAACCCTCCCTGCCCGGCACTCTCCATCCTGCATGCCTGGCTGGGCCCCCAGGATGGACCTGCCTCTCCTGGTAACTGGAGCCGCATCTTCCCGAGGCAACATGTAGGGGGGCATGCAGATTTCTGCCAGGATTCACACCACAATGTGGCCAGCAGCAGCCTTTCCACACTGTGCAGGATGGCAGGGGCAGGAGCAGGAGCTGCTTCCAGCTACAGGGGAGAAGGGGAGGGGGAAGGGATGAACTGGCCCATGTCTTTGCAGAGCTCATCTCTCCCCTGCACCCACCACTCCTCTGTGGCTTGTCCCTTCCTGCTCCCACAGCGTTGAAAAGCAGCTAACACCTCCAGGATGCAGCTGGCCACCGACATAACCCAGTCGCCTCCTGTCCCCCGGCTACAGCACAAGCAGGAAGGGGTTAAGCCCTAAGGATGCATTATGCACCAGGACCCAGGGAACCTGACTGCAGGGGCTTCAGCAAACCCAGCCAGAGAGGTGGTCTAGCAGGGAGGATGCTTAGGGGACAGAGCAGCCCTGCACTCCCTAAGGGCAGGACCTGGGGCACGGAGGGGTGAAGAGGGTGCTAAGCCCCTGCCCAGGGGGCTGCTGTGGAGTCTGCAGGGTTGGGGTGCAAACAGGCTGGAAATCACTTTCCCCCCACCCGCAGCCACTCCAGAGCTTACCTGGGGGGTGGCGAGGCTTCCCCGTGCCAGCGCTGTGTAGGGCTTTTGGAACACGCAGGGCTCTGCTCCTCCTGGCCAGCACCCTGGGCCAGAGGATCTTGGGCTTTTCCGGGTCACCAGCCCAGCCAGAGGCAGTGGGGGAAGGAAGGAGCCTGCTGGCCAGGCTGTTGGTGAGCTGAACGCTCCGACCAGGGGCTGGTTCTCCGCACAGTGCTGGGAGAGGGACGCGTCCTGCCGGGGCGGATATGGAAGAGCAGCGGGGTTTGGGGGAGTGAAGGGCAAAGCAGGCAGAGGACAGCGAGAGGGGGAGCACGTCAAGGGCTGACGGGTTGGCAGCAGAGGCAACACGTAACTAGCTGCCGCCTGGCACCTGCCTGCACTCACCAGGCACCACAGCTCGCAGCCAGTCCCGGCCGGAAACAGGATGGGGGCAGAGCCCTGCTGGCCAAGAGCTGGATGCAGCGGGAACTGCACTGATGGACCCCCCCACAGAGCCAGACAGACCAACAGCGTGAGCACCTGCAATGGCAACATCAGCAAGTGGTGCCTTCTTGGAGCCCAGTCCTCCATGTTCTCAAATTCTGAGGCCTCCTCCATATTCAAGGCCCAGATCCGGATAACCACAGGTTCCTGCCTTAATCTGACACTGCTTTTACCAATATCAAACTTCTGGAACAATGCCCCCTTTGTACGGAGCATCCCAGCACAGTGTCTGCAACCAAGTCATTGTGTGAGACTCTGGGCAAGCCACTTGAGACGCCACAGGTAAAAACCACAGTCAGCTATTCCATTGCTCCATGGATAAGCTGGCCCTCTCCTAAATGCACTCCTCCAATAACCTAGCCTCACCCAGCCTGCTCCAACACTCCCCCTGCCAATAACATGGCCTTCACACCACTCACCCCATCAATAACCATTGCACTAATAAGAAAAGGAGTACTTGTGGCACCTTAGAGACTAACCAATTTATTTGAGCATGAGCTTTCGTGAGCTACAGCTCACTTCATCGGATGCATACCGTGGAAACTGCAGCAGACTTTATATATACACAGAGAATACTCTCAGCCCAGCAGAAGCAGCTGTTCTATCTCGGGGCCTCTCCTTCTGCCCCTCCACCCCCACGAACATGATACAGTTCTGTGGTGACCTAGAATCCTATTTTCGACATCTCCGACTCAAGGAATATTTCCAAAATACCTCTGAACAACATACTAATCCACAGAGGTCTCCCTACCAACACTACAGAAAGAAGGATTCTAGGTGGACTCCTCCTGAAGGTCAAAACAGCAGACTGGACTTCTACATAGAGTGCTTCCGCCAATGTGCACGGGCTGAAATTGTGGAAAAGCAGCATCACTTGCCCCATAACCTCAGCCGTGCGGAACGCAATGCCATCCACAGCCTCAGAAACAACTCTGACATCATAATCAAAAAGGCTGACAAAGGAGGTGCTGTTGTCATCATGAATAGGTCGGAATATGAACAAGAGGCTGCTCGGCAGCTCTCCAACACGAGTTTCTACAAGCCATTACCCTATGATCCCACTGAGAGTTACCAAAAGCAACTACAGCATTTGCTCAAGAAACTTCCTGAAAAAGCACAAGATCAAATCCGCACAGACACACCCCTGGAACCCCAACCTGGGAGATTCTATCTACTACCCAAGATCCATAAACCTGGAAATCCTGGGCGCCCCATCATTTCAGGCATTGGCACGCTGACAGCAGGATTGTCTGGCTATGTAGACTCCCTCCTCAGGCCCTACGCTACCAGCACTCCCAGCTACCTTCGAGATACCACTGACTTCCTGAGGAAACTTCAATCCATCGGTGATCTTCCTGATAACACCATCCTGGCCACTATGGATGTAGAAGCCCTCTACACCAACATTCCACACAAAGATGGACTACAAGCCGTCAGGAACACTATCCCCGATAATGTCACGGCTAACCTGGTGGCTGAACTTTGTGACTTTGTCCTTACCCATAACTATTTCACATTTGCGGACAATGTATACCTTCAGATCAGCGGCACTGCTATGGGTACCCGCATGGCCCCACAGTATGCCAACATTTTTATGGCTGATTTAGAACAACGCTTCCTCAGCTCTCGTCCCCTAAAGCCCCTACTCTACTTGCGCTATATTGATGACATCTTCATCATCTGGACTTATGGAAAAGAAGCCCTTGAGGAATTCCACCATGATTTCAACAATTTCCATCCCACCACCAACCTCAGCCTGGTCCAGTCCACACAAGAGATCCACTTCCTGGACACTACAGTGCTAATAAACAATGGTCACATAAACACCACCCTATACCGGAAACCTACTGACCGCTATTCCTACCTGCATGCCTCCAGCTTTCACCCTGACCACACCACACGATCCATCGTCTACAGCCAAGCTCTGCGATACAACCGCATTTGCTCCAACCCCTCAGACAGAGACAAACGCCTACAAGATCTCTGTCAAGCTTTCTTACAACTACAATACCCACCTGCAGAAGTAAAGAAACAGATTGATAGAGCCAGAAGAGTTCCCAGAAGTTACCTACTACAGGACAGGCCTAACAAAGAAAATAACAGAACGCCACTAGCCGTCACCTTCAGCCCCCAACTAAAACCCCTCCAACGCATTATTAAGGATCTACAACCTATCCTAAAGGATGACCCAACACTCTCACAAATCTTGGGAGACAGGCCAGTCCTTGCCTACAGACAGCCCCACAACCTGAAGCAAATACTCACCAACAACCACATACCACACAACAGAACCACTAACCCAGGAACTTATCCTTGCAACAAAGCCCGTTACCAATTGTGCCCACATATCTATTCAGGGGACACCATCACAGGGCCTAATAACATCAGCCACACTATCAGAGGCTCATTCACCTGCACATCCACCAATGTGATATATGCCATCATGTGCCAGCAATGCCCCTCTGCCATGTACATTGGTCAAACTGGACAGTCTCTACGTAAAAGAATAAACGGACACAAATCAGATGTCAAGAATTATAACATTCATAAACCAGTCGGAGAACACTTCAATCTCTCTGGTCACGCGATTACAGATATGAAAGTTGCTATCTTAAAACAAAAAAACTTCAAATCCAGACTCCAGCGAGAAACTGCTGAATTGGAATTCATTTGCAAATTGGATACTATTAATTTAGGCTTAAATAGAGACTGGGAGTGGCTAAGTCATTATGCAAGGTAGCCTATTTCCTCTTGTTTTTTCCTACCCCCCCCCCCCCAGATGTTCTGGTGTAACTTGGATTTAAACTTGGAGAGTGGTCAGTTTGGATGAGCTATTACCAGCAGGAGAGTGAGTTTGTGTGTGTATGGGGGTGGGTTTTTGGAGGGGGGTGAGGGAGTGAGAGAACCTGGATTTGTGCAGGAAATGGCCTAACTTGATTATCATGCACATTGTGTAAAGAGTTGTCACTTTGGATGGGCTATCACCAGCAGGAGAGTGAATTTGTGTGGGGGGGTGGAGGGTGAGAAAACCTGGATTTGTGCTGGAAATGGCCTAACCTGATGATTTCTTTAGATAAGCTATTACCAGCAGGACAGTGGGGTGGGAGGAGGTATTGTTTCATATTCTCTGTGTATATATAAAGTCTGCTGCAGTTTCCACGGTATGCATCCGATGAAGTGAGCTGTAGCTCACGAAAGCTCATGCTCAAATAAATTGGTTAGTCTCTAAGGTGCCACAAGTACTCCTTTTCTTTTTGCGAATACAGACTAACACGGCTGTTACTCTGAAACCTGTCATTGCACTAATATTGCTGTTAACCGGACTCGCCCCAGCACATGCCCTCCCAATAACCTGGAGGTTCAAGGCTTTATATTACAGGAAAAGTGCTATCATTCAAATAAACAGATCTTCAAAAACTGCACATCAAATGTTGGCTGTAGTCCTTCCCTCCAGGACAGGTTGGGATGGTCTCTGGGGAGCTGTCCAAAGGGATGGTGCTGAAAAGGAAACACTGCCTGGGATCCCAGGCTGTAATGTGCTCTGTGAATCAGCTTTCCATAGCCTTGGTATTGAAATAAGGGTGCTGCTTTGGATCTGCCCAAATGCTGGTAGTATTCAAAGCCAATGTCAGCAGTTTCCCAGCCCAGTGGCCCCTACCTTATCCTACCAAAGGCAAGAAGCACGTCTGATTCTAGTTACCCTCATCTACCAGAGGTCACACGAGTCAGTAACTGGAATTAGAAACCAGAACATTCCTGAGTCCCAGTTCCTTGGCTCTAACTGTGTGACCACATCACTTCTGGTTAGAATGACCCCTTGGAAAGGGGGTCATCAGTCACATGTTCAGAACCTAGCTCGCTGAGAACACTTTCTTGTGCTAAATACTCCAGTGATGGGCATGTTAGAAATCTGATAGATCAGATTAGGTCAAATTCATCACAGCTGTGATTTACTCCCCACATTTCCAAACCTCCTCTGCCGGCTTCCCAACTCACTGTGACTCTCTCTCAGACCTCCAATCCCGCAACCAGTTTCCAAGGGTACTTCTGCAACTCCAAGGAGGCAACAGGCTACCTGGGATTCCTTGGAAGAAGCAGAAGTCTGGGGAGGTTAGAGCAGCAAAATGGCACAAGTAGGCATATGCAACGGCACTCCATCCCTGTACGTGGGTTCAAATTTAGATTTTGGTCCCAGGTGGAAGGAGTTTGGCATTCTCAGAACAATCCTTATATTAGGGACAGATTGTCCCCTGCGTTCTTGAGCAGATTGATGGAGCCGCACCCACCCTGAGCACCTCGTGTATAAACCACATTAACCTGGTGTCTCTCTGTCTCCTTCTTGTGGATGGGCCACACAAGAGGCTGGTGAGGCTGCTTTTGCCCTCAATGAAACAGAGATGCTCCTTCAGCTCAAGCAATAGAGGCTTACTGTTTTTAGGTCTAGAGTTCAAACCTCACAGCCTCCTGGGGCTTTGTCACACAGGCAAGGGCCAAGGATAATCCCAGCCCTGGCATTTGGGTGAGCACAGGGATTGCTCCTTCTATGTCCCCTGGAGCTCCTGCTCCCATGCACACCAAGCAAAGGGGAGCAGACTACACCATTCTTTGCCATAGTGCAGCCTGCACACTCCCCCTACACTCTAAGGGGCTTGGACAGGGATTGTGCCAATTGTCTCCAATCTGGACCAGTGCCTACATGGCATAATTTGATCCTTAATGTCTGACTGCATCCCCAAAACACACTGTAGTTCAGCCAGTATCTGTTATGAGGAGGCTCAGGACCAAAGAAGGAGAGGAGGGGGAAAGAGAAGAATGAAGGGGAGGAGAGAGAGAGAGAGAGATGGATGAATAGTAGCCTGCAGAATGAAAACAACATTGCCAAGCAGTGCAGGATCTGAATTGCCTGTGACAGGCAGACCCTCTCTGCACCTGGGATTCAGACGCAAGCTTATTTTCCTGGTTTCTTAGAGAGACAATGAGTCCTGACTACCTGTCAGAACGTACCCAAGATATGTCACCAGTGGACAGGGGGCCCCAGGTGTTCCTGCCCTGTGCAGCTGACACAGGTATGATGACTGAGGTCATGGGCAGCATTTCCCAGAGACAGGCAGCAAGACACAAACGGAAAAGTAGCGAGCTCAGAGGCAATGCTGTGCCAGGATTCCTGTTTGATAGACAGCAGGACAGGTTTGTGGCTGGAATGACCCAGTCCTGCCAGTTTGAGGGAAGGGAAATTTTGGAATGTATTGTGTCTTTGAGGAGACACACCTGTTCTCCATCAAGTCACAGTATGGTTCTCTCTCTAGCCAATTTTCCATAGGCCTCCTGTGCACGCCCCATGGGGTCAGGCCACTTCTGTGCCCCCAAAAAATAGCCCCAGCCTCAGCAGAGTAACAGCCCCCTGCAAGAACACACTGCAGCCCCATCATGTTACTCACTTCCAGAAGTCCTAACAGTGTCCTTTGCCATGTCCCACTAAGCCAGAGACACAAGATCCTCACCAGCCAAGGTCCAGGTGGGAGTGAAATTCTCCCTGGATGCAAAGGCTTCTCCGAGAGCCCACGCTCCTCCTTTTATCCCCTCCCTTACAAGGTCCAGCTGTCTGCTCCTCCCACTATGACTGACAGCTTGCACCCAGCTCCCAGGGTGTGGCAGGACATTTGCCAGGAAGGGGCAGGATAGATCACACCTGGCCCCATGGGAACTGCCCAGGTAGGAAACCACCTATCATGCCCTCAAAGCCACCTGCAGCTGCCAGACTGTTCAACATCACAGACAGGGTCAGCTGGGTCCCTCTTCCCCCTTGCCAGCGATCTTAACCAGTGCTCGCTCAGAATGCTTCGCGTTTGACTCATTACCGTAACACTGGAAATAATTGCTGTCAATTAAACAGCACTATTTTTGCTGATTTAAAAAATAATCGAAATTTAATTTACACTAATGATTTAGTTACACAGGAGACTCGGCATGGAAACGAGACAGCGTCAATCAAGGCTCAATTAGAAAAGCCGGAAATAGGCTGCATGGGAGATTGCGAGGGTGGATGGGTTTATTTCGGGACTCCTCTAGGTTCTGTCCAATCTTCTTCAGACCATAGTCAAGGGGGAGCATAGTCATGGAAACTTTTGCAACGCTCTGCACAGCCTGGTGTTTGCTCCCTTTATCATCCAGGCATGCCAGGGCAGCTCTCGCTGCACACCCTGCTCCCACAGCCTGAAGACTGCACAGGGCTCTGACCCCGCTCTCCCGATCACACTGCCTGCTACCAGGGCAGGGGACGGGCCAAATACTAGGTGACCTGCTTCTCCTCTACCACTCCCCGCCTTCGGAATCACCCCCCGCCAACAGCCTTGCTGTGTCTCTGGAATCAAAGCACTCTGAGCATCAGCAGCAGAAAACATGCCCCGACAGGGAGTGGGAGGCAGACTGGGGGTCTGAAAACCAGGAGGGGGCCCAGTGAGTCATTCCCTCCGCTGCATGCAAACACACACGCACGTGTGTGCACGCACGCGTCCCGTGCTGAGCTCCAAGGTGGTGCTGAATATTCTCTTTTTTAGAACCACTGAAAATGGCACAGGAAACTCCAGCCTCAAAGTTTGCATCTCCCCAGAGCAGCCCGTCTTACAACTTTCTCAAGGACAAGGGAGAACCAGTGAAGGAGTGTCGGCAAAGCAGCCTGCGAGTGACTTGTTTCTGACAGCAAGGAGGGGAGCAAGCGGGCACTCCTCGGCATCAGCGAGCATATGCTGCACTAGGTTAAGACTAGGTTGATCAGCCATTTATCACACCGTTGCTATCTCCACATGGCAAAGTGGGTGGGCAGGTCACAGGTCAACACATGCTGTCACTCATGCCCCTGACAATCAGGCCAGCTCAGATTCAACACACCCCAAGAGACATTTCTAAGTATGTCCAAGACGGGGGGTATGGGCAAAACCCTACAGCTCCACACACAAAAAGCCAGCAAGGTAGATCTGCCCTGGGAAGGTAACAACTCGCAGCATCTGAGGGGAGAAGGTGTAAAGGAAATGCCATGCTGGTGGAGGGTGGCTCGTGGCCCTGGTCTGAAAGGGTCACTGTCAGGGAGATGATGGGAGCCGGGGTCCAAGCCAGTTCAGTTCTTGGCCTGTCTGCTAAGGTGGACAGCAAGGGGGCTCCCTCCAACAAGATCCTCTCATGAGGGTGCATTTTGTGAGGCAAGCGTCTGCCTAGCAGGAACTGCACTGAGACCCACCAACTCATTTCACTGGGAATGAGTGGCCTCAAGGTGAACGCTCCTGAGCCCCCCATTCCCGATCTCTGCTCCTGTTTCACCACTTAGGGGATGCCTACATCGCATTCCAAGGTGTGATTGAAGCACGTGTAGACGTACCCAAGCTGGCTTTGATCTAGCCAGCATGAGTACCAATAGCAGTAAAGCCACAGCAGCATGGGCTAGCTACGCATACGCATACCCTGGGTCCCTAGTGGGCTTGTACAGCCCGTGCTGCAGTCCATGCTGCCGCAGCTTCACTGCTCTTGATACCCGAGCTAGCCAGACTACGTCTACACATGCTGCAATCACACCTCTGATTGGAGTGCAGACTTAGTCTGGGATTATTCAAAGTGGGACCGTGGGGCTTATTCCTTAGATTACAACTCTGTTGCTTCGAGAGGCAAATGTTTAATCTTCACTCTCAGTGAAACCTCAGCCAGGTAAGAAATGACATTTCTGTTACCCCTCTGTGTGATGCAGAGAAAAGAATGACCCAAATGCTCTCCCTTAAAAAGAGGGGTGGGGAGAGAGAGAGACAGAAATCATGAGCTATAATGCCGGGCAGAGATTCCATGCTAGAGATGCCTGGCTCATCACTAGAGTAAACAGGATGTCAGTGGGATAATGCATGGGGAATAGGAATGTCTGTCTGAGAGGCTACTTTTCCCTGTTCTGCCTCTCACTTTCCTTTCTTCCTCTCGCTCTTTTTCTTTCCCTTTCTCTCCTGTTCTTTGTCCCACATTCTCTCCCTCCCTGAGCCCTCCTCTCCTGCTTTAAAGCATTCATTGGCACATTCCCTCTAGAATGTCATTTATTTTAAACACCTGAACAGAGCCCTTCCTCTGTGTCACAAATCCGTGAGCCTTTTCTTTTCCTTTTGTATGGCCTCACCTGCTACTGAACTCATCAAACCCGTTAGAACAGAGATGAACCTGGCGAGATGCCACCTCTCCCACCAAGGCTGATGCAGGTATTTCCCTTGTCGCTGCCCTGCCTTTGTTTGTTTTAGGGTTTCTCTCCCTGCCATGCCAGCCTCAGCCATTCATGTGCCATGGTACTAGCACCTCACAGATCTTTCCCCACTGTTCCTCCCCCACCCGCTTCCCATCTTCTCCTGGAGGGAGCTAGGATGCTAAAGGCCTTTCCTTCTCCCATGCCCCAATTCCAACCAGGGTTCACATTTTGGGGTTACTGTCTCCCCAATGCAGTGACGTGGCTGATCAGAGGGTAGCAGAGCTCACATCCCTGACTCCTTGGGTTCCAGGCCCTTGCTCACCCCACCCATATCACCCGGGAGACACTTTGTATAAACATGACCCTCTCAAGGCAGAGGGGGAGAGACCTCCACGGTGGGTCCCAGAGAACAAGCCAGCAAATCACTCATGCCACCACTCACTTAGGAGACAGAAGTGTCAGCTCTTCACCTCCGTAGGCAGCACATGTATCTGCCCACACTGGAAATCTATGCACCAGGGAAGCTGGGGAGGGAAATAGGGACACAGCTTTTAAGTGCACTGCAGTACAGGAGAGCAGGACAGTGTTTCAGGGGCATGGAGCAGGAAGGAGACTGTCTCTCCTAAACAGAGAAGCCGGCATGCATGGCAATGCTTGAGTCCAGATCTGCCCCTCCTGAATCTGGGGTCTCCCATGGCTTAGCTACAAGTCCACAGGGGATATTTATCTCTGTGCCCCATTCCACAAAGGACTCTGGAGACAATAATCCACCAGTCAATGAGCCCGGCTACCACAACGCAAACCCTCACTGGATCATCGACAACACATTATTTTTGTATTTACACATTTGTGAGCAGATTTCTTGGGTCACAGAAGAAAACAAACAGAGATCAAATCCCAGCCCCAGAGGAGGCAGCCAGAAGGCCTTCTGAACCCCTTAACTGGGAGGGGCAGGGGAGACATCACATGGGCATCTGCAGTGGCACAGGGGACCTATTTGTGACTCAACTCTTCACGCGTCATTGGCCATCAAAGTTATTAGATTTTCAGTCAACAACCAATGCAGAGATTCACAATTTCTTCTTTTACAGTACAGTGCTCTACTCCTGTCTCACCTCCTTCAGTATTCCCTGCCCCTGCCCCCAGCTCCCTCAATGATCACAACTTTCAAGCAGTGTCGGGGTTCGTTGTGAAGCTGGAAGGGGGACAAGCTCGAGGGGACCCAACGGCAGTGTTTGACGGGATGAGGGCCCCACTGAGAACAAATCAGCAGCGCCTTTTCACCCTCCCCCATCATGCAAGCACAAAGGGAGAGCACGAGGCACTGAGAAATGATCAAAGGAAAAGCTGTACTCACTTTATGCAGAGTACTGCCAGCATGTGGAACTCACTGCTGCAGGAGGCCACCGGGGCAGGCAGTCTGGCCGGGAGTTTATAAGGGGAGGTTGTAATGCTCTGTAATAGTATCTACTCCCTCTGGTAAGGGTGCTGGAACCTAGCACTTGAGGGTAGAAGCCTGTGGGGCTCAGTAAGGATTTTCCCCTGGCTGCATTAGTGGGGAGTGGGGGGAGAGTGGGAGGGGTTCACTGTCCTCTGAAGGACCAGGGCTGGTTCTTGCTAGACTTGGTCCTCTGGACTACATGAGTCAGTGGCTTGCTCCAAGATGGTGACTCCACTATTACCAGGAGAACTTCAGCACTACCCCAGCGTCCGCTGGCAGGGACTGTTCAGATCTGAGGGTTTCAGGTACTTGGACTTACTTGACAGGGCTTCTGAGGAGAGCTGCACAGTACCACCTCTTCCAATTCCCCACCCTCAAACTCCAGTTGCCATGGTGATGTTACTGACAATTTCAATGCATAAACCCAAATTTACATTTTAATGGGACACAATTAGAATGCTGAGATAAACGAGTCTTCCTTTCTAAAAGGTAACACACACACACACACACACACACACACACACACACACACCAGATCACAGAAATATGCCATGCAACTGAGCACCACACATACATACTCACATCCATCTTTGGGTCACCTAAGTTTGGAAGTTGCTTCCCGTTCAGTTCCCCCTCACTGAAAGTTGTATGCCTTCCTGACAGTAAAAGATAGCACCATAACACAGTTCTGCAGTGCACCCAGGGCAAGCTGTATGCATGCCCTCTCAGGGTCTTGCCATGCTGTGCAGCCCCACTATCCATCATGGTCCGGCCACTCCGTGAGCTTCCTCACTCCAATGCTGCAGCTTGGTTCACCCATGGCATGAACTTCCTCCCCCGCTGCCCGGCCACAGCTCACCATGGCATGGATTTCCTCCTCGCGGCTCCCATCATGGCTTAGCCATGGTGTGAGCCTCCTCACCGCCCCAGTGGAATGGCACAGCTCAGCCACAGCGTGAGCTTCCTTCCCCGGGTGCATCCAAATGGTCTAATCATGGTGCACTTTATCACCCACGTGCCCATCACGGCTCCGACACAGCATAAAGTTCCTCAACCACCCAGCACCCAACTCACAGCATGAGCTCCCCCTCCCCCAGAACATGCCCCAGCTCAGCCGCAAAGTGCACTTCCAGCCCAGCATCAAATTCACACCAGGAGATCCCTCACCTCTGTGCCCCACAAGGAGCTAGACATGTGGAATGATCCTCTGCAAACTGTGAGCTTCCTAACACTACCACTCCCTGCTCGGACACTCGGTGGCCCAATTTATTGTCACTGGGTTCCCCTGAACTGCTGGGACGAGGAAGAGACACTGGGTAGTGATCACCAGATGTTTTCAGCAGTGGGGCAAGTAGTTAAGAAAGAGCAGGATGAGGTGAGAGAAAGCACACATCTCCACAGCACCTCCATTTACTTCTGCAGTAGGAAAAAAAACCCCACTGTATAAAACACTGTATAAAATAGAAAAGAGGAAAATGAATTTCTCCTGCCCTTGGTGCAAACTAAATTCAAAGCAGGCAGGTGGCTGGAGTGAAAAGACAGAGAGAGAGAGAGAAATAAATTAAAAATAAAAAAAAAATGGGAGAGAGACAGAAAGGGAGGAAAACAAACAAGTGAATCATAAAGGCTGCAAACCGCCTGGAAATTTCATTTGGCTTTTCAATTGGAAAGTGACAGGACGCCTAGGTGGGCGAGGGAGATCGAATCGGAGAGAGGAGAGAATGCCCAGGCTGAGAAAGGAATGGCCCAGAACACAAGTGCAGCCTCATCCACCCCCATGGTGAACCCCAACATCTGCAAAACCTCCTCCCCACCTCACCCGCAAGGGACGGCAGGAAGGTGGAGGGTGGATGGTAACCAGTGTGCAAGCTGGCTATTTGTGCCTGGCTGGGATGTCCCAGCAAAGCCCTTGACACTAGCTGACCTGTTAACTATTCCCCTGAGAGGCAAGTGCCACAGACGGGCAATGCTGGAAGGAGACAGCTTGTTTAGTGGGCACAGGGAAGGAGCAGAACAACCCGGCGGGGGGGGGAGGCTGGGACTCTGCAAGAGTGAAATATTCAGGATTTTGTTAGCCCAAAGAGATGCCCAAGCAAGGCAAGACACCCACAACAGGCACGGGGGGCGCTGTGCCAATGGGGTGTTAAACGCGGGTGCCTGGGTGGCCCAGACAAGGCCCTGCTGTGAGGAAGCTCATGCTGCTCAGCTGGCACTGATGGGGCATCGCTGCAAGGAGCTGTTTCTGTTTATATGCCACACGCACGCACATGCTGAGTAGATGAAGCATTCGCAGCTCCCCAGCCCAGGACACTTTCCCTCTGGATCCGTGCCCTCTCCCTTATTCCTACAGAACTCTTCCCAAAAGGCTCATAAACCATTTCAACCACTGTCCTACCAGTTGCAGCTCTCTGTCTGCCCAAGGCGCCTGACCGTTTGCTAAACGGCAATGCCCACTCTGCCAATTAGCTCTGCATCGTCGGCTCTAGACGGCCCCACAGGGCTCATCCCGCCGCCGCCTCCTCTGTGCGGCTGCTCTCCCCTTCCCCTTGACACTCATTACAATCCCCAAAGCGATGCTGTCGTGTCCCCCCCTTCCCCAGCCCCTCAACTCAGGCCCGCTTGGAAGGGGTGAGAGGCTCTGGACCCTGTCCCTAGAGCAGTCTAGTCTCGGGTTTGTCTGTGTCAACAAAGCACTAGTGCAGACCATTTAGGGATGTTTCCATGGCAGCACGGCTTACCGAGGGGAGAGTCTTAAGCAGCTGCAGGTTCCCCCTAGGTAAGGTTTCAAGTGTTACCCATCTGGGCTGTGCAGAGACAGCCTCCCTCCACCACCTGCCCAGCTGCTGACCCCATTCAATCCCTCTGCCCTCCTTCATTTGCTGGAATCCGGCATTAACTGTGCCGCACTGTGACAGAGCGAACATTAATGCGCCCTGGCACTTGATCAAGCAGAGTCGTATTCTGTCTCCCACCTGGCACTCTCCCAGAACTGCGCAGCCCAGCACAAGTGACAGGAGCAGCCGCAACCCTGGGATCTGCAGGGCACAGGAACTTTGATGGTGCTCTTCCCCAGTCACGTGGGCCGGCCAAGACACAGGTGGCCACCACAGAGTGCTGGAGGTTCACTTCCCACCCCTTCCATACCTCTCTCCTTCCTTGATGTGCACACACATACAGCCACATGCAAACAGATACATGTGCAGACAAGACACACGCACACCCTCAGATATACACACGGACACCAACAACCCCTCAGACTCCACCCAGGGCCGTGTACAAAGTCAACACTGACGCACGCTGAGGTCCATGCAAAGCCATACATTCTGATCCACACCCCTATCAATGTGCAAACACATGGGCACGGAGACTCTACTCCTAAGCAAGCATGTTCGTTCACACACAGGCTAGGTCTCTACTGTCTATGATACTGTCTATGATCTGGGCTGTGACTGCAGCTCAAGCAGACAGACTGGAGCTGGCTTTCGTCTAGCTAGCTTGGGTATTGAAGCGGGGAAGCCACCGCAACATACACTTCAGCTTGGGCTAGCCCTGCGAGTAATTCATAGAATCATAGAATCATAGACTATCAGGGTTGGAAGGGACCTCAGGAGGTCATCTAGTCCAACCCCCTGCTCAAAGCAGGACCAATCCCCAAATTTTTGCCCTAGATCCCTAAATGGCCCCCTCAAGGATTGAACTCACAACCCTGGGTTTAGCAGGCCAATGCTCAAACCACTGAGCTATCCCTCCCACCCCCAGGGCCTTGCAGGGACTCGTAGAGCCCAGGCTGAAAGGTACACTGCTGTGGCTTCACTGCTCTGGTACATGAGCTAGCTAGATTACAGCTAGTTAGCTAGCTCAGGTATGTCTCCGCAAGCTGAGACTGTGGTATAGACTTAGCCACACTGGAGCTTGCTTGTGCTCTTACACTGCTGTAAATCAGGACAAAGACAACCGAGATGGATGGAGTTACGCTTAGTGAGATAAGGACCAGGTTCACGATCCCTCGCTGGGTTGGTGGTTTTGTGAACATCTCTCTCTTTCCTTTGTTCCTGGCTTCCAAGGGAACAAACCAGCAACAGAATCACATTAGCCCCCACGGGACCACTTTCATTCTCCAAATCTCCTGCCAGAACAGCATATTGCTGATTCACAGCTTCTTGGTCATCCTATTTCTGCCCCTAGAGCATGGCCAACAGGCGCTTGGAGCTGGAGATCCCTCTGAGCAGGGGAAAGTGGCCATGGGGTCCATCTCCAATCTGGGGCAGAGGGAAACAAAACGAGGGATGTGTAGAGACAGGGAACTCAAGGTTAGAACAAGAGGCATCCCAGTCAGAGAGGGCAAGGGCAGAGACAGCATCTCCACTCTCCTACTTCCCTTCTGCAGAACCTATCCGTCTTTCCTTTATGTAGGAAGAGAGAAGGTCAGAGTGTGCCACAGGGCAGTAACACACTGCTAAGGATGGGGGAGGGGAAGAAAGACACAGAGGGAAAGCAAGAAAAAGAGAGGCAAGGCTGGCCTTAGGATCTGTGACGATTCCAGCTGCTGGAAGGGTAGACGAAGTGATGAATTTTCTCCTTCTCCAGTTCAGATACCACAGGCCAGGCTGTGAGCTGCAGAATGAATGCAAGATCCCAGCTCACTCCCTTCCCCTCAAAAAAAGCAAGAGACTCCAAGCAGTTTGTGCTGAAGGCCAACCCCAGTGGAAGGAGCGAGAGGCAGAGAGATGACAGATCAGGAGAGAGGGAATCAGAAAAGGATAAACAAGGGGCAGAGGGATGTAGAGAGATGGACAGAGAGAGGGGATGAAGAATGGAGAGAATGAAAAACACAAAGGGGAGGAAAAGGAATGGCAAAAACAGATAGACAGGGAGGTTACACACTGTGTTTGGGAACTGGGAAGTGAGACATACAGATGTGGGGTACGCCACATATCTGCACCGGCTTCTGCCCCTCATTGCAGGCAGCCCATTGTCCGTTTAATTGGATGTCCTCCTTAGTGTGCGCGCACAACAGACTCTAAATGGGTGTTTGGGGCCGCGTGCTTGATCTCGCTAATCACACTGTTGGTTTGGTAATGGAGACAGAGCACAATGTTTATGACTTGGCTCCGTTTCCAGCTAATGATTCCAGAAATGCAGCAGGATAGGAGAGTAGTTTGCACAGATCAGGCCCAACTCTCCCAAGCACGGACATGCCCCACTCATCCCGCAGTTCTTCTGCTCCCGTCCCAGCACTCTGCCCTAGCACTAAGGCTCCCTGGAGGTCTCACAAAGCCCGGGAGAGCGGGGCAATGCACTGCTGCCTTTTGCAATAGGTGTAGCATGCTGTATGTGTGTGTGGGAGGGGCGATCCATGTGAGTCCACTGTACAGAGATGGGAGCAGTAATCCAGGGCTGAGTGCTAGCTAGGGACTCCAGGCAGGAACTGATATTGTAGTTGGTATGCAATGGGCACTGCTGAGAGGAAGCTCGCACCATCGCACTCCAGGGTCGGCACTGCTGAGAGGAAGCTGGTGCTGCAGGGGTGCTGGCTGGTTCAAGACCCCGCTGGCCATCAGACAATATTCTGAGGTGTTTACAAAAGGCAGGATCTGGTCACAGGAAACCACAGGCAGCCAAGATCACATGCCTCCCTCCCTGCAATGCCTTATTGATGACACGTGCAACACCGAGGTGGAAGGAGCAAAATCCAGAAGAGGCCAACCCTGCTCCTGCTCTCCCCCTCCATTCCCAGCAAGACCCTGGCTTGAGGTGGGCCCTCCGCTCTAAGCGCAGCAGCCCGGCTCACCTGAAAATCCTGCCTCACAGCGACATCTAGTGATGAAGGGGTAGCGGCTCCACACACAAGTCCAGCTCAAAAGTTTCCAGCTTGGGGTTTTTCTCCCCACTTTAATCCATCATTTCTTTCTTCACCTTCAGAGAAAACAGATGGGGGAAGTTACAGCTCCTGATAGCCAGCTTCAGCTGTCCCTAGCGAGGAGAATAAGGCAGCAGGGGGGCATTATTGGGAGGAATTAGCTCAGATCTCCAGCATCCGAACCCTTGTCCAGGACAACGCTACCCATGGAGCCAATAGGGATCTTAACTGCCAGGGGCTGACAAATGATACTCCCTTGTTACACCCCTTGGGCAAGCCTGTCAGTGAGCCATGGGACAATCTCAGTGGGTGGGGCTGGGGTAAACATCACCCTTAAGCATACAGCCCTGCCTCCCCCTTCAACCCCATGACCCAGAGAGTCTCCCCCAGTGCTACTGACTGTTGTCTTTTTGGCAGGGGCACAGCTGGTCTGCTACCCTGCCCTCCCGCAGGGCTTAAAGTGTAGGGGGGGAGCTGCAAGGGGCCCCAAACCTGGCAATAATTGAGTGGGCCTCAGGGGCTGAAACAATTTGTATAGTGAGGGTGTGGAGAGCCGTTGAACCAAACTGTAAACCCTGGATATGATGGAAACTACTTCAAGCCAGACGGGGTGGCAGCTCCCCCAGCACCCCTAGTCCCAGCACCTAAGGGTGGGTTGCTGCTGAGGGGTGCACTTGAAGCACTGTCTTAGCAAAACTGCTGATCCCAGGTTATGCTAAACCCCCACTTTGTTCAGACCACTGTAAGCACTGCCAGCCCCTCTGCAGCGCATGCAGGAGAAGGCCTGTCCCCACCCTGCAGCTACCTCCAGGGCCATCTTCACTGGGCTGGAGGGGACTCCCCTCGCACCCCCAAATGATTGTCTCCAGGCAGCTCTCCCACTGCACTAGTTCCACCCCACTTGTACCAGCTCTGCTCTGCACTGAAACAGCTGGGACCTCAGCAAGGAGAAGGGTCTGGGGCAGCCAGAGATGGGAGCAATGGCTGCCCCCTCACACCCTGCTCTGCACAGTGGCCCCTAGAGGTCGAAGAGCAGCATTGGAGCTGCAGCAGCTTCACGACTGCAAACCCCTGGACTTGTTTGTAAAGGCTAGTCTAGTCCAGGCCTATGGAGCATCCAAATGGGCACAGGGGCTAGGAACTAGCTACAGAACCTGTCACTGGTTTGAAAGTGGCGCAATAACTGACAATAACAATAACTGACCTCGCACCATTTAAGAAAAGCACGTGTAGAGCATATTACTCAGCCCTACCATAGCACATTTCATCTCTACATGTCAAAGCACTCTCCATAGGAAGATAAGGATCATTATCTCCATTAAGATAAAGCCATCCCTGAGCTGACCAGACTCTGGTTCTATTATCAGAAGCCAAGTAATCCCAAAGCTAAGTGCCAGGGCAGGCTTTCAGCAAATTTCTCTTGCAAAAGAATCTACCATTAAATGCAGTCAGTCCCCTCTCTGGAAGTGCCTGCTTTCTCTGGCACTCATCAGCATGTCCCCAACCCAGAACACTTTCAGAGGTGAGTCTGTCTCAGACTGTGACAGCATTGTCCAGAGTCCTGAACAAGAGAATGTGGAAAGCCAGGGAAATAAAGTCAAACAAATTAAAGGAAAGAAGGAGAAGGTTAAGTCAAAAGTCGCAGATGAGTGGAAGGAAACGGGCCAAATCCAAAGCCAAAGAGACTAGTCAAAAGGGAAAGGGCAAGCCTAAAGCCAGAGGGAAGAAAAGGAGAAAGGACAGTCTGAAATCCAAAGAAGAAAAAAGGCCAAGGCCTAGAAGTTAAAGGGTAAAATCCTGACCCCATTGAAGTCAATGGCTAAACTCCTGTTGACTTCAGTGCGGTCAGGATTTCACCCAAAGAAAAGAAGTTCAGGGTGTTAACAGAGATCCAGACGACTAGGAGGCAGAATAACCACCTCAGCAAGATTCAAGCAGTCTGCCCAGTTACCCATTAAAGTGAAAAAAGTTAGGCCTCCTTGGCTTTTCAATACTGATAAGTGTTTCTGAAGTTCAAAGTTTGAGATGCTCTGGAAGGCACTTTCAGAGTGAAGTCTAGAGGTTCCATTACACTTGGAAGTAGTGCTGACTCTGTATCACTTCTGGGTTATTACTGACACAGCACTTAGCTCTGGTGTAACTATGCAGGACCTTTCTGTGCTCCCAGTATCTACCAACACCGCAGCACTTAGAGAGAGAGAATGATCCTGAGTTCAAGGCCAGTGCTGTAAACCACATGAGCACTGGCTTCTGTTCCTAACTCTGTCACCAACACCCTGGATGAGTCACTTAATCTCTGTTCCTCCTCAAATGGGGATAAAAATACTCCCTTACTCCTACCCTTGCTCTCTTCAGACTGCATGCTCTTCAGGGCAGGGACTGTCTTTTATTACATGTATGTACAGCATCCGGCACAATAGGAAACTGATTTAATCTTAACCTGAGCCACAGAGATTTGTAGAAGCAATGATATAAGTGACATGCAGACTCAGTGGCTTGGTACAGAATGGGTAGCATGTAGTGCAGGCGGTAGGACTTTGAAAATAGAAATGAAGTAAAACAAAATAATCCAAACCAGAATAAAAGGTTTTCTGACCAGCAGAACTCCCTGTGCCCTAGATGTGTGCATGAACACGAACCAAAGAATTGACTGGCATTTGTTCATATTCAGGGGAGGAAAGCTCATTTTTCAAATACGTGTCACACAGTTAAAAGGCCAGAATGCCTGTACACTTGGAGAATAGCAACGCAGTGATCCATAGCTCTTTGGAGGTAGAGTGACTTCAGCACAAACTGCTTCGGGTTGGCAAATACACCTAAATATTAATAAGGGCAGAGTTGGCTGTAGGCTCATAAAGCCACGTTATTCCAATGGAATGGCGTAATATTGTAGTTAATGAAATGGTGCTGCTATTTAAAGCAAAGCATATTTCATATTCTGCACATAATGTACCAGTGCCTATTGTAAGTACCTATTACATATTGATTTAAACATCCATGTCTCTCATTTTCCAAAGAACAGGTTTCAGAGTAACAGCCGTGTTAGTCTGTATTCGCAAAAAGAAAAGGAGTACTTGTGGCACCTTAGAGACTAACCAATTTATTTGAGCATAAGCTTTCATGAGCTACAGCTCACTTCATCGGATGCATACTGTGGAAAGTGTAGAAGATCTTTTTATATACACACAAAGCTCATGAAAGCTTATGCTCAAATAAATTGGTTAGTCTCTAAGGTGCCACAAGTACTCCTTTTCTTTTTCCAAAGAACAAATGTCAATATACCCACCAGTATTGCCAACCCCATTTATTCAAAATTCATGAGTCGAGCCTTCAAAACACCATAAGATTGGCTTTAAACAATTAATTTTAAAAAATAATAAATTGCAGGGTCTTTTTATTTGCCTTTGTTTTTTCACTTGGGCCACATCTGCTTTTCTCCACAACCATTAGGGCTAGAAACTGACTTTTTAAAAAAAATGAAAGCTGAGATTCTCATGTAATCATCTAACTCCAGGGGCTGGGGCTTTAACAAAAACACCAAAATATCATGAGACCTGCTATAAAATTATGGGAGTTAGCAACATTGACACCCTGCTATACAGTTCAAAACCTATGTTGGGTGAAAGTTACTAAAAAGATGCTTACTATAAATGGAACAGAATCACACAGAGGGCACAGGCAGCATAATAGGAAAATTCTCAAATGCCTTCCAAGACCTAGATTAACTGGATGGAAAGTACCACATTAAGATAGACAAATCTGAAATTTCAGCAATCTATCCAGGAAGGAAACTTTCCATTTGCCCTCAGAAATGAAGCAGAAAATTGACCTGATAACATGGAAAAGCTGGGAACTATTGGAAAGTTAGAGCAACCTATCCGGTGGGACAATTCCAACCTTGCAACTGAAAGAGCCAAATAAAGTATGGATGTGCTGTCAAGGTTCCTTCCCCACTCTGAACTCTAGGGTGCAGATGTGGGGACCTGCATGAAAGACCCCCTAAGCTTATTCTTACCAACTTAGGTTAAAAACTTCTCCAAGGTACATACTTTGCCTTGTCCTTGAACAGTATGCTGCCACCACCAAGCGTTTTAAACAAAGAACAGGGAAAGAGACCACTTGGAGACATCTTCCCCAAAAATATTCCCCCCCCCCAACAAGCCCTACACCCCCTTTCCTAGGAAAGGCTTAATAATAATCCTCACCAATTGGTACAGAGGAACACAGACCCAAACCCTTGGATCTTAAGAACAATGAAAAATCAATCAGGCTCTTAAAAGAAGAATTTTAATTAAAGAAAAGGTAAAAGAATCACCTCTGTAAAATCAGGATGGTAAATACCTTACAGGGTAATCAGATGCAAAACATAGAGAATCCCTCTAGGCAAAACCTTAAGTTACAGAAAGACACAAAAACAGGAGGAATATACATTCCATTCAGCACAACTTATTTTATCAGCCATTTAAACAAAACAGAATCTAACACATATCTAACTAGATTGCTTCAAAAACTCTTTACAGGAGTTCTGACCTGCATTCCTGCTCTGGTCCCAGCAAAAGCATCACACAGACAGAGAGAACCTTTGTTTCATCCCCCCCGCCAGCTTTGAAAAGACAGTCTCAGTATGAGATGCAGGACATGCATTTTTTGCTGTAAAGTTAGATGAGTTGAGCTATAAGCTAGTGACTTATTTGGAAGTTGTACATTTAAATGAGTACCATTCTGTTTTCATTCCACCCCAGAAGCATTTCAAAGAGCAATTGCACAGACTTTTGAAAGGTTGACAAAGTGCTGAATTATACTGGATGAAATTCTAATATGCGCTGGGGAACGTAAAGAACATAATTAAATACTGAGCAATTTTTGTAAATACCAAGACAAAGAGCCCTAACACCAAACTTTAAAAAGTAAACTGCTGGTCCAACAGAAACTATCTACTATCTAACTATCTAAACTGTACAAAGGTGGCTTAACTGCTGATTTGGATAAAACAAAATAACAGTTCCAATACAGGCACCACAGAGAACTAAGGCATACATTTTTGTCAGTGCGGGCGAGTAATCATCAGAACATACTCCTGAGGGCAGTGGTGGATTCTCAATCTCTTGATGTCCTCAGATCGAGACTGGATGCCTTTCTGGAAGATATGTTTTAGTCAAATACAAATTATTGGGCTCAATACAGGGGTAACTGGGTGAAATTCTATGGCCTGTGATCAGACTAGATGATCTAAGGGTCCCTTGTGGTCTTAAAATCTATGACTCTATGGGTACATCTACACTGCAATAAAAAACAGCGGCACTGAGTCTTAGAGTCAGGGTCAATTGACTTGGGCTTATGGGGTTTGGGCTGCGGGGCTAAAACTTGCAGTGCAGACGTTCGGGGTTTGGGCTGGAGCCCAGGCTCTGACACTCAACCTCCTAACAGGGCTTCAGTCCCTGGCTCCAGCCCAAGCCCAAATGCCTATAATGTAATGTTTAGCTCCACAGTCCGAACCCTGTGAGCTCAAGTCAGCTGATCTTGGCCAGCCGCAGCTGTTCTGCAGGCCTTTTATTGCAGTGCAGATGTACCCTATGTATGAACAGTGATTTAAGGGGATGATAAACAAGCAAAATTAATTTAAAATGTACAGATGATCAATACACTTCTAAGGGAACTGCTGAAAAAATTATATTACTTGGCATTTGGGAAAATAGACAAAAACTGGATTCCTCGAGGAACAGAAAAGGTCATGAGAAAATCTGTGTCAGTGAGTGCAGAAGCATGACAGGAACCATTGTAGAATCATTACAGACACCAGCATTGCTAAGGCTGACAAGTCCAGGCACCTATGAAGGGAAGTCAGAATACAGTCAAGAGGAACTTTAACAGTCATGCCTGGAGAAAAATCTCCCAGACACTAACAGGACTGAAATACACTACAATGAATTAATGACACGACTTTGAAAAATGTTACATCTACTGACCATGCTGATAGCTTACTTCTATGTTGTTTTAGGGGGATTTAAAGATAGATCTCACATGGGGCTGACTGTGCTAATGGGAAGCCTCTCAGCATGCCCATTATGTTCTAAAAAGTTCGAGAAGTATAATGAAAGTGCTGTGCCTTCTTTTCAGCCAGGCTGACTCCTGAATGCTCATTACACAAGCCCATAACAGTGGGAACAATGCTCTCAGCCTCTGGTGGTTAAGAGAAGAAAAGTGGAAGTGCTTTGCATTGCTCACTAGGGCTTTGTCTACAGTAGCACTTTTGTTAGTAAAATATTTTTGCCATGAAAAATAATGGAAGCAAACTTCAAGTGTATCTTTTTTTCCCCATTGGGCCTTAAGAGCACACTTGTCAAGGGAGCATAAACCCCTCCCCTTCTTCTCTCATGTCATCTTGTTGCGTTAGCATTGGCTAAAATCAAATAATTCTGTGACCACCTATTCAAATGATGACTGAACTTAGAAGACAATAACATTGTCTCTGTCAGGGGGGTAATATAAATAAGTAAAATACTAATGAATAATAAATGTAATTTTTGACCAGGTTAAATTCTGTGCCTCAGGAGTCAGACTGGGATGGTTTTGGGGCTTGGTCTGGAAAATCAGGATACCAGGGTATTATTTTCGTTTTACTTATTATTTCCCCTTGGCAGCACCTACAGGCCTCTAGCCCCATTGTGATGGCTATATACAAAGAAATCAGACATGGCCCCTGCCCTGAAGAGTTTGCAATCCCAGTATGAGACTCGGGGGGTAGGAGAGACAAGGTGGGTGAGGAAATATCTTTTATTGGCCCAACTTGGGCAGGTGAGCGAGACAGGCAGAGCCAGCAGGAGAAGCGCCAGGTAAGGATGCTGTGACTGAGATCAGGGCCCGCATGGTGCAGACAGGCGCAGAGAGGCTCCCAGGGAGCCCCAATCCCGAGCAGGGGTCACCTGCCTGCAGCAGGCTGCTCCCCCCACAAAGCTGGGGGCGGGGGAAGGAGAACCTGGGGTGGCATCTCGGTGGGGGGAGCGGGGTTTCCTGCCCTTGGGCCTCCCCTCACGCTGCTGGGGGGGGAGGGGGCAGCCGCTGCCCCGCGCTCTCTGCCTCCCCAGAACCACTGTGAGAGCTTCCCCACCACCCACCAGGGGCCCAGCACGCCCTCTGCGCATGTGCCGGACGGGCGGGGCGCGAAGTGCCGATGACTGTCCCGAGCGCCTGCGCCCGAGCCGCTAGCGGAAGTGGCGTGGCAGAAGACCGGAAGTGTGGCGAGGCTGAAGTAGGAGGCGGTGTATCCTCAGGCTGGAAGTGTGGCAGGGCTGCTGGCGGAAGCGGCGCGGCGGAGGACCGGAAGTGTGGCGGGGCTGCCGGCGGAAGCGGCGCGGCAGAGGACCGGAAGTGTGGCAGGGCCGAAGGAGGAGGCGGTGCATAGGTAGGCGGAAGTCGGCTCCACGTGGGGAGAATGTCGGCTTCCCTGCTGAGGAAGGGGCTGGAGCTGCTGGAGACGGAGACGGCGACGGGTGAGTGGGCGGGTGGGGCCAGGCCTGAGCGGGGCTCAGATCCGTCACCTGCGCGGTCACGTTAACGTCTCTCTCCCCGTCCCCGCAGGGCACCGGCCCGGGCTCAGCAGCCCCCGGCAGCGGCCGCGCACAGCCCCGAAGAGGAGGAAGGCGGCTCGGGGGCCTGGCAGGAACAAGACCACGGCCAAGGGCAAAGTCACCAAGTCGGCGATAGGTGACGGAGACCCTCCCCGCCGCCACTACCCCTTGCTGGTGGGAGGGGCTGGGCACAGAAACCGGGGACTAACTGGAGGAGAACCCGCTGTTCTGAAACACCCCGCCCCCGGGGCCCCGAGGAGCTGGGGGGGGGTGCTATCACCCCAGGCCATCTTGGAGTAGGAGGGCAGCTCTCTTGGGGCTGCCAGCTTTGTGGGGGGAGCAGCCTGTTGCATGCAGGTGACCCTACCTCCTAGGCCTGCCTGCTCGTGACTGGGGCTCCATAGGAACCTCTTTATGCCTGGCTGCACCACGGGGGCCCTGATCACAAACCTGTCCGGGTTACTTTGTGTGTCTCCTGCTGGATATCCTGTCCCCATGACTCCTCAAACAAAGTTTTGATGCACAGGGAGACACCCCCCAGCAATAGTGTCATAGCCTGGCTGCGATACCCCCATCCGGCTCCCTGTACTCGTCAGCTAGTTGTTATACAGTACACACTTACAGAGATGTTTTGTTGCTCTCTGCCCTTTACCAGAGGAGTATCGGAAGCACCAGGCTGTGGATCACTTAAAGAAGAACTTGCAGTACATGACGAAGGGCCGATTCACTGCGGACAAAACCATCACGCAGCAGGCAAGGGAGTCCTGTTTTTGTTCCCTAGAATACCGCGAAAGGGGAAGTGGCTCCCACGCGTCATTCACCTTGGAGACTGGTGAACACCTGAGGCACAGGTCAATGCTAAAAATGAGTTTGGGTGGTAGCTAATGTTGGCCTTAGTATTTTTGGGTGTGTTTACAAAATAACTTACTGCACTACCACCCTGAGGTCCCAAAATGATCTATAATGATCACACAACTATGCCCAGGGCCAACCTTAGGATTTCTGGGGAGATCCAGCAAGATGATTTTATAAGGCCTCTTTCCCAAAACATAACTAATTGTACAGAAAAATGTGTATTTTCGGTTATCCAATAGAATCTTCTGTTTTATAAGTGCAGTCAATAATTCTGGGTTATTTTCATTTTTCTCCCCTTAATAATAGAATTCAGGGTAGTTGGCAACATTAATATAATCATGTAACCTTACTCTCTGCATTAAAATTTACCTCTCTCTGACCCATTTCTTCCCCACAGTCCTTTTCCCCTTATTCAAACCTGTATTTCATTGTGTGTCTACAGTCATAGAATCATAGAATATCAGGGTTGGAAGGGACCTCAGGAGGTCATCTAGTCCAACCCCCTGCTCAAAGCAGGACCAATCCCCAATTAAATCCCCAGTCCTCCATATCTCTCTTTAATAAAACCAATGAGTGTATGTCAAGTTGACAATTTTAAAAAAAGTTAATAATTCCAGTTGCTACATGTGGTGCCCCTTGTGTTTTTTGTTTGTTTTTTATTTTGTTTTCCTATCACTTAAAATGTTTCTTTCCCCTGTTGATTTTTAAAGACCCATACAACTGGGGAAGCTAATGAAACTGACTACTGTCTGTCAGGTGTAAAAAGTAAACTGGGGGAAAAAGGAAATGTTTTGCTCCTTTATATCTGCATGACAGGTTTGGAAAAAGTACAAACGTGTATTAAGTAGATGGCATTTATTTAATAGCTCAGCATATATAGTGTCATATGTACTAGTCACACAACTCCCCTACAGAGGGAGGTGGTATCCCCATGTTCCAGACGGAGAAACTAAGGCTTTACCAAAGCTGTGTAGGGCATTGGTGTCGGAGCCAGGTTGAGAACACAGAACTAACTTTCTCTGTCTTGTGCATAGCCCACTAGACCATGCTTCCCCCTCTCCCTGTTGAGTTGTCCTAGACACTACAATGACTGCTCAGCAGGGAAACCTGTTCTGCTGTGAGCAGCTCGCCAGTAACTGAGAAGCAGTTCCCAGCACCTTGGGTAGTACTTCCCACCTGCCTGGGAATATGTTTTGTTGTTTGTCTTCAGATAAATGCCTGTGGGTTTCAACAAAACCAAAAGCAAGAGAACTAAGCAGTCGAAAGGGATGCTGTAAATCTCCCGTTCTTCTTAACAAAGTTTGTGATAAGCTTTCAGCCCTAGCAGTTGGTTTTGGCTTCAAGGCCCTCAGCAGCAAAAGAGCTGAGACCATCTTTGACATTACTCCCAAAAACCCAAGTGGAGTCTGCTGCTGCCCCAAACACAAGCTTTTGTTAACCCTAGTAAACATCTGTCTTAATTCTCTGCATTGCCAGGACTGGAATAGCAGGGGATTACTGGCACAGTAGTTTATACTGTGTCTGGGGCTGGATTAGCAAGGGCTGTAATAATCTTTCCTTCCTATTATTTGAAGGTTCTCAACCAGAATAGGGGCAGGAAATCTAGAGACCGCCCCCCAAAGAAGCCAAAGAAGAAATCTGAAGGCACTGTCTTCACGGAGGAAGACTTCCAGAAGTTTGAGAGAGAATACTTTGGGCGAGCTGGAGCAGTGTGATGAGAACTCTTGCAGCTCCAGGCTTTCCAAAACTGAGTGTTCAGAGCATGGGACTGACCGTGTCCTCCTGTTTGGGATGGGAGACCAGGGGAGTGGGATGATACCTCTTGCCAGCATATGTTTAGATGTCACGTCCAATGCAAGACTTCACACACATGTACAGAATTTGTTAGTTACTAGCATGGGATGTGATGCTGTAGACTCAAAAGCATCCAGGGAGATCATGTTGTTAGGGTGCATCATGTTTCCTCTACTGCCCACTTCCAGCCAGCACCTCACTCATGTTCTCCTGGAGTAGAGCAGACTCTTCATTCAAGCCAGATGCAAATTCTGCTCCTCTGAGACAGGATCCTTCTATCCATCTGTTCTGGAAAAGACAGCTTAAAGTGGCAGGTTTCATTATGGGAAACACAGGAGACTATTTAGAGCTGAATTGTGGAGCAGCCGGAACAAATTATCAGAAAAAGGAAGGATGCTCTAGGAAGGAGAAGATGTGAGTACTATTCAAACCTCTGTTTAGGTTATGATCTCCATCAGGCAAGGACCTTCACTTTTTTCTCCTTGTGTAATGCCATGTAGGCTTATGGTGCTTGAACAGTAGTCACTATGGCAGAGAATGTACTTGCGTACCTCTGTGGTAGAATAATTATTCCAATAGGGTGGGGTTGGCAGAGGTGAAACAGGCCATTCAGGCACAATTCTTTTTAGGCTGTTTTAGGGCTGTGTGAAAGGTCTCTGTGCTCCATGTTAATATATGGATATTTTCTACTTTCCTTCATTGGACTGCTGAGTGGAAGTGAAATAACCCTTCTGTACTGGACTCCTCCCAGCCTTATACAGCTGGTAGTTTACACTCAAGCCCATTAAATCAGGGTACTAAATACATGGGGGTAGTGTTGCTGCATAGTACAGCTGGCCCTAGTATTAACCCACATATCAGCTCCTCTGTCCCAAACCTGCTAAGTGTGGCTATCTGTCACTTCCCCTGAGAATACCCACCCCTCCCTGCCTTGCAAACACCAGCTGGTGAAGGTGAAGGCAGTTTACTGTTGAGAACTTTTGGCTGGTGATTGTGATGCTGGGTCAAGGGAGGCAATTCTCTCCTACCCAAATACTAATGCTAAATGCTTTGGATGTTGTAACATGTAGTTTGGCCAGCAGATGGGGAAGTTGGCCATTGTGCAACCCCTATACAATGTGTTTCTGGAGGGTTGGTGGCTACTTTGCCATCTGTTATACTCCCCAGAAAGTAGGACCTTTGTTCTCCACTTGAAAACAAAGGGGTAAAAAGAATGAGTGTCCTCTCCCCTCCCTCCCCCTCAAAAAAAGTAGCCCAAATATGAATTATGTGAATCATTGCCTCTGTGTAAAATAGGCTGGCTGAGCTTCAATGTCGAGCAGCCCTGTACACTCTCTTCCTTTCATTCTCATTGCAATCCCCAAAGTTGTTCCTGTTGCTCCTCTTTCCTCACTGGTGTGTTCTACACCCACTTACCTGCAATACACAGTGACCAGATGGAGAGTGGGGGAGGATTTCTCAGAAATGCAAGGTTTGGGAAGCCAAGATATTATTGAAACAGGAAGCTGTAGTGACCAAATACAGCTAATTCTGGGTATTAGTGTTCCTTATTGTACATGTTGCTTGGAACTTCTTGTGTAAGAGGATGGAAAGGGGATTTCTCAATTACTCATTTCTCTCTTCTGCAGACAGACTAGAGCAGTGCAAAGACCAGTTCCCTTCTTTTGTACGTGTTCTTGGTGCAGAAACAGAAAAATGTATATGGCAATGAGTAGCTTTTCCTGGTGTTTTTTTTTAACTGTACTTTGAATTTGTTTCCAGTTGGCTAGAGTAAGTTTAGAGAGAGCCATTTTTCGTTTGCCATCTTGTTTAAAATAAAGGTGTCATACATACTGTGGTGGTGGTGGAGCTGCTCTGTAACGTAGGCATATGTATGTTGCCATGGTTACTGGGGTGTTTACTGTATGAAGATTGGTTTAATAGGGGCTGGAAGGAAAAACAAGCAGGAAGTGAAAGAACACCTTGAAATAAGCCACCCTTCCATAGGGCTGAGTCCCCTGAGGGGATGCAGCTACTCTGGGCTGGAGGCAGTGGCACTGTCTCAGGTTAGGAAGGAAGGCTGGGGGTCAAGGGGGCTTAAAAATTAGGCCTGGGCAGCCCTTTACCCCTCAGCAAGCAAACCCTTAACTATTTGGGCATGGTCCCGTAACAGCCCCGATCTGTGAGGGCTTTAGAGGATTTCCTTTCCAGCCAACTTGCAAAACTAGCTTTGTCCAGAGGGGTCTGAGAATGAAGAACAAGAAGTTGGGCAGTTTAAAAAGGGGCTTCCTCACAAGAGAGGAGGTGGTTGGGTAGGGGCACCAGACTGACCCAGGTACCCATGGGGGGGCTGAAGAAGTTAGGTTTTCTTAGGCTGCTACTGGGAGACGGAAAGTGATACGCAGGGAGACAGCTGTTTTTTGAAGTCCTCTAAATTATTTGTTCCTACTGTTAACCTTCTTAACAACAATACTTTAGTTTTATTTGGTCAATGTGTATGCTGCTGGTCACAGACTCCAGAAGGAAAGAAGCATATGAGCTGAATCCAGTTGGACCTGCTGGGTAAGAACAGGTGATCCACTCCTAGACCTGGCCCTGTGTGAGAACTGTGGAATTGCTCCCCAGGAGAGGTGAAGTCACAAGGCCTGACACCTGAGGGAGTACACTCAGACCAGGAAGAGAACAGAGGTGCAGCTAGCCCTGTAACCATTAGACATGCTAAGAACAATTTAAACATGTATTTACACATTCCAACTAATTCTGCTGTTTCTGCCTGTATTAACTTATCTCGATCCTACAAGTGTGAAGGCCTCTTCAGGCTTGCTTCTGTCCATCAAGTGGAAGAGCATAGCCCAGCCACGTGTGATGCTTGGACTGAGCAGGCCAGTGAGTCCTCTTCCCCATCCCTACAAGCCACTGCTCACTAAATATAAGCTGAAGGAACAGCATTTTGCACAGTGGAGTGTAGAACCACAGCAGACTTCATAATATAAAATATATTAAATGTGCAAATGCTAGTGAATGACCATTGTGGGGCAGTGAGAGAGCAGGGTTAGAAGAGCCTCTTGCTTCACTCAGCCATCACCTACAGGCCAAGCTGTGCCCCACAAGAAATAGGGAGGAAGGCTTTTAGTGTGCAAGGAGTGGCCTGGGTGCTTTTACTTTTACATAGCTCCTATTTCCCCTTGGCTTCCATTGACAGAAGCTCTTCAGCCTGGAAGAGCTGATCCTGTCAGAGTGCATTCCCCTCTGTTTTAGCTGTGTGCTCCCACACTTGATTTCTTCCTACTGCTGTGGGGTGAGTACTGAGTTGGATGAGCTCACTGTGGCTAGACTCTGGGCTCTGGTCCCAGATCTGCACCACTGGCTGAGTATGCTGCAGCAGAAAATAAAGATAGCTAAAGCTAGGGGGTTGCCATCTTATGTATAACTTTTCCCCCCCACAGGGAGGAGAAAGGCAGCAGCACCTTTAATATAAATGTAAATAACATGTGAGTCTGGTAGTGGTCTACTTCTGGCAGAGGAATTACAGGGCAAAGCGTCCCTGGGAGTTTAGTATTGGACTAGCCCAGGGGTGGGCAAACTTTCTGGCCCAAGGGCCACATCAGGGTTGTGAAACTGTATGGAGGGCTGGGTAGGGAAGGCTGGGCCTCCCCAAACAGCCTGGCCCCCACCCCCTGACTGCCCCCCTCAGAACCCTTGACCCATCCAAACCCCCCCCCCCCACTCCTTGTCCCCTGACCACCCCCTCCCAGAACCCCCCTGCTCCCTGTCCACACCCCTGCCCCATGACAGGCCTCCCTGGGACTCTCATGCCTATCCAATGCCTCCTGTTTCCCCTCCCTCCAAACCTCCTCCACCCTACCCAACTGCTCCCTATCCCCTGATTGCCTCCCAGGACCTCCTGCCCCTTATCCAACCCACTCCCTGCCCCCTTACCATGCCACTCAGAGCAGCAGGAGCTCACAGTCAGCTATGCTGCTGTGCTGGCAGCATGGTGAGGTGAGGCTGCGGGGGAGCAGGGACTGCAGGGAAGGGGCTGGGGGCTAGCCTCCCCAGGGCCAGGCAGGACAGTCCCACGGGCAATAGTTTGCCCACCTCTCGGCTAGCCTATTCTGAATCAGGTCCATAAAGCCAGGGTGTGGCTGACACTCCTACAACACGAATGGAAAGCAAACTGGTAGAGTCAATGTTGACATGCACTCAGAGTTAATACAAGCTTTGTTGGTACAAAAGAGGAAGCATATACTAGATCCAAGGACCCGCCCCACACTGTAAATTGAATTTAGAGAGTGCCTCTAAGTGGCTCTCTACTGAAAGTATGATGCAGAAGGAGAGAGGAGGTCTCCAAGGTAGCCAGAACCCAGACACCTTTAATGGCTAAAAAATTGGCACAAATTGGAAAACAGTTACTCTGTACATATTCAATGCAGATGTTACCAGGTCTGGAGGATTAAGTGATAGGGGAAAAATAAAAGGAATGAGGTTTATTCTCACTGGAAGATAAATGTTGCCCCCAAAAAGGCTTTCAGAGTTAAAGAAGAAGTTGATAATCAGTAGCAGAATTGTTACATAGGGGTTAGGGGAAAGGAGGGACAGTCTCGAAAGGAAGAAGGTGAGGGGAAACCAGGAATTTAGGCAGAACCAAATCACATAGTGGAATAAGACACCAGGAAACACAAGAGAGGCAAAGGATCTGTTTGCTCAAGAGGCACCTTGACTGCTTTCTGGAGAGTAGACTGAAGGTTGTGCTGGGATGAGAGAGGGGGAAGGGGTTGGGCTGCCAGGCTATGGCTTTTGCCTGAAATAGTCTGACCAGAATATCCTGCCTTATCCTGCTGGTTAATGCAGTTCAGTGGCACTAAGAGGGAGTGCTCATCTCCCAAAGGGCAGTCTGTCCTTGCTGCTATTTCTGGGCTTCTTGCTAAGAGAGGTTAATCGGATTTTATCCCCCTGACTTTCACTCTGCAAAGCTGCAGTGGGGATTCGGGCTTGCACATGAGGTACAGGAGTGCAGCTGTTTTCTCAGGACAGCAAAGGAGACGGATGGCTTCTTTAGGGGTGGTTTGCTTTTCTATTCGTATTTACAGAGAACTAGTACAAGCACCTGGATCTAAAAATAGATTGAAGAGGAAGTTATCCGCACGCAACAGTAGCAGAAATAAAGTGGTGGGAAAGAGGGCACACATGGTCAGAACAGCTTTGCAGAAGACTGCAGCCTGCCTGTATTGTCACAAAAATAAAGGGAAGGGTAGCCACCTTTCTGTATACAGTGCTGTAAAATCCCTCCCGGCCAGAGGCAAAATCCTTTCACTTTTAAAGGGTTAAGAAGCTAAGGTAACCTCACTGATACCTGACCCAAAATGACCAATGAGGGGACAAGATACTTTCAAATCTGGAAGGGGGGAAAAAGGCTTTTGCCTGTCTGTGTGATGCTTTTGCTGGGAACAGATCAAGGATGCAAGTTCTCCAACTCCTGTAAAGTTAGTAAGTAATTTAGCTAAAAAATGTGTTAGGTTTTCTTTGTTTTGGCTTGTAAATTCACTGTGCTGGAGGAAATGTGTATTCCTGTTTTTGTGTCTTTTTGTAATGTAAGGTTTTGCCTGGAGGGATTCTCTATGTTTTGAATCTGACTGCCTGTAAAATTATCTTCCATTCTGATCTTACAGAGTTATTCTCTTATCTTTTTTTGTTCTTCTAATAAAGTTCTGTTTTGTTTTTTTTAGAGAATCTGATTTGGGTTTTTTGGGTCTTAAAAATCCAAGGCTGGTCTGTGCTCATCTTGTTTATTCTCACGCCTCCCCAGGAAAGGGGGTGTAGGGCTTGGGGGGATATTTTGGGGGAAGACGTCTCCAAATGGGCTCTTTCCCTGGTCTTTGTCTAAGACGCTTGGTGGGGGCAGCATACGGTTCAAGGCCAAGGCAAAGTTTGTGCCTTGGAGAAGTTTTTAACCTAAGCTGGTAAGAATAAGCGTAGGGGGTCTTGCATGCAGGTCCCCACACCGGTACCCCAGAGTTCAGAGTGGGGGAGGGACCCTGATACGAGTTATATATATGAACACGTGACTTATACTCAGCCAATAGAACAGGAGTGGAATATGCTGGGATGCATCATGCCTAGCTTGAGGCGCATGAGGAGAGTTGTGTGAAGCCTGCATCTGCCCACACTGTACCTCCCTTGAGTCAGCTGTGCCATTACCACCCTCCCCACACACACACACACACCCACCCTCGCTGAAACCCAGAAATACTCAAAGCCAGCACACACACACACACACACACACATCCAGAATTCAAAATGGTCTTAATTAAACTGCCAACTATATGCAGGGACTGGTAGTCTCAGAGCACGACAGATAAAGTGTATTTAACTTGCTCCATTTCCCTACTTCTCTCTATTGCTGGGCAGAGGAACTGCCCTTTTTGTAAACAGAGAAGAACCAATTTAAACAAGTATGATCTGAGATAAGGCGATGAGACAAAATGTCATGAATCCTGACAAAATATAAAACAAATTAGCACATGAAGAGCTATCAGTTGTCCAGTCGGTCTCTAAGGAAGTCTAAGACTACATCTTCCTCCCCTTTTAAAAACGGTTTTCTTCCTTTGGCTCATCATAGAACGGTATTCACTGTGCATACAAATAGTGCAAAGAAAGGGATTAAAGAAAAGTTTCTCTAGCAGAGGGGGTATAACAATTCAATGGCTGGAAGTTGAAGCTAGATGAATTCAGAATGGAAATAAGGCATACATTTTTAACAGTAAGAGTTATTAAAGATTGGAACAATATACCCAGGGTTGTGGTAGATTCTCCATCACTGATAATTTGTAAATCAAGATTGGATATTCTTCTAAAAGATCTGCTCTAGGAATTATTTTGGGGAAGTTCTATGGCCGGTGTTATTCAAGAGGTCAGACTAGATGATCATAATATACTCCTGGGGGAATACTGCAACAAAACTTAATTCTGCACAAATTTTAAAATTCTGCATATTTTATTTGCCAAAATACAATATAATCACGGCAGTTTCAATTATTTTGGCAATTTATTTCAAAATACCTGTCAGCAAGTATGTCTAACAATACAGCCGACAAAAAAAGATTCAGGAAATGTTTTTTTGACAAATAGATTCCTTACTAGGCATATTAATACAGAACTTGATGTATCTTTGTTAACAGTTATCTTCTCTTTCAGTGAAATTAAATATTTAATTTAAACAAAGTCATTATACAAACATTGTAATGACCTGGCCTAAGAGGGCACTAGCATTCTTAAGTACTGTTTTGTGTGTTTGTCATGTGTTGTCCAAGTTCAAGCTTGTGTGTGTATATCGTAAGGTTTTTGGATCATGCCACTAGCGGGAATGGAGTTGGTGAGTTAGCAATAGTTTAGTTGTAGGATAGTGGATGGTTAGCATGGGGGAAGGGAGACCCAGGGTAGGGTGTGTGTGTGCGGGGGGGGTTTATGTGGGTTGGGTCATGTACACGTTTTGTCAGCCAAAACCCCTTTGTCTCCGGAGGTGGTATGCACACCCCTGTGCCAGGCGCAGGTGGCAACGCTGGGTGTGTGTGTGCACGCAGTGATAAGTGGGTTCAGGCTGGCAGGGAATATAAAAGGGAGGGTCACAAGTCACGACCAATTTAATTTAACAGTACCCTATAAGGTTTTTACATTGAGCCTCGCTGCTCACACAGCCAAAGTGCTCATGTGTGCGCAAAGACACTATGTGTATATGTAACTAATAATTTGAAACAAGCAAAACTGGAAAAAGGAAGCATTTTGGTGGAAATCTCAAAATCTGCATGAAAAATAAAATTCTCCAGGAAACATTAATTCTGCATTACACAGAGGTGCAGAATTCCAGCAGGAGTAAAAAAGTGTCCCTTCTGGCCCTGGAATTTATGAAAATTACAATGGAAGAATAAAGTTTCCAATCTACAGATACTGTTTAAAAGCATGACTAAATGACTAAGAATTATTTACTGAAAGTTACATATGTAATTGAAATATGGGCCCATGAGGCAGCCTTAGCATCAGTTTGATGACCTGTTTGAAGACAAGATGATCAGAGCTGCAGCCAGACACAGAAAGCAGCAGGGTTTTTTCCCCCCACACCTCTTTTAAAGTAAAAGTAGTTTTCCTGAAAGAAGCGGGGGGAGAAATAGAAATTACTTTAAAAGAGCTGTGGAAGTGTTGTGCTGTTCCCTGTTTGTCTGCAGCTCTGATCTCCCTACCCCTGGATGATTGTATTTCAGTGGTAGGAGATTGGGATGTTTGTATTCTATTTGGGTTCTTATATTACACTCATCCTTTTGAGTAAAACATCTAGTTTTGCTCTAGGAGAGCTGCTATGGGAACACAGAGTTTATTCACATGCCATGACAGAGTTTGACTCCCTCTCTTTGGTGGGTTTACTCTAAGGAAGGTGAAACAAAAACATTTTACAGACCAACTTACCAGCTAATGTGTTTTCTGTGGCTCAGTTGAGATTGTGCAGACTTTGGATCTTCCCTTGCTGTGAGACAAGATACTGACTAGTCGGCATCCAGGATTTTCCCACTCATTGGGGCTCCTTCTGCTTCTCCAGTTTGAGTCCCTATCTGAAGAAAATGTATTAGCCTGGTCTATCTCCCAGAGGAGAGTCTCTCATCAAAGCCTGCCAGCATGGGGATCTGTGTGGTCTCCATCGAGCCATGGAAAGAAAATTAGAAGGTAAAATTGGGAGTAGGATTTATCTTTCAGTGGCTTGGCTGACACAGCAGTGGCTGGGCTCTGTATAACTGTACACCCTATAGAAAGACACCCAAGGAAGGGAGATAAGAGAGTTGCTGAATGAGAAGAGGAAGCCGCTGGCTGCGGGAGGAGGGAGAAAGAGAACCTGACCCCTTCTGAGTGCAGAGCTTTTCACATGGAAACCCTACCCTAAGCAACTGTACTCAAGGGCAGTGAACCTAGCCAACAGTGTCTAGTGAAAGAGTACAGGGAACACCAGGTGGCAGCTATGGACACTTCCCGTCTCTGGCCTAGGAGGTAACTCCAGTGTCACGGATTCTAAGTCTCACTGGCAGGGAACTTTTGTGGCCTCATAAGCCTCCTGGTTACCAGACCTGATCCACTTGACCAGGATGTATCTGAACATGAGGAGGCCTTTCCCCAAACCCTGGAAGAGATGGAAATGGGGGATCCATTTCACCTGAAGGCTTCTCGTCTGTTTAATTACCCTTGAGGGCCCTGTTGAGGCCCAAGGTGTGCCAGGCATTTTCCTTCCTGGGTCAGGACAAGACAGATACTTTGGTGCATGGATCAGATGAGAGGAGGATTGGACTTTTGACAAAAACAAGAACACATGCAAAGGACATCTTGGTCATTAGGGAATATCAAATAGGGAAGACTACAGGCAAGTGCAGGTAGCTCTTCCATTCTGTTCTTCTCCCCAGAGTTATAGTTACTCAGGAACTTTCAGGATGAGGGACTGCAGAGCTGTGAAGCGGAGAGGTTTGTATAACCTGAGAACAAGTATTAGATTCCTCAAAGACACTGGGCAGCTAATTGAAGAGTGGACTTCAGTAATACTGATACCAGATAAGAGGATCTCTTGATCCCCAAACAGACTCCTGAACACAGTGGCAAGAATCCTGAGCAGGGTCAGAGACTAGGCCTTTGATAGAAACCTTCTTCAGGAAATCAAAGATGGCTGTCACTCTGGTCCATCTAGCTGGGGGGGGCGGGGAAACCCTCTTTCCTGCATCATCTGGAACAGAACCATCCACACAATAGACAACAAAAAATGTCGTCATTTTTGCTGTCGGTACAGCAGTGTCTGGACCATCCTATCAAAAATGTACAACTCCATTAAGAGTGTCTTATTGCAAACCAGGCTGAGAAATGTGGGTGTAAGGGCCTGAGAACATTACTGGGCCCTGCTGACAAAGGTCTTAGCCTAGGAACAGAGGACTTCTAATCTCTTGGAAAAGCATCAGCAGGTCCATGTAGCAAGCCTGCCAGTCTCAGGCAACTAGGATTAAGGGAGTCCCTATGACAAGCAGGAAACCTCCATATGAGCACTGGGAAGAGGGAAAGCACATGCCAAGAGGAACATTCCAAGGAAAAGCAAACATGGACTAGACTAGTATTGCTAGTCTGGGTACCTGCTGCCAAAAAAGCGAACATTTGTTGGTAAGAGGGCAATTACAGCGAGGATTCCCCATTTCTTAGAATGGGTAGACTAGTGGGGAATTTTGTAAAACACATCACCAACCCATGCCCAAACAAGCGTTCCAAACTTTCTTGAGACTCTTTTAGAGGGATCTAGGGCACAGCTCTCTAAGTGAGATTGCCTCTCCCCTCTACTGAAATGTGGGCAACTGGAAAAGTCACACAAACTTGAAGAATCACTAGCTAATCGGAGATCTTTTTACTAAGAAGGTTATGCTTCGGACCTAAATAAGTCTCTAGATCAGGGGTGGTCAAACTTTTTGGCCCGAGGGCCACATCTAGGCATAGAAATTGTATGGCGGGCCATGAATACTCACAACATTGGGGTTGGGGTGCAAGAGGGGGTGAGGGCTCTGGTGGGGGTGTGGGCTCCGGGGTGGCGCCAAAAATGAGTTCAGGGTGCAGGAGGGGGCTCCAGGCTGGGGTGCAGGGGGGTTGAGGGCTCCAGCTGGGGGTGCAGATGAGGAGTCTGGGGTGTAGAAGGGTGCTCCAGGCTGGGACTGAGGGGTTCAGAGGGCCGGAAGGGGATCAGGACTGGGGCAGGAGGTAGGGGTGTGGGAAGGGGTGCAGGCGCCAGCTGGGGGTGTGGGCTCTGGGGTGGGGCTGAGGAGTTTGGGGTGCAGGAAGGTGCTCCGGGCTGGGATCGAGAAATCCGGAGGGTGGGAGAGGGATCAGGGCTGAGGCAGGGTTTTGGGGCATGGGGAAAGGCTCCAGGCAGTGCTTACATCAAGCAGCTCCCGGAGGCAGTGGCATGTCCCTTCTCTGGCTCCTACGCAGAGGCACAGCCAGGCAGCTCTGTGTGTTGCCCTGTCTGCAGGCATCGCCCCTTTAGCTCCTATTGGCTGCCGTTCCCGGGGTAGGGGCAGCATGCAGAACAGAACCCCCTGGCTGCCCCTGCGCATAGGAGCTGGAGAAGGGCCATGCTGCTGCTTCCGGGAGCCACATGGAGTGGTCCAAGACCCTGCTCCCCGCCTGGAGCACAGGAGCAGGGCAAGCCCCAGACCCTGCTCCTCAGTGAAAGCTCAAGGGCCGTAGTTTGCCCACCCCAGCTCTAGACAGTGTAAAAGTCCCCAAGTAAATCCCTAGGTAGCCTTTTAAAGTCTTTTTAGGTAACTCCTGGAGGTCAAAGGCTCCTGGTAAGATAAAGCAGCCAGGGAGTACCCACTGACCCACTCACAGGACAAAAATAAAAGGAGTACTTGTGGCACCTTAGAGACTAACCAATTTATTTGAGCATAAGCTTTTGTGAGCTACAGCTCACTTCATTCACTGAATGCATCTGATGAAGTGAGCTGTAGCTCACGAAAGCTTATGCTCAAATAAATTGGTTAGTCTCTAAGGTGCCACAAGTACTCCTTTTCTTTTTGCGAGTACAGACTAACACGGCTGCTACTCTGAAACTCACAGGACAGAGAACACAACGGTGGTTCATTAACATATCTGCCCTGGATCAAGTTTCTTCCCTCCATGCCAAGTGGTTGTCTCAGCCTGTGATGGGGTTGGTGTCCCTGTCCCTCAAACTGTCCTTTACCTTGAGGTGGTAAGACCTAAGGGCCAAAATCGAGAGGGTAACTCTGATTCACAGGGCAGTGGGGCCTAGTGGCCAAAGCCAATAGAATTACCCTAGTACGCAGGGAAGTGAGGCCTAGCGCCCGGAGTTAATATAGTTAGCCTGATTGGCAGGGCAATGAGATCTAGTGGCTGGAGTCAAAGGGGTTCACCTTGATTCGCAGGGCAGCACAGCCTAGCAGCCAGAGTCAATGGAGCTGCCTTGAATCGCAGGGCAGTAAGGCCTACTGGCGAGACTCGATGGGCCACCACCTGGGGAAGGTGTTGCAGCAGGCACAGGGGGACCCAGGCCCACCCTGCTCCAGCTGGTCCCAGCCCAGGACACTAACAGTACATCAGCGGGGTTCCAACCAAAACACACTAACTTCCCACTTGATTGTAGTGTGTCATTCCCCGCCCCCCTCCCAGGCCACTTCCTACCATACCTTTTGGAGCTGTAGTTGAGGTCTCGGTGCTATTTGCTGCATGCATTTACAAGTGACTCGGATCCCTCTTGGACATCCACAGGCACCTGAGTGTCAGTCTGGGTCTCCGTGGCTCCGGCTTCCACAGTCTGGAGGGTTCCAGCTGTTCCCAGGCTGGAGCATGTAAGGAGGGTGGGTCCTTCCTCCCTAGCAATCCACCAAACTGAGCTGAGCTGCATCTGGAGCACGCCCAGCAGGAACACAGCTTCCTCAGCTCAGTGAAAAGTTAATCCTTCCCCATCCAGTGTGGGGTGAGTTCACCCCATCACATAGCCCTAGACACCTCTCTAAAGAAGCAAAGAGGGCTGGTTTTGTGTATCAAGGGCCCCAGATGGGAAGCGGTGATCTAGAAGTAAAAGTTCCGTAAGTTTTAGAAGTTCCCTCCACACACATTTACTAATGCTTTTTCATGAACATAGGTTACAGCAAAATTTTGTTCATGAAGTGGGTCACTTCTTGTATATTTAATTGCTTGTGAATTTTAGGCTAATATAAGGATTCATTTTTCTTTTCACCCACTCTAGGAAATCATCTAAGTTGTACCAGCTGTGCACTGTAAAGTGTAAATTTAAATTTGGTTTGAGGGCTCTCCCACCCCTCTCCTTCTCAAAGAAATTTACCATTCAGTCTACCCATTCCAATCTGAGGTAAGCCTCCACCGTAGGCCTTCTTGAAAAATGCTAGAAGCAATTATGGCGTAAAGATTCCACTTGAAAAGGGCATGAACAGATATACCTAAAATATAGACGGTACCAAGTAATGCCATCCTCTAGGTTTCCCCAAAGTTTACTGTGAGATTTTAAGCTTTTCAGGGCATGGACTGTCTTGTTGCTGTGCCTAGTACGTAGTCATAAAACTTTTTATTCTGCATAAAGACCAGTAATTTTAACTATGTTTTGGTTTAAATGCAGCAGGAATTGCTGGGCCAGCAATACAGTATGGTAGCTTTTTTGGCAGCCAATTACCAACCTGGAATTTAGCCAGAACACTTTACTGCCATCCCTCTTGAAGACTACCACAGGTTGTTTAAAATTAGCTCTAAGAGTTTAAATAAGTTTAAAAGTGGTCTGAAAGGGATCATTCAAGCTCAAAAGCTAATTCAGTATTCAAGTATGTCATGAAGCCAAAATTAGCAGGTAGTAAATGCCCATGACAAAAATGCTGTAAACCAGCACTTCCTTAACTTTTCACAGTCCCATCTCTCCCCCAACCCCTCCTGCCCACCCCACTCCTGGGTGGGGCTCAACAGGGGTAACGAGACCAAGGCTGGGGATAGATCTGGGTCCAGGAGTGGAGCCACAGCTGGAGCAGAGCTGGGGGTGGAGTGGGGCTGGGTGGCACTCCCACTCTTCCCACATGGGCTGGCCCAGGCCCGAATGTTCCTCCGCATCCCCGTTTGGGGACCTCTGCTGTATCCAGGGTGTTCATCACAAGAAACAGGAAGTAGGGAGCAAAAGCACTATCCTACTATTTTTGTTACACTGTGAAGTGGATACAACCGCTTCTATGACCACAGTAAAAAAATGGGTAAGAATCCTACTGCCAATGTAGTAAAAGTTGTACAGTAGAACCCGAGTTTCAAACATTAGTTACAAACTGACCAGTCAACCATACACCCCATTTGGAACCAGAAGTTCACAATCAGAAGTTCAGTTACAACTTCCATTCCTGAAGTATTTGTAACTCAGGTTCTACTGTCCATCCAGTCAGACTCAAACCAGTATTTTCCATTTTAGCCTTTCAGTCAAGTGGGACAGAATTCATCTCCATGCCTCTATCAGGACTTGTTTTCCAGTTTAAGCCCCTCCCCCCATATGCAATTTGTATCCACAGCTATATGCTAATACAACAGAAAAGTAGGGTAACCACCATTTAAGCTACTGCCAATGATTAATGATTCCTCAAATGTCAGTAACAGAAAATACACCACAGCTGAATACAAGCATTTTAGTGTTTTCAGTTGACTAGCATGAAGATTAATCACGGTCACATCAGTGACAGCCTGATGAATATGTATAAATCAACTTCACTTCTAATCAGTCTAATTTAGCTTAAATTGGGGCTTTAGAGATGGACATGTCTAAAGCTATTCCAAGTAGTAACAGATCCCCTTAATTCCAAAAATAAATGTATCAAGTTATGCTATTTTAAATGGATAGCATCAACTTGGAAAATCACTTGTCTGCAAGTTTTATAGCTAGTACACCTCTAAATAGGAGACTAAGTTAGGGGAACCACATTTTCTGTTGCTACAAAAGCAAACATGAAAAGAAAAATGCTTTTTTTATGTTCACCTTGCCCCTTTAAGGACCTAGTAAGTACATTTTTCAGATACTTCAACATTGCAGTTGTGTTCTAGCTCTCATGAGGCTTCCTGTATGACAGCTATTGTGTCACGTGCACTGATTCAGGGCGGACATAAGTCACAAGTAAATGGATCAACCTAGTAGATTAAGAGCCAAAGCCTGAAAACAGTGCCAAGCAGTGAAGTGCATTTGGAAATCTACAGCATGCTGGGTCTTCCTCCAAACCCCTATCCCAGTTAGCTTGCAGTCTCCAAATTCTACTCCAGTAGCAGGTCAGCTCATTTATTTTAAACATGGTCTCCATTCCATTAGCTAGCGAGTCTAAGAGGCTACCAAACGCTTGCTTATAGACAGCCAGAGATTGTAGTGAGAAAAAATGGTCCATTCATTCAAGTGCACCCCTCCCTGACACACAAAAACCCAACTTACTATTAAATAATTTATTAGGCAATAATACACAACTTTTAGCATCAAGCTCTTATGTACATGCACATAGAACTTCTACCGACTACCCTACTCGGGGACTTTGGCTCTTTTGCCCTTGGCCTTGCGGACCTCTTCAATCAAATCTTTCAAATACTGGATTTCTTTGCTCAGGGAATCGGCCTTCTCCTTCAATGCCTCATTCTTCTGCTCTAGCTCCTGGCACTCCCCAGACAGGGCCTCCTGTTCTGCCCTCTTCTTCTGCCGGTAACGTGTGGCAGCTGTCTTATTCTGCTCCATCTTCTTCAGTTTTTTATCAGCTCTTTTTTCTCCCTTCACCTTTGCTGACACTACCTTCTCAGCAGGATGATCATATGGTTTGGACCGCACTGAATCACAAATGGGGTCTGTGGGAAACTGACTATCATTGAGAGATTCTACAGAGGTGGTTGGACTTTGTTGGGGGGTCCCCAGATAAGACTCTGGGCTCATGCATATTCCACTATCATCTGAGTGGGCTTCCTCCTCTTTCTCCAACTTGGGGAACACCACCACAAACGTGGTAGCTTCTGCCTTTCTGTCTCCTTCCAGTACATCAACTTCACTGCCTAGATCTAAACTAAAAGATTGGTCTGGAGTGGAATTCAGGGATCCTGGGGAGAGGGGAAGAGACAAAAGGAGAGTGAGTGAGGCCACCTGATCTACTCCAATTGGAGATTCAGGGTGATGGATGATTGGGTCAGTTATCAGTGGAGGTTCTTTGTCGTGAATTTCCTGGGTAGGAGGGTCTAATAGATCACACGTGTCTTCCAACGTGGCCATGAGCTCATCTGGAGAGACGGTGGCTTCCAAATCATCCATTCCTAACAGGGCATCAAAGTCAAATTCCTTCAGATCCATCTTCTCCACCATCCAATCCATGCCTGAGAAGGCATCCTCTGCAACATACGGAAACTTAATTACCATAAAAGTACAACAGTCACACTCTCAATCAACTCAAGCCTTCTGAAAAAACTCAGGATGCAAAATATTTTGCTTATTTTTTTCCTCCATCCATCCCCTTGTTGCTAAACTTTCACATGCAAATTTATCAAATCTAATACTTGCAACAGATTCTTCTGCCATCACTTTCATATGTTGTGCACAGTAGAGGGCTGCTTATGCCTAATTTTTAGGCCTCACCCAGACTGGACCCAAGCCCACCTGACTGGGGGGGGGGGGGTCAAATTGTTCTCTGACCTAACCCCAAGCCAGCACCACCACTGCCTCATGCCCATGGGGTCAGCTCTCCTTTATGTGCCCCTTGGGTTGGCACAACAGTACATCAATCATCAGCTTCGTGGCTCTGCTCCTGCCATCCACTAGCATGAGAGACTCTTTGGCATGCACACTCACTGTGCTGTGGACTGAGGTTTCTGGCAGGACAAGAGGCTGCACCAACCTGACTCCAAGAGGGTCTGGTTGTTTTCCCACCTGATATTTGTCATTTGTTCTGGGATGAGTTGCAGGGCTCTACCATACAGGACAAAATAACCCTGATAGTGACTTATGACATTCCACTTTTCTCTGGCTCCTCCAATCTCTACATAGAATTGAAGTGTTTGGGGAGAGACTTCTGAGAGATAAGTGAAAGCAAATGACAGCAACATTCTCGTATCTTGTGGGACCCTTCCCCAAAGTATAGGCTTCTGAACCATATGTGGAACATGGAGGGAGATGCTCGATTCTAAACAGACACTGCTGTTTCATCATTTAAACAGCTCACTGATTAATGGCAGAATGTTAAGTGATATGCAAATATTTAATGATAGGACACTAGATGGGAATACTCCCTAGTCTAAACTGATCCAAATTAATATATTTCCTTTATGAATAAAGTAATGCATTACCCTGGCTGTTATCTGTGTTTTTGCCCAAACTATCCACAGCCAGCCAATTGGAGGAGACTGCCTTAGCCTTGTCGCTGGAGAACCCATGCGAACGGAGGGGCTTGGCCACCTCCAGGTAGTCATCTAGAAGTCCTAGGCTTTCCTCAGCCACCGAAGACAACTGGTTGAAGGGGGACAGTAAATCCCCCAACGGCATCTCGTTGTTCAAGAGGCTCATCCTGGTGATGTTTTAATGCTTTTTTGTCAAAGAGTGAAGATGAGTAGGTGTCTTTGTCAATTACAGCAATGCTGCTGTGAGGTGCTTTGAAAAACCTGGAGCAAAGATAAAAGATGATTGGTTATATAGCAGAAACAGCCATTTGTGTTTGATTTGACTTAAATATTGACTGTTCTCCACTGGTGTAGAAATGTCACTTTCAACAAAACAAAAACATTCCACTATCAAAACCAGGTTATGGAACACTAAGCAGACTGGGGTTGCCTCCCTTTTCAGGATCTCACTTTTCCTGTCAGACACATTCTTTGCACTTTGACCCCGTCCAAGCCGATCTCAGAATTCTATCCCCACAACAGGGCCAGATGGTAACACCTAACATGCTGCTTATTAAGTCTTAACAAAAGGGCCACTCAAGTTTCCTCATGACCAAATATGGTCATAGCTACTGACCATATGCCCCACCCACCACTCTGCGGTGACTCATGCGCAGCAGGACTCTTGCGCCGAAGCCAAGCTGCAGCCATTTCATGTTCCTGCTCCTGGGCCTCTCTCCCCACCCTATAAATAGGCGGCCATTTTGTGCCTCCTGCCACGTTTCCACTGGGGCTACTCCCGACGGCTGCTGGCATCCAAGAGCCGAAAGGCGTTGAACAGCTCGGACTCCCGGCCAGTGGCCAGGGGAGGAGAGCGCTTACTGCACAGCTCGGAAGAGGACACTTCAGGACAACATGGGCTGCCGCCTGGAAACTCAATCAGGGCTTACAGAATCGTGGGGCAGCTGGGCGAGAGGCTGAACGAGCAGCCTGCCCCGTCCGTGGCTGCGGCCATAGCGCTCCTCCCGAGACCCGAGCCCTGGGGACCCGCGCGGCTCCAGAGGCTCGGCGTGGAGAGGCGGCGAGAGACAGAGTTCAGGGCTCCAGAACCATGTGCCGACCCCCCGCCCCCGGATGGAGCGCTCCAGCCCTGGCTATGCGAAATAGTTTCTCCCTGGGCTAAGAGGAATTCACCCCCCCAATATGGTATTTCCCAGTAACGCGCTCACTCCCTAACAGGGAATGGAAACGCGCAATGGAACGTTCAGAACGTCTCGAGCGGACCATTCCTCTCCCCCCCCTTCGCGAGAGACCAACTCCCTCGCTACGGACTACACCATTCTCAGCCCCCCCCCCACCGGGGGAAAAACCATTCGCCAACATAGGGGAGACCTTCTCAGAGCCTTATCCCCTCCCCCGCTCGGCCAGATCATGCCCGGTGGGGGACCGGGGGCCCTGCCCCCACCCCCGTACTCACGCCATGGTTGCAGACGCCGGGGATGGGCCGAGGACGCCGCTGCTGTTGCTGCGCCCGCTGCACTGGCCGATGCCGCTGCTGGCCCTGCCGCCGTTACCAAGCCATGGCGGCGGCAGCGAGGCTCCTCCGGGTCAAGCGAGTCCTAGCTGCGCCCACGCCCTCAACCACCCAGAGCCCTAAACAGACAGAGAGACAATGAGAGGGCGCGTCCCGCGCTCCGCCCTTATATAGCTGCCGCCTGTCTTGCCCCACAAAATGAGACCCGGTAACACTGTATCCTTCCGCCACATTCACCGCGCGCTCAAAATTGCCTGGACGATTCGAAGGGCTCTGTGCCCATCTACCGTCCCCTGCCTGGCTAAAGGCACCACGAATCTTGGTCTCGCACACGGCAGAGGTCGGGGCTAGCGAACATTCGGCAGAAGGATCACAGGGACTATTTTATCCCACTCTAACACTGTACCTCATTGACTAGGCGTGACGTCACGCACAGACAGGGGCGGGGCCTCACAGCGCCACCGGCTGAGCCAGGCCAAAGACGGGCTCCGAGCTCAGCACGGCACAGGGAATACCACGTGGTCTTGTAAACCGCTGATTGGCTGATACCGCGCGTTCACGTATGCTGCGGGATACCATTGGTTAGGGCGAGAGAAAGACGCAAACGGCGGGAGCTGCAGCTCGGAGATGGGCTGCGCCTCGGCGCTGAATGGCAGGGTGGGCAGAGCCAGGGGGCCTGTGTGGAGAGCCCGGCTGCTGCAACGTGCGCGGCCCGGACAGCCTGGCCAGCCCCGCCCCCACTGCCCCTCCCGCCGCCATGCCAGCTCTGCCCCCCCACTGCCCTTCCCTACGCTGTGCCAGCCCCCCACCATGCCAGCCCCGCCCCCACCGTGCCTGCCCCACTGCCCCCGCCATGCCAGCTCTTCCCCCCACTGCCCCTCCGCCTGCTGTGCCAACCCCCCACCATGCCAGCTAAACCCCCGCGGTGCCAACTCCCACCATGCCTGCCCCTCCCCCTGCCATGCCAGCTCTGCCACCCCACTGCGGTGCCAACCCCCCACCATGCCTGCTCTTCCCTCTCCACTGCCCCTCCCCCTGTGGTGCCATCACTGCCCCTGCTCTCCCCCTGCCGTACCAGTCCTGCCCACTCCCCTACTGTCCTCCCTGCTGTGCCAGCCCTGCCCCCCCAGCACCCTCCCTCTGCTGTGCCAGCCCCATCCCCACTGCTCCTCACCTACTGTCCTTCTCCCGGCTGTGCCAGTCCTGCCCCACTCTGCCCCTCTCCCTGCTGTGCCAAACTGCCCCCAGCATCCTCCCTCTGCTGTGCCAGCCCTGCCCCTAATGCCCCTTCCCTCATTGTGCCAGCCCTGCCTCCCACTGCCCCCTCCCTGCTATTTCATCGCTGCCCCCAGTGCCCCCCTGCTCTCCCAGTCCCTCCCCCCACCGTGCCAGCCTTGCTCTCAGCACCACCCCGCTTTCCCTTGATCCCTCTCTCTTCAGTGCCAGCCCTGCCTCCACTTTCCCTTGCTCCCTCAGCCATGCCAGCCTTGCCCCACAGTGCCCTTGTTGCCCCTCTCCCCACTGTGCCTCTCGCTTCCCCTGGGCCGTCCCCTCCTCCTGCTGTGCCAGCCTTGCCCTCCAGTGCACTGTGCTCTTCCATGGCCCCTCCCCCTGCCATGCTAGCTTTGCCCCCCTCTTTCCCTTGCTCCCCCATGGCTCCTCCCCCAAGCTGCGCCAGCCCTGCTTCCCCCCCGCCCCACCTTCCCTTGCTGACTCAGGTTTATTCAGTTATAATTAGATGTTTTTGCATAATGCCAACCTTAGAAACTCAGCCTGGGCTCTGGCAGTCAAGCTGGTTTTTTGGCTGCTCAGGCATCATTATCAGGAATAAAGGTTTTGCAGGACAAACTTGTGCCCTCAGCTACTTCTGGCAGCAGCCATATCCTCTTCAAGTTATGGCCTTAGCAACACGTGTGGAACCTAATGGCCTTCATCCGGTTTGCACAGCTGTAACTCACTGGAAATTAGCAAACAATTTTACGATAACCCACAAGGACAAATGCAGTCCAGCTCCCACCCTCAGCCCTGCAGAGCCAGCAGAAGAGCAAGAAAGCAGTACAACCTAATCATCACTAAAGTCAGCATAAATTACTCTGAATGCACAATAGGAACAGCTCTGCTGAATGGAAAGGTACCATGTATACAAGGGATTTTTTTTCTTTTAAGAGCAAAAGAACATTTTGAGTCATTGGAGGGGAGAATGCACTCCATCTCAGAAGACATCACAATAACAGTTCAGTGATCCATGACGACTGTTCTGAAAAATGTGTCAAGGAGCTAACTGAGCTTCAGTACAGAGAACTGAGGAGAGACACTGGCTTTCAAAGAAGCCAAACGGGATTGGATGGGTAGGTGGGTGGACATCAGTGCAGCATGGGGATTGGCTGAGGGGAAGGCTTTGACATCCCCCAACCTCGACTGCCTCCCCCTCCCTTACCCCTTTTAAGTAAAAATAAAAAGGTGATTGTAAAGCTGTCATTATAGCTAAATCAATGGAAAGTAAATACTTAGCGTACCCTTCCTCTTGAAAAGATAATTATGGATTTCCATGAGTCACTGTACATCTGAGCAAAAATCATATAAGCAGACATGAAATGCGCAAGAAGGAACTTCACCCAGATTGGCCTGTTTTTTTATCTGCCTGGTCTTCTTCTCTGTGCATGAAATTTGTACTGGTGAAAGGTTCCAGAGAGAAATCTTCCATCTCTCCCCAGCCAAAAAAAACAAAAACAAAAAACCCCCGAAAACCCCAGCCCTTGGTTAACTTCAAGGTTATTTCCCAGTTTCCTAAATGACTGTAATACATCATCATTTATTAGATACTTGTATAAATAAGATATCATACAGAGTTCCATGTTAATTGTTAAACCACCCATTTGCCTTTGCACAGAATTTGCTGAACATTTCTCCTTGGTGGAGATAATTCATATCAGACCAAAAAAAAATTTCCCCTTTAAGTAAAAATCCTGTGGTTGCTTCTTCATCGATGTGAGAATGAAAACAATGTTTTCTAAACTGAGAAATGCAAGAGTCTTTTCTCACCATTAACTCAAAAACCTCAGAACAGAGACTTCCTAGGCGGTATGTGGCTTGTATGCAGTGCAGTCAAGCCTGGTAAGTTTGGGAGAAATCATTTTTATGATAAAAAAGGTTTATACAATTATAAACAATTAAATAATTGATGTGCATGGTCAGTGAATACCTGCTAAAATGTGACCAGCTGGCTGCAGTGTTCTTGACTAAGTGTTACTGTGAAGGGTACCTTAGAAATGCAGAGATAAAACATGCACCTACAATACATGAACCCCTAAGAGGATTCACAAGGCCCCAGGGTCTACTCTTGTGGAATTCACTGCCGGACAGAGGCCATGTGACATCAGAGCAGGGAGAACTGCCCCGCCTTCTTTAGCAGCCTACCAGGGTGAGGGGCTGCTGCTACATACATGAAGGAAAATGTTAAGATATGTTCACACACTCTCTTTACTATTTTACTAAAGCCCACAATTTTCTACAAATGCTAGGCTCTACGTTAAAGTGTTGGGTTTTTTATCTTTTCCCTAGGGAGAGATTTGGGGCAGAGATTATCTTTTTGTTCTGTGTTTGCACAGCGCAGAGCAGGTCAGTGACTGGAGCTCCAAGATGCTACACTAACACAAATCATAATAAATAATGACAACAATGTGAAGTGATGTGCTGCCCCTTTGATAACAACATTGCAGAAAACTCTCTGGCCAAACCATAGCAACAACTGGGAAGTCACCCCTCACATTCCATTCACCTCACTGCAAAGCCTGCATTGGCAATTTAAATAACATTACAAAGTGAAACAGTGGTTTCTTTTTTCTTTAAACAAATACACACACAGTAAAAATGCCAAACGCCACTCCTGTCATTCATTTAAATATACAAACATCAGGAAGTGAGAGTTAATGCTTCCATAGTAACCTTAACACACACACACTGTACAGGCTGTATATACATACAATGTCCAGGGTCTGCATGGGGTGAGGTGGTGGAAACTGGGTGTGCCACAAAGAAGGGCGGTGGGAAGCACATCTTCTTTCCTCCACCCCCTAGAAACAAAATTTACATATCTAGCTCAAGACTTCTCTTTTCTGGAGCACTGTCCTAAGGGCAGCCGCAGCAAGGGAGAATGGTTGGCAGTGCAGCTCAGTTAGTAGGGAGCGTAGAGAGGGCAGGGAAGGAGGAAGTGGTGGAACCAATGTGGAGACTCAGGCCCAGATCTTCAAAGGGGCTGAGACACCTAGCTCTCAATTATTTCAGTGGGTGCTAGGCATCTAAATCCCTTTTAGGTTTAGGCCCCACAGCCCCCAAGCAGAGGGCTTTGTGTGACCCTAAGAATCCCTCAGTGCCAACTGGCAAAGGGTTCACTGTCATGTAATAGCAACTGCTATCAAGCCTGACAAACTCACTACACTTAATACATTGCTGTTACAGTATTTATCGATAAAGAATGTAATGTAGGATGTCAAATGAAAGCTTATATCAGGGTGGTAGTCATAAGCTTTGTGAGATGTATGTACGGGCATTATTCAAGAAGCTCTATGTATGTATTAAACTATGTAACTATGTTTAAACTATGTAGCCAGGTAGGGTAGATAAACAAGTTTTTCCCAGGACAAAGGAATGTTGATTTACCTGCCTGCCTAGGTCTCTGATGTAAATCCAGCACTGTGTAAATCAACACAAAGCAAGCTTCCTTTGCTTACTAAGTCAACAGGAAAAACACATTAACAGGAGAATGAGAAAGACAGTGTGACCTCAGCACACCGAAGAACAAATAGTAGGGGAGAAGAACTTCATCTGGGGATACACTTCAAAGGGGTACAGTTCAAAAGTTGTCTGGATTATAAAAAGGAGGAAAAGAAAGTTCTTACTGGTGCATCACTGAAGGAGCAAAAAGGCCTGCACTTTTCATATCCATGAAACCTGGATTCTGGCTATGTGGTTGGTGACGCTTGGAGAATGCTTTAGATGCTTTAACTTGGACCAAGATTTTAGCCTGCTAAAGTTATGTTCAGTCTCACAGAAACATGTTATACTTTTGTTTTATTTGTCACCATCTCTGTTTCTATTATCTTTACTCAGTATCACTTGAATCTCTATCTTTGTTAATAAACTTCTCTTTCTTTTATCGTAAATGTGAATCAAGTAAGCGGGTTTGTACACTATTTCTCTGGAGGCAGCTGACTTGGTAATTACTGAGAGTGTCCAGTGAAAAGGGCTGAATACCACAGGCAACCAGGCTCGTCAAGGGGGCTCAGAGACCGGGGTGCACCAAGAGTTACCTGCAAGGCAAAGTAAAGGCTGGTAAATTCCTGAGAAGTTTGTCTGGGGTGGCTAACAGACTGGGGAGACAGGCTAGCCTGGGCAGAGGGGTAACAAGTTCTGAGAGCCCCAAGAAAGTGTCATTGTGGTCTGCTGCAGATGCCCCAGTATTATTTTGGATCCATGGGGAATCTACCAAGTGTGTCTGGGGGCAGATCTGGCAGCATTTTTTGCTTGGAGAGGGCAAATCTTGCCCCCCCCCGAGGGCAAACTAGGGGATATCCAGGAGGGGATCCACCTCCTGAAGGAGGAAATAATGTGTTTAGCACTCCTTAGTCTAGGCAGTGCCAACAGAAGTTCTGCCAATGTAAGGCTTGCTGAAAGGGGATCTGAAAGCACTTTTACACTAAATTTGACATTAGCTGGAAATCTCTTTCCCAATTTCTAGGGAAACTACCATAAAACAAGATAGGTCAAGCTAAATCCTCTTAATGCTCAGTTGTCATCAATTCCTACCCTGACACTCAATATGAACATTCAGAGTCTAAGATATCAGATGCATCTTTTCTTCTGAAATCTTAGTCAACCCTCATGGTTTGCTTTGCAGGATCAGGACTTCCCATCTTATCTTTAGATTGATTAGTAAATATATATAATTAAGAATCAAACCACATACATTATGATTTTATCATCTACAAATAAATAAAAGTTAGCCACAAGCTGCAACTATATAATTTTGGATTAATTCACCGTATTTGCTATACCCATAAATTATTTCATAAATCATCCATTGCTTAACCACCCACTCACTGCCCTACATTTCCCATTTCTGTTATGTAAATATCATTTCAATATTAAATATTGAATCTGTAAATTACATTTACAGATTAAAGTTCAATTCTTATAGAGAGAGGGGAAACAATCCTGGTCGTCCATCTAAATTTTTCCATACTGAACTGATCTGGATGTGCCACACGTCCATTGATAACCCACAATCTATAAAACAGTTAGTTTTCCGTATCAGCCATTTGGTAACCAACTGGCACAAGCAAAAAGTTCTGCAGGTTTCTTAGTGGGAAGGGTCTTTCAACATTACACATCTTGCCCACACATGAGTCTCCCTAGCAAAGCCACAATTGGCAGCAAATAACATTTAGCAAACGAGGGGTTTTGTATTTTCCCAGCCTTCAATTTCCTTCTTTTGGCGGAAACAAATGGAATTGTATTTCCTTGCAATGACTGAGAGTCCAAAATAACTCAAACATGCTGAGGAGGTGAAAAGGTACATCACACAAACCAACACCCTGCGAGCCTGAACAATTAAGTTAATAGATTACAAGGGCAAAAGGGACCATTGTGGTCATCTTCTAGTCTGACCCCCAGTACAACGCAGGCCATAGAACTTCCCTCAGGTAATTCCTTTTGAACTACAGCAGATCTTTTAGAACAAAATCCAATCTTGATTTTAAAATTGCCAGTGATGGAGAATCTACCATGACCCTCGGTAAATTGTTCCAGTGGGTAGTTACCCTCATTCTTACCCTCATGCCTTATTTCCAGTCTAAATATGTCTAGCTTCAACTGCCTGCCACTGGATCATATCATACCTTTGTCTGCTAGATTGAAGAGCCCATGATCAAATATTTGTTCCCCATGTAGGTGTTGACAGGCTGTAACCAAGTTACCCCTTAACCTTCTCTTTGTTAACCTAACAAGATTGAGCTCCTTGAGTCTAACACTATTTCTAATCCTATAATTACTCTCATGGCTCTTTTCTGAACCCTCTCCAATTTATCAACATCCTTCTTGACTTGTGGGCACCAGAACTGGACACGGTATTCCAGCTGTGGTCGCACCAGTGCCAAATACAGAGGTGAAATAACCTCTCTGCTCCTACTAAAAATCCCCCTTTATGCATCCCAGGATCCCATTAGCCTTTTTGGCCACAGCGTCCTGGGAACTCATGTTCAGCTGACTATCTACCATGACCCTCAATTCTTTTTCAGGATCACTTGTAGGAGTGGGATTTTATATTTGTATTTCAGGTTTAATAATGTAGTAATGTATGACTTAATTTCATCCCGCCAGCCCCCCTTTTTGAATAGCAGAAAGGAATGACCCTCTGGGGCACTGGTAGAAATGCATCTGACAGACTGCCAGTGACTGTACTGATGTTAAGGGAGGGACAGACCAGAACAATCCTTATGACTGATTATGGTCACCCTTTTGTTTTAGGATAAGATTCTAAGAGGTCCAGATCCATACCCTGGTCGTGGGCACCCTGGGCGCATGGGACCCCCACAATGAGCTGGTACTGAGAGCTTGCGGCTCATGAGACAGCTAATCGTGTCCGACACCATCAGGTGGTCCAGAGACATCTACACGGAACACATCACAGGACACCAACAGTACCAGGTTGAGTAACCGAGAACACCACCCAGGGAAATAACCCATTTCCTTCCCTGATGACGGACGCACCCCACCCATGTACTTATTCTCTTCACCAATACTGGCTTGGACTCTTAATACATTCCATGGGTGGCGTACCCGAGCCCATTTATCCACTGACGCTTTAAAAACTCCCACACCTCAATCTGTATCTATGCTAGTTATGTGGTATGTACCTCGTGAACTTTGTAACTGATACTTGCAGTCCCCCATAACCCAAGCCCAACCCCAGACGTACAGTACCTTCCCTCTTAGCTTGTGTAAATTTGATTTTAAACATTAACTTTAATAAAAATTTGCTATAAGGTCTTGCTTCTTGTATGCATTGCAAACTAAGTTGTGTAAGTAACCATATAATCCTTTCCAAAATGAATACCTTTGAAGGTGTCTGTAAAAGACTGTGTGAATGAGGAATGTATGCCTCAGGCAAAGATAAGGTGTGAAGGCCATTGTTATAGCCAGATGGTCAAGGAAGGAGGAGTGAAGAGACTTAACACCAGAGAACCATCAACGCGCATCCATGATTGAGGAAGGGCAGATTGACAACTCTGAGGTGGAGGCTGGCATGCCTAAAGACAGGACAATTGATTAAATAGAAACCAGGACAGAATGACCATCTCAGAGGTGTTTTGGAATGTTAACATCAAAAGATAACACCAATTAAGGAGTAACCGGTCACAATCTGACACTGCAAAATCCATAGACTTCAACAGAGAAAAAAAAGACTATAAGAACAGGGTGCTTGGCCATGGGACTTTGGGTTCATCTTGCCACAACTCCAGGAGCATCGGATCGCAACCGACAGAGCCCGGCTCCCCTCTGCGACCAATCTGGCTGTCCACTAGATTCATCCAGACTCTGGACTGGTAACTATAAACATCAATGGGGGGGGTGTGTGGGTGTGGGCTGCTGTATTCTCAATAAATGCGGCATATTGCCTTTTTCTCTGAAAAAGATCCTGTGTGCTTCTTATAAGCATAACCTGCTGCTTCCCAGGATAGAGTCCCCCATCCCGTAACGATGGCCTACATTCTTTGTTCCTAGATGTGTACATTTACATTTAACTGTATTAAAATACATGTTGTCTGCTTGTGCCCAGCTTACCAAGTGATCCAGATTGCTCTGCATTGGTGACCTGTCCTCTGCATTATTTATCACTCCCCCAATCTTTGTCAGCTGCAAACTTTTTCAGTGATCATTTTATGTTTTCTTCTAGGTCATTGGTAAAAATATTAAATCATCTAGGGCCAAGAACTGATCCCTGCAGGACCCCTCTAGAAAAACTCCCACTTGATGATGATTCCCTGTTTACAATAACATTTTGCAACCTACCAGTTAGCCAGTTTTGAATCCATTTTACATGTGCTGTTAATTTTGTATGGTTCAATGTTTTTAACTGAAGTGTCATTTCAGTCCAAAAGCATGGTTAAGCTGCATGCTGTATTGTTACAACCGCCACCTGATTTACTGCTTTCACCATGTCCTATCACAGGGCCTCAGTTAGTATTGATAATGTCAACAAGCAGGAGCCTAAAAATAATAATAAATATGTAGTTCGGATAACATGAAGGTGGTTCCTGCATCTGAAGTAATAACTAGATCCTGGGTTAAACAAACTCAAGAGGTTGAAGGCAATAATATAAGGCTAGGGTGCCATTACTACCAAACTGTGCCGACGTGCTGCTCCTAATGGCCATTGCTCCCCCTTCGTTTAAATGGAGTGGGGAGCCAGTGAATAAGCATTCCAAATCTTGAGGCAGTGTGCTCCTGCAGATTGTCATGGGACACCCAGGGAATCATGGGTTGCTAATTTCTCACCTTTTTTCAGGTGCCCTTGGTCTGTTTTTTTTTTAATCCACTGGGGTGGCAGTATTGTTGTTGCCAGTGTAAGTCCTGATCCTGCAAGGTGCTGAACACCATGGGTGCCATGGGCAGGCAGCACCTTGTGGAATTGGACCCATTGAAATCAGGGGGCTAGCAGGACGAGTACTACGGCCTACTCACCCCTTCAGAGGGGTGAAGAATCTACCAGTGCCAGGGGATGTGAAGATTGATAGGCGGGGAATGAAGTGGCAGACAAGAGCGTAAAACTGGCCTGAAGTCAACAGGGATTAGGAATAACTACAGTTTTAAAAACCATACCAATTGTGCCACTTTCAGCCCCAGCAATCTATTTGTACTCTGAAGGCTCTTCATCAAGAACATGGCTAGAATTTAATTTTAAAGGGAAACTTAGGTTAGCAATACTTCATTACGTGGGTCCGTGATACTGAACCAGTCTATCTGACTTTTAGGTTTTAGAGTAATTTTAAATGTTAAAAACTGCCCTCTGCACTAGTATTTCAGAAGAATTAAGACAGTGCTTAATTTGTGCCAGGGCTTGCCAGGGCTGAGCCCTGGCACAGCTAGGCTTGGCAGTTCATAGCCCTGGCACCTCTGGGCTTGTCACATCAGTTATGAAAGTACAAAAATTGCTTGAGTTCCAGCACCTCTTTCATTACAAATTAAGCACTGGACTAAGTGCATGAGAAGTTTAAATTTTGTAAACCAAGCCATTTTTTTCAGTCTTGATTCTGATTAGACACTTCCTACATAAAGGAGAACCATTCCAAATGTTCACTGCCCTACTGCTTCACTTCATCAACTTGTTTCAAACCTTTGAAATTTTTTAAAGATTGATGTTGCATTATAAAGACTTTATTAGCACGGTTGGAATGTTCACCTAACTCACTTCTGGCCATGTCACTTGTGAGTACTGCAGATCATCTCAGATGAATGGTAATAAAACCTTTACATCCTGCCAGCTTTGATTCTGCATACGCCATATATGTTTTAGAAAAACTATTCTAAGACCATTTTAAAATGTCATTGGGATTGTTTCTTGTCTCCCTGTAGCTCTAGAGTCAGGAGCCTTCATTATCATAAGCCCAGCTGAACAGGGCTGAGAGATATTTCAGTAAAAGTAAAACACCTCTAATATAATGGTTGGTCCCTAAAAAAGCCTTTAAGGGCCTTTTCAGAGCTACATCTGAGTGCTGGGTTCCATGGGAAAAGAACGCAAATCTCCCATCTGTCGACCTTTAAAACCAGGAAATATTAGTTGTAATATCCTGACATTTTAAGATCTTGAAAATATTTTCCTGCCCATCCTGAGATCCTTGAATCTTGCCCGTCACCACAGGCCAGGATAATATTGGGAGGAAAATTGCCCATTTGAGAGAGGAAGGATGGTTCAGTGGTTAGAGCACTGGCCTAGGACGTGGGTTCAATTCCCAGCTCTGCCATGACCTTGGGTAAGTCATTTAGCCTCTCTAGGTACATCTACTTTGCAATAAAAAAATCTGTGGCACCGAGTCTGAGCCTGGGTTAACTGACAGGCTCGCAGGGCTCAAGGCTCAAAACTGCAGCATAGACACTCAGGCTGGAGCCCAGACTCTGAGACCTAACCACCTCGCGGGGTTCCAGAGACCAGGCTCCAGCCTGAGCCCGAACATCTACATTGCAATTTTTAGCCCCAGGAGCCTGAGTCAGCTAACCTGCACCAGCCATGGCTGTGCTGCAGGTCTTTTATTGCAACGTTGACATACCATTTCTGCCTCAGTTCCCCCTCTGTAAAACAGGGATAATATTTCTTCCTTACCTCACAGGGTTGTTGTGAAAATGAACACATTAAAGAGTGGTTTCAGAGTAACAACCGTGTTAGTCTGTATTCGCAAAAAGAAAAGGAGTACTTGTGGCACCTTAGAGACTAACCAATTTATTTGAGCATGAGCTTTCGTGAGCTACAGCTCACTTCATCGGATGCATACCGTGGAAACTGCAGCAGACTTGGTTAGTCTCTAAGGTGCCACAAGTACTCCTTTTCTTTTTACATTAAAGAGTGTGAAGCGCTTTGGAATCTACTGATGAAAAACGCTAAGAAATAAGCATGATTAATATTTCAAGAGGAAACACTGCTCCAGTGGACTGATTTTTTTAAAAGGTAGCTGCCTTGGGGCTGGGGATGTGCTTGTAAATTCTGGAGAAAGAGATTAGCAGACAGAGGGAAAATGAGGTGGTCAAATGTGTACAACAAACATTTATCACATGGCTATCATCATCGCTATAGGTCAGGTACATGTCTCCTCTTGCTTAACACTAAGCTATAGAATGGTGAAGCCAAAATTAAAAAAGTAAGTTTGGTTCCATTTCACTGTGAGGCCATAGCTACGTGCCCATCATCTACAGAATACGGACAGTTTCTCCCAAAATTTTCTTTCCCACAACCACCCACCTGAGTTCCTCCTACAAGAGGAGCCCCACCTCAAAGGATGAGAGTTCAGTCTTCATGGCCCATTCAGTCCTTGGCCTCTCCCGTGAGACTGTCAGCAATGTCTGGTAGTGTCAATGATGTGGTTTTTGTAATGTGAGCAAAGATCCCAGCAGGAATGGGATTGAGATACCCAACAATTCATTATGTTGAATCATATTAAAGAAGTTCTGTATTAAAATCACAAATGAGTTTGATTCCCCATAGTTTAAATTCCAGGGTATTACTAATTAAGAGGTCTCTTGGTTTTTAGTGCTGTTTCTCTCCCTCTCTGTGTGAAACTTGCAAGCTGCTATTGTGTTAGTACATTCTAAGACAGAGTCTGTTCTCAAAGCAATTCTTTGTAACAACAACTACACAGAGAGAGAGAGACTCAAAGTAATACTCTGTAACAACAGAAACAGCACCCAGAGACTCCCCGCCCTTTTGTTGTATTCATCTCGCTTTGTTATCAATTGTGATTAAAACAGAGATAGAGGATGTATGTGGATGGATGCTTGGTGTGGATAATAACTGAATGATCACGGAAGTGCCAGTCTAAGAATCCAGTGTCCATCACCTGAAGAAGGCGTCAAGTGGAAATAACCTGAGGACCCCCAGAGGGCAGACTGGAATCCACCCAACAGCCTCAAGGATGGGAGAACCAAAGAACAAGATAACATCTGGCAGCACAGAGCCATCAGGAATGTGCCATCTGCTGACTGATTCAGCAACAGCATGATGAAGTAATTCCCATAGACTGGCATAGGAAGAAATTCCTATAAAAATGGACTCTAGAAGGTGAGAACTTTGGGGTCTGATTCTGCAAACCAACTTCCAGGAGCATCAGTCGAGCATCTGACAAGGCCCTGCTCCCTCCTCATGTCCAGGCCACCTGGCCAGTGGCTTGGCATGAACAACTCTAAAGCTGATAACTATGATAACTACCTTGCAGAACCTGTGTGCGTATGAATGAATGTGTGAATAAATATGAAATTGAATGGAATGTTAAAGCTATAACTAACTGCTTACTATGATTCTTTCTGTAGTCACAATAAATGTGGCATTTTGCCTTTTCCCCTTTAAAAAGATCCTGCTGGTTTTTATTTTATTGGTATAACAATTTCACATAGATACTCAAAGTTTCCAATAGTAATAATCTTCCAGCACAACTGAGCTAAACTGGAATCTAAGACCTGAAACTGAAATACTCTGTGTCCGATTCCTCCACTCCACATATCCTCCTAATTGATTTAGGGTATGTCTACACAGGGATTACAAAAGCCTGTGGCTGGCCTGGGTCAGCTGACATGGGCTTGTGGGTCTCGGGCTCCGGATTGAAAAATTGCTGTGTGGACATTTGGGGGAGGGTCCCTGAGCCCAGGCTTCAGCCTGAGCCCGAACATCTACACAGCAATTTTTAGCCCTGCAGCCTGAGTCCCATGAGTCCAACTCAGCTGACTCAGGCCAGCCACACCCATGCTGCAGGTCATTTATCCTGGTGTAGTCGTTGAAAGCACAGTTCGTACCACTTGCGTCTAAGCAATTCAAAAGCAAAATTTAAATCATTAAACCATTAAGCCAGTTACACTCTCAAGACTCTACTTGAGCATGCGGAAGCTTGAACTAGTACAAAAAATAGCTACTCGCCTCTTAAATAGGGCAGCCCAGTATGATGAACCCAGCTCCTTTGCTCCGTATTCTGCACTAGCAACTTGCCCATTTTGGGGTGTGATTCAAGGTGTTTATTATCCACAAAACTCTCAGTGGCCCACTCATTCTATGCTCCACTGCAGCAGCAGCAGCTTCTTCCCACCATGAAGTTGTCTTCAAGGCTGAACTCCAGGGGGCAAGCTGCAAGTCATTTCTGATGGAAGACCCTTGGCTTTGACATTTTCTCCTGGAGATTCACCAGAGCTCAATTCTGGTAAGTTTGGGGAATCTGAAAAGACACACACACTCTGATTTTTTTTGATTGGGTGTATAGCCAAAGAGAATTTATCCCACCAATCAGAGAGTGTAATACTAACTGATCTGAGCCAGTTGTTGGCAACTGTTCTTTTTAATCTTTGCAATATATTGAGCGATCACAGAGAGAGCGAGCATCTCGCTTTGAGCAGTTCACCTTTCTGGGGACTGACTTACTGCTTGGGAAAGTGTGGAAGGCAATGTCTCACACTGCTTATGAAGCAAGTCCAGCACATTCATAGATACTAAGGTCAGAAGGGACCACTATGATCAGCCAGTCCGACCCTCTGCACAACGCAGGCCACAGAATTTCACCCACCCACTCCTGCGAAAAACCTCTCACCTATGTCTGAGCTACTGAAGTCCTCAAATCGTGGTTTAAAGACTTCAAGGAGCAGAGAATCCTCCAGCAACTGACCTGTGCCCCATGCTGCAGAGGAAGGCGAAAAACCTCCAGGGCCTCTTCCAATCTGCCCTGGAGGAAAATTCCTTCCCGACCCCAAATATGGCGATCAGCTAAACCCTGAGCATAGGGGCAAGATTCACCAGCCAGATACTATAGAAAATTCTTTCCTGGGGATGAGGGCAGGGACACAATTGCCTTTCCTACACTCAGCAAGGAAACTGTTGCTGGGACACTGGATTGCATGAACTGATTCCATCTCTTATCCTTCCAACAGAGCAGCTAGCACATCCACATCCATGTTACAACCGCTGAAGCAGTGCAGTCAGAGATTCTGAAAGCAATCATCCTCTGGTGCCCAGTCCCAAAAAAGCAGAGCTTGTGGGCAATTGCCAAATACAAAGCACTGCATTGTGGGATGAGTTGGAGGAGTGGTTCAATTGGTGTAACGATGATGCTCGTGACTTCCTGTCCAGGCTGGGAAGAAGTCATTGTAGACTGCACCAGCTCAGCAGAACCTGAGCTAGAGACTTTCTCCCAGCTACTGCAGCCAATTACTACAAAAAATGCTGGGACAGCTGTTATGCCAGGATGCTAGATGTTAAATTCCAAAAATGTGGCAAGCTTCACGCTTTCAGGGCCAGTGTGCTTGAGCGTCACATCAGAAGCAGACTTCATTGGGGCAGGCTGCACAAACAAACTGCTTCTATAAAAGCACCAGGCAGCCCCAAATAAAGGCTTGCTCTTGCTCATTCTCTTTCGTTCACTGAAACTAGGCTGCCAAGAAACCCAAGCAAACTGGGAAACCTTTACAATTGCAACTCCCTTTTTAATATCTGTTAAAAAAAAAAACTACTAACCATAAAAAAAACCCTAGTATTCCTTTCCCTCAAGAAAACTAAGCTCTTAATCACAGGTGCCTCTAATGAGGTGTGAAGCTTATGGAGCAGTTTCTGTATCTTGCTGCAGGGTCCCAGAATTAGGTTGATGGGAGATTGGTATAATCTGTCAAAAGATGGCATCTTTTCATGTCCAACACTCCAATAGTCACATGAGTCAGTGGCAAGAGGTCTTCCCTACTGTGCCAGCATGACCCTTAGCTAGATTGTATCTGGCAGGGGGAAGAATACGAGAGAAGTGGCATGTAGAGAGAAAGAAGTCAGTGAGGAAGGGTGCATGTCAGAACTGGAAAGTTAAGATCAAAAGAGAGAAAGCCCTTGAAGCACGTGAAACCACATTAAACAGAAGCAGAGGTGCCCATGCAGGGGCATGAGCTTTCACTGCCACTTCAGAGAAACTGGAGGAGACATGACTCCCTAAGGAGGAGTCCTTCTCATTTGACTCATGTATGCAGGCTGCCAGGGGCAATAGTGTTGCAATGCATTGATCATTGCTCTCTCATGGCCAATTGAACATAAGAACGGCCATACTGGGTCAGACCAAAGGTCCATCTAGCCCAATATCCTGTCTTCTGACAGTGGCCAATGCCAGGTACTTCAGAGGGAATGAACAGAACAGGTAATCATCAATGATCCATCCCCTGTTGCCCATTCCCAGCTTCTGGCAAACAGAGGCTAGGGACACCATCCCTGCCCATCCTGGCTAATAGCCATTGATGGACCTATCCTCTATGAATTTATCCAGTTCTTTTTTGAACCCTGTTATAATCTTGGCCTTCACAACATCCTCTGGCAAACAGTTCCACAGGTTGACTGTGCATTGTGTGAAGAAATACTTCCTTTTGTTTGTTTTAAACCTGCTGCCTATTAATTTCATTTGGTGACCCCTAGTTCTTGTGTCAGGAGATGTTCTTGTGTTTGCAGATGGCTGACATTCTGAGATAGAAGAGTGGCAGGTGGAACTGCAAATCAGTGAGGGGCAAGAGAACCTTATCTTAACCACATTAAGACCCTTCAAGACAAGTGCTAGAGAAATGCTAGATTTTATAATAACTATGGTCTATAAAATGGGTGCTTCAGGCAAGTCTTCCCCTGCCCTGGCACTGGGAATGAACAGAGAAAGGAGGCAAGACATTGGCTACACATGTATCAGAGATAGCCAACATTCTGTGGAAAGTTATTTTATTTCAGTATTTCCACACACTCTGTCACAGATCATGCACTAGTCCTTCCCCCTTCCAATCCACAATATCACAGCCTGGGAGATATGGGGGCATCTCAACCGCCCACTTCATAACATGGGCACCCAGGCTCCGTGACACCAGGGGCCACACCAGCAGGTTGCCAAGAGGCAAAGGGCAGTCTTTTTACATAATTGCTTTTAATTTTAAAAATCTTCAAATAACTTAAAAGATTAACGATTGAGCTCAATGGCAGTAAAAACCTGCAGTTGAGCTAGTTGGTCCTCACGCTGAAGTTACAGGGAACACAAAGAATCTTATATGTGATCCCAGCAATAGCAACACACACCAAGGCATTCCCAGAGCCAAGAGTGCAGAACAACAGACTTGGGTTCTGGTCCTGTTATAATCATTTGTCTCCATGGGCTGCCCTTCCATCCTTGAACTGGGGAAGTGGCCATGAGCTGCAATATTCACATTTTATTCTGGGCATCCTTGCTCTGTATTTTAATTTCATATAGAAAGTAGCCCATGAATGGGTAAGTCTCAGAAGCGCTCCTGGCTATTACTCTCCTCTCAATACAACTAGATTTTTTACTGAATTTTAACACTGATAGATGCCAGCTTGACAACTCTTACAAATGGATGCAGATGAGTGTCAACTTCCAGCACACTGGCCTCCCCCTCTTCCCCCACATCCTTCATGCCTCAGCCCTGACCTGATCTAACTACTCTCTGTGGAGCACATGGTCAACTCAAGCTCTGTGACCCATTATATCTTTGGCCTATGCTGAGACTGCCAACAATGGGGCGATTGTTGTCAGTTGTGGTAGCTGCCTGCACGATGAGAGCACCTGGCTCCCTAGGAACCAAGCTGAGGCCACATCCTTGCAACTAGATCAGTGGGGAAAAAGTTTTACATTTCAGAATTGAACAGATGAAGTGATGAAAGTGACTGAAGTGAAGTGGAAGAAAGTCTTGCGGGAGAGAGAAAAAGAAAGACAGCTTCAATCTCCATTTGATACACAAATTCAACTTTGGAGCAACAAGAAATTGTCATAAAAACATTAATCATTAGGTTGCCAGAAAGAAACAAAGGGTTCACTTACAGTGTCTATATAAAGATAGGGATTTGACAAGAACAGGGAAGATTTCCGAAGCCAAACCAGACACTGGTTTCCCCCTATTCTTGTCTCACCCTTTTTTGTAGGGTTTTGATAATTCCTGACCATGCTATTACTCAATTATGTCAAGGCCATTGTATTGGAGTCGGCACCAAGTGAGGGGGGTGAGAACACTGCAGAGATGAATGCACAGAGGGAATCCATCCATCCCCAGATATTTTAATAGCTTTGTTGACCTTAAAGTAACTAGAGGGAGGGTGAGTTTCTCAGTCCTCCAAGGGACTCAAAGTCTCACCTGTTTGTGTTTATGGCAGGAAGACTGATACTGGAAGGACAGCGAGAACAAGAAAGGAAAAGGGGTAAACTCCACGAACATGAGCGAGAAACAACCAACACCACACCCAACACTGACTGCTGCAAAAGTTAAAAATAAAATAACACAAAGTCAATTTGTTAACCCTTTGGAGACTACAGATTTTATATAACACAGCTTTCCGAGCTTTTGGCTAGCAGCCTAGAAAGTAGCAGTCGTCTAGGGGTTAAATAATTTAAAATGTAACATTGCATTTATCACTGAATACTGTCGGACAAACTGGTTAGACTGGACTGACTGCCTGAGAAAACCTGTCCTAGGATAAATGCACATCCCTAGGAATCATCTTACCAGCACCATCTTTAATTAGAAAATATGGCCTAAGTCTCTCTGCTGGGACTCCACCCCTGAGATTTACATCACAAGTCCCTGCACCACCTTTAAGAGGGAAATAAAATAAGGTCTCAGATCTCTTCTCCTGAGTCTCCAAAATTGCAATTCATCTCCTCAGCTTTTGTGTTGCTTTTAAATAGAAAGGCTGGGTATTAAAAATAGGAAAAGGAGACAACTCCAAAACTGCACGCACACAGAATAGTAGTACTTGTCATTCAAGACAGACAGAGCCCCACCATTGTCAGAGGGTGGCAGCAGGAACGAAGCTGTGTAGTCCCAAGCAGATAGGTGCTCCATGCCTGCAATGCAGGAGATATAGCTGTGTGCCTAGCCACTCCCTCAAAGCTGTATAATCATCTGGAGGCAGGCAGGGAAGGACAGCAGAGAGAGAACAGCACAAAATGGCAGTGGAAGTTGAAATACTGCAGAAATCCACCCACAGCAAGACCAAACAGAGGACATGTGAATTATGTGCCCCACTGTCCCAATGACTTTACACTGCAAAGAGTACAAGTTTAACCTGTGGGAACACAGAAGGGGAGATCTACCTCAGCTCTCCCCTTCCTTCCCCTCCTCCCAAAACAGAGATACATACCCTTCATCTCCTGTTCCCAGTAACTCATTCCTAGATGGCTACTAGGCACTAATACTGCACTTAGTATGTATGGGCCAGATCCTCAGCTGGTGTAATTCAGTGTGGCTTCATCAACTTCAGTGCAGCTTCACCAATTTACACCAGATGACAATCTGATCCATGTGTGTCTATTGCAAACCCTTCTGTTGTATAAACCTGCTTCCACTTATTACTGAGAGTAAAAACCACAATGGCATGAGAGAGATGCTATAAGAGGGAAACTTAGAAAATAGGCCCTATATTCGGCCTCTTACTCTGCACATCTGAGGTCCCACCTTGACTATTCTTGATTTCTAAGGCAATTCCACCAGGAACACCCAATGGATCTTCCCAGCCAGGAATGGCAAACCCCACTCTCTCCTCAGCCTCATGAGGGCAGGATGTACATGCAAACAGTTTCTTCCCAGGTTCAGTGGGACCAGCACATACTTGAAGTGGTGGTGCACCTTTGACTGATCACATACACCCAACGTACCAAGGATGAGACTGCTGTTGGACTCCACACTGGCAGAAATGTCAGCCATGTGCATATTTCTCCTGCAAGCCTTACACCCCTAAATACTGCCTGTACAATCATCATGCAGAGTTCACTCTGTAATACAATCACTGCTATACATAGTCCTATTAAAAAAATCCCAGTTGGGCTGCTATGCACTTCTGGGTCTGAGTGGGAGAGAGAGGAAAGGAAAACAATAAGGTATGTGAAACAGAAGGAAACACATGACGGGGGGGAAGTCAGACAGTGGAAAAAAATACTAGATGTCAACAATAAGTTTGCTCAAATTGACACTGGATTCACTGGCCCAGTTCCACCCACTCTAACAAGGAAGTGAAGGGGTTCACTCCCTGCAGCAATTAGCATAGGGAAAAGAGGGCACAGTGTTTTGGTAGAAGGTTGGAACACCTGCAGCAGGCCTTAAGAACAAACACTGCTCAGTGATTCCCCTCCATCCCCCCAGTCAATAGATAACAGCTGGGACAGAGAACAGTGGAACTGGACCAGTAGCACCAAGAAATCCAGCGGGAGCACCAACTTCATAGCAGGAAGTATGGATGGCCTAAAGAAAAAGGTTGTGGGGTTTGTTTTGTTTTGTTTTGTTTTTGGGGGGGGGAGGGGGGGGAAGGGTGCAGTAACATTTAGTAAGAGTCAAACAAAGTCCATCTTGACCAGACAACCCCAACATCATTCTCCCATGTAAAGTCCCATTACGTCTGCAGCAAGACCTGTGGCTCTGAGAGGGAGCTGTAGAGGGTGTAGCCCAACTCATCCACTTCTTCAGGGGTGAGCTCTGAAAACAAGTTCACCTTGGGATTCAGAGCACTGGGTAAGACACCAGCCTCCAAGTAGCCAATCAGGCCCTTCAGTGCCTGCAGGAAGCGGTCAGCTAGCACATCTTGGGACCAGTCAGACTCCTCTTGGGCCAGGTGCAGGATGACATTGGTGAGCTGGCTGGCAGTGAGGCGGCCCAGTGCTGGGTTTGACTTGCACACAGCTTTGAGAATCTTGAGGCACAAGCAACGGCAGCCAGAATCGCCTTGGTCCAGGGCCCGCAAGCGAGCTGTCTCCGCTGGCCGCAAGCTCAGTCGCCACAGATTGTCATACTGGGCCAATCGGTGGGGTTTGGCCACCAGGTTGGTGTCACCCAGTGCCAGGGATGGTAGGAAGTCAATAAGAAGGTGCCGCTCTGGCTCATACTGGACTTCCAGTGTCAGGGTCTCTGGGGGCGCTGCCGGACGGATCACATAGTCCAGTAGAGACCCAATGGCTGGCCAATTGATGGAGCCTGCTACTACTTTCTCAAAGGTGTCTGCCACAGCCTTGGGGGAGAGGTAGCCCCCCACCACACAGCGGTCCCAGTAGCTGCTCCCACGGGGGAAGTATTCTGGGTTTTCCCGACGTACCAGGCAGAAGCCAGGGATGTTCATGATGGTGTCCTCACCTGGAATGCATGACCACAGGTTCTGCTCCAAGACCAGAGGCACAATGAGCTGAATGTGATCAGCTGTCACTACCTGTCAGAAGAGGGGAAAAAAGGGCGAGAGATAACAGTTGAACCTGCTGGGATAAAGCTACCTATCTGCTCACCACACATCTTCCTTCAAATGGGAATCCAAGAGGCTCTTTCTAAGTGGGACTCTCTGCCTTCCTTTCATCAGGAAACATGCAGAGGGATCATTCTTCATAATCCAGGGGAAAACTGCAGGGCATATTGAAATTTGGTATTTATTCAGCGTTTGCCTGAAAGATCTTTATGCACCTTATGAACTCAAATGGATATACCAACTACAAAACGGATTGTTTCACATACCACTAAATTGAATCCACCTCTTGGGTATGATGTGGCAGTTGTTTCAGCATACAGCAACATTACACAACAGTTTGGGACACGAACTGGAGAATAACTGACAAACTGCAGGGAGAGCTTAAGTTGTCAAATCTGAATCATCCCACAATAGAATCTGGCGCAGGTGCTACAGTCAATCTCCCATTCTCTTAAGGTGTGCTGGGATCTTTAATGATCATATGTGATTAAAACCTCAGATTTAAGTTGCATCCGACATGCAGCACTCCATCCAGGAGCATCGATTCAGTGCTGCCTCAGAAGTGACTCACTCACTGTAGCCTGTAGCCATTTTTGCATCAAAGTGATCTACAGCAGAGCTTGCTCTCCAGTTCAACTCTGCCATGTGTTAACAAAACAAACACAAAAAAGTAGGAAAGGCTTACAGGAATATACAAGAGTTCTGAGGGAAGCAACACATTTGGAGGAGGACGTGCAAGGCAAGTGCTGTGGGGAAGGATAGAGAAAAATGGAGATGTGGCAGAGGCAGAGCAGGAAAATACAAAGGGGGCAGAGAAAGAAGGAACTGGGACAGTCAGACAGGAAAAAATGAAGGCAGTAAAGGGCAGATGTTCTACAGACACAGCCAGAACTGCCTGTCCGTTTTGCAAAAACATCACACAAATATATTCCCAGGAAATGTGGCATCAGAAGGCTTTTTAAACAGGAATGCTGTACTGAAGCAGCACAGCCAGCAGGCAAGCCTGAAATACCTCTACCCAGTCACCCTGCAGCATAACGGCTACCACACTCCAATGAGTTACCTGCAGATCATCGTACAGGCTGCCACTGAGGTACATGTCACGCAGGGGCATGTCTGGCAGCTTGGCACGTAGGAAGCTACGCAGTTCAGCGCAGATATCTACAGCTGCCTGCTTGGCCCGGGCCTGCTCTTCTGCAGGGATAGCCACTTTCCTCCGGTAGTAGGCAAAGAGTTTTTCTTGCAGGGACAGGCGGAGGTGCGACTTCTTCAATTCTACTTGGCTCCTCTTGGCAGACGGTTTGGGCTTTGCAGGTAGGAATGCATCTGCCAGGCAAGAGAGAGAAATCCCATAATCCCCAACATTTCATTGCTAAACGTTTGACAGAAATAACTTGGTGGCGCTGAAGTGCAGCCCCCTCCAGGATGGAATTTAGCAGTCATTTTGCAGGCTTTATTATGAGTATCATAGTAGGAGAAAGTTGTGAATAATTTCAACAATGACTACTAAAGGAATTAGGTGGGCAGACAGTAAGTTCCCTGAGTTGGAATTTAACCAGGACAATGAGACTAACACCCCATATCTTGCAAAAAAGAAATTATGTTGATGACTGTAAGTGGGCAGCGCCTGTTAAATTTTATCCAAAAGACAGCAGCCCTTGCAGCACAAGTGCCTCTAACATGATGCAGGAACAATGAACGAACAGAGTACACCTCCCTGAATCACCAGCACCTGAGTTTTTCCTGAAGGGCTCCTACAATGTACTGACTAAGCCCAATACAGTTTAGCTTGTGAGATCTGATGCAGTTACAGTAATTTAAGGTGGTATGTCTGCCGGGGCTGTATTACCATCATAGATCAGGAGGCAGGCCAGAGCAGGTGGGTAAGCAGGAAGACCTAAGAGACGCTGCAGGTCAAGGGCTTGTGTTGTTTCTTGGGAAAGGGAGAAGATTTCCCAAGGATCTCTCTCCCAGACCTTCCATCTGACAGCTAGACCTGAACAGATACCTTCTCAGATCTCATTGATACAACACCTCTTCATACTGAAGCACTTCTCTCTGGTTGAAGCAGCCCTCCCAGCACCAGGGAAAATAATGTACCCCTTCCTCAGGCAGTATTCAAGGAGGTAATTTTAAGAGCTGCTGTAATGCCTTTATTCAGCTCCTAGAGGACTACCGCACCTTTGGGGGATGACAGAGCCCATTTAATGACTTCAGATGACATAATTCAGCTCTTGACTTAGATGCCCTGGTCATTAAGCTTCTTGCTGCTCCCTCAGTAGCAATGCCAAAGCCATCCTGGAGTTGGCCTGCTTGCGGAAACAGAGATTTGGACACCAGGTAAACTTCTGTGCCAAGTTATTATTTTGCAGATTCTACATTAAAAACTGGTGATCCTTAGAGGTTGGTTAAAGATCTCAATTTTACCTGGAGAAGGGGTAACAGGATTGAAAGGGCAGCTGCTATAATGTTGAAGGTATCACACTGCTTATTACCTGCGTCTAAAGCTGAAGGGTCAGTGGGGAGGGTCTGTAGGGAACGGCTTAGGTTTGTCTTCATATCCTGGTTCAGTAAACGTGACGAGGACCCCAGCCAGTTTGGCTCCTCCCAGCTTCTCTTTCCTGACTGACTCAAGCGGGTGGGGCTGCTGGGAGCACTGATTGCCCGGTCATACATCTGAAATGGCATCACAGGGACACAAGAAGTTACATTTGTTAAGTGCTCCATCCATTAGGAAGCAACCAGCCCATAGCCCTTCATTGGGTCCTTCCCATCCCCACATTCCTCAGTGTTCATCTCTCTACCCCTCACCTTGTTACCTTCACTATCTCCGTTCTAATGTTCCATGCTCCTCCTCCACACAAGCACACCTTCCTTCCCCTCAGACTTCCCCTCCTCACACTTACTCGTTTGACAGCCAGAGTGGCAATGCCCAGCATGGCAGCTCCGCCCACACCCAACACGAGCCGGGCATTGGATAGCACAAAATCGATGGCTGTGCCAATGCCGTTGTCATCCTTCTTCCCCTTGCGCTCTCCAGCACCTGCCATCTCACCTTGAGAGGAGAGAACAGATTTGTCAGAAAGCTGTACCCCACCAATCTAAACCTCCATCTCCCCAGTCCATTGCTCACTGTTCTTTGGAAGTTAGGATTTCCCACAATGAATCAGATGTAGTCCATCTATTTCTGTATTTTGCCTCCTGCCACATTGGCTTAGACCATGTCTAGTCAGTTATCTTGCCTCCGACAATGGCCAATGTCAGACTCTCCAGAGAAAGGAAATAAAACCCCTTTAATGTCCCTAATTACATGGTATTATAGTCACAGGGAAAACTTCTTCAACTCCAGCTCTCAGTTTATGATCTGAAGCATGATGATTAACAGGTCCTGACATTTCGCCTGGGTCATTGCGGAGGCTTTACACATAAATGTAGTAACCCTCACTCTAGTACTAGCACCTGCAACGCTGCAGCACAGAATGCTGTCCTGGGGAGACAGCAAATGAGAGGGCAGCAAAAGCTGAGGAAGGGGCTCAGAATCCACCCAGAGGGGTAGTGGGGGAGCAGTGGAAATAAAGCTGTTAGAGAAGAAGAATCTAGATGCTGAGGTAGCAAGTGAACTAGAGTCTGGGTAGGAGGTGAGGTGATAAAATAAAAGAACCAGAGAATAAAAGTAGGGGACTGAGAACGAGGAAAGAAGGAAAATAGGAAAGGTTTCAGGTCAGGAGAAGCAGAAAAATACACAGACCTGGGCATGTGAGCAGGCACTGTTAGAGAAGGGAAGTAGAAGGAAATACAGTCTACAGACTTACCAGAGAGAGTGTATCAAGGGGGAAAAAAACTGAAAGGAAATATAAGTGGTGAAAAATGGAATTGATCAAAAAGTTTTTAGATGAAAACAGATCCTGAAAACAGTAAATATGACTCCCACCCACAAAGGACCTAAAGTATATTAACAGAGGCAATGACTGTTTGAGCATCTATTGAAGGAATAGGACTGAAAGGTGCCCAATAGATAAGTAAGAGCCCTCTAGGTGAAGAAACCCTGCTTGTGGATAAACTCGATGAAAAGAGATACAGCCACAGGAACACCAAATTTAAGAGTACTCCAATCCAAGGGGAAGCAAGAGTGGAGCTGGACCTGCAGCCAAGGAGAGGAAAAGTTGATTCTTCCCTGAAGCGACACAGTATATTGTTAAATAATCTCTTGTTCTTCTTAATAACAATGTATTTGGTACTAAATGCATAGAGTAAGGAAGAATAACATGTACAAGTTCCCAAAGGTTAATGAGATGGTAACACAGTTTGTTATTACAAGTAGTCTTTGGTAACGTTCTATATTATTTAAGTTCCTTGTACAATTTTGGGGTTCTCCCCTATAAAATTATAAAAATTTAAAATGATTCCTTTTGTCTTGGTTTGCCTCTGCCTCTCCTCACAGTTAGCATAGTCTAGCTGGATCACCACATAACTATCTAATGCTTTTTTTAAAATCTCTCTAACATATTTGCCTCAGTTATGTCTTGCAATAGTGATTTCTAAATGTTAATTATATGTTAAACCATATTACCCTTTTATGTCTTTTCCCTTTAATCAGCTGAATACTGTACTAGGGGAAAAAGAAAAGGAGTATTGTGGCACCTTAGAGATTAACAAATTTATCTGGGCATAAACTTCCGTGAGCTACAGCTCACTTCATTGGATGCATTCAGCGTTTTCCACTGAATGCATCTGATGAAGTGAGCTGTAGCTTACGAAAGCATATGCTCAAATAAATTTGTTAATCTCTAAGGTGCCACAAGTCCTCCTTTTCTTTTTGCGGATACAGACTAACATGGCTGCTACTCTGAAACCTGTACTAGGGGACTGGCCCCTATGCCATTTAATCTCCTTTCCAAACTAGAGAGTCCTAGTCCCCTTCTATAGGATTGCATCTAATTGCAGAAACTACAATCTAGTTGTCCATAGGGGCGAAAAAAAACAAACCAGAATTATTCTAGTGGTGTGCAAGAGCAAAGGAACTGCTGTACTAGATAACATCCAAGGCCTAGTATCCCTTCTCTGACAGTGATTAGTACCAGATACTTCAGAGGAAAATGCAAGAAGCCCCATAATGAGCAATTATGGATTAGTCTGCTCATAGGGGAAGTTTCTTCCTAATCTCTGGGAGTTTACACCCTAAAGCATGAGGGTTTATCATTTATACAAAGATCATATGCAGTGTAACTATAAATGTTCTCATTCAGGGATTCTCAAACTTCATTGAGCCTGCCTGAGCCCACTCCGCCCGGGGGGGCCAAAGCCCCACCACCCTGGACCAAAGCCAAAGGACTTCAGCCCCAGGCACGGGGCCTGTAACCTGAGTCCTAAACCCAAGGCTGAAGCCCTTGGGCTGTAGCTTTGGCCCCAGGTGGTGGGGTCAGGCTCCAGCCCCGGGCCACAGCAAGTCTAAGCCAGCCCTGGTGACCCCATTAAAATAGGGTCCCAACCCACAGTTTGAGAACCACTGTTCTCATTCATATGCACGTGTAATTTTGAATCCTACTAAATTATTGGCTTCAATAGTATATAATGGCAATGAGTTCCACTGCTTAATTATGTGTACAAAAAGTATTTTCTTTAATCACTTTAAAACTTGCTATTTTTCAGATTCATCAAGGATGTAGCTGCACTAGGGAAATTTTCAAAACCATTTTAAAGCCAGTTCTGCTATACTGACTTTAGAACTGGCTAAAGGCACACTATTCACCATGTTTTAGGCAGTTTATAATGGCTACACTTGTTTTTCTGAACCAGTTCCCAAAATCACTTAAAATTCCAAGAACTCAAGAAGGATGGTCTCTGAGCTGAGGAGTTTGCAGTTGCATTACTTTTAGTCACTATACAGAAGATGTAGCAGCTGTCCACAGGGGTACCACTAAAACAGTGGTTCTCAACCAGTAAATAGTCTGGGAAAGAAGGCCCTGGGGCAGAACTGTAACTAGGCATTCTAGTGCCCAGGGGAAGCAAGCATATTTGCACCCCCTACCAGAGGTGATGTGGGAGGGGACCACGTGGGGTCATGTTCCCCCACCTCCCAGATTTTTTGGTTGCCCGCTGGTAGACAAGCTGGGTAGCCCACTGAGGTGAGTTGGGATAGAGATGGCGCACCTCTCCCGAGATCTGCTGTGCAGGGCTGGCCCAAGCTGCCCTCACAGCTTTGTTCCCTGGGCAGCTGCACCGCTCGCCCAGCTCTTGCTATGGCCCTGCCCTGGGGTGGTTTTGGTCGTATCCTACCCCTGGGGGAGGCTGGATCCTGCCAAGCACTTACCCCACAGTGGCGTCTGCTACTGTGGGGCTGTCTGGGCTTGGCTCTCCGATCTGGCCATCGCAAACTCCAGGGTTGCAGTCCTGCTCAGGTTTAGCCCCATGACGCCAGCTGAACCAAATTTGTATGAGTTGCATTGTGACCTGGCTCATGTGATTGCAGTACAATTCACTCAAATTTGGCCTAACCAGTCTTCCGTCATGACAGCTGGGCCAAACCTGAGTGGCACTGGGAACCCAGAGGTTGCAGTGCCTAGAGCAGGGAGGTGAGCCCAACCAGCCCCGTAGGACGGGAACCACAGAAGCTGCCACATGACCCTTTGAAACATTCTGGGGACATAATTTTGAGTCCCTACTCATGGGTTGAGAAACCCTGCAATAAAACAAACAAACAACAAAAAGCATACTATGTGGCTGCGAATGACCTACCTAAGGCTTAATGCATCTGTGAGGGAAACACCGGAGTACTGCTTGTACAGATGGATATTCAGGCACCCTGTGGACTTTCTTCTTCACATTTGTGGTGGGCAGAAGATATTAACCATCTGTCCAGGAAGATTAACGGTTTTGGAAGGAGAAAAGAAGGAAGCAGGATAAGAGCAGGGGGAGGCAAAGACTCTAAACCAACCCTCCCAGTCTATTGTTCAGGAAGGCCTGTCCCTTCTCCAGTTGTCTTTCTCTGTCTTCAAGCCGCTCCAGCTGCTGGTTCTTGCGGAACTCACGCCGGATCGAGGCGAGGTAGAAATCACGGTCGGTGTAGCGTAGACCACGGCCCTGGCGCAGCAGAGCGCGATAGAGGTTCAGCACTGCCTCACGGGACCACGCTGCCATGGGGGACAGATGCAGGAGAAGGCAAACTGAAGAAAAATGGATGAGTGAAAGTCAACATTTGTTTCCCAGTTGCATTTCGCCGTCTCCCCCGTGCAAGTCTCCCTGATACTTTCTTCACAAGCCACTGGGAAAGGGGAACCCAAGGGGATGGATTTCCACCGGGGAAAGAGCGGGAAACTTAGTGCAGAGGAAAAGATCCCTACTGGGGGGCAGAGAACAACCTCACTCTGTCTGCCAGCAAAGCAGAAAGAGGCAATAACACAAAATAGAGACACTGTAACCCCCCCCCAAGCACGACACTAAACCCCCCCGGCCCCACCGAGACTCCCTGGATCAGCTCCGCCAGCGCCTGCCTCCGCCCGGGCTTCCCCTGCCAGGCGCTGCAAGGAAGCCACCTGCTGGGGCGGGGGAGACCCCGCGCGGGCGGAACCCTCTGCGGGCTGAGGAAGGGCCCCGGGGAGCAGCGCAGGGCGGGATCCCTGAGGGGGAACAAGACGCTGGAAAGCGGTTTGGGGGCAGGAAGGGTCCGGGCTCGCTGCAGGGCGACCCCGGGAGGGGGAGGGGCCTCGCCCGGGACCCCGCTCACCCGGGAAGCGGGAGCTGTTTCTCAGTCCCTCGACTCTCGCCCACCCCGCAGCCTCCCTCCCGGCACGGCTTCCCCGGGGTCACCCAGCAACATGGCCGCTTCGCTTCCGGGGCGCGACCCCGAGCGGCCAACCAGCGAGAGCGAGCGGGAGCATAGATGGCACGCGCGGGGAGGGCGAACTTCCGCTCATCGCGGCGCGAGGCGGGGAAGGGCGCGCAGGGCTGCCCCCATCCGGCCGGCGGTGCTGTACGCAGCGCGAGTGGGGACAGCTTGGTCCCTCCTCGCTTGCCCCCTCCCCTCCGGCGGCGGGACGTGGCAGAGCCCAGACCTGTCCTGAGTGGCGTGACACGTCACTGGCGCGTGGGCGAGCCCCAGCGGGAAGCGAGGCGCGCGCGGGAGGCCGCGCGCCTCCCTGCCGCTCTCCCTGGGCTGAGCGGGCCTGCCAGGCTCGGGTGCAGGCCCTGTCACTTCCCCTCTCTTCCTATGCATTCATTCGTGTGTCCGACTCGGCAATGGAAGAGCGCCAGTCCAGTTCTCGGCCTGCCCTGGGTAATCTTTGAGACGTGCCCTGTGTAAACAAACAGACTCATTCTTCACCCTCAGATCCAATCAGGTGGAACAAGAGATGCATTCGCAAATTCTTAAGATTCAGATCCTTTATCGTTTGGTGTTTGTTGGGGTGCGGGGGGGGGCGCTGTTGGGGTGCGTGCGGTAAATTTGCATCTGGATTTTGTGGTTAAGGAAGGGAGTGTTTGTTGTGTTGCTTAAGGTGACAGCAAAAGGTCAACGGTTTTTTTTTGTTTTTTTGTCTGTTCTGCCCTGATATTATTCTTGGGCAAGTCCCAGTTTGCGTGCAATACTTGCTTTCAAAACCGCAGCTGGACGGTTGCTGTTGAAGTCTTGTTCGAGCTTGTGTTAAAGTGCAGTTCTGCTCTGAAAAGTGACTTTGTACAAATTGTGGGAGAGGGCTCCATGTTTATTGGCTCTCTTTAGGTCCAATATAAATATATGCTCAGTGTACAATAAAAAAGATTTATTTAAATTGCCTTTGCCTCCCCTTTTTCCCTTATTTTGAATATATAAAGGAAGCCTGAAAGATTATTTGCTTCCTTTCTTTTAATTTTTTTTTCTTGCTTTTTTAAATATTAGAAATACCAGTAACTAAGTCAGGGTTGGTTTGTTTGTTTTCACTGGAGAACTTCTGGGGGTTCTCAGTAGGGTGACCAGATAGCACAGGGGTGGCCAGCCTGTGGTTCCGGAGCCCCGTGTGGGGGTTGGGGAGAGGGAGGGATAGCTCAGTGGTTTGAGCACTGGCCTGCTAAACCCAGCCTTGTGGGCTCAATCCTTGAGGAGGCCATTTAGGGATCTGGGGCAAAAATTGGGGATTGGTCCTGCTTTGAGCAGGGGGTTGGACTAGATACCTCCTGAGGTCCCTTCCAACCCTGATATTCTGTGATTCTTCAGAAGTTAATATGCGGCTCCTGGTGTAGGCACCAACTCCTATGGAGCTACAGGTGCCAACTTTCCAATGGGCCAGGGGGTACTCGCTGCTCAACCCCAGGTTCTGCCACAGGCCCTGCCCCCACTCCACCCCTTCCTGCTCCCTCCCCTGAGACTGCCATGCCCTTGCTCCTCCTCCTGCATGCTATGAAACAGCTGATCGGGGTGCAGGGAGGGAAGGGGAGGTGCTGATCGGTGGGGCTACCAGTGGGTAGGAGGCGCTGGGAGTTGGGGGGGTGCTCTTGGGGTGCTGCTAACTTATTACTGTCACTCTTTGGCAATGTATATTGGTAAAGTGTGGCTCCTTCTCAAGCTCAGGTTGGCCACCCCTGAGATAGCAACTGTGAAAATATGGCATGGGGGTGGGGGGTAATAGGCACCTATATAAGAAAAAGACCCCAAAAATGGGACTGTTCCTTTACAAACAGGACATCTGGTTACCCTAGTTCTCAGAAATGCTTATTGTGAACTCTCAAACCTTAACTGAAAGGCTAGGAGTGTTGACACTTTTACAAAATAATCCTTTCAGCCAAATGTTTGTTAGGTATTAGAGGTAAATATGTGTAATTTTAAACTGTCTGACTTTAAAACCATTCCCCCTCTCAGCCTGTTGTATTTTGTAATGTCAGAACTTCTCTAGTTCTCCAGGTACCTACAGCTCTGTCTACATTAGGGAAATTTGACAAGCCATTGCTAGCACTGATTCAGCTCCACCGGTGTTAGCAATGTTGGGAGCTCTAGTGTCCTTGAGCCAGTAGCTGCCATTACTGTTTTAAGCACTATGTTGATTAGACCTGCTCATCAAGTGAGAGCCACAATTAACAGCTCTCTCTGTAGTTCTGTCTAGAAACATACTTCCCATTTAAACCTTCCCATTGAACAAAACACTCAATTTAATGTTTTTCTTGAAATGCTTCTAGGATATTCCTATACTTTACATATACAAATACCAGTACAGAAAATATGGCTTCACATTCAACAGCAACCCTAGACTGGCTACACCAAAATGCTGCTCTAGTGTAGATGAGGCTCCAGAGTTCATGTCCCAAATGGCTTTTTGTATTCCTTTCACACAGATTGCTTTTGAAAGCAGAGCACTCTCTACCCCTGTACAATAGGGGAAGGAAAAGTTAAACAAAAAAGTTGTCAACAATCTTTTCCATCTCTCTAAATGCATGCAAATACCATTGCTGGTGATAGTCTCTAAATCTGTTATTAATTTCTAGAGCTCTGTGTGGATACAAAATTTGTAACCGCATTTGGTCTGCGATCTGCAAAAATGATCTGCGTATATGCACGGATTTGCTGGGCTCTATTAATTTCTCCCTCTCTGTTCAACATGCTGTCTTCCATGTGAATGGCCAAGGTCAACCAAAAACCTAATGACTCCCCACATAATCTAGTCAACTCTTTTTCTTAAAGAGGTTTCAAAAATCTTGACCATTTATAAAAAAAAAAATTAATTCCACTTCATTAATAAACATCTTACTAAGCTGTGCCCTTGTAAAAAAGCAAGGAGGTATACATTTGAAGAACCCAGGCTAATTGATTAATCCTCCCAGCTTTTTAAATAGTAGCGTAAATTTATATTTAAAGTACATTTTTTCAACAAGTCCTAATGTACTAGCTCAGTGGTTCCCAAACTTGTTCCGCGGCTTGTGCAGGGAAAGCCCCTGGCGGGCCGGGCAGGTTTGTTTACCTGCCACATCCGCAGGTTCGGCCGATTGCGGCTCCCAGTGGCCGCGGTTCGCTGCTCCAGGCCAATGGGAGTTGCTGGAAGCAGCGCGGGCCGAGGGATGTACTGGCCGCTGCTTCCAGCAGCTCCCATTGGTCTGGAGCAGCGAACCGTGGCCACTGGGAGCCCCGGCCGAACCTGCCGACGCAGCAGGTAAACAAACCGTCCCGGCCCCCAGGGGCTTTCCCTGCACAAGTGGCGGAACAAGTTTGGGAACCACTGAGCTAGCTAATGTGTATGGCCCCAAATAAACAAACCACTTACACATGTTTTTAACTTTAAGCAGATGAGTGCTCCCATTGCTGTTCAACAAAGCATTTAAGGACACTGGTGGTATTTAAGCACATGCTTACAGGTAGGCATGTGTTTGAGTGCTAGGGATGGGATTACTTATGTGTTTTTAAACATGTGCATAAGGCCTTGATTCAGCAAAGCACGTAAGCACTTTCTTAAGTCTCATTGACTTCAGTAGGCCTTAAGCATGTATTTAAGTACTTTGCTGAAGTGGGACCTATGTGCACCACTCCCCTGTACTGAATATAGGCCTGGGCAAGTAAGTGAGAGTGTTCTCTGTGTGATTTCAGGTTGTCCTTTATTGGCTGGCTCACCATGGAGATGAATTTGAAAAGGTGACTCATGGAAAGTCTCTTCTAGCTCACAAGGTAGAGGCCTGTGCTTTTTGGAGCAGCAGGTCTTGAGTTGTATTTTAGGGATTGTTAAAACTCTGTTCTCTAAACATAATTAAAACCATATAATTAAAAAATAAGTCATAATACATCCAGATAATGTTCTTAAAGTAATAGAACATAAAATGGCATAAGGTTATAATAAAATATCTTATACTAGAGGTAATAAAAATATACAAGAGAACTTTTAACCCAATCAAATCTAATTCATCAAACTGTCATGCTAAATTTCCATTAGCCTAAAAAATTATACTGTACATTTGTCTCTTTTTCTTTTCCCCTGTTAAGGTGGGAAGATTGCTGGACCTCATGGTCATCATTTACTTTAAGTTCAATCCATATTAAGATTTATAAATAACAGGATAGAAGATAATGTTGCAAATTTAATCAATACTACGCTCACTGTGGTTACTCTGCCTCTGAATGGAGATAGCAAGAATAGAAAGTGTTCAGATATAGACAGTGAAAATGCTCAGATATATGAAAAAATTTCCACAGGAGGAGAAATTGAAAAAATTGAGACTGTTTGTAGAGAAGAGACAAATAAGAGGGGAGATGACAGAGGTATGCAGAATGATTAATGGTATAAAGAAGGTAAATTATGTGCACATAGTAATCCTCTGTCAACAAGGAGACATCTCTGAAACTAGAAAGCAACCTGATAAAAGGGAATACAGTTTTACAAAAGGCATAATTAGCTTATTTGGTTCTATTCAATGTCTTCATAAATGATTTGAATAATGGCACTGAGAGAACACTTAAAGTTTGTGGACAATACTAAACTGGGAGGGGTTGCAAGCATTGTGGAGGACAGGACTAGAATTCAAAATGATCCTGACAAACTGGAGAAATGGTCTGGAATAAACAGGATTAAAATCAATAAGGACAAATGCAAAATACTACACTTAAGAAGGAATACTCAGTCACACAAACGGGAAAAGACAGCCTAGGAAGGACTACTGCAGAAAAGGATCTGGAGGTGATAGTGGACCACAAACTAAGTATGAATCACAATGTAATACTGTTGGGGGTGGGGGAAAGTAAACATCATTTTGGGATGTATTAGCACAGTTGTTCTCAAATTTTTGTACTGGTGACCCCTTTCACAAAGCATGGCTCTGAGGGCGACCCCCCCCCCACCTTGTAAATTAAAAAAACTGTTTTATATATTTAATACCATTATAAATGCTGGATGCAAAGCGGGCTTTGGGGTGGAGGCTGACAGCTCGTGACCCCCATGTAATAACTTCACGACCCCCTGAGGGGTCCTGACCCCCAGGTTGAGAACCCTTGTATTAGCAGGAGTGTTGTAAGCAAGACACAAGAAATAATTCCTCCACTCTACTCAGCACAAATGAGGCCAGAGTTGGAATATTGTGTCCAGTTCTGGGCACCACACTTCAGGAAAGATGTGGACAAACTGGAGAAAGTCCAGAGGAGAGCAACAAAAATTACTAAAGGTCTAGAAAACATGACCTACAAGGAAGGATTAAAAAATTGGGTTTGTTTAGTCCAGAGAAAAAAAACACAGTGGGGAGGCTGTTATAACATAAAAGGCTGTTATAAAAAGGAGGGTGATAAATTGTGCTCCTTATCCACTGAGGACAGGACAAGAAGCAATGGGCTTAAATTGAAGCAAAGATTATTTAGGTTAGACATTAGGAAAAACTTCCTAATTGTAAGGGTAGTTGAGCACTCTGGAACTAATTGCCTAGGGAGATTGTGGAATCTCTGTCACAAATTTTTAAGAACAGCTAAGACAAACACCTATCAGGGGTAGTCTAGAGAATATTTAGTCCCGCCTTAGTGCAGGGGACCTACTGAGGTCCGTTCCAGTCCTACATTTCTATGATTCTATAATTAACCTGTGAAACTCACTGCCAAAAGATATGGATATGGCCAAGAGTGTAGCAGGATTCTAACTGGGATTGGACATTGATATTGGATAATGAGAACGTCCACAGTTACATTACATAGGATTAAAAAAATCATAATAGATATAAACTCTTATACTTCTAGGAATAAGCTAAACCGCTCGCTGGTTCTTGCTCACATGCTCAGGCTCTAACTGATCACCATATGTGGGGTCGAGAAGCAATTTCCCCCCAGGTTAGATTGGCAGGGACCTTGAGGGTTTTTCACCTTCCTCTGCAGCAGTGTGGGTGCAGGTCACTTGCCAGGATTATCTGGGTATATCTCACATAATCATTTCCCTGCCTTTATGGGGGGCTCAGGCACTGGTGCACCTGGCTGTCTGCCTGTGACACATAATAGTCTAGTCTCTTGTGGGCTGTAATACTTTGGCCTAATTTCAGTTGTCGGGTTTAGTGTGCAAGAGCTGGGTGCTGTGGGTGGCTCCTGATATACGGGTCAGAATGGATGATCTGGTGGTCCCTTCTGGTCTTAAACTCTATGGCACTATGGGCTTGTTCACACTTACATTTTATAGCGCTCTAACTCACTGGCTCAGGGGGGTGAAAAATCACCCCCCTGAGCGCAACAAGTCTGAGTGCTTTAAAGCGCTGGTGTGGACAGGCTCCGAGTGCTGGGAGCTGAGCTCCCAGTGCTCAGCGCTAATCCCCTTGTGGAGGTGGATTACCAGGAGGGCTGGGAGAGCTCTCTCCCAGCGCGTGCGTGCGACCACACTCGCACTTCAAAGCGCTGGTGCGGGAGCATTCCCGCGGCAGTGCTTTGAAGTTTCCAGTGTAGACATACCCTATGACTGAGAAGAGATAGACAGAAACTTCCACTATGGGGAGGCTATTCCATCATTGTTCACGGTGGGATTTCTTGCACCTACATCTGAAGCGTTGGGTGCTGGCCGCCATCAGAAAGGGAGGTTTGGACCAGGTGGACAATTGTTCTGATCTGGCTTGGCAATTCCTATGTCTACCATGTCTTCATCATTAATCTTGGAGAGCAATATAGCCATAATTTATTCCATCAAGCACAAGTGCGCGCGTGTGTATACACAAATACATATAAAATACATGGAAGGTTAGTTTTTAATCTGAGAGAAGCGATGCACTTCAGTAGAGAAGCTTACATATTTTTGTCTGTAATAATCGAATTAAATGGATCATCTCTTTAACGCCTATCCTGTCTGTTTTTCAGTACACCATGGATTTTTACCAAAACTAGAGAGTTTAGGACAACTATAAAAAAGTCATCAAACTATATTCACTCCAGCACTGATTGGTTATCTAAATTGCTATCTTTCACATACACCCAAAGCCCCTTTCTCAGGCTGTCAGTATATTTCAAAACAAGGATGCTAGAGTCTTGAATACAGTTATGTAAGTGATCAATCTGACAGCCACATAATGTCTTTTTTCTAGGGTCCTAAGTTCTATCCATGCTATTAACCATGAAGTAATTGGGCCACATTCTCTGCTGGGGTAATGGGCACAGCTTTGTTGAAACCAGTGGAGCAGTGCCCATTTACACCAGCAGATAATTTGGCCCTTGTGTCAATAGCATGATATATATACAGTTGAGAAGCACATAATCTCTCTGTATCTCTCCATGCAAATGGCCAGAGTTTCAAATAAGCTAGTGAAATCTCTACTTGCTTTACCAGAGTAATCACACACGGCTCAAATCTGCAAGGTGACGAGTGCCTTTGCCCTGATCCACCAAAGCACTTAAGTCCATGCCTAACTTTAAGCATGTGGGTGGTCCCACTGATCACCTTCCACTATCAATCCTTAGAATAACTTGCTTAGTAGAAAATAAAGAGTTCCATTTGGCCATAGAATGGAGTTGTCACAGGGCAGAGGAAAACCTTATGGTCAAGACCTGAATTGCAACTTGTAAAGCTTCCCAGAGCTTTTGACCAGAAGCAGACCCTCCTATAATCAGCTAAACTATTTACTAACTTTAAGCATATGAAACTACTGATGTTCTTTACTCTTGAGAATGTATTTAATACTTATCTACAGACCTGGAGTTGAGGGAAATTCATATCCCCAAAGAAATGTCTAAAGGACCAAGATCAAGAATAGATAAGTGATATATTTATGGTAACAATTGATCAAAAAGAGAAGGTAAGAGGCAAAAAAAGTGGAATAATGAATAATACTTTGTACCTTCATAGCATTTTTCCCATCTACAGCTACGTTTAATGGCTTTACAGATTTGGTGGCCTTTTAGAGATTCATTAATATCTTTTGTTCATTTATCTTGTTTAAATCAAACAAACAACTTTGCAACCTCCAGATTGTACATAGGCCAATCTTGTGTTCCTGTCTGTATGATCATCCTTGTCTTCCCCTTCCTCCTCTGTTTTGTTCTACACTTACCCTATACCATCTACTCTCTTCAGATTGTTAAATCTTTGAGGCAAGTCTGTTCTGGTGGAGACCTGCTGCAGATATGGGCATGGATCAGGGAGAGTTTTACACCATCTCCAACTGATTTTTAAGGACTGGGAAGAATTTGCCAGATACCACCAGAACCACACCACTTTCCAAGGCTCAGGCACAGGGCAAGCCCATTCCAGCGCAACCTGTCCTTCATAATAAAAAGAGAACTTGGCTCTGCACAGCTTCTCCAGGATCGCTTGGGTTACTCTACTGGGCAGGTCTCATCCCCTGCCTCAGATAATCTGGACCAGGCTCCCTTTCTAGAGTAGACAGTAGAGGCTGTCACCTGTCCCTTGGGAATGAGCTTCACCTATCCCAGGGACAAAACACCCTGTTCAATTGCTGAGCACCTGGAACCTTTCTCATCTTTAGCCTTTGAAGTTCTCATCTGAATATTTGCTTCTGCCACCAAGATCTGCAGCTGCAGGGGCTCTGTCTGGGGCCACACCTTAGTCTTCTGGACCCCAGGCGGTGGCCCTTCTACTCATCCTGCCATAGCCCCTGCAGCTCTCATTGTCAGCAACGGCCAGGTGTGCGCCTGACACTCTGCACCATCCATTTTTAAGGCTAGCTGATTTGGCAGGTGGGCTGGTGGATTGCAATGGATGTCTAAGAACACTGTACTTCTAGCTATATCAACCAACAGCTTCTCTGGGGGCTGATAAGCATCAGCATTGCAGTAGAGCCAGTCATGGAGTTAAAAAAAAAAAATCTTGAGTCCAGATCCCACCGCTCAGAAATCATGATTGCTCCCAAAATCATGAGATTTTTAAACAAATATTCTATTGTGGTTTTTGTTGGTCTGTCTTTTGCTTTCTGAACTCTTCCTGCTCATTGCGTGCGTGCATGTGTGGCCCACTCTCCCTAGTGTATTAGAGGTGACTGGCCCCTGCTGCAGGCATGCTTGCCCCCATCTCTCCTCTGCCTAGCAATGAATTCTGCTCCCAACCTTCAAAGCCATCCTGTCCCCCACAGTCCACATATCAGTTCTACCCCCTCATCAGGTTTGCCCATCCCTCCCCCCTCCTGCATCTGCCCAGCCCCCTCCCCCCACCATCATTTCTGCCAGCCCAGCCCCCACCCACCCCTTATCCCGCATCAGTTCAGGCTCCCCAGCCCCACCTCTGCTCCTCCTGGGATTCTTCACCCCCACTCTCCCAGGCCTGGGGCAGGGGCAACAGCAGCAGGGTCCCCTTGTCCTCTGCCAGACTGGGGGGGCAGCTTCTCAGTGGGGATGTTGCAGGGAGGGAAGGGTGAGGTGCAGAGGAGCAGGAAGAGGAGGGAACAGAGCCAACCCCAGCTGCTGAGCTCTTTTTGCTTCCCCTCCTTTGCTGTGAAAATGGAGTCAGGTGGCTGCGGGAAGTGGTAGGAAGCTGTGCCTGCAACTGGCCGCTGTACCCCAGGAGGTGGGAAGGTGGAGCGGGCAGACAATGAGAGGGGTACTCCCCCAGCACAGCTGAAATTCGCAAGAGGCCTGAAACCTCTCTGTCATCTCCAGGCTGGCTCCTGCCCTGGATGAAAGCCTGTTGCTCACAGAAAAAGCAAGTTTCAAAGTAACAGCCGTGTTAGTCTGTATTCGCAAAAAGAAAAGGAGTACTTGTGGCACCTTAGAGACTAACCAATTTATTTGAGCATGAGCTTTCGTGAGCTCACGAAAGCTCATGCTCAAATAAATTGGTTAGTCTCTAAGGTGCCACAAGTACTCCTTTTCTTTTTGAGAAAAAGCAAGAAAGCCATAGGATTGATCTGCTCCATGCTTAATAGGTTACTCCTGGGGGAATTCTGCACCACTGCTCAAAGCAGGATTTTGCAGAAATTAACGTGTGTGCAGAATTTCCTTTCCCCCACAGAAATGGGCTGCGGAGCTGCTAGCCACCATTAGGGGATGCTGGACACAGCAGAGCCCAGCTTGCATATAGATGACACTGCCAGGGGCGGGGAGGGGTGGTGAGGGAGAGGGACATAGAGGGTTCCTGACACCTGCAGTTCCCAGCATGCCCTGAGGGAAGGAGAGGGGGGCACATAGGAAACTCCATGCAAGCCTGGGAGTGAGCGTCAGGCTGTTTCGCCCTCTGGATCCCTGGGCTTCTGGAGGGAGGGCATGCAGGTATCTGGGCCAGGGGGGCTCTGCAGCTGGGCTCTGGGGGAAGAGGGGGTGGGTATCTGGGCCATGAGGGCCCCATGGCTGGGCTCTGGGGAGGAAAAGGGGGCAGAGAAACAGGAACTGGGTGGTCGTAAGGGTTTCTTTAACTCTGTACTCCTGGGGGAAATTTTGTGCGTGTCTGTATTGTTACAGCCATACTTGCTGACAGGTATTTTGAAATAAATTACCAAAGCAGTTGAAACTGGTGTGATTATGTAGTGCTATTCTGACAAATAAAACTTGCAGAATTTTAAAATGTGCACAAAAAAAGTTTTTATTTTTTTGGTGCAGAATCCCCCCGGGAGTTATAGGTCCCTCCAACCACTGACCTGTGTACTGGGGGCGGTGTGTCTATGCTACAGGGATGGAGCGGCTGCCATGTGCGTGCTACGATTGCTCCTTATTGGTTGGAATACATCAGCCCTGAGTGTGTCACACTTTGTGTAGCAGTTCCTGCAACTGGATGAGCTAGCGAAGCCCCTCTTGCAGGTACGGGCTGTCCCGAGGTGAACAGGGGTTGGGGACCCATTGCCCTGGGTGAAGGAAATAGATCAGACCTACCCTTTTACAGCCATTCCCTCAAAGGGTTGCAAGGCCTGATTAAGGGAGGAGGGGCTTCTAGCCCTATAGACGTCTATGGGGCCTTGGGCTATCACTACATAACGTTCAGTGTTTAAAAGGACACTGCTAGCCAACAATATTATTACAGACGTGACAGAAATCCTGGCTCACAGTTGCCAGAAATCATCCATGGGATTATGCCTACACTGCACTGGACTCCGTTGGGTGAAATATATCCGACTTGCTCAGTGGGGTGCATGAACTCCCTCTGTTGGCTGAGCTAGAGTGGTTGCTCCTTTAAGTCACTGGGTAGAATATTGCGTCTGCATTCAAAGGTTCAGTTGTTAAAGCTCCCAAGCGGTCCACGGTTACTCAGGAATGACAGAAGTATGCCACAGCCGGAGGCAGCACCCTCTTTGCCTCTTTTCCATGGGTTCCTGACCATGTGGGATGAAATAAAGGCAGCTACAAACACCATCTGGTTCCCCTTCATACTCTGTAAATTTTTTATTATTATTTTTATCATCTCCTTTTAAAGTATCCCTTTAAGGGTGAAATGAAATCCAACCATTTACAGAGAAAATGATTTCAGAATGTACATTTGATTCATCCTTACAAAAATTAATTGTTACTGGTGTTTATAAATTACAGGGTTGTTGGGTTTTTTGGCAAGTCCACGCATTCCTTTGCCAAAAGAGGGCACTCCAGGCAACACCACAAGTCAGTTTCCTGGGTACCATCAGTCCCATGGGAATGCCAGTGCATTGCTCCATGGAGGATACTGCTTGATCATTCCTGCAGGAATGAGAATGGACAGTGGTTTGAATTCTCAGTTTGGCTTTTGGCCTTTAATTCCTCCTTTCTATATCATTGGTTGCAGCTCTGATATTCCCAGTGTATGTGTACTCTCCTCCCTTTTCTTGGCATTTGGGGGTAAAACCCCTCCCATTTTTTTCCAGCCCACATTTATACTCCTCTATTTTCACATTAAGGGTGAGCTCCTCCAACTTCTCAGAGAGACTGAAGGTTGGGTTTTGTTTTGTTTTTTGAGCTCTGAACACAAAGACTAAGGGATTTGGGGTCCCTTCCCCTTCTGCCCCCTCCTCCCCAGTTTTAGGTCTGTAAATCCAGGATGACCTTTCCCTTGCCCACTGCCTTCCTAACCAGTGTTTACTAACAGGACCAGGAATGCCCAGCTCCAGGCTCCTCACAGTGCAGATCTGCAGCAGCCATGAAAGTTAATGAAGAAAGGGGGTGACAAAGGGACATAAGGTGGGATGGTTCCAGGGTGTGAGAAGAAGCTATGGTCTCAGGAGGATACCTTGCTTGAGGATAACTGGGGAAAATGCTGCTCTGAGCTCCCCCAGCCTTGCCACATTAATGGGATGAATCAGAGCTTCTTCATTTGCCCACGCTCAGCGTATAAATGATATGTTGCGGTGTGTCCCCCAGTTGGAGGCAAACAGGAGTTCTAGGGAATACCTCAGCCGCAGGGACATACTGCAAATATTGGAGGAAAAAGCACTAAGTAGAGAACTGTGATGTTTTCCTTTTCATAATAAACACAGAGCCATAAAAACAATCCCATCCTTTGTCTCTTGTTCCCCTAGGGATATCATACTCAATCTGGCTCTGAGCATCACCAAGGTTTTCCACGAGCTCCACTGATGGGATAGGGAGAAGCACCTTCAAGCTAGTCTGTCCCGTAAGGGGGACCCACCTGCTCCAACACCATGTCCTCATCCTCGCTTATAAATAACCTGGAAATAGCCCGCCTCTCAGGATTTAATGTGGGTAGATGGGAGGAGAGAGCCTTGAAAACTACAAAGGAGCAGGGGACATTAACACAACAGACTGAAACAGACACACAGCAGAGTGTAAGCCCCAGAAATTGCAGAGGCTGCCTTATCCGTGGTTCAAATTAAGAAGGGTAGTGAGGGGTTAAAGGTGAAAAGACACTTAACCATAAGCGAAGCAGCAGCTGTCAAAGAAGAGTTTGTTGGCAAAGGAGGAAGTGAGCTGTACTACTCATTCTCAGTTATGATTGCTGCAACAAATAGCACATAACCCAGCTGTGATCTCTTCCTAGCCCTTCCCTCTTGTCATTAACCATGCCCCAGATATATTCCATTGCATAGACTCCATTGCAACATCTTCAGTGCCAGATCAAGACACGATCAAATTGGTATTGCTCATACCAATGGTTTGTGGGAATGAGGGCTCTGGAGCAATCCTTATCATCACACCCATTTCTCCCTTGCCACAATTTGAGACCCTGCACTTTTGTGTTGTTCCTTGTTCAAGCTTAATCTCTGTCTTCCTCCTACAGGCACCCATCCAGCCATCTGATCAAATTACATATGTAACCTCTGCTTCCCATTCCTTCAGGGCCTGGCTGGGGTGGACTGCTGGCCTGAGAAATCAACCAGCAAGAGCTAGTTCCCCAAAATCCCACCCGGCAGCCTGCAAGGGACGATGGAAGTGGAAGATGATAAATCCACAAGAGGTCAATTTCTCTAAACCCAATCGGGAGAGGATTAGCCACGCAAGGTAAATACCATAAATATAAACTGGTTTGGCTTTAAACTGAGCAATTACAAAAATAATTCATATGAAGAGTAAAACTGAACACGTTTCTCCTGAAAGTCCCTCAACACAGAAGCCTGTTTCAAGTTTCATTTCTAACTAACTAGTGAGGAGGGGGACTCTGGAACAGCTTGCCCTCTCGGAGTCCCCAAAGGAGCTCAATTCGTACCCAGTTATAGTGGGATCTGTTCCTCATGCCTGGCGGGCAGGGGAGGGGCTGTTAGAGAAGAGGGAAATGAAAGCAAGAGAGGGAAGAGGGCCAGTGAGGAAGTAAGGGAGGGAAGGGGAACGAGCAGACTATATCTCTGTACTAGATCAGGCCTAGCTACTGCAGCGATGGGTGCATTAGAAATTCACAACAGGAAACTGCAAAACCCCAGACAAGGCAAGCATGCCCTGCAGTGCAATGCAAACCCCAGAGAGCCCAGAGAGTGGAAGAGGGGAGGGGCAAATGGGGAAAAGGTGCTCTGCCAGGGGAGGTGGTACAGTACTGTGGATGTATTGTGGTCGGCTTGGTCCCACATCACTTCCTATCCAGAAAGATTGCTGGCATTAACCGGATGTCCTCAATCCACCCCAGACTAGTGGCTAGGACTGTGCTGCAAGGAAGGGACTCAAGTTCTAGCTATATGGTGCCTGCCATCAAGGTAGCTGAGCACCTCCCAGCATTATGGAGTTTGCAGACAAAGATATATATATAGCGTGTGTCTCTCTCCCCTCCAGTCAGCAGGGACTGGACTTTGGGTTGTTTTGTTGTTCCTGTGGAAAGGCGGAGTCAAAGCAGAGGGTCTGAGGGAAGGTTCTGGGCTCTCACTATTTCAGCAAGAATGAAAGAAAATAAGCAATGTGTGGGCACCTGCGTACCTCTCCGCAGTATCCTGCACCAGGCCCTTGTACTGATGCATGGTGCTCTCCCTCTGCCTCCACCTGGGCCTGTAGTACTGCCCAGCTGTGCTATGCCCACTGCTGCAAAGGCCTTCTCCTCTAACGTATGCCCCTCCTTTTGCAATCACCTTCCAGTTCTTGTAAGTCACGAGAGTTCCTTCACCATAGTCATGAACTCTCTGTGGCTGATGGGCCTGTAGACCTTGCCCTGTGAGGTACCACCCCTCGGCCTGAACCACGCCTCCTTCACACCCTAGCTGATGGGTCATGCCTCTGACGCTCAGCCACAGCTTTCTCCCAGGGGCGAGGGTGGAAAGTTCACCTTCTCCTATTCCATGTGCCAGCCTTGAATGATCTCATGGAGCAGACTGTAGTGGGTGATGGTAGCAGTTGGGTATAAAGCAAACTGATGCTTAGCCTCTTTCGAGCAGGTGTCATGGGACTAGGAGTGAGATAGGATTAAACATAGCTCAGATCTGTCAAGAACCAAGGGGTTCCAATCTTGGTGCGTTATGTCATTCTATCTACTTTGGACCCACAGCTGCTTGAAAAAAGGAATTCAGTTAGTTCAAAGTGCTACAGGAATAGAAACCAAGGTGATAAGAACCTTAGAAATACTTATAGGATCAGGAGGAAGCCACGACCTGAGAACTGAGCCCTAGGACCTGTCACTTTCCCCCAGATAGATGGAGGAGGGAGCACACAGGGAAAAGAGAGTAGCAGAAATGGGAATCCAGGCAAAAAACCAAGGGTGGTGAGCCCTGATGGTCAGGTTGATTTACACTCCCATTGGCAAAGAAAGCCCCCTCTCTTCAGCACGGCTGGCCTGGCTGGCGGGGGATCATTCCTTATAGGGAACATTCCCTTTTCTCCCACATGCTTATTCCAAACAAGGGGGTGTGGAATCATGCTTCCATCATTTCTCTCTTTAGCGTACTCTCTCAGCTGGAAGAATAACATAGGTTCCCACTGTACTTCACCCTGCTACATGCTACAGATCGGGCTCCACACACACTACAGAGCTATTTGCTCAAACTAGGAGAGGGGGAAGGTGGCTGTCGCCCCAAAGAACCAAGACAGCCAAGGAAAGAAGCAAGCCCTGTCATTAAAAACCCAGTGCAGGGACAACAGGGATGGAGAGCTTAGCTCGCTGGCTGCGATTGGTTCGGCTCCTAAATCCAGTACTGTCACTTCCCCTCCTCACTGCATGACTCTCCACACAGTCCAGACAAGGAGTCTGGCTCACGCATCCTCCCAGCCACAAGGCGGCAGCGTTCCAGAAGTAATCCCCCAGCTGATTCTCCCTGTCCCTGGGGTGGGTGCTGTGCCTGGATGCAGTCTGTGTCCCACGGGCCCCAACACCCAGGCTAGGCTCTAGGGGGTTGCGATTTCCCCTTCCCCTCCCTTTTACTCCAGGGAGAAGAGGATTAACCAGCATTTGTGGAGTATTCTTATACTGGGGAGGGAGGCTCCCTGCCACAGATACTGCCAGCAGCTCCTCCCTAAGGTTGTCCCTATTCTTACCCCCCTGTCCAGAGCTGGTTCTGAACAGGCCCATTTATGGAGCACTGGCACGCTGAGCCTACAGCTTCCTGGCCTCCCCCTATACCCAGCAGGCTTGTAGAGGGTTCCCTGAATATCCTTAACCCCTAAGTAGATAGCAGAGCTTCTGAATCCTGCCACGCTCCTACCTCTCTCTCTCACACACACGCACTCTGCCACACACCTGCCAAATCCATGCACATTAACACTCGTGCACACACTAATCCACACACTTGTGAACACAACACACAATCAACCTAGTGAAGACCCCTGCAGCTTGCTCCCCTGATGAAAGCAGGTTGCTGGGACACAGCCTGAGGCTTTGTGGGCAGAGCTAAGGTGTGGGGTGCAGAGCGACAGTGAGGTGGGGGTAGGGAAGGAGTACAAGCACTTGTATTCCACCCCTCTTCTCTTATCTGCAAGCTCCAGGACTGGCAGCACGTCAGACAAAGAGTGGAGCCCATCAGAGACGCATTGACACGAGGTTGGTAGGGAGAGGCTGTATTTTAAAGACTACCGAGGTAAAAAAATAAATGCCTATAGAGATGCTTTTGCACATGTACACACAAACTCATATGAACACACGTGACACACACATCCACTCACATGCACATGATCATACATTCGCCCGCCCACTCACATGCTCATTGACAAGTCCAGATGCACATGTGCATGCAACCTGTTCCATGGTGGGAGCAGCTGCTCCCTCCACCCACCCTTATATAGGAAAATCTGCCCCCTGGATAAGATCTCCCCACCCTGCAGGCAAGGTTGAAGGGGTGTGCCACAGCCTTTTTGCCTTCTACAGGGCCAGTTCCCATTTCCTCTTCTTCCCTCTGGCTCTCATTAGCATGACTGGGAATCCCACCCCAAGTCTCACTCCCGGAAGGGCAGAGAATGCAGAGAAACTACGCACCTTGGCTGGAAACAAAATGAAAAAGGAAAATAAAAGACACACCTCACTTTTCCCCTGTGCTCTAACGTTCCCATTTCCCATGCAAGTCCCACTCCCGTCACCCAGCCCCTTCTGCCCTCCGGTAGGGATTCTCCAGCAGGTAGTGGAACCGCTGGTAGTTCTTTAGCAGGTACTTTGGGGCATACATTTGTTCCTTGGGGTCAGCAGGGGGGTACTCCTGGGTGTTGCCGTCGAACCAGCCACCAGTCCGGATCAGTTCCCGGATGTAGTTGAGGTCCCGCTTGTCCTCATAGTCGCCCCAGCGGGGGAAGTCCCCGTTCTGGGCTGACACCAGTTTGAAGTAGATACCCTCTGGGGTGAAGCACCAGGAGCAGTGCCAGCCAGCAAAATGGAGGGGGCTGCCCAGTGACCACTGCACCAGGATGTGGCCTGTGCTGTTCTCGTACTGCCGGAAGCCGGGCATGGTGTAGTACTCTCTGCGGCGGAGGCGGATCCCGTCCGTGGCATAGACAGCATGCAACATCCCCACTGTGCAGCCAGAAACCACCTCTAGAGTGCCGGGCTGCTTCCAGAAGAAGCCATAGAGGGACTTGCGCATGTGGAAGGCGAAAGGCTCTGTCCAGCCATCGTAGAGCTTGAGGAACAGCACGCCGTCGCGGGCCGGGATCTCATCCGCGTCATCGATGATGAAGACATCATCCAGGCGCAGGTTGCGTAGGCGGGAGGTGCCGTCCCGTGTCAGGAAGGTGCGCAGGTAGTCATCGGCAATCCAGCCGTCCTGGCGCCCGCCGGGAGGGAAATGGTCAAGGAAGACGTAGAGCACCTTGTGGCGGATGTAGTCGAAGGAGCCATTGAGGAGCATCTCACGGAACTTTAGCGGGCGCGGCTCGCCATAAGCCGTGAAGTTCGACTCGCAGACTATGAAGGCATCCACTACATCACCCAGCTCATGGAAACGGGCGTCCAGGAGGTCGAACTCATGGTTGATGTTGATGGCATTGATGACCCGCCGGGGTACCTCACGTGGTGCCAGCCGATCCTTGGTGGGCAGGTTTGAGTACTGGACCACAGTGGGCACCCCACAGCTAGGGCCATGCCAGCCAGGCAGGCATACGCACTCCACCCACTTGCGCCGCTTCGTGCCGCTGGTGCTCAGCGGCTTGCGAGCTGGGTGCCCCGAAGCAGCGCCATCTTCTCTTTCGTCCGTTCGGCCCGCTGGTGGCTTCTCCAACATCCTGGTGCCTGGCTTGAAGCAGACGCCGCCAGCTTTGGTATGGACAAAATATTCTGACGTGTCTTCCTGCAGTACAAACTCGGCTTTGTGCAGCTCCTCGCTGGCCCTGCTGGGTGGTAGGGGCTGAAGCAGGGGTGAATGGGAGTACAGCGGCGTACGGAGAAACTCCGGCCCTCCTGGCTCAGGGCTGACCTGCGGAGTGACAGGCGCATTGTTCCAGAAGAAGCTGTAGACAAGGTTGGGGCTGAGCGAAGCCAGCTCCCGGGGAAAAGTGACGTAAGAGAGGGCCTTGAGGAAGTGCAGGAAGGAGATGAGGCAGAGACCAGCCATGCACAGAGTCAGAAAGAGCTTGTGGCGTCTCATCTTCATCCTGAGGAAAAGCCAAAGAGAAAAGTAACATTCAATTATTAGTTGGCTGCAAAAGGTTCCTGGACCACTGAGGAAAAGAGTGTTGTGTGAAGCCTAGGATATAACCAGAGCGAGGTCCAAACTCGGACAGAATAGGCTCCAGTTGGAATCTTTCCCTCAAATCTAATCCAAACCAATTCCCTCCCTCCCATTCTCACCAGGCCTGCCACCTTTGCTGAGTTCCCTCTTGGAGTTCAGAAAATCTGACCTCTCCAGGCCTGGGCACTGTCTTTAGACCTGATATACTCTAGAACATGCCATTAGTGTCCAGGTAAGGGGATGGGAAGCATAGAATTCTGGGCACCTCTGATCCAGTGAAGTCTCCAAGCTCAGCAGATTTAATTAGAGCAGATGGCAAGGTGGGGACAAAATACAGAGAGCTCACTCATATGGTATATCACCAAAAGGTTAGAGGACTGCTGGAAGGGGGAGCTAGAGAGTGGTTGGGATGAGGGGCAAGGAGAATAGAAGGTTGAGGCTGAAAAGAAGACGTGATTGGAGTGGAGTGTATGGGAGAAGGGGCCATAAAAACGTTTAGCTAATAATCTCAATTTCTGGGGTATGGGAGATACCTGAATCCCCAAAACCATTTGGAGGATCATCCACAACATATGTCCTAAAGAAATCCTCTCACTCCCAGGAAAAGCTTCTCAATGCTGAGCAGGGAGAGTCTCAAAAATTATTCTGGCCTCACCTTTTCTCTCCCGTCCACCTAAAGTCCATTGGGCTACTGGACTGTTACTCAACTGCTTTGCCTTCCATCTCCTACGTGTTAGGGGCTGAACACGTTGCCTCTGGACCAAGGTGTCATAAATATAAAGGGAAGGCTAACCACCTTTAAATCCCTCCTGGCCAGAGGAAAAACCCTTTCACCTGTAAAGGGTTAAGAAGCTAAGATAACCTCGCTGGCACCTGACCAAAATGACCAATGAGGAGACAAGATACTTTCAAAGCTGGAGGAGGGCGGAAAAACAAAGGGTCCTCTCTGAGTGTGTGATGCTTTTGCTGGGACCAGAGCAGGAATGCAGGTCAGAACTCCTGTAAAGAGTTAGTAAGCAATCTGGTTAGATATGCGTTAGATTCTGTTTTGTTTAAATGGCTGATAAAATAAGTTGTGCTGAATGGAATGTATATTCCTGTTTTTGTGTCTTTTTGTAACTTAAGGTTTTGCCTAGAGGGATTCTCTATGTTTTGAATCTGACTACTCTGTAAGGTATGTCCCTTCCTGATTTTACAGAGGTTTTTCTTTTACTTTTTCTTTAATTAAAATTCTCTTTTAAGAACCTGATTGCTTTTTCATTGTTCTTAAGATCCAAGGGTTTGGGTCTGCGTTCACCTATGCAAATTGGTGAGGATTTTTATCAAGCCTTCCCCAGGAAAGGGGGTGTAGTGCTTGGGGGGATATTTTTGTGGGGGAGACGTTTCCAAGTGGGCACTTCCCCTGTTTTTTTTGTTAGACACTTTGGTGGTGGCAGCATAAGGTCCAGGGACAAAAGGTAAAACAGTTTGCACCTTGGGGAAGTTTTAACTTAAGCTGGTAAAAATAAGCTTAGGGGGTCTTTCATGCAGGTCCCAATATCTGTACCCTAGAGTTCAGAGTGGGGAAGGAACCTTGACACAAGGCAATGTAAAAATAAAAACAGCTATCACAGCTAGAACCATCGTGTCAAGGTGATGGGTCCAAGAGACTAAAAGACAGACCACAAAGGAACCTTGAAGTGCTCACTCCCTCTCTCCAGGCAATAGAAAATATGTTGTCCATCCCATTTATCCAGCTGCTAGTCTCCCCGTCTAAGAGTGGGACAGGAGAGCTGTTGTCAGATGGGAAAGTAGTAAGGAGCAAAATCCAGACAAAAGATATGAGCTCCCACCTCTCCTCCGTCCCTACTCCACCATTCCACACAGGAAAAGGCATTCACTCTTGCGAGGGCCTGGTCTACAGTGTGTGTGGGGGAAATCGATCTAAGTTATGCAACTTCAGCTACGTGAATAACGTAGCTGAAGTCGATGTACTTAGATCTACTTACCGTGGTGTCTTCACTGTGGTAAGTTGATAGCTGATGCTTCCCCATCCACTCCAGCTGTGCCTCTCGCCCTGGTGGAGTACCAGAGTCGACGGGAGAGCGCTCAGCAGTCGATTTATCATGCCTAGGCTAGACTAGACGTGATAAATCGAACTGCGCTGGATCGATCACTGCCCGCTGATCCAGCCGGTAACGTAGACATGCCCTAGGTGTGGAAGAGGACGTATATCCTATCCCCAAGGGTCAGCAGGTTTTTGGGGGGCTGGGAACATGGGCCAGGAGCAGACCACCTGCCATCATGATAAAGGGACTGGACCCCTCGTTACAGCATGAAATTCTATGCAAAAGCACATTCCCCACTAGATGAACACCAGGGTGGGACTGGGGGTGGAGGAGGGATCGCCTCTACCTCTGAAACTCAGGCTCTAAGGAAAACAAAACCAAACCATCTACAAAAACTGCAACTCACACAAAGGTGAACAGACAAGCTGGAGCATTACTGTAAACCACCACAAGCACATCATCTTGCTGCTCCACGGTTTACACTGGCTCCTCCTTGGAATACTGAGTGCAACTAAATCTCTGTGTCTAAGCAGTGAAAGCCCTACCTGAGACCACCACGTGAGAGAGCACCTCTTCCCCTGCCACAGCTACATGAACCAGTGAGACTCACCCAATCGTGCAGAAGACTGCCCTAGACTATGGAAGGCACTTCTGCTAGAGGCAAGAAGGAGCACTGATCTTACTGCAGTCAGGGTCAAATGCAAAGTCCAGAGTTCCACTACTACGGCAACGAGGAACACAAAATTACGTAGACTGAAGCTGAGGCGGAAGGAAGGAAGGAGAGGAGGGCGTGCACCTAGGTTGGAATAAAAGTTTTAGGTGGCTATTTCATTGACTGTGTTATCTTATATGTCAGTATTTAAATGGATCTGGACCCTTTATGGTCCCTCAGAGCAGACAGCTGTCTTATTCCATATATTTAGGTGGATTCCCCCCAGCCCCTACCCCTCAGAGCCTATATCAAGCAAGCCCTATGGGGTTTTCAGGAGCGCCCCAAGACTTCAAATCCCCCATTCCTAACAGTACATCTTCAGTCTCCAAGAATGATACTGGGATACTCCTTGAGTATTCACACCTCAAACAGTTGTGACTGGCACCATGTTCGCTACCATTCTCAAAACTCACAGAGCAGTTCAGAATTTTCATCCATCTGTCCCACATGTGCTGGGCAAGGAAGTTAAAGAGCCTGGTGTATTTATTAAGGGCCTCACAAGGCTGTGAAGCAGATATGAGCAGACACTGTATCACTGCATAGTAAAACCATGCGAAGACAAAAAGAAGTACAGTTATTTTGCCTCACAGGACAAAGAGTATCTGCATCAAGATGCCAGTTTACTAAGGTTCTAGGGGTTGTCAGGGAAAGAAGAAGGGCGCTGATCCAGTTTGTTAATGTTTGTGAAGCATTCAGTTGATCATTAACTTCAAAGATCTTTGAGGCGGAATGATTTATGGCCATGCACAAATATCATTACAGACACAGGAAGCTTGAGCGGGGGGAGGGTGTGCAGGATTAAGAACACTTCAGAAGACAGAAGTGTTAAGACAGAAATCATCATATCATATTGCCCTTATAGAAATCCCTGGTATGCCCAAATCTTGAATACTGCGTGTACATGTGGTCGCCCCATCTCAAAAAAAAAAAAAAAATATTGGAATTGGGAAAGGTTCAGAAAAGGGCAACAAAAATTATTAGGGGTATGGAATGGTTTCCGTATGAGGAGAGATTAATAAGACTGGGACTTTTCAGCTTGGAAAAGAGACGACTAAGGGGGTATATGACAGAGGTCTATAAAATCATGACTGGTGTGGGGAAAGTAAGTAAGGAAGTGTTATTTACTCCTTCTCATAACACAAGAGCTAAGGGTCACCAAATGAAAGTAATAGGCAGCAGGTTTAAAACAAACAAAAGGAAGTATTTTTTTACACAACGCACAGTCAACCTGTGGAACTCCTTGCCAGAGGATTTTGTGAAGGCCAAGACTGTAACAGAGTTAAAAAAAGAAGTAGATAAATTCATGGAGGATAGGTCCATCAATGGCTATTAGCCAGGATGGGCAGGGATGGTGTCCCTAGCTTCTGTTTACTAGAAGCTGGAAATGGGTGACAAGGAATGGATCACTTGATGATTACCTGTGCTGTTCATTTTCTCTGGGGCACCTGGCATTGGCCACTGTCAGAAGACAGGATATTGGGCTAGATGGACCTTTGGTCTGACCCAGTATGGCTGTTCTTACATTCTTAAGAGTTCCAAAATATGACACAATTGTCCTGATTCTGCTCTTGCTTGCACTGGTTTGACACCAGTAGAATTCCATTGGGCCAAATCCTCAGCTGGTGTAAATCAGCCTAGCTCATGGAGTTTGACCCCATTAGCACCAGTGAAATTCCTCCTGCTGTATTGTCAATGCTTGTGATTTTATTGCGATTCTCCAATATTTGGTGTATTTCTTAGAGCTTCAGCTCATGGAGCCCTGGAACCCACAAGAATCTCATTTTTTAAAAAAAAATAAAACCTTAAGTTTTTAGACCTCAGGTTTTTGTTTTGTTTTGTTTTTTTGGGAGGGGGGAGGGAAGAGAGGAAACTGGCAAACCGGAACCCTAGAAGCTCAAAACCAGAAGAAATCCCCCCACTCCCAAATTATTATTTTTAATACCTCATGATTTTCTAGGCCTGACATGATTTATACAGCTCCTGGCTGACATTGGTGCAAGAAGAGAATCAGGCTGACAGTATCCCACATGAGGGGTTAATTACGCAAGGCTTGAAAAATGTACCCAACATCCACTAGCCCAGTGGTTTTCAACCTTTTTTCATTTCCTGACCCCTAAAAAATTTCCAAGAGTGGTGTGGACCCCTTTGGAAATCTTAGGCATAGTCTGCAGGCCCCCAGGGGTCCATGGACCACAGGTTGAAAACCACTGACCTGGCCCAAGGACTTAGCCCGCTCCTCAGGCTCAAATGCACTGATTTCCCAAGCCACAGACCCGCCTGTCCAATCTCCTATTGGCCAGGCAACTCCCACTGCCTGGGCCCAAAGAGCCCATTCTCCTGCTGGATGAACTGTGTGTCACCAATTAATGGTAACCCCCCACCCCCACACACAAATAAATCAATGCTGCACCAATAGGTCAGTGCTGGGAATCCCCAGCCCTCTGCTCAAAAAATCCATGTATACTTGCCTCATGCACAGAGCTCTCTGCTGAGGTGGGGGCAGGTTGCCAGAAATGGAGGAGCGGATTAAGGAGCAGGGTGGCCCCAGCCTGCCTGAATACCTGTGCATGCCAACTCAGTAGGGGGCCCCTGCTCACACCAGCACACCAAGCAAAAGGCACTGTATGGGTGTGTGGATGGGTGGGGCACACTTCTGACCTCTGCTGAAGGGGTGCTGGTAGTAGTAGGCCTTGTCCCCACACAGAGCCCTCTGCTGGGGTGGTGGTGATCTCCAGGGCCTAGGGTTGCCAGGCGTCCGGTTTTCAACTGGAACAACCAGTTGAAAAGGGACTCTGGTGGCTCCAGTCAGCACCACCGACTGGGTCGTTAAAAGTCCGGTCGGTGGCGCAGCAGGGCTAAGGCAGGCGCCCTGCCTGCCCTTGCTTTGTGCAGCTCCCAGAAGTGGCAACATGTCCCTGCAGCCCCTAGGCGCAGGGGCCAGGGAGGCTCCGTGCACCGGCCCCTCCCCAAGCATCGGCTCCACAGCTCCCATTGGCTGGGAACCACAAGGATGGCACCTGCAGGCAAGGGCAGCATGCTGGTCACCCCTGCATCTAGGGGGCCACAGGGACATTCTGGCTGCTTCATTCTGGCCCCTGCACCCCAACCTCCTGCCCCAGCCCTGAGCCCCCTCCCTGAACCCGCACCCCAACCCCCCTCCCACACCTCAACCCCCTGCCCCAGCCCTGAGCCCTGTCCCATACCCAAACTCCATCCCAGAGCCCGCACCCCTCACACCCTCCTGCACTCTGAACCCCTCAGCTCCAGCCCGGAGCTCCCACCTGCATCCCAAACCCCTCATTCCCGGCCCCACCCTAGAGCCCACACCCCCAGCTGGAGCCCTTGCCCCGGCCTGGTGAAAGTGAGTGAGGGTGGGGGGGACAGTGAATGATTGGGGGGGGAGGGGATGGAGTGACCAAGAGGCGGGGCTTCAGAGAAGGGGTGGGGCAGGGGCAGGGCCTCGGGGAAGGGGCGGGACAGAAGCAGGGCGAGGGTGTTCAGTTTTGTGCAATTAGAAAGTTGACAACCCTACCAGGGCCCCCTGCTCTAGAGAGTGGCACCCCCATCAGGCCAGCCTATGGCCAACAGTACCAGCGTCCCATTCTCTCTCTCCTCCCATCAGTGGAAGCACTGGAGTGGTCTTATAGGAAGCCATTCTGCTTTGCTTACATTTGGAAGGTTTCCTTTAGACTAGATGTTTTTAAAATGAAAACATAGGTACTATAGCAGTGGATGGGACATAGCCAAGAAACATACCTACTTGTCCTGGATGAGTAGATTTTTCAAGCCCTGTAATTATGGAGTGACAGGGTGATAGGCTTATGCACGGAATGAGGAGGGTTATTCAGAGCCTTTCATCTATACGACACCAGTTAAACTCTGGCTCTAGGTCTGGGAGAAAAGTGAGCCTTTGGCTTCTAGGTTACTGGCTCCAGTCTAGCCCCAGGTCAGTAGAACCTACAGTTAGGAAGGAACTTGCCCTACAGGTAGATCAAACTACATAATAATGCAGTACAAGGTCTCTGTGGAAGCACAAGACTACACCTCCTCCTGCTCAGTATCAAAGGCAGAATACTGAATTAGATGGACCTTTGGCATAATCCCTGTGGCAATTCCTATGTTCTTATCCAGCTGCTGTTGGTTGGTCTGTGTGATGCTTGTTATGAATTTCATTCCAGTTCCTACTGGGTAAGTACTCCCACCACAGCTGGCCTGCCTGGTGGTAGGCTCAGAAAACAGACCAAGGTTTGAATAGCTCATGGAAACTAGCTGACCTTCCCGGATACAGGCTTTCAGAAATTAAAGTGTATTTTGCTCCCTAAAATTGCATACTTGAATTTCCTCTCCAGCTCTCCTACATCCGCAAGTCTCAGCCAATGTACTCCGATTTTGACCTGTAACACTCACTGCTATTCCAGTCCTGAGGACCCCCCCATAGCTCTGCCAGGGCACACAGCCACTGTCAGCAGCTTTGTTAGCCCAATCTTAACCTGCAGTACCCTTTTCTCTTCCAGCCCTGACATTTCCTGCAAGACAATTTTTCCTGCTCATCTTTGCCTTTTGTTGGGACCCTGGTGCTGAGAACTGTCAAACTCATTTCCCGAAACATCTCTAAAGGAGGCAAATTGAGAAGTGCAGATATGCCAGTATGAAAACCCCTCCCCCAAATCAACTCCATCCTCACATACCAGGGATTCCTCTGACTGGGAGTGGAGAAGCCTCTTTGCTCTTGGTGGGCTGAGACCAAAAATGTCTGTGCTCTTTTCCTTTCCCTTTCCTCAGGTCAGCTTTGAAGTGTGAGATACACCTCGGAATTGCAGCTAAGGCCACAGGTCATAAGGTGAGGAGGACATTTCTCCCCACCCTTCCTATTCAAAACACCTTGTGCATGGTAGAAATTTGAAAGGGAAATACCTAATAATCTACTAGGGACAGGTTCTCAGGTTCCTGCACAGAACACCAGCTAGCTGCTCCTCACAAAGCAATGATCAGTTACCAGGGACACTGGAACACAGAGCCTCCTCTCCCCTGACAATTTTTGGGAGTGAACTTTACTCGGTAGGGACTGGCAATAGCACCCAGCAAACAAAGAACACAGGTGGTTAAACCAGGTAGAAAGGTTACATTTGTTCTGAAAGTTAGGTGGGGAGAGAGGTCTGAGTAACTACTTGAGACATCACAGCAGCATCTCCCAGCCCATCCTCCAATCCCCAGCAGCAGAACAAGGGGTTTGTTTTCTTTTAAGAGGGGGCCTCAAGGATGTTTCCATGCCTGAGGTCCCAGGGATAAGCCTGTACCTACAGCCAGCCTCCTCTGCAGTAACGAACAGCTGGGAGTGTGGTGCACCCGCAACATCCCCAGTTGCTTGCTACATTTTACTGTGCCCTGGGAAATATCAAATGATCAGTTGATTTATGTCATCCTGGAATCACATCCTGGATCACAAGGAAGAAAAATGCACAAAGTTTATGGGCTGGCAATTCACCAGATTTTGCTCTGAAGGTCACTGGGAAGAGGCAGAGCATGCAGCCAGGTGTATGATACCCCTAATCTTGGCACCAACAGCCCTAGTGCACATCCACTCACCATCAAGTCCCCCAGACACTTAAACAGCAGCTCACAAACTGGAACAAGTTCAGAGACTTTGCCCAGAATCTATTCCATGGAGCACAGAAATCCAATTCAGCATTTTCTTCTCCGTCCTGGGCAGGCTAAATGTTGAGTCCATACCAGGTGGACACAAATCTAGAACAGGTTCTCCTCATCTCAGGCACTGCACCCAGAGTCCATTCAGGGGACAAAGAGAATAATGGCATTTGCACACAAAGGGTCTCAAAGCACTTTCAAACCCTGAATAAACTGTGCCCCAGAAAACATCTTTTTAAGTAGGCAAGGAATATAAAAGGGATCTCTTCAGAACAACTGAAAGGAAGCCATCACTAGGGTGGACAACTACAGTTTGATAGGCCATGGCAGCACTACACGCTATTTTAGAACAGGAAGTGAAGAATACACTATCAAATTGAAATTGCAGGGGAAAAAATGTAAGGAAACGGAATGTAATTGTCCCAGTACAAACTTATTCAGGACACTATATTCAACACTCTTGCTCTTATGAAAAATGCCGCGATATCTTTAATGACTATGTGTGGCTAGGACCCTAGCAGGGACATTCTGGGGGGGATCATAGTACAAGGCTGCACACAGATTCTGATCAGGTTCCCCTTCATTCAGGGACTGAATTGAAAGTCCATCTATGACTCTCCTGGCTGGTGACAATAAGCAAAGAGCAACTGTTTTCCACTGCTAATGGAAACTATCAAAGCCTCCTTCAAGGCAACAAACCTCATGTCATTCATCCTCCCTGCAACTTTGACACCTCTGACCTCAAAGTGCCACTGACTCACTACCAACATGAGACACCTGGAGCAGACAGTGCAGCATTCAACTATCTGATTTTCCCTAGTTACAATGAACACCATCACCAGGATGTCACAAGAAATCAGCACCTGGGTGAAAAATAACTAACTGTCTTACATTGATCATAGGCAAGCCTGAGGTGATGCTGTCTGGAAGGGGAGAAACTCTTCGAAGATGCTGTCCTCCCCATCCACTGAAGGCAGCTGCCTTCCGTTTGTCAAACTAGTGAGAGCATGGGGTTCTGTTCATCACCAAGCCTAGACAACCAAGTAGTCGCAGTGGTGACAAAATGCCTTCTTCCACCTGCATCTTACTAGGAAACTCCACTCCTCCCTCCTGGACGAGGATCTGACCACAGCAACATGTGTTGATCTCCTCCAGACTAGATTACTGTATCTTACTGTATATCGGGACTAAGATGGATGCAATGCAGAGACTCCATCTTGTATACAATATGTCTGCCAGCCTTCCTCAATGGGATGAGCTTCTGTGAGCACATCACCTCTGTATTCTAGCCGCTCCACCGTCTCCCAGTTGATTTCTATTGTCTTTTTAAAAAAGTCTTGGCCATGATCTTCAAAGTCATGAGTGGGTCAGGAGTCAGCTACTTTAGCAACCACCTCCCCATCCAGGATCCAGCAAGATAGTTGTATTACTTTGGGACAGTGCAGCTCCCAACACCCAGTACAAAACACTGGAGATAAAGCAGTCTTGGTAGAACTGGAGGTTGAGGGGCTGTGGAATGATCTTCTAGAGGTCATCAGTCTAACCCTGAGTGTGACCAACTTCAGCGTTCATTACAAGTCCCTTCTCTTTGATAACTACACTTAATCTTATAACTAGGTTAAAACTAATAATAGTGATATTAGTATTATGTAATTCTCCAAGCAGATTGTCTTTTAAACCAGGGCTGTAGAAGAGCAGAAAACTCAATACAAATCCACTGGGGACCTTGCTATGCAGATTTAATTTACCTGGGAAGCATTTAGACACCACAGTGATACATTGATGGGTGCTATGGAAAACCTTAAAATGGATTTTAAAGCCCCACTGGAATCAAATAAGGTTCTTCTCTTTATTTGTCATGTACTAAGATAAGGAAAGGCCCCCTTTTGTGTTTGAAAGTGGCACAAAGCAAGTTGGTCATAACTATTTCTCAGTTTTCGTGCTCCCTTATTGCCAATATGAGACCTTCCCAACCTCTCAGACAAATCCCCCATCCACAGTAGCTTTCCCCTTACAGATAGTGGAAGTGTGGATTAGACATAAAGTCTGGGTCTTAATTGGCAGAGAGAAACGTATAAGACATAGGTGTAAGCAGATCCACTGTGCTCCTGTATAACTCCTCACCTCTCCCCAAACAAACCTTAGTTTTCTTGCTTGGTTCTCTCTGATCATCCAAGAGCAAGAAGCCAGTACTCTAATTCCATCTTCCCACAGCCTTTCCCATTCCCACCTTCTGCCTCTCCCTCTACCAACACCTGAAGTCCTAGAAAAAAAAGAGTCTGAATGACCATCTAGAATGGGCTCCCCCAACCCAAGTCAGTGTCTGCTCATGACATCCGGTTCCCATGAGGATGGTTATTATGCCACAGAAGAGGCCGACATCACGTACAGAAAAAAGCAAGCAAACTCAAAGACACCTGGCCCCAGTTTCCAATGAAAAATTATTATTATAGTTACTTATTATGTGTCTTCCGTACTGGTTAAAGTAGATCACCAAAGGAGGAGAAGCTTGCCACTTTGTTTTTATTTTGGGACAAGTGCTGGCAGGACGTAGTGAAGTTCCACTGTATCCTGCTGGGTGATGAGAGAAGGCACAGAAGAGAATGGGGACAACTGAATAAAGGTAGCTGAAAGGAGTCCACAGCCCCAAAAAGGCCCCAAAGCTGCCCAAAGTGTGCGTGCATGTAGGTGTGCTGCATAGGGAAACAACTGATGTGCTCCTAACCACCCTCAAGGGGTTGCAGAGGGAATGGGCAGGCCCATTTTCTTTCCCCTGGATTCTGGCTAGGAAAGTGAGGCGGCATCTCCTTTCCTCCCCTCCAGGGGAGGGAGGACTGAAGGTGGCAGACTTTCCCTCCTCCCCACCCCATCTGCAGGGAACAAGGAACCAGCAAGGAGAAGGATCATCCTGTGGACCAGGAGTGAAGCAGATAGGTGACTCCCATCTTGATTGACACCCCGACCATTGTGCGCTGGTGCTGCTCCACGGGCTCAGAGTCCCAAGTCATAAACCCAGACACCAGCTGCTCCTGGTGCTCTCACTTCAGATTCTCTCACCGGATGAGTCCTCATTTCCAGGGGTGTTGGAACAATTTGTACAGTGGGGGGGTGCTGAGAGCCACTGAACCAAACTGTAAACCCTGGATATGATGGAAACCACTTCAAGAGCCAGGGGGTGCGACAGCACCCCTAGTTCCAGCCCCTATGCTCATTTCCCCAGCCAGTAAAGAGGCAGGAGGAGGGGGAGCTCACTGACTTCCCAGGACCTGTCCTTCTGCTGTTAGCAGAGGAAGGGGAGCAGCACTTCTACACACTCCCGTTGACTTTAACGCCAGTATTCTGGGACTATACACAGTATACTAGGCAGTGTTCAAACACCTCTCTGAAGACCTTACAGTCTGACATGATAAGCCACATACAAAGGGTGCAGAAGCGGGGCAAGATATACAGGGAGAAGAGATACCTTGTGTCTTTAAAACAAAGACATTGTGTTCAGAAGTGGCTGCTGATTTAGGGTGCTTCCATTTTGGGATGTCCAACTTGAGATACTGTGAAGGTATCAAGGATGCCATTCCTCTGGGGTCAGAGGCTTGCAGCTGGCTGATTAGCCACACCCACTGCACCTGAGAGAGAACTGGAACTTAATTAGCTGACCCTTATAAAAGAGGGCAGTAGAAAGGGGTGGGGGGATTGCAACCTCCTCCAGAAAGCTGAGGTGCCAGGGGCCATGCTCATGGACCACTACTAGGACTAGAGCTACTGCAGAGAAGGATTGCTCCAGAAACCAAACAGACAGGAGGGAGACTGTGTGAAGTCCTTGATTGCTGAGGCTCTGAGGAAAGAGCCAGGAAATTTTGGTTACTGAGGTGAGAAACAGACTTGGGGAAGGGACTACTTGGCCTGCACAAATTGAGAGAAGAGCCTGCAAGATTTTGATCTTCTTATTACGAAGCCTTAAAATAAAACAACTAATCCTGCTGGAAACCACTTCCCTTCCTTCCTTGAGACAGCTCAGGCAGAACTAACCTAAGGAGTTAGCTGACTCAGCAAGAACAAAACCCGGGTTTTGACAGTTCCCAATTCTTTTACAGCTACCTAGGGCCTGATTTTCAGAGATGCTGAGCACCCACAACTCCAGTTGAGGTCCATGTGAGCTACAGGTGCTCTGAAAAATCAGCACAAAGGGTCACAAGTTGGACACACACTAACTGAGGTACTCAAAATCAGGGGCCATTTTTGAAGATCGTGGGCTAAATAAACATCACCAATTTTCAAATGGCCCTAATGTTAGCTAGCGAACTTCTTGTGGGCATCCTGGAGGAAGTGGGTCTCAAGGTGGGATGTGGAAGAGAAAAGGGCAGTGGCTTTACAGGGCCGTTCAGGGATAGCGTTCCAGGCAGAAGGTGCTGCATGGAAGAAGGCAAAACACTGATTCTGAGCGAAACAGAGAAATGGACAGTTGAGAATGGTATAGCAGGCAGAGCAAAGGGGTTGTTGGATGACTCAGTGAGAAACAGGGATGGATATGTCGTAAAGACTCTCAATGCCATAGAGAGTCCAAAAGGTACTGGTAATCATTTGGATCTACTGTAAATCTCCGGTACTTCCAGTGGCCTAGGTGGATGGCTATTTGGAAGTCTTCATCCTGTAAGAGTCAAGAGGCCACAAACTAGTCCTGAGCCTGAAGCAATGGAATAATGGAGGCAAGAGTTCCCATCCTGACTCAAAGCACCTCTATGTATTTGTTCAGCCTCCTCTGGCCTAGGCTAGGACAAAGGCCCCTTGTCTCCTTCAGGATAAGGACATATCAAGAGCAGAAACCTCTTGCTTTGCTCTCTTGAGGAATCTCTTCCATCGCTCCTACTTGGAGCAAGAAGGCCATTTTGTTCTATAATGGCTCTTGTGAGAAGGATCCTTGAAGAGGGACAGGGAAGCGGGGAGGGTACGGGGTAAGGAAAGGAATAGGATAGCGTAACCATGGGTGGTTATGTCTGGTATGTTCACGGCATACACATCGGGAAGTTAGATAAAAACAAATACTTTTGCTGGAAAGTTGTAGCGTAACACTACTTTATTACTTAGAATTCGGAATAACATACAAGAACCCCAAAACCAGAGAGACACAAGGCAGGATGCTCCCTAAAGTAGAGAGGCACAACTTACCCCACCTTACTCTTGGCTGACTCTCTGCACACCCACTCTGACTGCACGTTTCCCTATAAAGCCTCATAGCCTGCGAGCAGAACCAGGAAAATCTTTACGATTTAAAGTGACAGCTTGAAATTTGTACACAGTTTTCAATATACCAGTGTCTAGCACCCATTTGTCATTGTAATCTCTGACCATGCCCAGTGGGAGGGGCAAGGTGATTCCCAAAGATAAGCTCTGAGATGGTTTTAGCATGGCTCTCAACACCGCCATTAAATCTGCTGCCTCTGAGAGGAAGCCTGGGGAGGGATGGAGGAGGAGGGTGACATGTACCTCCTGGTATAACAGGGCTACTTTCTGGATGGCTATTCCAGTTGACAACTGTGGGAATAAGATGGTTGTCTTTGTCTTTGCAGGGACTGGTACCAGACGTGCTTGTGGTACGGTACCGGAGTGTAGATCTTTAAAGAGCTTAGCATTGCCCTTGAATCCTGGAGGGAACAGAACACCTTGTCCATTCAGCTGCTGAAGAGCTTTATGTCCTCAAAGGGTAGGTCCTCCATTGTTACCTGGACTTCTATTAGAATCCCAGATGCCTGTCATCAGGAGGACCAGTGCATTGTGACTGCCATAGTCATGGATCGAGTGGTGATATCAGACTTGTTCATTGCTACCTGTAGCCCTGTTTTCACTTTCATCTCCCTCCTCCCGCCCCAGATCCTATCTCTTACCTCCTTCCTGCAGTCCTGGAGGAACCTTATAGGAAGGGGTCACCCTCTCTTACATTAGAAAACTGTGTTCCTCAAACAAGTCCTGCTTCTATGGTGCAGAACTGGACAGAGGCTGGTGAGTAAGACTTTGGCCCAAAAAGGTCCAGTGTTTTGGGGTTATCTTTTGGAGTCCCCTTAGTAGCCCTGGTCTTATCCTGGACTGCAGATACCACAAGTGACCACAGTGTCGGGTGCTCATAAAAATTAGAAGCCCTTGGGAGGGACTTGATAGCACTGTTCTGCTCGCTTTGAAGCAGTCAGGAATGAGGCTGGGGTGTGCCATGGTCCAATATGCCTCACTGATCAGTAGGGCAATTCTTGTTAGCAGTGAGGATGTTGAGACGCTTGTGCATATTTTTCTTGGCTCACTGCTGTCTCCCAGTCCAAGGTTTCAGCTATTCTTGAAAGCAGGTCTTGGGAGGCTCTGAAGTCACCGATGGCCAGTGTTGGGATCAAGACATCCAGAGAGGAGGAGGCGCCTGTAGATGGGGAGGAGAATTTCCAGAGTCGCCTCTGCTCCCTCACGAGGGGGCTCATCTGATTCTGGTGTGGAGGGCTACTAGGCATTGATTCCAATGGTGATATAAACCACCTTCCTTTCCCTGGCACCTGCCATGGGCTCCACTCTGAGATCCGTAGGAAGGTGGGCCCAGTAGGTCCAGTAAGTCCACTATGGTAAATTATACAGGTATTGGTTAGATTGTGGTTGGCCCATCCACTGCCAGTCACGTATAGGGCCCAGTACAGGGCACCTCCAGACCTCCCCTTACGTACCATTTTGGTCTAATGGAGAGGATTCCCTGCTTGCAGTTGGGAAGAAGGACTGGCTTGAAGATGCCGAGGAGAAGTTCATCTCCAGGAATAGGGGTACCACTAGTTGTGGGTTTGGGGCTGATCTTGCCAGTGCCAGTGTTGGTTCTGATGCCAAAAGGAGGGGTGAAAGCAGCTTCCCAAAGTTGTATCTTGGTCTGGGGAAGGGTTCAATGGTTGGCACTGGTACCGGGGCTGGTCTCGGTATCAACTCTGGTGCTGGCACTGTGGTCTCCCAAGCCTCTTTCGCAGCCAGTGCCTTGCTCCTGTCCTTTGACTATGAGGATTTGGAGGACTTGCCTTTGGAAAATTGCTTCAGGCCCTCCTTGTGGGGTATGCACACTGCACACTCTGAACTGCGTTCATGCACAGTGGGGCTCTGTCACTCAGTGCTTGAAGGGGATAGCACGTGTGCCAGGTCTCCTTGCTCCAGAGTCAGACCAGTGCGCTCAGCACGGAGGCTGTGTACCACTGTTACCTGGGTGATTGGCACCCAGGATCCTGGCGCCAATACCAGCAGTCTTGTCAGCCTTTCAGATTTCTTCCTCCTGCTGGAACCAGAGGCATGGTGGCCATTTACTGGGGTGCATGCTGTAACTAGCCTCCTCAACTCTGGTTTGGAGGATGTCTTTTCTGGGATCAGACACTATCTTCATGGATTGCTCTGAGATGTAATTTGAGCCACATCTCTCTGTTTTGGGGTGTGGGATGAGAAGTAGCAGCAGACAGAGCAATTGTTGGGGTTACATCCTTCCACCAGGCAGAACAGACATTTGCTGTGCCCATCAATTCCAGGCATAAGACTGTCACACGATGTGCAGCATTTAAGCCTTGGGGGTTTAGAGTCTGCATGCCAGTGACTGGTGTGATGTGTCTTGACCTGCTGTGGAGGGTGGGTGGGTGGGTGGGGGGACATACAGGGGGTGGACAAGGGGGCTCCTCTACTTTTTCTTGGATGTTCCACACAAAAAAAGAAGGAGCAATGAATAAATGAGTAATAAGAAATTGATGAGCGATTTCTTCACAAAAAGGTTAAGTTTGAAGCTCAAGGAACAGCAGCAGGTTGGACAGTCCAGGTTGCCTCTCATTGTCACAGACGCTAAGTGGTAACTGAAGGAGGGTTGCAGCTACTCTGACCTTTAGGCCCTCACACTGAAGCAAGAGTAGGCATAGGGCTCCTAATGGACACTGCCATTCAAAATGACTCCGCTCTCACGCCCAGGAAGCACAGTATAGAATCCATACTGACACATACTTGAAGAAGCAGCTCAGATACCAGGGTGATGGGCATAGCATGGAAACCTAGACAGAGAGAAGCAGGATTGCCTCCAGCTGCCATAGTTTTTTTGGAGATGCTGTCAGTTGCTTTTTCATCTATCAGATAAAAGATCTCTAAGGAGGGAAATAATAAAACCTCCAAGACAATTCAAATAAATAAATACATACATACAATCAAGAGAGGCCATGAAATAGAAAGGAATACTGGTGGGATTAGAGCAGCCAAGGAAAGGAGAGGCTGGCCCTCCAACCCCAGCCCCGTCCATCACTGCCCCACTTGAGGCTTGGCAGCATACTCACGTTCCCACAGTAGCCAATCTATTACTGCTTGGAATAAATTTCCCAGCCGCCGCCTCCTCCTTTTTCTCTCTCTCTCTCTTTCAGTCCTCAGGAGTCCTGTTTGGCAGCCTACAGATCCCCCTCCTCTGCTGTAAATGTCTAGCAATCAGCCAATCTGATGCAAAAAGCATTACCCCCTTCTTCATGGGAAAGAGAGAAACCTGACTCCATGCTGAGACATTTCCTCTAGGGTTCTGTCAGTCTCTCTCTCTCAAGCCCCCCTCTGCCTCTCTCCCTCTCTCTTTTTCAGAAGCTACCTCCAGCACAGAGAGTGCTATTCCTTCCGGAAAGGGTTGTGTGTGTTCATGGAAATTTTACTTGGACCAAGAACAGGCCTTATTTATTTTTCCTTTGTTCTCCATTTCCCCTTTCAGGGTTTAAACAAAACCCTGACAATGTAATCCCAGCCGCACTATTATGTAATTTCACTTATTTATTACTTTTGGAAAGAAATACAGTAGGAAGAGCTCCTTGGTATCTTATCTTGAAATGTCCCAGGCTGGCACTAGAATGACAAATGAAGGCTCGGTTAGAGCGTCATGGGCTCTGCAGACCTAGTCTTGCTCTGGTTTGCAGGCATTTCTTATTGACAAGGCCCCTGCTAACCAAGCCTTTGGGTTGCAGTGCCATACCCCTAAAAATAAGGTCCCTATTGAGCAGATCTCCAGTGGCTGGCCCACACTGGTGATAAACATACGGTATCCTGAAAAGGGGCAGTTTTCCAGTATGAAAAAAACAAGCCTAACATACTTAACTCAAAAAGAAAAGGAGGACTTGTGGCACCTTAGAGACTAACAAATTTATCTGAGCATAAGCTTTCGTGAGCTACAGCTCATTTCATCGGATGCATTCAGTGGAAAATACAGCGGGGAGATTTATATACATAGAGAACATGAAACAATGGGTGTTACCATACACACTGTAACGAGAGAGTGATCACTTAAGATGAGCTATTACCAGCAGGAGAGCGGGGGGTGGGGGGGAAAACCTTTTGTACTATTTTCGACGTCTCCGACTCAAGGAATATTTCCAACACACCTCTGAACAACATACTAACCCACAGAGACCCTCCTACCAAGACTGCAAAAAGAAGGATTCTGGGTGCACTCCTCCTGAAGGTTGAAACAACAGACTGGACTTCTACATAGAGTGCTTCCGCCGACGTGCACGGGCTGAAATTCTGGAAAAGCAGCATCACTTGCCACATAACCTGAGCCATGCAGAACACAATGCCATCCACAGCCTCAGAAACAACTCTGACATCATAATCAAAAAGGCTGACAAAGGAGGTGCTGTCGTCATCATGAATACGTCGGAATATAAGCAAGAGGCTGCGAGGCAGACCTCCAGCACCACTTTCTACAAGCCATTACCCTCTGATCCCACTGAGGGTTACCAAAAGAAACTACACCATTTGCTCAAGAAACTCCCTGAAAAAGCACAAGAACAAATCCGCACAGACACACCCCTGGAACCCCGACCTGGGGTATTCTATCTGCTACCCAAGATCCATAAACCTGGAAATCCTGGACACCCCATCATCTCAGGCATTGGCACCCTGACAGCAGGATTGTCTGGCTATGTAGACTCCCTCCTGCGGCCCTACGCTACCAGCACTCCCAGCTACCTTCGAGACACCACTGACTTCCTGAGGAAACTACAATCCATCGGTGATCTTCCTGAAAGCACCATCCTGGCCACTAAGGATGTAGAAGCCCTCTACACCAACATTCCACACAAAGATGGACTACAAGCCGTCAGGAACACTATCCCCGATAATGTCACGGCTAACCTGGTGGCTGAACTTTGTGACTTTGTCCTTACCCATAACTATTTCACATTTGGGGACAATGTATACCTTCAGATCAGCGGCACTGCTATGGATACCCGCATGGCCCCACAGTATGCCAACATTTTTATGGCTGATTTAGAACAACGCTTCCTCAGCTCTCGTCCCCTAACGCCCCTACTCTACTTGCGCTATATTGATGACATCTTCATCATCTGGACCCATGGAAAAGAAGCCCTTGAGGAATTCCACCATGATTTCAACAATTTCCATCCCACCACCAACCTCAGCCTGGTCCAGTCCACACAAGAGATCCACTTCCTAGACACTACAGTGCTAATAAACAATGGTCACATAAACACCACCCTATACCGGAAACCTACTGACCGCTATTCCTACCTGCATGCCTCCAGCTTTCACCCTGACCACACCACACGATCCATCGTCTACAGCCAAGCTCTGCAATACAACCGCATTTGCTCCAACCCCTCAGACAGAGACAAACACCTACAGGATCTCTGTCAAGCTTTCTTACAACTACAATACCCACCTGCGGAAGTGAAGAAACAGATTGACAGAGCCAGGAGAGTATCCAGAAGTCACCTACTACAGGACAGGCCCAACAAAGAAAATAACAGAACGCCACTAGCCATCACCTTCAGCCCCCATCTAAAACCTCTCCAACGCATCATCAAGGATCTACAACTTATCCTGAAGGACGACCCATCACTCTCACAGATCTTGGGAGACAGGCCAGTCCTTGGTTACAGACAGCCCCCCAACCTGAAACAAATACTCACTAGCAACCACACAACAGAACCACTAACCCAGGAACCTATCCTTGCAACAAAGCCCGTTGCCAACTGTGTCCACATATCTATTCAGGGGACACCATAGGGCCTAATCACATCAGCCACACTATCAAAGGCTCGTTCACCTGCACATCTCATAGAATCATAGAATATCAGGGTTGGAAGGGACCTCAGGAGGTCATCTAGTCCTACCAATGTGATATATGCCATCATGTGCCAGCAATGCCCCTCTGCCATGTACATTGGTCAAATTGGACAGTCTCTACGTAAAAGAATAAATGGACACAAATCAGACGTCAAGAATTATAACATTCAAAAACCAGTCGGAGAACACTTCAATCTCTCTGGTCACTCGATTACAGACCTAAAAGTGGCAATTCTTCAACAAAAAAACTTCAAAAACAGACTCCAATGAGAGACTGCTGAATTGGAATTAATTTGCAAACTGGATACAATTAACAGGCTTGAATAGAGACTGGGAGTGGTCATTACACAAAATAAAACTATTTCCCCCCCTTTCCCTGTTCCTCAGACGTTCTTGTCAATTGCTGGAAATGGCCCACCTTGATTATCACTTCAAAAGTCCCCCGCCTTGCTGGTAATAGCTCACCTTCCCTGATCACTCTCCTTACAGTGTGTATGGTAACACCCTGTTCACTGGGAACACGAATGAAACTTCCCCCAGTCATTTCATACAGGCCACTGAGCAAATCTGAGAACTTTCAGACACTACCTGTGTGGTTTGCTGTGTTGGTCCCAGAATATTAGAGACACAAGGTGAGTGAGGGACAGTTAAAAGATATTCTGTGTCACTGACTTAGATTCTACCAGAGAAAGAGATGACTCTAAAGTCTGCTGTATCATGAAGGTAAACTGCCTAGGGAGGTTGTGGAATCTCCATCACTGGAGATTTTTAAGAGCACGTTGGACAAACACCTGTCAGGGATGGTCTAGATAATACTTAGCCCTGCCCCGAGTGCAGGGAACTGGACTAGATGACCTCTCAAGTTCCCTTCCAGTTCTACGATTCTATGAACTGCCAAGGCAGGAAACACTCTGGTGGGCCAGCAACTGCTTTCAGGATGGTGAACTTATTCGTACCCTGGCCTTGAACTAGCAATCAGAATTTTTAAGATAGCCACTCTTGCATCCCCCCACACTTGGAGCCCAAATCTGGCCTATGGCAACCTCCCTCTGCTAGGGGTTAGAAGGGAATTTAGTCTCTATATATCCTATCCCAAGCTTCATCCCGCCCTGTTATTACATACACACAGCTCCAACAATGGAGCCTCCCACCCCATCCATCCCTAGCCCTGAGGGATTTGAATCATGGACTTTCCCTGCATGGGATGAAACTCACTCTAGTCCAAAATTCTGAATTTTCTATATTGAGTCCTGGACCAGTGCGAGGAGGAAGGAAAAAGAGTGGCACTGCCAGACCAAGGAACTAATGAGGGTTTGTGATCTCTCACAAAGCACCAAAGCTACAAACTAACCCAACACAGCTGAAAAACACAGAGGCCAGCTTTCATTCTCAGTACTACGTGTGTAGCTAGCCCTGATGGACTGGAGCTATTGGACCTTTACAGTTCTATATTTCTGATGACCAGCTTGGTTCCTCCCTCTGCCCCCCACCCCCCATAAGCTTTTAAATGCTGTAAACATGTTCATCTCTAACTCCAGCCATTTGTGAGATCTCAGCAACTGAAGCCCGAGCGGAAATGAAGTGAAGGAAGAAGAAAACCAAACCCAAGAGGGTAATGAAGTGTGTGTGTGCACGCAAGTTTGTACGACTGCTGAACGATAACGGCCTGACAGCCTTGGAAACTGAAGTCTCCTCTCTATAACACCAGTAGAGCACAAGCAGTGCAATCTGCATTCACATTGCCTAGCTAGTGTGCCTTGTCCTGTGCTGGGTGGCCACCTGCAGGGGTAAGAAGGTAATTCTGCTTGCCTGGCTCATCCTCTGCTGCCATGGCCCATGCGGGAGTTCCCCACCAACCAGTTGTAATGGTGATATTTGTGATGTGGACTCCTGTTCACTGGGAACACGACTGAAATTTCCCCCAGTCATTTCATACAGGCCACTGAGCAAATCTGAGAACTTTCAGACACTACCTGTGTGGTTTGCTGTGTTGGTCCCAGAATATTAGAGACACAAGGTGAGTGAGGGCCAGTAAAAGATATTCTGTGTCACTGACTTAGATTCTACCAGAGAAAGAGATGACTCTAAAGTCTGCTGTATCATGAAGGTAAACTGCCTAGGGAGGTTGTGGAATCTCCATCACTGGAGATTTTTAAGAGCACGTTGGACAAACACCTGTCAGGGATGGTCTAGATAATACTTAGCCCTGCCCCGAGTGCAGGGAACTGGACTAGATGACCTCTCAAGTTCCCTTCCAGTTCTACGATTCTATGAACTGCCAAGGCAGGAAACACTCTGGTGGGCCAGCAACTGCTTTCAGGATGGTGAACTTATTCGTACCCTGGCCTTGAACTAGCAATCAGAATTTTTAAGGACAGGTTTCAGAGTAACAGCCGTGTTAGTCTGTATTCGCAAAAAGAAAAGGAGTACTTGTGGCACCTTAGAGACTAACCAATTTATTTGAGCATGAGCTTTCGTGAGCTACAGCTCACTTCATCGGATGCATACTGTGGAAACTGCAGCAGACTTTATATGCACACAGAGAATATGAAACAATACCTCCTCCCACCCCACTGTCCTGCTGGTAATAGCTTATCTAAAGTGATCATCAGGTTGGGCCATTTCCAGCACAAATCCAGGTTTTCTCACCCTCCACCCCCCCACACAAATTCACTCTCCTGCTGGTGATAGCCCATCCAAAGTGACAACTCTTTACACAATGTGCATGATAATCAAGTTGGGCCATTTCCTGCACAAATCCAGGTTCTCTCACCCCCTCACCCCCCTCCCAAAAACCACACACACAAACTCACTCTCCTGCTGGTAATAGCTCATCCAAACTGACCACTCTCCAAGTTTAAATCCAAGTTAAACCAGAACATCTGGGAGGGGGGGTTAGGAAAAAACAAGGGGAAATAGGCTACCTTGCATAATGACTTAGCCACTCCCAGTCTCTATTTAAGCCTAAATTAATAGTATCCAATTTGCAAATGAATTCCAATTCAGCAGTTTCTCGCTGGAGTCTGGATTTGAAGTTTTTTTGTTTTAAGATAGCGACCTTCATGTCTGTGATTGCGTGACCAGAGAGATTGAAGTGTTCTCCGACTGGTTTATGAATGTTATAATTCTTGACATCTGATTTGTGTCCATTTATTCTTTTACGTAGAGACTGTCCAGTTTGACCAATGTAAATGGCAGAGGGGCATTGCTGGCACATGATGGCATATATCACATTGGTGGATGTGCAGGTGAACGAGCCTCTGATAGTGTGGCTGATGTTATTAGGCCCTGTGATGGTGTCCCCTGAATAGATATGTGGGCACAATTGGCAACGGGCTTTGTTGCAAGGATAAGTTCCTGGGTTAGTGGTTCTGTTGTGTGGTATGTGGTTGTTGGTGAGTATTTGCTTCAGGTTGCGGGGCTGTCTGTAGGCAAGGACTGGCCTGTCTCCCAAGATTTGTGAGAGCGTTGGGTCATCCTTTAGGATAGGTTGTAGATCCTTAATAATGCGTTGGAGGGGTTTTAGTTGGGGGCTGAAGGTGACGGCTAGTGGTGTTCTGTTATTTTCTTTGTTAGGCCTGTCCTGTAGTAGGTAACTTCTGGGAACTCTTCTGGCTCTATCAATCTGTTTCTTTACTTCCGCAGGTGGGTATTGTAGTTGTAAGAAAGCTTGACAGAGATCCTGTAGGTGTTTGTCTCTGTCTGAGGGGTTGGAGCAAATGCGGTTGTATCGCAGAGCTTGGCTGTAGACGATGGATCGTGTGGTGTGGTCAGGGTGAAAGCTGGAGGCATGCAGGTAGGAATAGCGGTCAGTAGGTTTCCGGTATAGGGTGGTGTTTATGTGACCATTGTTTATTAGCACTGTAGTGTCCAGGAAGTGGATCTCTTGTGTGGACTGGACCAGGCTGAGGTTGGTGGTGGGATGGAAATTGTTGAAATCATGGTGGAATTCCTCAAGGGCTTCTTTTCCATGGGTCCAGATGATGAAGATGTCATCAATATAGCGCAAATAGAGTAGGGGCGTTAGGGGACGAGAGCTGAGGAAGCGTTGTTCTAAATCAGCCATAAAAATGTTGGCATACTGTGGGGCCATGCGGGTACCCATAGCAGTGCCGCTGATCTGAAGGTATACATTGTCCCCAAATGTGAAATAGTTATGGGTAAGGACAAAGTCACAAAGTTCAGCCACCAGGTTAGCCATGACATTATCGGGGATAGTGTTCCTGACGGCTTGTAGTCCATCTTTGTGTGGAATGTTGGTGTAGAGGGCTTCTACATCCATAGTGGCCAGGATTTCCAAATGCAAACAGATGGACATCGTACCAAAAGGACTGAAGGTAAAAAATCCATTACAATCTACATACCACACAGACTATGCTGACAGCTTGTGCCACACGCTCTCAAAGAAACTGCGGAATCACCTGATCAACATCCTCTACAGCAAACAGGGAAAGATTAAGAATGAGCTCTCAAAAATGGATACTCTCATAAAAAACCAACCTTCCACACAAACTTCCTCGTGGCTGGATTTTGCTAAAACTAGACAAGCCATTTACAACGCACACTTTGCTTCTCTACAAAAGAAAAAGGACACTAAACTTTCTAAACTACTACATGCTACAAGGGGCCACAGCAATGGTTCCCTCAACCCACCTAGCAATATTGTTAACCTATCCAACTATACTCTCAGCCCAGCAGAAGCAGCTGTTCTATCTCGGGGCCTCTCCTTCTGCCCCTCCACCCCAACGAACATGATACAGTTCTGTGGTGACCTAGAATCCTATTTTCGACGTCTCCGACTCAAGGAATATTTCCAAAATACCTCTGAACAACATACTAATCCACAGAGGTCTCCCTACCAACACTACAGAAAGAGGGATTCTAGGTGGACTCCTCCTGAAGGTCGAAACAGCAGACTGGACTTCTACATAGAGTGCTTCCGCCGACGTGCACGGGCTGAAATTGTGGAAAAGCAACATCACTTGCCCCATAACCTCAGCCATGCGGAACACAATGCCATCCACAGCCTCAGAAACAACTCTGACATCATAATCAAAAAGGCTGACAAAGGAGGTGCTGTTGTCATCATGAATAGGTCGGAATATGAACAAGAGGCTGCTCGGCAGCTCTCCAACACGAGTTTCTACAAGCCATTACCCTATGATCCCACTGAGAGTTACCAAAAGCAACTACAGCATTTGCTCAAGAAACTTCCTGAAAAAGCACAAGATCAAATCCGCACAGACACACCCCTGGAACCCCGACCTGGGAGATTCTATCTACTACCCAAGATCCATAAACCTGGAAATCCTGGGCGCCCCAACATCTCAGGCATTGGCACCCTGACAGCAGGATTGTCTGGCTATGTAGACTCCCTCCTCAGGCCCTACGCTACCAGCACTCCCAGCTACCTTCGAGACACCACTGACTTCCTGAGGAAACTTCAATCCATCAGTGATCTTCCTGATAACACCATCCTGGCCACTATGGATGTAGAAGCCCTCTACACCAACATTCCACACAAAGATGGACTACAAGCCGTCAGGAACACTATCCCCGATAATGTCACGGCTAACCTGGTGGCTGAACTTTGTGACTTTGTCCTTACCCATAACTATTTCACATTTGGGGACAATGTATACCTTCAGATCAGCGGCACTGCTATGGATACCCGCATGGCCCCACAGTATGCCAACATTTTTATGGCTGATTTAGAACAACGCTTCCTCAGCTCTCGTCCCCTAACGCCCCTACTCTACTTGCGCTATATTGATGACATCTTCATCATCTGGACCCATGGAAAAGAAGCCCTTGAGGAATTCCACCATGATTTCAACAATTTCCATCCCACCACCAACCTCAGCCTGGTCCAGTCCACACAAGAGATCCACTTCCTGGACACTACAGTGCTAATAAACAATGGTCACATAAACACCACCCTATACCGGAAACCTACTGACCGCTATTCCTACCTGCATGCCTCCAGCTTTCACCCTGACCACACCACACGATCCATCGTCTACAGCCAAGCTCTGCGATACAACCGCATTTGCTCCAACCCCTCAGACAGAGACAAACACCTACAGGATCTCTGTCAAGCTTTCTTACAACTACAATACCCACCTGCGGAAGTAAAGAAACAGATTGATAGAGCCAGAAGAGTTCCCAGAAGTTACCTACTACAGGACAGGCCTAACAAAGAAAATAACAGAACGCCACTAGCCGTCACCCTCAGCCCCCAACTAAAACCCCTCCAACGCATTATTAAGGATCTACAACCTATCCTAAAGGATGACCCAACGCTCTCACAAATCTTGGGAGACAGGCCAGTCCTTGCCTACAGACAGCCCCGCAACCTGAAGCAAATACTCACCAACAACCACATACCACACAACAGAACCACTAACCCAGGAACTTATCCTTGCAACAAAGCCCGTTGCCAATTGTGCCCACATATCTATTCAGGGGACACCATCACAGGGCCTAATAACATCAGCCACACTATCAGAGGCTCGTTCACCTGCACATCCACCAATGTGATATATGCCATCATGTGCCAGCAATGCCCCTCTGCCATTTACATTGGTCAAACTGGACAGTCTCTACGTAAAAGAATAAATGGACACAAATCAGATGTCAAGAATTATAACATTCATAAACCAGTCGGAGAACACTTCAATCTCTCTGGTCACGCAATCACAGACATGTAGGTCGCTATCTTAAAACAAAAAAACTTCAAATCCAGACTCCAGCGAGAAACTGCTGAATTGGAATTCATTTGCAAATTGGATACTATTAATTTAGGCTTAAATAGAGACTGGGAGTGGCTAAGTCATTATGCAAGGTAGCCTATTTCCCCTTGTTTTTTCCTAACCCCCCCTCCCAGATGTTCTGGTTTAACTTGGATTTAAACTTGGAGAGTGGTCAGTTTGGATGAGCTATTACCAGCAGGAGAGTGAGTTTGTGTGTGTGGTTTTTGGGAGGGGGGTGAGAGAACCTGGATTTGTGCAGGAAATGGCCCAACTTGATTATCATGCACATTGTGTCAAGAGTTGTCACTTTGGATGGGCTATCACCAGCAGGAGAGTGAATTTGTGCGGGGGGGGGGGGGGTGGAGGGTGAGAAAACCTGGATTTGTGTTGGAAATGGCCCAACCCGATGATCACTTTAGATAAGCTATTACCAGCAGGACAGTGGGGTGGGAGGAGGTATTGTTTCATATTCTCTGTGTGTATATAAAGTCTGCTGCAGTTTCCACGGTATGCATCCGATGAAGTGAGCTGTAGCTCACGAAAGCTCATGCTCAAATAAATTGGTTAGTCTCTAAGGTGCCACAAGTACTCCTTTTCTTTTTGAGAATTTTTAAGATAGCCACTCTTGCAGCCCCCCCACAATTGGAGCCCAAATCTGGCCTATGGCAACCTCCCTCTGCTAGGGGTAAGAAGGGAATTTAGTCTCTATATATCCTATCCCAAACTTCATCCCGCCCTGCTATTACATACACACATCTCCAACAGTGGAGCCTCCCACCCCATCCATCCCTAATCCCCAGAATACTTTGCAGCACAGCATGCCTGAGCTAGGATAGGAGTCCTGGGTGTGCTCTGCTGGAGAGTTCTTTCAATGTTTTCGCTGCTGCAGAGACAGATAGGAATACAAGCACAGCTTCCTCATCACTGAGCAATAATTTCCTGTGCTGGATGGAAGCTACCTCCAGCACTTACAGGAAACTAGAAGACTGTTCCATAGCACAACTGCACTATGAATTATTCAGAAGGCTGTTAAATTATGCAGAAGCAATCCCATCATTCCCCGGGCCATGCTGAATGCAGGTGCCGTCACTCATAGCTCCAGAAGCTGCTGTTAGACAAGGATTCAAGACCACATTTCTGCGTATGGATTGTATGTATCTGAGCATGCACAGACAAATCTACAGTCATGCAGCAAACAGCAGGAGGATGACAGAGGTGGGAAACTTCTCCCCAGCCCCAAAATGCTCAGAGAATCTCAATATTAACCCCTGGGGTTTAGGGAGCAGATAGTGTCTCCTTGGAGCCAGGTGTGATGGCATTTCTTTTTCTTATCTGCACACCTGCACTAAGCAGTAGGGGAGCTAGCAGGAGGTCCCAGTTCGTTTGGCCTTGGCACAGGGAGAATGAAAGGAGGAGGCAGTTGGAACATGAAGGGGTTGGCTGGACATATTCATATTGGAGGCAATGGAGAGGCAGAGCAGCATGCGGAGAGAGTAGGGAGGACGGTCTGAAGGCAGGAGGTGTGTCTTCTACCCCCCTCCCTGCAGCAAACCCCCACCTTACAGAAATGCATACATCCTGGGGAAATGTTGGGCAGGGACAAGGAAATGTTCTCTCAAGCAATAGGGTCATTAAATAACCAAGCATGATCCACAATGTTCCCTTCAAGGCACACAGGTATCAAGGCTTATTCTAAAAGGGAAGGATTAGATGCCTGACACCCTCAATGTTTTCATTCTTTCTCATTGTGAGCTCCTTGAGGGTAGGATGTGGGTTTCTTCTTACTCTGTGCAGCACCAAGCACACGGTCATTACCACAAATGCTATGCTCAGCCTCCCTTCAAAGAGCTGCCCTTGTTGGAAACCAAACTCCCAGAGGATCCAAGACTCCTCCACCCCAAAACACTCAGTCTCTATGAACTACTTCCTCTCACCTGCTGCCCAGCTGGATGCCTCACTGGTGGTGGCTGTGGGAGAGAAACAGAAAGCACTGCCCTAACCTTCTCTCCTGCCTCTGAACAATGCAGCATAACTTCGGCTCCTCTCTCAAAGCGAGTAGCATCCAAAAGGGGGTCTCCTTTTCATTCTTCTCTCTCAGGCCTGCTGTCTCTCTCGCTTGCAGCTCAATTCCAATAGCTTTAATGCCACAACAAGGTACCAGAATGTGGCTAGAGTCAACACAACAGGTGTCTGTGTATAGATCACTGGTTTCACAGAAGCAAGAGGGTTTTTGAAGCATGACTAATTTGCATTTTTTCCTCTATGCATCTCAAGTTTGCTTGCTGAGGTTTACAAAACTGCCATTATGAAAAGAAAAAGTCTACTTAAAGTTACACCACAGCCCCAAATACATTCAGGGTTCTGATTCCAACCCCACTAGTCCTGGCCTATCCTGTAGGGATTTACATAATTAGAAAAAATAGCACTGATGGGGAAGCCAATATGGGGGAACAGATCTGGTGATAGATGAGGGGAGGGCGGGACTGGGGGCTGGAATCTTGATCTGGCAAAACAGTTCAGAATTAACACAGCAGCACCAATCATGCAGGTGTCTTCTGGGCCACTGATGAAACCATTCATGAGGAAGCAGTCAGGACCAGGGAGTTCTATTCCTCGCTCTGCTACCAACACTACGTGGGAGAGACTTTAGGCAAGTCGCTACCTCTCTGTGCCTCAGTTTCCTCTGTTGTAAAATAGGGATAACACAACTGTCTCACAGGACTTATTTCCCTTAATTAATCAGAGGGAGGTGAGTATCTTAGTTAATGAGGCTAAATCAGTTAATGCTTGGTAAAGCCCTTTGAGATCATGAGGTGAAACTTGCCAGAGAAGTGCTAAGTATTGTGATGATTACTACAAAGGACACCTGGGTACTTCCCCAGTCACCTTTGCCCCCTGGACAGTCACCCCTCCCCACATCCAACCAAAGCTAGTAAGACAAGCGCTATCCTTCCAGCCTGGGGGCTGCTGCAGAAAGAAGGAAGGTGCTCAAATACTACAGTGATGGGTAACAGAGAAAATCCTAGACAGACAGACAGATACAGGGCTGGGTACTCCTTAGCCCAGAGCCAGCCAAGGAAGCAAGCAACTGATTAATTGGGCTCCCCATACTGCTGAGCACAGGAGGTGAGTGTCTTTGTGTGCAGAGTCAGCTGCCTCAGCAGGAAGTCCTGCATCAGTGGCTGATCCCACCCTGGGTTGGGGTGGCTGTTTAGTGCATTACCCAGATGCAACAAACCCCTCCCCACCCACAGGGAAACTGATTTTCCCCAAGCTGATTTCCTCTGCCTGCCCAAGGCTATATGCTTCAGTGGGGAGACATCAAAGGAAAAGCCAGGACTAGAGTGCTGTGCCTCCTCCTGGGGGGTACTCAATTGGGCAAGTGTCTGGGCAAAATTATCCCCTTTGCTTCAGGGCTGGGGAGGGGGCGTTGCAGCCAAAGAGGCACCTGTTGCTCTCAGGAGAGGCTTGAGGGAAACAAAGGGTTAGCATTGCAAAGTGGTATCAGGGAGTCTGATGAGATCTGTGGAGTCAAGGTCCTGTTTCCTGAGAGCTGCAGCCAGAGTCCAATGGGAGGGGAGGGGCAGAAATCCAGTTCTATCTTCTCAGGGAGTGTATCACTACACCACAATTCCAATACAAACCCATCTCCTTCTGCCATAGGGAGGGGGGCCGTCACAGCTCTGTCAACCACTGCTCTTCTGGTCCTGGGCCGCTACACAGCTCTTCCAATGCACCACAATCCTGCCCTCCAGCAACCACTGCTCTTCTAGTCCTGGGCCGCTACACAGCTCTTCCAATGCACCACAATCCTGCCCTCCAGCAACCACTGCTCTTCTAGTCCTGGGCTGCTACACAGCTCTGCCAATGCACCACAATCCTGCCCTCCAGCAACCACTGCTCTTCTAGTCCTGGGCCGCTACACAGCTCTTCCAATGCACCACAATCCTGCCCTCCAGCAACCACTGCTCTTCTAGTCCTGGGCCGCTACACAGCTCTTCCAATGCACCACAATCCTGCCCTCCAGCAACCACTGCTCTTCTAGTCCTGGGCCGCTACACAGCTCTGCCAATGCACCACAATCCTGCCCTCCAGCAACCACTGCTCTTCTAGTCCTGGGCTGCTACACAGCTCTGCCAATGCACCACAATCCTGCCCTCCAGCAACCACTGCTCTTCTAGTCCTGGGCCGCTACACAGCTCTTCCAATGCACCACAATCCTGCCCTCCAGCAACCACTGCTCTTCTAGTCCTGGGCCGCTACACAGCTCTTCCAATGCACCACAATCCTGCCCTCCAGCAACCACTGCTCTTCTAGTCCTGGGCCGCTACACAGCTCTTCCAATGCACCACAATCCTGCCCTCCAGCAACCACTGCTCTTCTAGTCCTGGGCTGCTACACAGCTCTGCCAATGCACCACAATCCCGGCCTGCAGCACCTCCTCCTACAGGCACTCTCATGCTGCTCTCTATCAATGCACCACAACCCTAACCTGGAACGCTGCCCGTGGTTCCTGTGTAACCCCTCCCTGCCGTTCTGTCAGCGTTCCTCAGCACTGCCTGCTGGTCCCATCCTGAAGGGGACTCCTTCCCCACCCCACGCTGAATGGTTCTGTCAGTGCCACCAGCCTCCAAAGTGAATGCAAGATGGAAAACATTTAGCACACACCTGCATAGGTAGCTGCATTGCACCCCCCCCACCCCCCCGCACATTCCCTGACTTCAGAATAACCCTCTCATTGCTAGATGCACCCTGCTGAGCCTCCAGCCATCCGGAGACTGCACCCTGTGAGCAGGATGAATAGTGCCAGGGATGCGGTAAGGGGCCAGCCAAGCTGGGGGTGGAGAGGGGCTCGCCTATCTCCCCTCCATGCAGTGACCTCAGGAAGCTCGAAATGTAGACAGGCCCTTTGAGGTACCTGGACTGATTCAGAGAAATGACCCAGGTTCTTGCGCCAGTTGGTAACTCCCTATCTTCCCCTCCGCTTCCTGCCCTGGAGTTAATGTCAGCTGTACCAGTCTTCTTCAGCACTACCTCCTCCTCCTCCTCCAGCCACATCCCTTTCTGATTGGGTCATAGATTCCAACAATGTACAAAGGGCTCATTTCAGAGCAAATAACCCTATCTCCAATCTAACCAGCCCTGGTGAATGCTGGCACGAGCTCCCTCACCCTGCCCACCACCACCACACTCCCCTCCCTCCCTCCCTCCCTCTCTCTGCTCTGATGTGCGGGAGAAGACAGACATCATTTGGGGAGGGGAGGAGGGAAGCTGCATTTATCTTAAAGCTGGTATTCTCAGAATAGCAAGAAATCCAGGCACAGGGTGCTGAGAACCCTGACCCAATGCAGAGTTTATTGCCTGGCTAACAAATTAATGCAGGAGTGGAAGAGAGAAAGAGAGTGTGTACCCGTGTGTGCTTCACACACTGCCTATGCACAACTACACCTTTACACACAATCGTGAACACGTGCCGTACGCTCAGCCACACAGAGACACCACATGGGCTTGCAGACTTAAACTGTACATACAAATGCACACCCTGAACATGAAAACACACAGTAAATGCATGCATTATTGGACATTCCCAGTCTTTGCCCATACATACCTGCCCCCGGCCCGCAATACACACCCAGACATGCACAAAGGCACAATGCATGCACCCACTACACAAACAGGCACAAGTGCTCACAAAGACACAATACCACACGCGCACAATGAACTCAACCTCACATGTACACTGTCCGCACAAGTGACCAGTCCAGTCACACTCACCCATGCACACCTGGCTAGTAATAGGTGTCCACTGACTCTGCAGCCGCAGGGAAGTTTCAGTTCCACAGGGATCTTCATCAGAAGTGCCATAAAGTTGGTGTAGTTTTCAAAGTCCTGTGCAGGGCACGAGGGCCCCCATTTCAAAACTCCTGGCAGACCCCAAATGATTGTGGGCCTGCCCTGACACACACCCCGCCCCTCCTCCCCAGTTTAGACCAACTCTTCTTGATTGCATTGCTCAGAAAGTCTGTTCATACAGCACAGGGAACTATTTCTTCTTCCAACCTTACTGACGTTTGCTGTGAGGAAGAGGCCATGGCTCAGCTTTGAAACTGCAGTCAAAATGGCTCAAAGTGTTCCGGACAGCAGACTTGGGCAGGCTTCAAGAGCATCATGGACCAAAGGCACTGTGTGTCTCCAGACACGTCAGAGGCAGCAGCTCAGTCACCACATTAGGAACCGGCCTTCAGGCATTCATCTGCCCCCTCCCCACAACCCCAGGTCAGGATATTTCACCTCTGTTGACGATGGGCATTCTGTCTCCAGAAGGGTCTCTTGTACATCCAAAGGATTAACACCCAGCTATGCAGGTACAGCAGAGCATCCTTGCAGGAGGGAACCTCACACCTGCAGCTGATTTCTTGTCACTACTGCAGAACCATCTCAGGGTGGAGAGGCAGGACCAAAGATTGGAGCAGGAGAGCTGTGATGCCCAGCCGTTAGACTCAAGGTTTCATTCCCTGTCCGTTGTTTATAAGGACAGGGACTACTTCAGTGCCTAAAGGATGTTTGTAAGGATGTAAAGGAGGGGAAAATCAAGGGATTCCCAGAAACAGACCCAGAGGACTGCTTTTGTCCAATTCTGGTTTAAAAACATGTCCCCCACACTCACTATTTTCTGTTTCAGGAGTGGGGACTCTGGAGGTGCACTCTTGAGTGAGGTTTCCGTTGCCTTGAGCTCCCCTCACAGGCTGTGGTTCTCAGCTGGCTTGAGCTCTAATTTTGGGTCCTAGGTTACCTTGAGCTCTGCTCTTAGAAGCTGGTAGTGACTCAAGCTCCATCCACAGGGAATTACAAGTGATTTTTCTTGGGGGATGGGAGAGGTGCTCAGAATTGACTCAAGCACCAGGTTTGAGGGAGGGACCCAGATAACACGAATTCTTGTCTTGGGGGGGGGGGGAGGGGAGGGGAGTGGGAGTTCCAGCTAAGGTGACTTCAGCTCCATTACTGGGGGTGTGGGTTTGTGATGACTCAAGCTCTGCAGGCCAGGGTGGGAGTCTGTGGCAACTGGAGATTTGCTCGCATGACTGGGTGGTTCCTGGTGATTCAAGCGGTGCTCCTCGCGGCAGTAGTGGTGGGCGTTTGGGATGATTTGAATTCACGCTCTGGTGGTGGGGTTTGCTGGTGACCGGAGTGCCATTCTCTGAAGGGGTGTCTCAGTGACCAAAGCTTTGCCCTTTTGGGGGTCAGTTTTCCTGCTGACCCAAGCTCTGCTCACATGGGTGAGGTCCTGGTAACCTGAGTTCTGCTCTGGGAGATGTGGAAGGACTTTCTGGTGACCCAAGTTCTGCTCTCGAGCGTTGTCACCAGACATCCCTTGATAAAAACACAGGCTGACAGAGCTCAGTACTGTCTTCATCCCTCCTGCTTTGCCTCTCTTTCTGTCTCTCTCTCATCTCTGCGAGCTGTCTAAGCAGGTCTGCAGCTGCAGCACACACTCTGTCCCCCCCCCCCATCACCTTTGTCATGCTTGTGTGGAGAAACAGATCTCGCGATGGCAAAATTGCACACACACACACACACACACACACACACACAGCTTTAGAACAAATATAGAGATATTTATAGCTAACAACTCCCTAGGCATTACCAGCAGCCCTACAGAATTGGGGAGGGACGCAGAGCCCACGTCCCTTTGTGCCCAGCCCTTGATGGGGGATTATATCAATCTGACATGGGGACTGAAGGGAGACGATGTCTGATTATCTGTATTTTATATTCCTTCCCAGCCCCCGTGCAGATACTCCTTTTCCTCCCTATAGAATGCTGCAGGGCTGGCACACGTATACAGTCAGTACCCTCCTGGCACGGAGAGCGCGGGCAGCAGATGGGCCTCCTGCTGCAAAATGCCTGGGTTGCAGGCTCCCCTCCTCGCTTGGTGTGGCTCAGGCTGTGTTTTGCGGGGGTGGCAGAGAGATGGCTAGGGGAGTTGTGACATATTCTTCTGCCTCCCCAGGACCGACACTTTGTTGTGTGGGAAGCTGGGATGATCGGGTGTTTGAAGGGGAAGCATCTCTCTCCCTGGCAGCCTATATAAGACATTATCACCGTACATTCTTGCAGACACAGGTTGCTTTGCGTCTATGGATGCTTGGGGAGGGGGGAGCTGAGATTTCCTCCTTCCCCTTGCAGAAGCTACAGCTGTTCTTGGGGTAGGGGCTGTAGGCCACACACATAAAGGGAAAGAAAATGAAAGACTCATAGGGGAGCCAGAGGGATTTTAAAACCCTCCCCTCCAGCCTGCGACTCCTGCAGGGGTAGTGAGGAGGGAGCAGGGATGCTGAAAGGAGGAGCTGGCCCAATTTGGACAGAGAGGAGGCCAGTAACCTCTCAGCCCCCATGTGAACAAACAACTTCCCAGCCCCTTTTCCCCCTGCTCTAAATTGCTCATTTTTTCAAGATCAGCCCTTTAAACTTTCCCCCCAGCTCCTGGCAACACATACACACACGGGGGGGGAGGGAGAAGGGGCAGATTGGGGGTGAGTTCGGGGGGCCAGAGGGGATGCAGGAGGTTAGGAGGAGAGAGAGAGGGGGAAAGGAGAGATGAGAGGAGCAGGGAAGAGGGTAAGGAGGGAAGGGATGACAGAGGGGGAACAGGGGGGTGGGCGGGATGGGGAAGGAGAGGGATGTAGGAGAAGGTGACAGGGCAGATGAGGAGAGGGAAAGAGGGAGGACGGATGCTGGGCAAAGGGGAGAGGAGAGGGCAGCTAGGAGAGGGAGGGGGAGGATAGTGGGCATGGGAAGGAGAGGCGATGGGAAGCCGGGGGAGGTTAGGCAAGTTGGGGGGGTGGGGGAGAGTCGGGGGGGGGGCGTCTCTCTCACTCACCCATCGCCCCCCTTTGCTGGCTCTCAGCAGCGGCGGCGGCTCTTCGGCTTCCTGGGCCCCCGGCGGGGAGATGCTGAGATCTGCGGCAGCCTCTCGCCCCATCCCTGGTTCCAGCAGCCGCCCCCCGGCATGGCTCAGCCCCGGCCTCCAGCCCCCCCCCACACACACACACACCCCGCCCGCGCCCCCTCTCTCGCTGCCTGCGATCGCGGCTACCCGCCACCCCCAGCGGCAGCCGCCGCCGCTTCCCTGTGCAGGGGGCAGCCCAGGAAGAGCAGGAGGACGCGCGGCTGGGGCTGGGGGGGGGCGGCGCTGGTTGGGGCGGGGGAAGCTGAGCGGGGACGGGAGAGCAGAGGGAGCCAGCGGCGGCCAGCCAAGAAAATAAAATGGATGATAAATAAATAATAATAATAACACCCCTCCCCCCCCCCCGCCCCCTGAATCAGCCCTGCGGCCACAGGGAGGGATCCGAGCCCTGGTGCGCCGCAGAGATCAGCCTGGGGACAGCGTCTCTCCTTCCCTCTGCTGGCAACATTTGGCAGGTCTGCGGCAAGTCGTTCATGTGTGTGGCAGCAGCGCCCCTGCCCGCGGGGCTCCCGGTCCCCGGCTCCGGCACCAAAAGCACCAGCCAACCCGCCTCCCCACCCCGCCGCCGCCCCAAAGGGGGTGAAGACCGGATCGGGGCGGCGGAGGTGGAGTGAAGTCACCTAGGCACGGCCACCACCAGCGCACGCGGCCCTCGAGCTGGGGGGCCGCGGGGGGGGGGGGGAGGTGGAGATTAAAACTACAGGTAGTGGCAGCTCCTTGTGGGGGTGGGTTTTGCGTTTGAACAAAGCCCGCCCACCCCCAGCAATGGGAGAGAGCTTTGCGGTGTCTCTCCCCCCTTCTCCCCCTGCAATGGAAGGGAATACAAAGGAATGCCTTGTGCTTGGAGCTGGGGCGGTGGGAGGGGTGGAAGGAGGAGACTGATGGGAGTGTCTTAAATGAGCAGCCCTTGGTACAAGCCGGGGGAATACACCCAGCACAACCCCCAGGAAAAGCGGTTGGGGCGATGGGGGCAGCCGCTGTCTCAGGGCACCTGCCTGGACCGGGAATATACTATAGGGAACCATCTGGTGCTGGCAGGGGGCGAGGAAGGGGTAGGAAATGGCCTCGTAGGGCTTCATCAGCTCTAAATGCAGTGAGTTTGTATTACTTGTTTTGCAGTAGCACTACAAGGCCCAGGCAGGAATCAGGGTTGCACAGTGCTAGGCATTGTGCAGATAAACAATGAAAAGAGAGTCCTTGCCCCCCCAAGGAGTTGTTAACCTAAGTAGAATCCATGAAACGCAGATCACTCCGAATCCAAACAAGCCAACAATTTTCCATGCAGTATAATAATACTCTCTGCTTTTAAGGCTTCCTCCTTTCATAGACCCCTAATGAATTAGGTCTCTGTAAGGAGGTTATTGTTATCATATACTGGATTATTATTTCCATTTTACAGAGGGGTAAGATGAAACATAAGCTAAGTGACTTGGCCCATGGTAAACAAGAAGCTTATGACAAATAGAACCTGCTGTGCTGACTTGCAGTCTTGTGACTTAAAAGTGGAAAGAGAAAGGAGAATCTTGTGTTTATCTCTTTTCTTCCTTGTCATGGTGACTTTTTTGGGAGGGGGAGGGGGAGACCCAAAAAAGCAGAAATGTAAGAATAGAATCTTGCCTCTTGCAACTGAAAAATAGTTAAAGGTCAGGTGAAAGTGAACTTTGGAGAAAACAAGGGGACATTCTTCCTCTACCGTTTTACAGTACTTTAGATAAACAGTACCTGAAAAATAAAACAAGGCACTAATGTCAAACACCCTCCTTATTGTTAAGGGGGTGGGGGGGAGAGAAAGTGTTTGGGGGGGAAAAAAGAGAAAAAAAAAAAAGAAAGCGGGAGAGACAAGGCTGAATTTGGTGAACTACCTGCTCCTGTTTTCTTGGGAAGTTACTAAATAGATAAAAAGACCCATGAGCCAGTTTTGTTCTGATGATAAATAAGACAGGCTTTTTATGGAACATCCTTCATACCCAGCATCACAAAATGCTTCCCAGAGAAATGCAGTTAGGAACCGGAGATTTACGGGCAAGATCTAGAGAGTCTCAGATTGCAGATAGATAAAGGGACAATATACAGTGAAAGGGTGACAACCTCACCCACCTGGCTGTGGTGATTACAGTAAACAGATACAAAAGAAACTTAGTTAAAGATGTCTTTAAAGTGTTACAAAAGAGAAAGGGAGAAAGTGAGCTCCAGGAATTAGAACTGCATTTAGGTAATATTTATGATTATATATAAATGAATATAATATTATTTAGGTAATACTGTGGCAGAATACAATGCCATATTGACACAAATCTTCCAGAATATTAAAACACTTAATCACAAAGTGGATGAACTGAAAAACAAGGAGCCTTTGCTTAGAGGGAATACTTGAAGCGGGGGAGGGGGAAAAAAAAGAAAAAGCCTTAAAAACGCTCCATCTGGAAATATGCTGCTTCGTGTTAAGTGAATTGGTGCTGCTGAAAGGTGTTGGGTTGACAGGTCTTGTGGCTGGAATCTCTGGGTGAGACCCTCAAGCAATGGTGGTAAACTGATGTCATTTTATTGACGGAGGATTTGGTCCTTCATGCACAGCGCTGATACGTCATGGGTAGCAGGAGTGCAAGCTTTCAACACACATGGACTCTGAGCTCAGAGCTTCAGTCTTTGGCTTGGAGGAATCACCTCCTCTAGGAAGGCAGAGGGGAGTCAGTTTTCATGGTCCTTTCATTCAATCCTCGATTGCTCTTTTGCTATAGAGTGATACCAGTTAGTCCTGCTCATGTTGGTGATTTCAGCTATGCAAATATAAATCCCAGTAGGAATGGACAGAGAGCACAAATTCATTTCACATAGGCCAGTGAATGCCCATCAGGTGGTGGCATTCATGAATTACTATTAACTTGGGGATAGACAGCAACAGACAACCTGCAGGTGTAAGGCTCTGTGTCCCGTCCCCAATCCTCAGAGCCATCCAACCTCAAACTTTTCTGTGATGGATGGCTGTGATTGGTGGTGGGAAAAATTGATGGATCCCATCAGTAGGACATAAATGAAGTGACGCCTTGACACTCATGCTCGCATGACAGCGGCATCAGAAACAGATTGATAGAGCCAGAAGAGTTCCCAGAAGTCACCTACTACAGGACAGGCCTAACAAAGAAAATAACAGAACGCCACTAGCCGTCACCTTCATCCCCCAACTAAAACCCCTCCAACGCAACGCAAGGATCTACAACCTATCCTGAAGGATGACCCAACACTCTCACAAATCTTGGGAGACAGGCCAGTCCTTGCCTACAGACAGCCCCGCAACCTGAAGCAAATACTCACCAACAACCACATACCACACAGCCCCGCAACCTGAAGCAAATACTCACCAACAACCACATACCACACAACAGAACCACAAACCCAGGAACCTATCCTTGCCACAAAGCCCGTTGCCAACTGTGCCCACATATCTATTCAGGGGACACCATCACAGGGCCTAATAACATCAGCCACACTATCAGAGGCTCGTTCACCTGCACATCCACCAATGTGATATATGCCATCATGTGCCAGCAATGCCCCTCTGCCATGTACATTGGTCAAACTGGACAGTCTCTACGTAAAAGAATAAATGGACACAAATCAGATGTCAAGAATTATAACATTCATAAACCAGTCGGAGAACACTTCAATCTCTCTGGTCACGCAATTACAGATATGAAGGTCGCTATCTTACAACAAAAAAACTTCAAATCCAGACTCCAGCGAGAAACTGCTGAATTGGAATTCATTTGCAAATTGGATACTATTAATTTAGGCTTAAATAGAGACTGGGAGTGGCTAAGTCATTATGCAAGGTAGCCTATTTCCCCCTGTTTTTTCCAACCCCCTCCCCAGACGTTCTGGTTAGACTTGGATTTAAACTTAGAGAGTGGTCAGTTTGGATGAGCTATTGCCAGCAGGAGAGTGAGTTTGTGTGTGTGTGTGTGTGTGTGTGTGTGTGTTTCCGGGGGGGGGGGGGGGTGAGAAAGCCTGGATTTGTGCTGGAAATGGCCCACCTTGATTATCATGCACATTGTAGGGAGAGTGGTCACTTTGGATAAGCTATTACCAGCAGGAGAGTGAGTTTGTGTGTGTGGTTTTTGGAGGGGAGTGAGAGAACCTGGATTTGTGCAGGAAATGGCCCACCTTGATTATCACACACATTGTGAAGAGAGTGGTCACTTTGGATGGGCTATTACCAGCAGGAGAGTGAGTTTGTGGGGGGGGGGGGCGGAGGGTGAGAAAACCTGGATTTGTGCTGGAAATGGCCCAACTTGATGATCACTTTAGATAAGCTATTACCAGCAGGACAGTGGGGTGGGAGGAGGTATTGTTTCATGGTCTCTGTGTGTATATAATGTCTTCTGCAGTTTCCATGGTATGCATCCGATGAAGTGAGCTGTAGCTCACGAAAGCTCATGCTCAAATAAATTGGTTAGTCTCTAAGGTGCCACAAGTCCTCCTTTTCTTTTTGCGAAGACAGACTAACACGGCTGTTACTCTGAAACCTGTTTTGGAGATGTGTGCATGCAGAACCCTATCCTCTGACTGGCTGAAGATCAACAATGTACAGAACAAGACTACTTTCCAGACTACAAACTTTTATGGACATTAAAGCCAGCCACAACATTTGAGACAGAAATATGTCCTATTGCATTTGGAAAGGCTGTGGGTGGGGTGGGTGGTTCAGGTGTTTGTTTAAAATCTCCTAAAGGGAGAAAAGACTTTGAGCCAGATTCTGTTACCTTTAACTCACATTCAGCAGGACCTTACTCAGAAATTCATGTGGTCCCAGGCTCCTAGTAATCATCCTCATGGGCTCCCTTTTCCCATCATTCCCTCATAGTCACTAGACTATCTCTCTATTGTACTTACCTGGTCCCCATTCCCAGAGCATCTGAGTGCCTCACAATCTGCAATACGTTTATCCCCACAATACCCCCGTGCTACTATCCCTGTTTTACATATGGGGGACTACAGCACAGAGAATCTACATGGCTTGTTGAAGGTTGTAGTAGGAAGAGAGCCTGAGACAAAAGCCACAGAGGCCTGGTATAAGGCAGGACCTGCTCACAGAATCTGGCAAAAACAGGGTTGATATTGCAGAAATACACATTTCTAAGAAGTGCTAAGCACAGAGTACTCACGCAAACACATCCCGACATCAAGTGGTACCAGAACATCCCAATATTAAGGATGGTACAAAACATTCCCCAAGGATAACAGGAACACACTGACCCCTTCTAAAAGATAAGGTCAGGATGACCGTACGTAATAGAGATGTTCTGATCAACATGTTCAAGGTGATGGGTGATAACTAGCCACGTCAGGTGCAGTAACTAACTATGTCAGAGGCAGTACGTAACTTGTTTATATCAGGATATAAAGAGGTATCTCAGAGGGAGTATCTTTGTCTAGCCGGGGGGGGAAAGGAAAATCCCGCCATTCACTGAGCGGTGTCCATTGTCACTGGCATACATGTCTTAGTAACCTCGTAGAGTCTTCCAGGTGCTATTACCGTGGTTTGTTGACAATAAACCTGACCAGGCACCTTTGCACCTTAACAGATCTTGTGGTCATTGGACAGTTTACTTGAGGTCTGCTGTGCAGGCTGTCTGTGCAGAGCTGGGACAGCACACAGGGAGAACGAACACACACACACACACACACATATATATATATGCAGCCAAACATCTAACTTCACCGGTGACCCCCGACTACTGATCTGGTAAGTAAGCAAGCTGTCCTCTGTTGGAAACGCAATCTAACATGACAGAAATCCATGAGCTAGGGAACCCCCTTAACCCCTCCCTGCAAATCCCCACAAAAAACAAACTGGTAAAAAATTAAGTTACATAGTAACTACAAATTGGGTAAACAAATTCCCTGGTAATACTAGTCACACTTTGGGGTCAGTTCGTGCCAGATTCTGTGAGCAGGTCCTGCCTCATACCAGACCTCTGTGGCTTATGTCTCAGGCTCTCTTCCTACTACAGTCAGGAAGTCTGTAGTAGAGGAGAGAATTACAGCCAAGTCTCAGGCTAGTAATCTTATCACTGCACAATCCTCTGTCTCAAGATTTCCCCCTGTGCTTTACAGACCTTAGTCACAGATATGGACTTTTCATTTTGACTGAGTGCTACAGATCAGATGTGTCTCTTAAGCCATAAGAATGGCCATACTGGGTCAGACCAAAGGTCCATCTAGCCCAGTATCCTGTCTTCTGACAGTGGCCAATGCCAGGTGCCCCAGAGGGAATGAACAGAACAGGTAATCATCAAGTGATCCATTCCTTGTCGCCCATCTCCAGCTTCTAGTAAACAGAGGCTAGGGACACCATCCCTGCCCATCCTGGCTAATAGCCATTGATGGACCTTTCTTTTTTTAACCCTTTTATAGTCTTGGTCTTCACAAAATCCTCTGGCAAGGAGTTCCACAGGTAGACTGTGCGTTGTGTGAAAAAATACTTCCTTTTGTGTTTGTTTTAAATCTGCTGCCTATTCATTTAATTTGGTGACCCCCCCTAGTTCTTATATTATGGGAAGGAGTAAATAACACTTCCTTATTTACTTTCTCCACACCAGTCATGATTTTATAGACCTTAATCATATCCCCCCTTAGTCGTCTCTTTTCCAAGCTGAAAAGTCCCAGTCTTATTAATCTCACTTCATACGGAAGCCGTTTCATACTCCTAATAGTTTTTGTTGCCCTTTTCTGAACCTTTCCCAATTCCAATATATCTTTTTTGAGATGGGGTGACCACATCTGCATGCAGTATTCAAGCTGTGGGCATATCAGGGCTTTATATAGAGGCAGTATGATATTTTCTGTCTTATCTATCCCTTTCTTAATTATTCCCAACATTCTGTTTGCTTTTTTGACTCCTGCTGCACATTGAGTGGATGTTTTCAGAGAACTATCCACATTGAATTTCATCTGCCATTTTGTTGCCCAGTCACTCTGTTTTGTGAGATACTTTGGAGTTCTTTGCAGTCTGCTTGGTATTTAACTATTTTGAGTAATTTTGTATCATCTGCAAATTTTGCCACCTCACTGTTTACCCCTTTTTCCAGATCATTTATGAATATGTTGAATTGGAGTGATCACAGTGCAGACCCTTGAGGGACACCACTATTTACCTCTCTCCATTCTGAAAACTGACCATTTATTCCTACCCTTTGTTTCTTTTTAGTTAACCAGTTACCAATCCATGAAAGGACCTTCCCTCTTATCCCATGACAACCCCCATCTGCCCCTCCCCAGAGAGCAGAAGTTGATTTTCTTTGGGCTTGTCTACATTACCTGCCGGATCGACGGGCAGCGATCGATCCAGCGGGGGTCAATTTATCGTGTCTAATATAGACACGATAAATTGACCGCCGATCACTCTAGCGTCAACTCCGGTACTCCACCTCTACGAGAAATACAAGGGGAATCGACGGGAGAGTGACACACCGCAGTAAGTAGATCTAAGTATGTCAACTTCAGCTACGTTATTCACCTAGCTGAAGTTGCATAACTTGGATCGATATCCACCCCCACCCCAGTGTAGACAAGCCTGTTCATCTTGAACACACTGAGTAACAGCATAGCTAAATAAGGCAAATTCCTGACAGAAGTTTAAACAAGCATTCATCAGGTCTGCATCATTCTTTCAGGGCCTTTCTCTCTCTCCTGTTGTTAGCACTGTAGCATTTTGGAGCCCCACCGTCACTAGACATTGTCCATCTCTTCATCAATGAGAGACCCCCTGCCTGGTGCAAGTCTTTGAATATTAACTTGCTTTTTTATATTAGTTGTGGAGTCTGAGAGCCAATTCTGTGGCCCCACTCAGTTCCTTTCATGCTGCCAGAAGGATGCAAAAGTGATAGAATGGGGAATGGCCTGATGGTGTAGACCTCACTGTTTCCATGGCATAGCCTCTTCTCCTGCCACCATTCCCCCCATGTAGGAGACATTTAAGAATGTTACTGAAGCACACTGAACCCTAGTGATCAAAAGCGAATACTGCCGGTACAAGTTAGAGCAGCTTTGACGCTCCCTCCAAAGATCAAGAGCGGAGAGTCACCTAACCCTCCTGTGACACAAAGACTCCCTGGTAAAGGGTTCCCTGTTCTTTGCAAACACCTCTTGTCTCAGATTGGACAAACTCACTACACCAAACACATGTATTGCGGGGTATTTATCCATAATGGGTAACATGTAAGATATCTACAAAAAGCTCATAACTTATCAAGACTCATTATCATTGAGAGATGTATGGATGGGTAACAGTTAAGAAATAATGTAACTATATGGAAAGTGTGCTTTGTGGACTTGGAGTAGTCACCAGGAGCTAATATGTCTCGATGATGGCCCATTCAAGTAGGAGGGAGTTGTCACGCCATACTGGTTAGCCCGTGATGCAAGCAAGGCTCCATAACCTAGCCTTGCTCTTTCCCAAGACTTTCAATGGAAAACCATCAGAGACAATTGCAAACATTCAAAAAAATAAGGAACATTACAACAGACAGAGACTCACCCTGCCTATGAGTAAAGACAAAATACTGTTTCAATATAATGGAGAGGGGAAAGAATCTGGATTAATTCACCGAGGAAACATTTTGTGGAGCAGGGGGTGCTTTTTGTGAAAGTTTGGATCCTGGTTGCTCTAAAGCCAGCCAACTCCGCAACAGTCTGAACTTGGAAGGGAAAACCTACTTTATGAGATAGGAAAAGTAATAATAATATGTGTAGGCCCTAGTTCACATTTTATGATTTTGTTTTGTATTGTAACCCTTTGTTTCCATCATTCTCTCGTTTCTAGTAGAATCTCTATCCAGTTTAAATTAACCTTCTTTTGTTTTATTGCAAGTGCTGTGCCTGCTACAGGAGTGGTGGTTTACGGTAAAACGAACTAACTGGGGTACACTGCTTCTTTGGTGGTAGAGACTCTGCCAGCGTCAGGGGCTGACTAGCACAGGGGAACGATTCACAGGGTCTCAGGGGCTGGGGTGCACCTAGTGTTAAACTGCACGGTGAAGACAGGGCTGGCATAGCCCAGATTAGAGTGCTCGAGTGGCTAATAGGCTGATTGTATTAGGGAGCAAACACCCAGGTACCAAAAGCAAGGATCCCTCATCTCGGAGGCAGGGGGTAACAAGGTGACTCACAGAGAACTGTCACACCTCCCCCTCCTCAAGGGTGCTGAGTGCGGTTTTGTACCCCCACGGAGCTGGCCCCTATATTTTATTTGCACAGAGCTCATGCCTATGCAGGTCCCTTAACTTGGGAAGTGGAATAATCCACCCTTCCCTGTAAAATGGCTATTGCACCACCTAACATAATACCAGCCCCTTGTAAAGGGGTGTCTGGCTAAGCCCTGGGTCCCCCAGAGCTAGAATCTTGAAGTGGGATAACTCATTCATTGGGGGCTTCTGAGGTCAGCTAAAATCCCAAAGCTGGACTTCCACCATTGACCTTGCTGTTGATGCTCACCAAAAGGTCATCAGTTTTTCTTCTGGGATTTTAGCCATTTTAATGCCCTTTTGAGCGAGAGTCTTGAAACAAATCCCGCTTTGAGCTAGGACTTCAAAATCTGATGCACTTATCCATTAGGAACTGCTCATTACAGTGAAGAAAACAGCAACCAACTGGCATCTCCCTCACCAGACTAACAGCTTATGCAAACAATATTAATTTCTTCTGCATTGGATATGCGGCCTCAAAGATGAATAAATTAAGGTCATGGGAGATCACCAGTTCTTTTTATCAGAAAATTGGAAGGTAAAAAATGTGCACCACAGGTGCTGATGTTAGCATTTAATAAAAGCCTCATAGACTAAGGTCAACAGGGACCATCATGATCACCTAGTGTGACCTCCTGCACACTGCAGGCCACAGAACCTCACCCAACCACTCCTGTAATAGACCACAACCTCTGGCTGAGTTACTGAAGTCCTCAAAAACTTCAAGTTACAGAGGATCCACCATTTACAATAGTTTAAATGTGTAAGTGACCTGTGCTCCATGCTGTAGAGGAAGGCGAAAGCTCCCAGGGGGTTTTAAGCCTCTTTAAAATTACATTGTTGTAAAATAATTTACAACCTAGCCTGGTCAAAATGAGGATTGTGTGCATATTCCTAGTCCGCTCCCACTAAGGGGCTGTTGGCTGGCTCTCTCTTTCAGTCACAGTCTTAAAGGTAAAGTAACTAGGTTATGCTTATGTCATTTTACTGAATTATTCTGCGCTATATTAAATCCGATTTTTTCAGCAGCACCAAGTGTCTGTCCTGGCTCCTCCAGTTTATCTGCCTGTGTGGTCTCTTCTGGCTCCTCCTGCCTATCAGCCCCCCAGTTCAGCCATCTGGTTTCAAAAGCTAATTCAGCACTAATGAGGCTCCATGCTCAGGACAGTGCCAAGCACTCGGGGAAATGCCTTATCATAGGGGCAGGTTGATGCGGAGTTGACAAACTGGCCGTTGGAGTTGTTTGCATTGTGCTACGTGGTCTTGAGGTTTTGGATTCTTTCCCTGCACGGAGTCTCCTCCTCTGTCAGCCTCTTGGAGATGTTCTCCAAGGGGTTGATTGTGGGTTGTACATCTCCCCAAATTGTGGGCCTTAGTGATTTCACACTGGAGGTCCACCAGAATGTGGGTGTAAGCCTCTGGCCAGCTAGCTGGGATGAGGAACTCCTGGACTGCCTCTCTGCTCAAGCGCTATGGAGAAATGGAGCATGCTGCGTGGACTGTGGGGTTTAGAGGTCGAGCCAATGTATATAAACTGGTAGGTGACTTCTAGTGCAGAAGAAGAGAGTTGGTATAAGGGTAGGAAAATACAGTCCTGGGGAATTATGGGAAGGCTTTGGAGGACTAGCAGCACTTGAGTTAACTAGCCTGCAGCCACACTGCAAATTGGGGAGAGTTAAAGCCTGAGTTAAAGCAGAACCCAAGCTCTAATTTATAGCCTTAGCTGAATCAGCTAGTCCAGGCTTAAAGCACCGCCAAACCCCAGATGAGAGGGTTTTGTGTGTGGAGGGAGGTGAGGTAGAGATAAACCAGGGATCAGGTCTTGCAGTGAAGATATACACTTATAGAGTTAAAATGATCACCACCAGACTGGGGACATTGGCAGGGACCTTGGGCATCTCCCACCTTCCTCTGAACCACTGAGCACACATTGCCTGTTAGAACCATGTGGATTTATCTCAGATGATTGATTGTCTGCAATGGCATGGGAAGCAGGGAGGGTGCTGGGGGCCCTTTATCCCTGTCTTGCACTCATAGGACTGCCATCAATGGAAGAGCCTTGTTAGATTATCTAGTAATTCTCCCTCTCTGGCCATTACAAAAAGTGTTCCCTCTCGACATGTTTTCCAATGCTTTGTTTTACGTATCTCCAACAACTTCCTTTAAGAACCTATTCCACAGCCTAGATCTCCCAGACAGGAAGGCTGTCCTGATATACAACTCAAAATTTCCTTTCCACAATATTAACCCATTACTCCTAGCTCTAGCACCCTTGATCCATCCCAAACGCCTCCTCTCTCTCCTTGGGGATACTTGCAGACCGTTGTTTAACCAAACTGTGTATCAGAAATGGGCTAAATTCATTTGTTTATTCTTTGGCCTGGTCCCCACATAAAGTGGCACCAGTTCAACTAAAGGTGTGATTTTAAACTGATTTAGCTAAACAGTGTTTAGCTAAACACTTTGTGTGCAGCTACACTTAAATTGATGTAAGCCTGATATCAGTCATGCTTGCACCTGCAACAAACATAAGAGTGTCCACACATGGGTTTGCACTGGTGTAGCTAAATCAGTTTTTAAGTCAATTTAAATTAAACCAGTGCAAGTTGTGCGTATAGACAAACCCTTTGATAGCATCCCAAGGAATGGTTCTCAGGATTGGATGAGCAATCTTAATAACTAAGGTTCTCCTGCCTGAGATTTGGAGTCAACTAGCAGCGGATGTAAATGAAGCATGAAACGTCTTGGATGTATAGGAAACTGGGAAGAAACATAGCACCTGAGGCAAGGCACTGGTGAGGTGAGTGGGGGAGACCAACACAGACCTCTCCCATGAAAAAAAATAAAAATAAAATGCAACAGAGCAAAAAAATAGCTTATGAGCTGCCGGATTCATGCAATAATGTCTGCTACAAAGAGTTGATTTACCAGCGTCTTTCCTCACCTGGGTAGAGGAGAGGATGCCTGGAGGACCAGAAGCCAGGAGGGCATCCAAAAGAGCCTATGGTTCCAGAACAGCAGGGGCCTGAAAGCCAAGGGATTGAGACAAGTGTAGCCTGTCCTTCCATCCAAAAGACTCTAAAACACAGCAGTGCAAATGCAAACAGCTGAAGAGCTGGCTGGCTTGTGCAGCGATGTCCAATGTAGGCCATTGAAGTTAATGGAAAACTCCCATTGACTTCACTGGGCTTTGGATCAGGCCTTCAGAGGAGGTGCGGATGTTTTGCCTGACCTCTTAATACTTTTGCAGTCTCATTGACCAGGCTTCTCTGTCTTTCATTCCACCCCGCTCCAACCATCCACCGGGGTGGCTGACCTTGAAGCTTGTTATCTGTTCATCTTTGACAGATCCAAATACTTTATAAACTGCAGGAATCTTGAAGGGACTGCATCCAAATCAACAATTCATCCCATTACTGCTACAGTAGAACCTCAGAGTTACGAGCACCCCGGGAATGGAGGTTGTTTGTAACTCGGAAATATTCATAATTCTGAACAAAACATTGTGGCTGTTCTTTCCAAAGTTTACAACTGAACATTGACTTAATACAGCTTTGAAACTTTATTATGCAGAAGAAAAATGCTGCTTTCCCTTTGTTTTTTTAGTAGCTTACATTTAGCACAGCACTGTACTGTATTTGCATTTTTTCTTTTTTGGTCTTTGCTGTTGCCTGATTGGAAATTCCAGTTGCAAATGAGGTGTGTGGTTGACTGGTCAGTTCGTAACTGAGGTTCTTCTGTACATTTAGCTTTTTTAATGTGCCTTCTTTTGTTAGCCCCTTATTCTCCGTTGGACACAGAGCTCATGGACTCTGACTGGAATCATTCATTTGTATAGGCTTGGATAAGAAAGCTGTAGTGGGGACTGACTCGAGGGCCATAAGTAGAGGAGAATAACAAAGCAGTAATGTGCTGAGCTGGGAGGGACGGTATCTAGAGAGGGTGCCATTGGGACTGGTGCAAGGTCCCATGGTATTTATATGTTAATTAATAATCTGGAAGTGGGAAGAAAGAGCTCATTAACGATACTCACAAATGATGTTAAATTGGAAACACATAGAGAAGTAGCTCACGAAAGCTCATGCTCAAATAAATTGGTTAGCCTCTAAGGTGCCACAAGTACTCCTTTTCTTTTTACAAAAGGGACTGAAAGCAACCAGGAAAGGGGCAAGAGATTCAATTTGGAAAAAGGGGGAAATGATTTGTGTTTCTAAAGACATACGTAAGTGAATAGGTACAATAAGAAAGACACCTACAGGCAGATATACAAGCAGGTAGAACAAAGGTATAAAAGAAAATACTACAGATTAATTAAATACATAACAATTTTGTGAGTGTGCATTATGGTAACATCTCGTGGGCCCAACTGGGTTCAAGGTTGCATTGTGCTAGGTGCTGTATATAGTAAGAGACTGTCCTTACCTCAAAGAGTTTATAGTCTGAATAGGCAAAGGATGGGTGAGAGGAAGGATTATTATCCCTGCTTTACTGATGAGGCACTGAAAAATGTAGGGACTTTCCTACAATTACACAGAGGTGGGGGCTGGTGTCTCATCTGGGTGCAGCACAGTGTAACTTTAGCTCAGGGCCATTCCTATTTGTCTTTGCTCCTTGCATGTTATGAATAGATATTAGCTGGAGCTCAGTGGTCTCCAAACTGGTCTTGGAACCGTCTGAGTCAAGCTGGGATTTGTTCCCTTGTTCATGTATTTTCTTTAGTCCTACAATGAAAACGTTGCTTTCTTTCATGAGCCATACATAATATGTTGGTGCATTTCTTTGCAGCTGTTAATACTCAAAAAAGTGTTATCTGCCATTGATCTGAGGATTAAGGGGAGTATCTCCCACAATATAACAAGGCAGGGTTTCTAACAGAATAACAGGTTCTGAGAGCTGTCAGTATGTACCAGCAGAATGTTTGGCTCTCTGCACAGGCCCCGAAATTGAGGTGTGTTTACAACAGTTACATAATGAGGTGTTATCCAGGGAAGCAAGCTTGTTTGTTTTAATCACACTTTTTTCTGCCTTTAGTCTCCAATGTCCCAGTTCCGAGCTGCAGCTAAACTGAGTTCATAGACTCAGGGGCGGGGGAGAAGAGGGAAGAACGAGAAGGTGGCTGTATGCCAGCTTTGTAGCAGCTTGAATTTTGGTGACATCTGGGGAGAGCGGGGGTGGGGGAGAGGAGATCAGTCCAGTCCCCGCTCTGATCTACAGTAGCCCAAAGGCTACGTTAATGTCCTTTCAGCTGCAACTGGTCACAAAGCACTGGCAGCCAAAACCAGAGGGAGCACTGAGGTGCGCCAGTCCCCTGCCCTTCACCAGGGCTGCCAGGGGTGTGGCAAATAGCCATTCTTCCAGCTCTGGGCGTCCTGAGAACCCCTCTCCTCTGTGCTAGCGAGACTCCCAGGTGGCTGGTTCCAAGGCACCTTTGGGACAGCAAAGCCAACCGAAAGGGGCTGCAGTGCAACCTACAACGGAGGCAAAGTGCTTTTGATTTCTGGGCACTTGGGCTGCACTGAGGTACAATTAAGGAAGCAGGTGTCTGTCGCTCCAGACCCAAAAGATTGTGGCATTTTAAGTGCGTAAGCAGGGCCTTGTTTGACAGCCGATTGCTGGCTCTTGCTAACAGCATGTTTCCAACAGGTTTTGGAAGCGAGTCCTGACTTGCCAAAGTCAGGGCACTGCCTCAGTCTGTCCTGGATGAACCCCCATGTTGCAGGTGACTGAGCACTCATGTGTTTGCTTATTTGCGTACAGGCATTTCAGTGGCAGACACCATTGCAGCACTGGATATAATTAGCAGTTTGGGTTTTTTTGTTTTTTTAAATACACAGAGCACTTGACAGAACCCACAGGAAGCCATAGCCTAGCCTCAAAGAATGTCCAGACTTGGGCCTGATGCCGGAAGACTACCAGGCACCGTCCTTGCCCCCATGAAAGGTCCAACTGTCTTCTGCGCAATTAGCCTGGTAATAAGTGTCTGCAGGACCTTAATTTTAGACATGACAAGTAAATGCAACAAACAAAAGGCAGGGGAGGAGCTGAGATAATATGGTGATGAGGACTATATGAATACCTAGTGAGACCGGGGGTGTGTGTGTGTGTGAAGAAAGCAAACTGCACAAAACCGAGATCCTGTGTTCACTCAATCCAAGTGCATGGATATTGTGAGGGTGCCATTAAAAGTGGTCCTATACCACTGACTCTGGTTTTGTGGACATCATGGAAGAAGTGCATATTCGGGGGAGTGTGAAGGGGACAGTGTTCCATCATCATCCGATTGGGTCTCACATTTGTCAGGCCTCCTTGTGGGTATTTGCTGACTGAGGGCTGCTGGCAGAGAACTTGAAAAGCATTCCAATGCTAATTTAAATAAATGAATGACTCAGAATGGTTTGCCTTGGAGAAGGGCATTTTAGCCAGCCATTGAAGCATCAAATACCTCAGGGATTCTTAATTTGCAGAGCTATTTTCTTTTCCCTTTCAGGTGCTTCTTCTTTTAAGCCTCTTTCCTTTGATGTAGCCAGAGTCTCTCACAGGTACTGTAAATCAAGGTATATTTGATGCATTTCCTCCAGTTTGAAGAGCTCTCAGGGACATGTGTTTAAAAGGGTGTTTTTCTGACATTTATTGCGGCCGCTGTTACTGATCAGCGTGCAAAGGGACATTATGGTGGTCTGACTTTTTTTTTTTTTTTTTGGGATGACAAATCCTCACTCTTGGAAGCACATTCCAAGTAGCCAGGTGGGAGCAGATGTGCTGGAGCAGAGAGAAAGAATCCTCCTTCTACCTCAAACAGCAGCTGCAGAATTACTCTATGGAAGCTAGCAACTCTGCATCTTGGCGGCTGGCGTCATCTCTTCAGCCCCTTATTTGGCCACCAGAGGATGGAGGATCTTGCATGTGTCCAATACACCATAGATACCTTAAGGACAAAAGGAGCTCAGGCCTGCAGGAACTGCTTTTACATTCACAGTGATCACAGACTGTACTGGGGTGGGGGGAGGAATGGATAGATCATCTGCAGCCTCCCCACCCCACACCTTTCCTGTCACCTGACTCCCCTCACACATAGTGCCAAAAAACATCATCAATAGCAATTACAGGGCTGCAAAGTTCAAATGTTCCAGAGGGACAGTGCTGCCCACTTTTGTCATGCTTGGTGTTTTTCTTAAACCCCCAGTGCCTGGAGTCATGTGATTCTGTGACTCAGCTTTCATTTGTTTAAAAATAGACGTTTTGATCCCTCATGGGTGCAGAGAGAAAGCTTGAACACAGGACCGGTGTGCACCCCTCTCCTCCGCAAAGGCCCAGAAATAAGAAAGCAATTATAAAATTAATTGTGTTTATTTTTAAGCCCACGATTTGTATGCCAATCTCATGATTTGAGGCCTGAACGCTTGGGGTTGATAATAGTGCAGTGAACGTCACAGTCTACTAAAAAACACAGGAAAGTCCTTGGATACGGGCCTAGGAATGTCTGTCTTTCTGGGAAACACTTAATCAAGGCATCGAGACTCAGCAGGTCACAAACTCAGAGCTTTCTTGATGCGACTAGAACTCATGTTAACTCTTTCCTTGTTCTACTTCCTTCCTATGTTCAGCCTTTCTGGTTCCTGGCCTATATTTAAAAGGTGTTAATCGTCAGAGCAGGGACCAGGACTTCATTTTAATCTCTGTGTAATAACAACAACAAAAGATATGGTGCTACATACATAGTTAATAGCAAACATCATCTGTGAGGCAGCAGAGTATTTACAAGAGTTCCTAAAGTCCTGGCCCAGAATGCACTAGATTCAGTGTAAAGCCTAGGATGGATGCTCTGGAAGCAGTCTCTTCTTTGGTTGGTGGCTATCTAGGGATACTAAATGCTTTGGTAACTTTTTATAAAATGTCCTTTTAAGCTAAAGGGGGAGGCGTATGTAGTATAAAGGGCTTGGGTAGCATCCTTTTACATAGCTCTACTAGAGGGTGGCTCACAGTGGTCTAAATTTCAGAAACCAGACAGAGCAGCAGTGTTGAGATGTTTAGTAAACATGGTTTAGATCCTAATGGGCCCCTGTGGTTCCTTCCTATTTCATATATGGCCCAAAAGGCAGAAGACACACCAGAGGCTCCAAGTTCTCAGCCGAACAGTAGGGAATGTCCTAAGGACCTCGTACATGCAATTCAGTCACTCTCCTAGACTCTCTCTCTCATTTAAAGCAATCTCACCAGTTATTGGTAACAAGAAGAGATCAAACCTTTTAAGAGACGGTATTGTTAAGTTGCCAATTATGTTAATGGAGGACATTGAGGGAAATGTAAATCCTAGGAAAGAACAATGTTAAGGGGACTGGGCCTTTGAGGGGATGTCTATGCGGCAATGAAACCCCCCCTGGCTGGCCTGTGCCAGCTGACTTGGTTTGTGGCGCTGTTTAATTGGGGTGCAGATGTTCAGGCTCGGGCTGCAGCCTGGGCTGTAGAACCCTGTGAGGTTGGAGGGTCCCAGAGCTCAAACTGCAGCCTAAACTGTGTCTACATGGCAATTAAACCAACCCTTAGCCAGAGCAGCTGGCACGGGCCAACCGTGGGTGTCTAGTTGCAGTGTAGACATACCTGGAGAGAACTTAAAAGATGGTACGGGAGTAGTATGTAGGAAGGATACAGAGGTGGATATACGCTGTTAGTCACTATGAACAGTTCTACTAGCACATGATAATACGTAACATTGTTCATAGGTTAGTGGGACCAATAAAGTTATCAGTGTGCACTACAAATGGCTTCCTTATCACAAAGCTCTTAAGAGGAAGCTCCAGGAGCTTTGATTACCATGCCCCAGAATACACTGGCCACCAAACTTGTCCCTCCAAGTGCCGTGCCAGCATATCCTATTCCTTTGAAGGTGCTGGACACAGCAAGACAAGCTGTTACTCTTGCTGCTCTGTTACACTGGAAGCTCTTAAGATGCTGACCCCCAACCCCCTAAGCAGTGCTCCAGTCCTTAAAAAAAAAAAAAAAAAAAAAAAAGTGTAGTACCAGAATCCACTGCTGGTAAGTGAAAATACCGGGAGTACCAGAATGTGGAGACAGCTTTCCCAAGACAGTGCTGGAACAGGGTTTTCCAGCATTCCCACAGACTCAAGTCCCACCCATTGGTCTCTACTGTTAGGTTTTTCCTTTCACTGAATAAATGTGTTTCAGATTATTTACCCCTGACATTCATTAACTTTACAAAGCTGAATTCAAATTTGTGGTTTCCTACTTATCTTTAGCACATCTTTGACTCCCAACTCCTTGCAACTGTGGGGCCTGTTCTCATTTCCATTGAAGACAGTGGCAAAACTCCTACAGGTTTCAGAGTAGCAGCCGTGTTAGTCTGTATTCGCAAAAAGAAAAGGAGTACTTGTCTCGAAGGTGCCACAAGTCCTCCTTTTCTTTTTGCGAAAACTCCTATAGGAGCAGCTCCTCCATAGTAAAGAACAGTCAGCAGCTCAGACAGGCACTTAAGCTGTCCTGGAGCACAGGTGATGTAACTTGTGGCTTTAAAATATTTTGTCACACACTAAGTGAACAGGCTTGTCTGCGATTAAATCTACCAAGGAGGGGAGGAGACAGGAAACATGTGGGTGGTTTGTGAGTGTTTATGTCTGCAGCTCAGTTTCCAGGAGTTCTTCACTGCTCTTACTCCAAGCAGAGTAACCAAAAGGTACAGTTTTCCCCTCCATTTCAGTATCCTTGTATGTAACAGCCAGTCACCTACCCTCACACATGTGATCAGAAGCACACCAGTGGGCAATTCAGCCATATAAGGCACCGGAGTTTGACTATCCTAATCCCACACTAGTGTGCAAACAGCTCAAGGGGAACTCTCTGTTGAAATCTTGAATCAGACTGCCTGCCACCGTAACCACACAGCTGCTTAATAAGGTATCTTTATTTTCCCTGTTAATATAGAAACAAGTAAGCAGCATACTTAGTAATAGCGGTGATTGGAAACTGGCATTTCCATTATGCAGGAATCCCTGTTCTGTGTGGCAACTGAGAACTCTTGAATGAACTAGTGATGGGAACAGTAAGGAAACAGACTCAGTGAACAGGACACACGGAAATTGGCTTTTTAAAGCAATGATTTAACTACCTGGTTCAAAAAAATGTCCTTTCCCAAAGCCTCATGCTGCTGATATGCTTGCTCCTCATTTTATCAGCTGCACTTCTATTTTAAGTATTGGAAGTGATTTCTCTTCAATGGTAGGAAAGTATTCATCATTTCACCTGCAGCCAAGTAGGACCTGGAAAAGAATGCTATAGCTGATGGGAGGGTCAGTTGGAGCCAGTTCTAAACTGGTTGTTCTGCCTCAGTGCTCAGCAGAGCTTGCTGTGTCCTTTCAGAAATGGAGATTTTGCTTCTGTGCATATGTCTGATCTGCATAGTTCACTGCATTCTAGAGCAGCATTCAGTGATCATTCAGATAGAACAGACAAGAAAGAGCTCTGCCCAAAGTGGTCCATTTATACAGACCAACAGAATTGTGTCTTTTGGTAACAGACTTATTGAATGTTCATGTTAAACACCCCTCAACCATGGCAATATTTGCTCACTGTGTTAGTGGTTTGGATCACCACAAGAACATTTGTTTAGATGTTTTTGTTATTGGTTTTAGTATCAAAATGTGTAGCCATGGAAATGAATGATTACCAGACACCAGGGTCCCATAGGTCTCCCCTTCTGTGAGTAAAGCTTTGGAATGATTAGGAGGGGTCTCTTCTGCCTGCTGTCCTGGCAATGGAAGTGGCTTATGGGCACACTACACTAACCTAGAGATTTGGTGGCCTGGGAGGTCATATTAGAAAGCTGTTCCTCACTCAACTTGCTCAAGGGGCACATTAGTCAGGGACCTGGTTCTTGGTTACTGCTCTTGAAAGGAGATCCAGAAGCTGAAGTTTCCTTGTTGTGCACAACCATTGCGACCCAGCTCTTGTACAATGGGCTATGCAGCCAACCAGCCCCCACCTTGTTTGTGCTCTGCTCTCACCTGCCCGTCCCACTCCTTACAAGTGAGCCGGAGAAAGAGGGACCTGCCTGCTGGACTTTGCTCTTCACAACACCTTCCCCTTGGTCTCCTCCCGAGAAAGCAGATTTACAGGACTCTCCCTTCTAAACAGCTCCCTTCTTTCTGCATTGGCTAACTGAGTCTCGGCTAATTTGTACAGCTAGGGGATGTGGGGGGAGGGAGGCCCTATTTAAAGGGAAGGACTTATTTGCTTCTAGTCTAGTTCTAGCAGAGTCGACTTGTTGATAGGTGGACTATAATGCAGTGACTGTTTAGTCATACCAGTTCCGATTCTTCACTGCCGTGTATGATATGGCAGCGTTTAAACCCCCAGTGTGCTCACTGGGAGGATAATTACACAAGAGGCAGAGCAGTGAAGAATCAGGCCCTCAGCCTTTTCCAGGGTGGAGTTTTGGGTCAGTTTTTGACATGGTAACTTCAGTTTCTGCTGTTTATGTTTTTAAATTGCTCAGGAACCTAGAAATCCATGAGGCACATGATATACATGGTGCAGCAGATATGGCAAATGCCTGCAATACCCTTGGAAGACCTTGTTGTATTCAGTTTGTATTATTGTGAGCCAGGACCTATGTAACCTCTGTAGAGGGAGATGTGACAGATGTAGGACCAGGACATTCAAAAGACTATAAATTAAAGCAAATTCCTCAACTCCAGTTATGCAAAACCCCTGCCTTTTGAAACTATGCCCTGCTGACTGAGTCACTAGCTGCTGATTACTTGTTGCAGAAGGCCCAGATTAAAGGCCCAAGCTAATTCTGGATCAAAGGTGGATACACACTTGTAACCACAGGGAAAACCCAGCTGTGGGACTTGAAGACCAAAACTCTGCAGAGCCTAAGGTTGGAGCTGGGGTGACGTCTGGTAAGCTTTTTAGTGTGTGGAGGTTCTTTATGGTTTTCATAGGTTTTCTCTATAATGTTTTCACCTTAAGAATAAATGTGCTTTCCTAGAAGGAGTTTGTGGTAACTTATAACTGTTAGTAATACACTGGTCATAGCCCTTGGAGAGAAAGCAGAGCGCAGATGCTGGCCTTTTTGGGAAGTCTGGCTTGCTGGGGATATCACAGCGTAAGCAGGGAACTATGCAGCCTTAAAATCCCTGGTCAGGCAGGAGTAATATGTGGGTCTTCATCCAAGAAAGGTAATGCGTGGGAGCCAGACGCCTAAAGTGGGTGCCCTTGGTGGATCACTGAGGGGGAATACAGTCCAGTTGCCCTGAAACCGTGACACATGGAACAATGTTAGAGGACCATCCCTTCTTGTGGTTTACCACTTTGAACTTCTCTAGATGCTGGATGAAACTTGGAGCTTCCCAAGGCAGAGGTGGATTAAGGCCATAAACAGACTGGCTGATTTGAGCCTCATGCTTTGAGAGGACCTCCAGATTTTGGAAAATAGCTCTCTTCCCTTACCCACCAGGGTGGTCCATGCAGTCTGAATCCAAACCTGTTCTGAGCTATATTCTGCACGTTAGGGAATGGCCAGACCATTTAGTTACTGGGCTCATTCCCATCTGATTTTATGATAGTTTCTTACACTTAACACCCACCCACCCCAAGAGCTCAGAGTAACTGTAGAAGACTCTCACCAGTTGGTGCACTCCCTTGTGGCAGGGCATGATGTTGCAGGACCTTCTCATCAGTCACCTCCACTGGACAGCCAGTCAGGCTTGCTGGTGGTCAAGTTATTCTGGTGATCTGGGCCTCTGGCCAGGTCACATTCAGGCTCACCCCTTCCAGGGTAAACCAGGAATCCAACAAAATGATAGTCCCCTGCCCTCACAATGGACCTTCAGCGTGACTCAAGAGTCAGTAGTCTTCACCCCTCGTATCAAGGGTTTCTGCACCACCTTCCTCAGTAGGCCCTAGGGCAGTGGGTGTCAACCTATATACCATTCTGGGCCGCATATGCGGCCTACAATATGTTATGCGGGGTGCATCCAATACTACCTGTATGGCCCTGATGTCACATGAACTGCAGCTGTGTGCTGATTGGGCCACAAGCAGCCCAAGGCCACAGGTTGAGAACCACTCCCTTAGGGGAACCAACACTCTCCTTCTATTCTAGAGTCCAGTGCAGGGACCCTCTAGCAAGCACACTAAGATAGTCTACTCAGACACCTTGTTTTTATCCCTGGATCGCTTCCTCCCTGGCCCTATTTCAGAGCTCTTGCTGGACTCAGCAGGTCTCTCAGTTGGCCTCTTGTCTAGGCCTATTGCAAAGAGCTTCCTAACACCTTACTACCACCTCTTTTGCTCTATGCGAATTTTTCTACTCCATCCAGAGGCAGGGTTACTACTGCCGAGGCATAATAAGAACAGCCATTGGCCATCACCCAAACACCAACAAAAGCCAGCCACTGGCCACCTAACAAAAAGGATCCAGCTACAGCTAAAGTGTTTGAGGGAAACATTTTACACACACACACAGATTTTAAAGTGTATTTTGTTATTTTATCACTTTTTTTTTTTTACTTTACCTGGATTACAGGGATGTGAAACATAGAACATTCTAACGCACCCCAACTGAAGAAAAAAAACTAACAGCACATTAACGCTATCGGCTAACAAGGAAGCTAGCTGAAAACCAGCCACGTAGCAACCCTATTCATAGGTCAACTTCCTGACGCTGCAGGCATCTATACCAAAGTAGAGATCCCCAGTGCATACTCACTTCCCCTTGCTTTCCTTCCTGTTTATAACTCCATCTGCCTCTATCATAGTGACCCAGCTCCTCTGCAGCTGGGCCTAATGCTAAATTGGGCATGGCCCACCCTCCAAGGACCACCAGGAGGGATAATTGGGCTCTTAGGCTCCTGTTAACCCTTTGTTTGCCAGTGTGGGGTCTATACACACCATCCCAGGAACCTTCACTTTGGATTTCCAGGCTAACAGTTGTTTTTTGAGAAATCTGCAATACTCTCTCAGGGGTGTTTTAAATCATGGATATTCACAATCTTCAGGCCACATTCAGCGTTTTGCCAACTATTTCCTGTGGTACTCTGTAACTCAAAGCAGCACCCTGGAACCCCCATATTCATCACTGTCATATAATTAGGATGTGTTTTGTACAAAGTATGCCTTGTGAGGTATCATTTTTAAAGTCTTGATCTGTGGAACATGAATATCCTCCTGTTGGATGGTATGTGCTGTCATTGTATGGGAAGTGATGACATTTTGCTATGTGTGTGTGCCTGAAATATGTTGTGAGGTTGGGAATACCTTTCAGGTACAACAAGGGAGCAGCCAGACGCACTGAAGGCCAGTGAAGGGAATCCACTCCCCCAACATCTCGGAGAGAGCGTATATACAATGGAGGCTGTTTGACCCACATTATCGCAAAAGATCTTTCCAGCAAGCTGGAAGAAACTATAAAGAGAAGTGACATCATGACTTGGCCTCACCCCTCCCACAACTCAACACCTGGAAACATGTCTAGAGGACAAAGTCTTTGAACCAGGGGAGAGTGGTCCTGGGCTGGAAGGCAGTTCCAGCCTATGCACTGAACATCTGTGACCAGTTTGTACCATCTGTCAGGGTGAGACACTAGTTGACTCAAATTCTGTTTAGTTTATAGAACTCAGACTGCAAATTTATTTTTGTTTCTTAGGTAACCAACTTTGATCTCTATGCTTGCTAATTATAATCACTTAATCTATCTTTCTGTACTTAATAAATCTGTTTTATATTTTACCTAAAACAGTGTGTTTTGGTTGAAGTGTTTGGGAAATCTCAGCTCAGTTTACAAAGGCCAGTGTGCGTCCTCTCCACATCGAGAGAGACAAACTGGGCAATGAACGTACACTGGTCAGGCTTCTGACCAGGGCAAGACAGTACAGTTCTGGGGTGCAAGGCTGGGGAGCTGGGGGTAACTGGCTGGATCCTCTCTATTGTTGGTTCATGAGTGTCTGGGGAAAACATTCGGGCAACTCAGTTGAGTGTGTCCCTGCCGGTGGAGGTCGGTGTAAGTGCTGCACCTGCCAGAGGTTTGTAGCTTGCCAAACAGATACTTGAGGTTGGTGGGACAGAGGGCTCAGTGGTCTCACAATCCAGGTTGCACCCCAGGGGCCCCATCACATTTCCTCAGGTGTTTCGAGACTGTTTTATGTAGTATTGAGATAGATGTGTCGGTTCCAGGACATTAGAAAGACAAGGTGGGCGAGGTAATATTTTTTATTGGACCAACATCTGTTGGTGAGAGAAACAAGCTTTTGCGCGTACACAGAGTGCTTCTTCAGGTCTGGGAAAGGTACTCAGAATGTCACAACTAAATACAAAATTGAACAGATAGTTTATAGCATAAGTAATTAGCACATATTCTGAGGGACTATTCAGGGTGAAGCGGCCCATGTGTTAAATTGTTATCTGTGGCTATGGGGAAGCTAAGGTGCAGATGGCACAGCTGCTCCAACATGGGCCTTAGGAAGGATGCAGTATGGGAGTGTGAACATCCTAACCTAAAGGACACCTGGCAAAGCAGCTACAATCGAGGCCTTATGATCCCATGCCAGAGCACAGAAGTTCTGCCAGACTCCACATATGTATGTAGAACGTGTGGGCATCCTGAAGTGTTTATTGCCCCACTTTACTCAGGGACAGATTCTGCCCCCTTTACTCATGCACATTAGCACCTTCTATCTTACTTTATGAGTAGTCTCTATGAAATCAATGGGACAACTTATTAAGTATCACACTCCACAGAAGCATATTGGAATCTGACCCTAAATCAGTAGCCTGCTAAGGTCTCCTCCTGGAGAAAGCCAGCAAAGCAACACAAATGTGACATTTCTAGGCCAAGCTGTTCTTGTGCAATTGGGTGGGGGGAAGGAGTGTTAGGAACCTCTTAAAGCATCTAGCACACTTGTGTGCATGATCAAAATAATACCTCTCCGTCAGAACTATCCTCCAGTAGAATTTCCCATCTCTTGGAAACTTTGTCTAATTTGCCTCAAGCTGTGGAAAACTCCCTTAGTAGAGAATCTCACACACTAATATTTGTGTGTGTGTGTAGACAGCCTAGCTAGTGTGTGTGTGTGTGTGTGTGTGTGTCCCCAAATGGACATTATAGTGGAAAAGGAGAGTCACCCTTGACTAAGGAGTTCGTGCTATGTCACCATAGCATTGTACCTGCCATAGCTTCTCTTGTTTCCAACGGAGGGAGTCCTAGCCTTTTCCCCCCTATGCTCCACTGTGCTTTAAATCCTTCACACAGAAAATTCCTTACACTCTTGGCTCTTATTCCTTCAGGACATCTCTCTTCTCATCAATTCTGACTGTTGAGTAGCCTGAATTCAGTTGTTCCAGTCCCTCTCTTTTCAGTTATGTTCTCAGCTTCAGAGGATAAATATTAATAGCTTCCATCTATACTGTGCTTCTTTTGCAAAGAATCCCGAAGAGTCTTATGGTTCATATGTACACGGGGACAACTTGAGCCCCCCATGAAACGTAGCCAACTCTGGGATGGAATGTGGCAGCTGGTTAGCAACATACAGCAACAATACACAATGGTTTAAGACAAGAAGCAACAATAATCATTACATTTATTTGAAACTCCAGTGGGGAGTCCACGTTGGCAGAATATAATTATTTGTTTTGGATGTTAGCCAGAATACTTGGAATAACACTCCTACTTTTGCAACAAGTACCATAGGATTTTGAAATACCTAACCTTTCTATAGTGGCATATTTACAATGGACACATTATACAACTAACACATATTAAGATAGGTTAATACTAGTACATGTTAGGATTCCAAATACAACCCCATTAATATTATGGATAATTATCCAGGTCACAGGCTATAGAGCAGTGGTGGGGGGAGACCATTAGAATATTCTTTCTGCCTACACCCATTATCTTTAACTACTGCTCAGTACAGAGGTGTCACAGATACACCGTACGTATTTCTAAAACAGATTTTTAAAAGATGTATTGCCCCTTTCATTAACGTTTGTTAGTCTAAACTGAAAGACTTGGAGCACACACTGGCTGCTTCTTTGCCTTTTATATGTTCCTTTATTTTATCTGTAGCTTGCTCACTAACGTAACCTCTCATTTTGAGGCTTAGCACACTGGCAGGGACGACAGACTGGCAGTAAGGAATAGTTTGAGGGTCAGATCTGGGAAATTCTCTCCCTTATACAAAGTAGCTTGAAAACTTACTCCTCTAAGGGAGGAATAAGCATGCAAACCAATGGAGGCTTTGAGTGGTCTGAGCAGGAAGTATTTCTTCAGCCCTATTAGCTAGAGAGGTCAGTAAATACCTCCCCCATGTGTTTAGACACCCTGTCTGTGAGCAAGCGAAAACCCTGGGCTCTCAGAGTAGGAGATTAGCTGAAGATAAGACTCTGGGGAAGTATGAGACAAATTACATTTCGCAAAGTGAAGGCATTGTTTCTATGTTTGCTTATATATTGATTTTGGTCTTAGATGGCTGGATGTGAGTACTCAAATAAAACAGCTCATATCTTTTCTGCATGTTTGTTTGGGATTCCAGGCTTGCTCAAACAAGTCACGGGCTGCTACATGAGCCTCTAACTCATGCTGGTACCCTTTCCCAAGGGGCATGGCAGGCTAGAAGACAACAGAACAGAGACCTCTCATGTTATGTTTGGAGTGCTAGTTCAGAACTGACATGAGTAAACCTGCCACTGACACTACTTCGTGCTCTACTCAGGCACTTCCTTGGAAGTCTATTAGAATACAGGCCAAGTCTGACTCAACTCAGTTCAGGAGATCACATGACCACAGCGGATAGCTGCAGGCAAACATCACAAATCTTTTCCCTCTTGCTATGTAAGTTCAGGAAAGCTTGAATAGTCTTCAGTTTACAGGAATAGAGGTGACAGATGTTCAGTAGATGGCTGAGGGGTTAAAAAGCCCTTTTATGTCTCTCCGTGGTATTTGGACCCAGCCTGGCCTGCAGCTGGGTGCAATATAGATGTGATCTCACTGTGTATGTTTGGCAGAGGCATGCTGCTACAGAGAGTTTGATGCTAAGAGCAAGAAGCGCATCCAAAACCCTCAGAGTCGCCTTCAACACTGCCTAATACTCTCTGGACGCTGCTTTAGCTTGGATCATTTCTTGTCTTACTATCTGCACAGGGGAGCAGGAACAATCCCCTTTCTTGATTTATATTGTCATCCTAATGGGGTTCAGAGACTGCAGTTATCTTACCTCTTCCCTACAGCAGTATTTGCCTTAGATTGCATGTTTAGGGCTCTCTCTTTCTCTGATCCTTGTAACCCCTTTTCCTGCCCTTGTGATTGTATACTGGAGACCAGGTCTACAACTCTTATTCAAAGTCCAGTTACAGGGCTATTCACCATTACAGACCTCATTTACATGAGATTGCTCACAGAGAAGGGTATCAGTTTTCTTCACACCAGAATTCCACAGCATATTCAACATTTAATTTGCTTGAGAGAAGCTAGCAGTCTCCTGCTGGGTAGCTGCACTCTTTGTTTGCTCTCTTCCTGTGTGGGACTTTACTCTTTCAGTGATATTGAAATTCATCACATTGCATGCAGGTGTCTGTGGTTTTCTCCAGATCATGCTGTAGAATTTGGTTGTGTCCTCCTATGTCTGCTACTTAGCTGGGTTTTTGTTTTTGTTTGTTTTTTTGGGGTGGGGGGGGAGGGGAAGAGCAGGAGAGAAGGTATCACTTGGAATTTGATCACTGCTCACTCTGTATCTTCTTATAACTCACTAATGAATATATTAACTTCTGATTTCTATTGTAGCCAACGTGGTACTATTCATACATCTTCCCCTACCTTTGGAGTCTTTTCATTACTTAAGATTTCTAACCCAGGCTGTAGTAATTTTCAAGAGGGTAAGCTTTTCTCCATCTTCTTCTTTTGGGGTGGGGATTCTCTATGAACACCTTGGCGCAATCCACACACTGCACTACAGCCACTTCATTCCTTGTATTCACTAAATCAGTAATTAGGTCAAAAGATAAGGTTGTTTAGCATGTCCTGTTAAATGTGTTGGTAATTCTTGAACTTTTCTCTGAAATAGTCACATGTGGAACATTTTCCATTGGAACTGATCTCAGATTAATTAGCCAACAGCATAGATGGGGGTGGGAAGTAGGTTAGGAAGGCCTGTTTATACAGATATCAATATACAGGGCAGGGAATTGAGGATGGGATTGGAATATTTCACCAACTCCAATTCAGTCCACGTCAGCAGACACAGATCATTCTCACTGGATAGCTGTTCCACAGGCTATGGGGAACGAAGTGAGGATCTCAGTTCTGATTCTAGGATGACAGATATCCCAGACATCTATGAGAACTCTCAGACACCAAGGACTCAATGGGCTGTGATTTCCTCTAAGTCAGGGGAGAAGTGCACTGTAGGGAAAGCTTGCTTTTCTGCAAATAAGGAGAGGACTTCCATCTCCAGGTCTCATCAAGCCAACAACAGACAGAACATCAGAGAGGCTCATACTGCTCTCCTGTCTTAAAAGGGATCTCCTCACTCAGCCCAACATATGCCATTTCCTTGTCAGGTTTGAATGGATTTGACAAGGGGCACCACTCCAGCATGCCCAGATATACCCAGCACCCCAACCTTCCCAGAAGTCCAAGAAGGGCAGAGAATTGAACTTTTCTATGATAATTTGGAAAGAAAAATTAGCAGCCAAGACCCACCCAGCAAGTATGAATCAAAGTTGGGTCATGCAGAGCCAACAGCATCTGTATTTGGCACATATAGGGAGCAAACCACCCACACATGTGTTCAGGGCATTTCTTTGTACTTTTCAGATCAAATGCAGCTTTCTATGCTAGTTTGGTCTGGCCCACATATTTCTGATAAACTCTAATCTTGTCCTGCAGCACTCCCTACTCCTCCTCCACCCCCATGTTATTTCAAGTCCTGGACTCCGCTTATCCTTCAAAACATTACTAAGTAACACATTACTAAGTAACAACATCCTCTTGCCAGCTCTGACTGCCCCACCCCACAATCCATCCTGCTGTTTATCAGCAGCAGTCTGTTCTGTCTAAACTTGCATTTGTAAGATCTTCAGTGCACAACTGCTAAGATAAAGTCTGCACAGTACCTCGCACACTCTGGGTACTACATAAAAACAACAAACTTTTAGGCTACCTCTTTTTAGGCTAGCATTTTGCATCAGCACTTTACAAAGCAGGCAGGTATCAATGCCCTGTTTTACAGATGGGGAAATAGAGGAACAGAGCGGTGAAGTGACATGACCATGCTGGGAACAGAACTCAGGTCTCCTGAGGGCTAGTCCGTTGCTCTATCCACTAGGCCAGTCTCTCTCATATCGACGATAAGAATACTCCTAGGAAGCTGACAGGCTCACATCTCCCTTTGCTAAGAGACCAGCATCAAGATTCCGTTTTCTAATTCATTGTGCTACAATTTGCCCTCTGCAACTACAGTTCTTTGATTCCTGTAGTCTGCCAGAGGCAGACAGAAGCGCGTGTGGGGAAGTGAGGGAGCTTTAGGAGAGCACTCTCTGGACAAGACCTTCTCTCTGAGGATCTGAAGTTACATTTTAACTTGAAGTCCCAAGCTGTGTGACTGGATGGGGCAGGAGATTATGAGTGGGATAAAGAGCCTTTCCCTTTCACGTTATCAGTTCTAGACAAGCTCCGACCAGTAATTACCGACCAGTAATTACCTCCAACACGGTAATTACTCTAGAGGTCATAATTCCTGTTGGGCAAGTCTCTGCATTACACCTAAAACTATTCAAGCCCTGACCTCACTAAAAGAAGAAAGTCCAAGAACTGCAGAAGCCAAGGAGACTAAAATCCCTGCACTCTTGCTTAAAAAGGGCCCTTCCCAAAGAGGTCCAATACACACATGCAGGGAGAAGCTGGCATGCTACTGACTGTCTCACCTGTTCTGAAGGTTTCAATCTCTAGGGCTGTCAGCCCAACACCTTCCTTTCACCAGCACTAAAATTTCCTCTGAAGAAAACACAGCAAGCCACGCAGGTGACAGTAGCTATATATTATTTATTCTGCAAAACGGAGGTATCTTCTATGGAGTTAAACACTGGTATCACAGCCTAGTGTTTCTGCACTGCAATATATGACTGCGTATATACACACACGATGTACAGCCACTGTACAGACATCTTCTCTTGCCCTCGCCATAACAGAGCCCTCCCTGCTGATGCTGTCCATAATACTGGTGGTGAGGGATAAGTTTGTGACCCCTTCCCATATTCATGGGGTTTCCCAGAGAAGAAGGTGAAATGCAAAAGCCACATACATGTTGATAAGAGAGCTGCATCAGCACCCAAGCCCGGGGTTCATCACAGCCTGGATCCAGGTTACAATTCATGACAGAACCTGGCCACCACCTGGAGTTATTTCATTCTCACCTCAGTCTTCATTCGCTCCTCTAGGCGAGTTCCTGGTGGTTGCAAGGCACACCTCTCCTCCCTACATCAGGACACTGTCAATATTCCCTGTTCACCGTGGTCCATGTTCCAAAGCCGGTAGAACTCTGCAAAGTCCACATAGGGCTCAACACGTCCATCCTCATCTGGCTGGAGTGAGTGGGAGGGGCGGGAGCGGAAGAGGCCCCCATCTGAGCTCGAGCTGCTGCTCTGGGTATGGGTGTTTGTGGACTGGAGAGTCACTGTTGGGCTCTGACTGCAGAAAAGTGGCGGGAGAGAACACAGACATGTACATTTTAATCAGTCCATGCCTAGTGCATCTCAAATGCCAATGCCTCTTAACCGTATCAAATTATCCCTCCCCGTGGCTAACAGAAACATGTAGCTGCGGTCCCTCACTCCTCCAGGAACATTATGGAGACATGTTCAGATCCACTCTGATATTCACAGGTGATAAGAGAGCTGCCTCATCACGACAGGCCTGACACACGGAGCAATTGAGGGGTGGAGGACAGAGTAAGAAAAAACTGAGGGTGAAAATCAGACTTCCTTCCTTGCCCCTACAGCAGAGTCTGTCAGCAAGAAGCACTTTTCACCATGTGAACTGCAACGTGGATACGGCAGCTCCACTGTTCCTGGAGCAACTGGAAGGTGGGAACCAAAAAGTTACTGGCACAGCAGGAGGTGTACGCCCCTCTCTATGGCAAAGGTGGCGCTGAAATCAAAGCCAACCATGATCTTGCATGGTGGAGAAACGTCCCTCCCCAAAAATATGATGTAAATTCAACCTTTCTTTTCTTTTCTCCTGCGTGCAATCCACCAGCCAGCCAGGCGACCTGCACAGCCACAGCCTCTCCATGGGCCAGCCGGCTGACCTGAGGCCCTTGGTCTGAGTCCAATGGAGTGGGTGAGCCCAGACTCCCCTACCACTGCCCAGGCACTGACTACTAGACCACCCAGTCCACCAAGGATTCCATTTATTCCACCACCCAAACCACACTGAGTGAGAAGCAGGGAGGGACAATTGGTACTGAAATAGCACACGTCATTTACTTAGTGAGCGTGGGTGTGGCTTCATCCAGGGTGGAGCTGCTGTGGGCACCATTGACCATCTGGCCTTGGGAAGGCATGACAAGGGACAGCGTTACGCTGGTCTTGCTTGTGCTCTGGGCACTGGAGTATGGCACAGAGACAGGATAGATGCGGCCTCCTGAAAAGTGGGGGGAAAAGGAACATAACAGCTGTCATGAGATGTGGGAGAGTGCATGGAAACCCCAGTGTCTGTAGTTCCCCACAACTGCCAGAGGGGCGTCCTGGCCTACTGAGATCCCGTATGTCCCCAGTTGCTCTCTCCAGTGCCCTCCAGCCTCTGAATCACACCGTGTAAGGACACCTTGGACACCTGGTATTGAAGTGATAATTCCCTTAAGGATGTGGGGGAACAAAATCTCCATCAAAGGCTTCTTCCCCTGGCATCAGGTCAGTGTTGGCAGGACAGAGGGGTACTAATCTCCACTCCACCCACCCTCTTTTTCCTGTTCTCTCCCTCCCATACCTTGTGTCGGGGTCAGCATGGGCTGGCTCATCTCGCCCAGCGGGTACCCAAAGTTCCTCACCAGCAGCGTCATATCCTCATGCCAGGGGCAGAACTTGGATCGTTCCCCACCACTGGCAAAGGTGTCACAATGGATCCGCTTAACCCGGTCCACCACAGCCTGAGCCACGGCATCTAACGATGTTTGCTTAGCAAACTCGGTGGCGATCATGGCTGCGATCTCCTGACCGTGGAGAGAGAAAAGGACTTTAGGAGAGTATTGTGGGGGAACCCTGACCCAGCCATCCAGCGTGAAAGGTTCTTATGGTAACTGCCCAGTCAGATAGTTGGAGAGGCCTGAATGTCCCACCCTGAACTGACCTTTGTGGTCTGGAACCATCCCACTGCCCCAGTGGACTGCTCCATTTCAAGACAGGGAAAACAGCCTGGAAAAACCACTCTGCCAGAACAGCTCACTCACCCCACTGCAGACTGGGATGATGCATCCAACCATGGTGGTGCTAACAGGACATCTGTGCAAGGCAGCTTGCATGAGTGGAGCTGGCACGGATGGGATGATTTAACACCTTTGGGAATGCCTCCAGCCAGGAAGTTCTCACCTGATTGGCCTGCCCGGGCCCGTGAGCCGCCTCCAGAGCTTTGTAGAGCCCTTCTGACATGAGTACCAGGAAGCCAGTCACCCCATCCAATGGCTGCCCTCCATGGATTTCAGGCTCAGCTATGATGGGCTTAGATTTAGCAGCACTGAACGGAGAAAGCTGATTTAGTATTTAATAGAGTGACGCAGGCAGGTGGAAGGGGGAACCTGCCTTCAGAAGAAAGCAGGACTGGGGAGAGAGCAAGACCACAAAGTTGAACTTTTTCTAACCTGAGCAGTTCAATATCAGTGTAGCCATATTTGACCTTGTAATCTCCAATGCGCCGGGTGCTCTCTTGCCCACAGATAGTTCCAACTTGCTTTATTTTCCCTGCATCCAAACCTGACAGATAAAGAAAAAAGTTCATTGATTCTTTGATATACCTCCTGAATTTCCTGCACTTGTATCCTGAGGAAGGAGAAAGGAAACACCCATAGTTAAAGACACCACAAAGGGTAAACTAAGGGACATGAAGAGACATCAAGAAACCTTCAGGAACTCAACAGGGAAGGGAGGAAGAGCAGCTCATCCTGTCCCAGTTTTTAAAGGAGACGGCTTTTCCCCATCAGTTGCTCCAGGAACTTTAGAGAAGAGCAAGAGAGCACACACACATACACACTGAATTGGACACTTGGTCCTGGGACAAAAAGCCCACGACCAGTTCCAAAGCCACCGCTAGCTGCAGTGCTGGGTGTACAGGAATTCCAGAAGCACAGTCAAACTTTACAGCAAGGTTGCCTGTAGACCCTGCAAAAGGGGAGAGAAGGGTGTCTTATGTGAAATAAGATGCAAGGGACTCTGTCCAGCTCCCTCTCCATCTGCGACTGCCATCCCAGCCCCCAGCCTTCAACCCCACTACACCATCTTTGTAATCCAGGGGTTGAGTGGATGAGTTGAACAAGCAAATTCAATGCCTCTCACAGATTAGGTGCCTACATTAACATTAGCTGCTCCGGAGAAAAGGGTAAAAAACCCACCAATCTGAGCCGCAAGCAGGCACTTATATGGCAAAAAAGTTAGAAGGAATAGGAATACAAACACTTTTGCTTCAGGGCATAAACCAATCACTAACTAGCTGCAGTGAGAAAGGAACTTCTCATCTGGACAGGTTAGTTGTCCATTCTGGGGGTTCTAGCACCTTCCATTGAATCATCGGGTCGTGACTACTATTAGAGACAGAATGCTGGATTAGGCAGGCCTCTAGAGTCTGATCTGCACTGGCAAGTCCCATGTTCCTAATTATGACTGGACAATAGGCACAAAAGAATTTTGGAAAAAATTAGTTCTAAAAGGTGACTGTCGCCACCCCATGGTGAACACAGGAGTCCAGGTCAGACTCCCATCTGATTCCAATCACATTCACAACGTGGATGGTCCAACATCTACTCCCAATAGGAAGGCACAGCCCTGAAATCTCCTGCAGGCTGAGACTGACTCAGTCATTTAGTGTGGCTGACTTGCTGGCTCCTGGCATGGATGATTCTTGAGATTGACAGACCAATACAAAGAGGCTCCTGGTTTGCCAACCAGTCAGTGTGTATGATCCAGCCTTTACATATGCCTGTCAGTCTCCAGTGTTGCATAAAGGCCGCTTGGAGTTAGATATCAATTGCCAGTAAAACCAGAAGGCACAACTAAAATGCAGCTTAACCAAGTAAGGGAGAGCATCAGGAACAATGTTAAACTTCTGATACAGTTCACTGACACTAGAGGTGGATGTAACTGCAGACAGAATCAAGTAGGATACACTGGCTGGCTAACGGATTGGGTGTGCAGGCAGCAGAGTGCGCAGCATGGGGTCCTGGGGAAAAGGAGCCTTATTTGACTGTTTAGTCCATAAGCCTCAGACTACCACTGGTTTTTGTGGGTGCTCGGTTGCATATATCACAACCCAGAATGCCCCTCCAGCTCATAGCTACTTCCCAGGAGCTTCTGGGGAACAAGATGTAAGGTGCTGGACTGACAGCCCTTGAGACAAAATCCTCTCTATCCCCACAACAGATACAGCACAGGGGGTAGTAGCAGTGCGAGCTCCAATTCCATATTATTCCTCATTAATGTATGTCAACCTAGCCCTGGAGGGACCTAGTCTGGGTGAGAAGGGAGTTCAGTCACCATGGCTCATTCATTCCTTGGCCTCTCTGCTTGACTGCCAGCAGAAGTCCAAAATACTGCCAGAGGAGAGGGGGGTTTTGTGAGGCAGACACCAGTATGGATGGAACTGGACCCTAGCCCTGACTGCTCTTTCATCACCTGCATCAGCATGCAGAGGGCTGCCTATCTCTGGATCCACTGAACACAGCTCCCCTCTTCCTGGGACTCATCACAGTCCTAATCTGTTCAGGCAGGGCAGAAAAGGTGGGGGAGTTGCATTGTATGTAAGAGAGCAGTATGACTGTTCAGAGCTCTGGTATTTAACTGCAGAAAAACCTGAGAGTCTCTGGATTAAGTTTAGAAGTGTGAGCAACAAGGGTGATGTCGTGGTGGGAGTCTGCTATAGACCACTGGACCGGTGGATGAGGTGGACGAGGCTTTCTTCCGGCAACTAACGGAAGTTACTAGATCGCAGACCCTGGTTCTCATGGGAGACTTCAATCACCCTGATATCTGCTGGGAGAGCAATACAGCAGTGCACAGACAATCCAGGACATTTTTGGAAAGTGTAGGGGACAATTTCCTGGTACAAGTGCTAGAGGAACCAACTAGGGGCAGAGCTCTTCTTGACCTGCTGCTCACGAACCGGGAAGCAAAAGTGGATGGGAACCTGGGAGGCAGTGACCATGAGATGGTCAAGTTCAGGATCCTGACACAAGGAAGAAAGGAGAGCAGCAGAATACGGACCCTGGACTTCAGAAAAGCAGACTTTGACTCCCTCAGGGAACTGATGGGCAGGATCCCCTGGGAGAATAACATGAGGGGGAAAGGAGCCCAGGAGAGATGGCTGTATTTTAAAGAATCCTTATTGAGGTTACAGGAACAAACCATCCCGATGTGTAGAAAGAATAGTAAATATGACAGGCTACCAGCTTGGCTTAACAGTGAAATCCTTGCTGATCTTAAACACAAAAAAGAAGCTTATAAGAAGTGGAAGATTGGACAAATGACCAGGGAGGAGTATAAAAATATTGCTCAGGTATGCAGGAGTGAAATCAGGAAGGCCAAATAACACTTGGAGTTGCAGCTAGCAAGAGATGTTAAGAGTAACAAGAAGGGTTTCTTCAGGTATATTAGCAACAAGAAGAAAGTCAAGGAAAGTGTGGGCCCCTTACTGAATGAGGGAGGCAACCTAGTGACAGAGGATGTGGAAAAAGCTAATGTACTCAATGCTTTATTTGCCTCTGTCTTCACGAACAAGGTCAGCTCCCAGACTACTGCACTGGGCCGCACAGCATGGGGAGGAGTTGACCAGCCCTCTGTGGAGAAAAGTGGTTTGGGACTATTTAGAAAAGCTGGACGAGCACAAGTCCATGAGGCTGGATGCGCTGCATCTGAGAGCGCTAAAGGAGTTGGCAGATGTGATTGCAGAGCCATTGGCCATTATCTTTGAAAACTCATGGCGAACGGGGGAGGTCCCGGACTACTGGAAAAAGGCTAATGTAGTGCCCATCTTTAAAAAAGGGAAGGAGGAGGATCCGGGGAACTACAGGCCAGTCAGCCTCACCTCAGTCCCTGGAAAAATCATGGAGCAGGTCCTCAAGGAATCAATTCTGAAGCACTTAGAGGAGAGGAAAGTGATCAGGAACAGTCAGCATGGATTCACCAAAGGCAAGTCATGCCTGACTAATCTAATTTCCTTCTACGATGAGATAACTGGCTCGGTGGATGAGGGGAAAGCAGTGGATGTGTTATTCCTTGACTTTAGCAAAGCTTTTGACACGGTCTCCCACAGTATTCTTGCCAGCAAGTTAAAGAAGTATGGGCTGGATGAATGGACTATAAGGTGGATAGAAAGCTGGATAGATTGTCAGGCTCAACGGGTAGTGAGCAATGGCTCCATGTCTAGTTGGCAGCTGGTTTCAAGTGGAGTGTCCCAAGGGTCGGTCCTGGGGCCGGTTTTGTTCAATATCTTCATTAATGACCTGGAGGATGGCGTGGATTGCACCCTCAGCAAGTTTGAAGATGACACTAAACTGGGAGGAGAGGTAGATACACTGGAGGGTAGGGATAGGATACAGAGGGACCTAGACAAATTAGAGGATTGGGTCAAAAGAAATCTGATGAGGACAAGTGCAGAGTCCTGCAGTTAGGATGGAAGAATCCCATGCACCGCTACAGACCCGGGACCGAATGGCTAGGCAGCAGTTCTGCAGAAAAGGACCTAGGGGTTACAGTGGATGATAAGTTGGATATGAGTCAACAGTGCGTCCTTGTTGCCAAGAAGGCCAATGGCATTTTGGGATGTATAAGTAGGGGCACTGCCAGCAGATCGAGGGACGTGATCTATTTGACATTGGTGAGGCCACATCTGGAGTACTGTGTCCAGTTTTGGGCCCCACACTACAAGAAGGATGTGAAAAAATTGGAAAGCATCCAGCGGAGGGCAACAAAAATGATTAGGGGACTGGAACACATGACTTATGAGGAGAGACTGAGGGAACTGGGATTGTTTAGTCTGCGGAAGAGAAGAATGAGGGGGGAATTTGATAGCTGCTTTCAACTACCTGAAAGGGGGTTCCAAAGAGGATGGCTCTAGACTGTTCTCAGTGGTAGCAGATGACAGAACGAGGAGTAATGGTCTCAAGTTGCAGTGGGGGAGGTTTAGGCTGGATATTAGGAAAGCTTTTTCACTAGGAGGGTGGTGAAGCACTGGAATGCGTTACTAGGGAGGTGGTGGAATCTCCTTCCTTTGAAGTTTTTAAGGTCAGGCTTCACAAAGCCCTGGCTGGGATGATTTAGCTGGAGATTGGTCCTGCTTTGAGCAGGTGGTTGGACTAGATGACCTCCTGAGGTCCCTTCCAACCCTGATATTCTATGATCACTTACCCAGCTGGGAGAAGCGGAAGAGCTCATCCTCATTCTCCGTGGTGTGGTCCACGTTCAGCTGTGTCACCTGCAACCCATCCACCGTAGACTTGCACAGCAGTGCGCGGTTTGTACCTGTGGTGGGAGCAGCATGTGAGGACCTGGTGACTATAAAGAGGGGGTGAAGAGGTGGAAGAGAGGGAGAAAATCCAAAGAGATGGTAGGAGAAAAGGGGAACAAGGAAGGAAAAGAGGGAAGGGAATGAAGAGCACACAAACCTTCACTGCAATCTCCTACAAATAGCCCCTCAATAGCATACAAAACAATCTGGACCAACCCCTAATCCAGTCTTCAACCAGTGCCTGCAAACACAGACAGTTCCTTTCTTCCCTAGGGAACCACACTACTGTACTCAGCCCCTTTCCCACGTGTCTTTGGTCACAAACTTTAGAACAGCCAACCTTTGGAGAGGCGCAGACCTAGCAACCAGCTTCTGGACCGTTTTGATTTCACTGCCATCCCCAATTAACTCAAGTGCATTTCTCACAATGTAAGAAGCAATCCAATTGTTTCCCAAACTCAGGTTCTCCTCACTATGCCAGAGCTGCAGCCACCCTCAGAAATATCAAGATCAAGCGGGTGAAGAAGAGGAACACACCTACATTGGCGATGTAGAGCTTGTTGTTGAGTATGACAGCCACAATAGCCATAGCTCCTCCAGAGATCTCCCGCTCCAAGGCCTTCAATCTCTCCAGAATCTTCTGGTACTGAGAAGGCAGCTGGTGGTGGGGTACTCCCTAGAACACAGGATAAGAGGGGAGCTTAACCCTACACAACCCATGGCATCGAAATCACAACCAGACACTGTAAGCTCTTCAGGGCAGGGACCATCTTTAATCTTGTGCAGAGGTGAGCACATTGTTTAGCACTGAAAAATAATAGTGCCAGATTTGACAGACCTTGCAGACAGAAGTCCTGTTTACTGGCAGAACAGACACTTCATAAACACAGAGGCCATGCCCACTTCCCTGCCTGTATGCCTCAGCCTTGTCTTAGAAGGAACGCGCCTATAATGGTGAGTGCGGAGTTTAGTCTCCATGACCCATTCAGTTCTTGGCCTCTCTGCTGAGACTAACAGTAAGGGGTCCAAGTAGTGCCAATGGTAATGGTGGGTTAATGTGATGTGGGAATGCCGGGAATTGGATTGAGATCCCTAAATCATTTCACACAAGCCAACAAACGATCACCAGAGGGTAACAATTTTCAGTTACATCCTCCCGTGGGCCAGACCGAGGCCAGTGACCTAGAGGCAAGAGGCTTCAAATCCCATCTAGCAATTTGGAGGGGGCAGGAATGCATCCCTTCACTAAAATCAGATTACCTCTGGCAGTTGGGACTGAAGGCTGGCCTTCTCTGCCAAAGCATCATCAATGGACTCCAGAAAACTTCTTTCTGCCACATCAAAAGCCTACGAGGGGACAGGAAATATTAACAGGAGACAAGTTAACAGCAGCTGTTTTGCAAACACAGCAATCTGATGTCTGCTTACCTTCCATCCTAACAAAAACTTACACTACTCAACAACTTTACAAACTGATGTATAGACTTGTATATACACAGGGATCACTATACCCACCAGTGACGTGCAACCACTTTGAAGTGGAGTGGTGAAACTGGGTAACAGCACGTAGGAATATTACGCAACAGTTAAGGGCAGGAAATGAAAAATTAAACTCACAGGGAGACCAGAGAGATCTACTGCTGCTTTAGGAAACGGTTTCACAATCCCATCTCCCCATATCCTAAATGTTTTCCCTTCACTCACTATCATAAACAAAAAAGGTCAATGGTGACCAGATACCCAACACAATTAATATTAACAAGCAGAGGGAAGGAACACAAGCCAAAATATGGAAAGAAAAGGTTAACGAATGTTTAGATAAATTAAATGTATTCAAGTTGGCAGGGCCTGATTAAATTCATCCTAGGGTACTTAAGGAACTAGCTACGCAATCTCAGAAGCATTAGCAATTATTTTCAAGAACTCACAGAGGAGGGATGAAGTCCCAGAGGACTGGAGAACAGCAAACATAGTACCTATCTTTAAAAAGGGGAATGAAGAGGACCCAGGGAATTATAGACCAGTCATCCTAACTTCAATATCTGGAGCGATACTGGAACAAATTATTAAATAATCAATTTGTAAGCACCTCGAGGATAATAGGGTTATAAAGAATAGCGAGCATAGATTTGTCAAGAACAAATCATCCCAGTCCAACTGAATTTCCGTCTTTGACAGAATTACTGGCATAGTGGAAGCAGTAGACGTGAGTGATATATCTTGTTTTTAGTAAGGTTTTTGACACAGCTCCACATGGCATTCTCATAAGAAAACTAAGAAAAATGCAGTCTATAGACGAAATCACTATAAGGTGGGTACCCAACTGGTTGAAAAACTGTACTCAAAGAGTATTTATCAATTGTTTGCTATCAAACTGGGATAATGCATCTAGTGGGGTCCCTCAGGAGTCAGTCCTGGGTCTGGTACTAGTCAATATTTTCATTAATGACTTGGATAATGGAGTGGAGAGTATGCTTGTAAAATTTGTGGACAACACCGAGCTGGGAGGGATTGAAAGCACACTGGAGGACAAGATTAGAATTCAAAAAGACGTTGACAAATTATAGAACTGGTCTGAAATCAACAAGATGAAATTAAATAAAGACAAGAGCAAAGTACTTCACTTAGGACAGAAAAATCAAATGCATAACTACAAAATGGGAAATAACTGGCTAGGGGGTAGCACAGCTGAAAAGGTCCTGGGGTTATACTGGATCACCAACTGAATATGAGCCAACAACGTGATGCAGTTGCAAAAAAGGCTAATAGCATTCTGGAGTGTATTAACAGGAGTATTGTATGTAAGACGTGAGAGGTAACTGTCCTGCTCTACTGGGCATTCCTGAGGCCTCAGCTGGAGTACTGGGTCCAATTCTGGGCACCACATTTTAAGAAAGATGAGGATGAATTGGAGAGAGTCCAGAGAGCAACAAAAATGGTACAAGGTTTAGAAAACTTGACCTATGAGGAATGATTTAAAAAAAACTGGGCTCATTTAGTCTTAAGAAAAGATGACTGAGGCAGGGACCTGATGACAGTCTTCAAATATAATAAGGGCTGTTACAAAAAGGATCGTGATCAATTGTTCTCCATGTCAGCAGAAGGTAGGACAAGAAGTTAATGGGGTTTAATCAGCATCTATGGAGATTTAGATTAGATATTAGGAAAAACTTTCTAACTAAAAGGGTAGTTAAATTCTGGAATCGACTTCCAAAAGAAGTTGTGGAATTCCCACTGTTGGAGGTTTTTAAGAAACAGGATGGACAAACAACTGTCAGGGATGGTCTAGATTTATTTGGTCCTGCCTCAGAGCAAGGGGTTGGATTTGATGAACGTTTGATGTCCCTTCCATCTCTACAGTCACTTTGTTTCTCCTTATAATCCCCTTCTTAAGCTGACCTGTTCCTATGTCCAAGAAAGACTGAATGCAACTTCCTGCAGAGTTGTCAACACTGCACTAACGGAAATCGGGTGACAGAGGAAGGCTAGGCGAAAGTGAAATGAATAGTGTTGTTCCACATTCTCAAGCCAAGTGCACTCCCAGCTCGTGCCAGATGTCCACAATCTTCTCCCCACCCTTTAAGAGCCAGGACATTGCTTATCCTAAGGCAAAAAGGAGAGTGGGGTGTTGATACAGGGGGAGGCATGGGGTCTTCACAGCAGAATTCCATTACCTGCAGCAGGACCCGGCGCACATCAGCATCACTGTGATCTGCATTTAGCTGGCCCAGCAACAGCTCCGCGGAGAGCCTCTGGCCCACGAAGTTGGTGACCCGGTTGCCATCGTAGCCATTGAAGACCCCATAGAGATAGTAGTTGTTCTCACTCCTGCCAGAGAGGGTCAGGGTGGAGGGGTTAAGCGCGGGTGTGAGGTACAACGACAGGGACGGATAGCACCACTGTGAGCCTCTCCTAACAAGCCTTGTACACTCTAATTCTGCCCCATTTCTGACCCCTACTGTAAAAAGCCACACACCACTTCTGTCCTGCCTCTCCATCTGTGAGCTTCTATCTCCACCTGCAGCCCCCTTACCTGAATTTCAGCCAGTTATCCTCCCATGGGTGGCCTTCTGTCCCCTTACCATCTGCACTGTAGGAACGATTTGGAGCTGAGCCCACCCCAGACAGCTGGCAGAGGGGCAAGTCATCTGTCCAGCTTGGCTGCTGCTCCTGGGGAACAAAAACAGGAAAGATCCCATGTAGAATCCCAACTGGTTCAGAACTAGGGACACTGGGTTCTGCACAGGATGGAGCACCATCCTCCTACTTCATCACAGTCCTGAACGCAGCTACCCAGCCAGTGACCTCTTATTCCTTGCTGCCCCAGCGAAATTACTTAACACCACTCTCCCACTCTGAAGTTGAGAAGCCTGCAGCACTAGCTGCACCTCCAGCCCTCGCTAACAAGGAAACAGGACTGGAATGCACATCAGAATCTCGCACTCAAAAGAGCAGAGCATTAACTGCCCCAGATGAAGCCTGGTGTAATCTTTCATGCTTCTAGGGCAGGAGTACAGGTGAACTTGGGGAACAGACTGATCAGGTTTTGTGCTGCACACATCCAACCGCAGCCAGCAAAGGAACATGAAACAATCTACTGTTGTGAAGGTAAACAGTGAGGAACTCTTGGGGGCATAATTACTCCACCCTGCACACAGACAACTTTTCCCCCAAAAAACATTTCCTCCAGAAAGCTGCACAGTCACTTCCCAAAACCATCCCTTCAAAACACAGCGCACACCTCCCCACCCAAATCAGCTTTCCCATATACATGCCTCCTATAGACATCTGCTTCCCTGAACAGAAAGACACTGCTTCTAGGTGAGCACACACCACACATCCCTGAGCATGCAGGTAACCCCCCCACACACACACACACTCATATGCTGGCAGGGGTCTCACACCCCTCCCTAGAACCCTCACAGTCATCCAGCGGGGAGTATAATCCCCCTCACTCACCCCCTCCCTGTGCCCCTCAGACACCCAACAGCCACCCCCCTCCTCCCCTGTGTTCTCTCCACACCCCCACCCCCAGGCGGGGAGACAGGGTAGCCCCACCCCCTTGCCTGTGCCCCCCATAGACACCCCACCCCTCTGCCTGTACCCCCCATAGACACCCCACTCCCTACCTATGCCCCCATACACACCCCCTTGCCTGTGCCCCCATACACCCCCCACCCCCCCACCTATGCCTCCCATACACACCCCCTTGCCTGTGCCCCCATAGACACTCCACCCCCTGCTTGTGCTCCCCATACACACCCCCTTGTCTGTGCCCCCATAGACACCCCACTCCCCGCCTATGCCCCCATACACACCCCCTTGCCTGTGCTCCAATACACACCCCACCCCCCCACCTATGCCCCCCATAGACACCCCACTCCCCCGCCTGTGCCCCCCATAGACACCCCCTGCCTGTGCCCCCCATAGACACCCCACCCCCCCGCCTGTGCCCCCCATAGACACTCCTACCCCACAGCCCCGCGTGTGCCCCCAGCAGGGGAGTCACCTCCTCCCCACACAGCGCCGGGCCATTGCGGGGGGGAGCTCTCACTCACACTCTGCAGCAGGCTCCTCCTTTGCGCCGCCATCTTGCAGCAGCCGCAGAGACACGCCGGTCCCAGCCCCGCAGAGGGCGGAGGCGCCGAGAGCGGCGTCCTGGCCGGGCCAGGCCGGGCCGGCGGGTTTGGGGAGCGCGCAGCGCCGCCTGGCGGGCAGCGGGAGCGCCGCAGGGGCCGAGCTGGGGCGGGGGCGGCTGCCTGGTGCTGGTGGCCCGCCCGCCCGCAGCCTGGGGAGGGGTTTCCCTGAGCCTGCGGGCCCCGGGGGACTCACCCCCCTGGGCTGCCCCACCGTGCGCAGAGCGGCACCCCCGGAGCAGGATGTGGATTAGGGTTGCCCACTTTCTCGTGGCACAAAACTGAACCCTCTAGCCCCGCCCCTTCCCTGAGCGCCCCCCCCCCCCCGCCCAGCAAGGAGTTGGGCTGCGGGAGGGGGTGAGGACGAAGGGCTAGAAATGAGGGGTTCAGGGTATGGGAGGAGGGGGGGGGGCCTGGGGGGGGGCAGGGAGTTGGGGTATGGGGGGGACTCCAGCTGGGGGTGCGGGCTCTGGGGTGGGGCTGAGGATGAGGGGTTTGGGGTGCAAGAGGGGGCTCCAGGCTGAGGGAGTGGAGCTGAGGGATTTGGAATGCGGGAGGGGGTTGTATGTTGAGGCAGGGTGTTGGGTTGCAGGAGGGGTTATGGGCTTGGGGTGCAGGCTCTGGGCTGGGGCCAAGGGATGAGGGGTTTAGGGTGCAGGAGGGGGCTCTGGGTTTGCGGGGGCTCAGGGCTGCAGCAGGGGGTTGGGGCTTGGGGTTGGGGTGCGGGCTTACCTCTGGCAGCTCCCAATCAGAAGTGCAGCGGGGGGCTAAGACAGGCTTCCTGCCTGTTCTGACTCCGCGCTGCGCCTGAGAAGCGGCCAGCAGGTCCGGCTCCTAGGCGGGAGGGGGGCAGATGGTTCTGAGCGCTACTCTCACCCACAGACACTGCCCCGCAGCTCCCACTGGCCGTGGCTCCCCGTTTCCGGACAATGGGAGTGCAGAGTCGGTGCTTGGGGTGGGGGCAGCATGTGGAGCCCCGTTCCCCCCCCACACACACACACCTAGGAGCCAGACCTGCTGGCCACTTCCAGGGCGCAGCGGGGAGCCAGAAGAGGCAGGAACTAGCCTGCTTAGCTCTGCAGCACTGCTGACTGGACTTTTATCGGCCCAGTTGGTGGTGCTGACCAGAGCCGCCAGAGTCCCTTTTTGACCGGGCATTCTGGTCAAAAACCGGACACTTAGCAACCCTATGTGGCACGTGGCTTGGGCCCTGTGGCGTGGAGTCTGCCCGGCTGCCCTGGGGATCAGCTCCCTGCCCTCTGGGTTCTTAGCAGGGCCTCAGCCTCTGACCCAGCCCCCACCTTTCTCCAATGGGTCTGGACTTTCCCCGTCTGCCACACACCATCTCCGTGCCCTCTCCCTCTCCCCCCAGCACCCACCCAGCGCCTCTTCCTCTCCTTCCTCGCACCCTGAACACTCCCCTTGCTGGCCAGACAGGGCTATGTCTGCACTGCAGCCGGAGGGGCAATTCCCAGCCTGGACAGATGCACACATGCTAGCTCTCCTTGAGCCAGTGTCTAAAAACAGTGGTGTGGCCATGCTGGCACGGGTGGCGGCAGCTTTTAGGGCCTTACTACAATCCTGCTTGACTCCCTGGGCACGTACTGTGGGGTCTAACCTGAGGCACCGCCTGTGCTGAGGCTGAAATACTGGTTTTGGTGCTAGCTCAAGCTGAGCTAGTATGTACCCATCTATCCATGCTAGAAACACCCTCCCACCCATACTTACAGCGTGATTGCTCATACTTCCCTCTTCATGCGTCAATCGCACAGGGCTGGATAAGGCACAGGCCTCTAGCTCCTGGAGTCATGTGATTACACCAGAACCTCTGCTTTCATTTTCACTTAGCCCTCATGGTTCAGAAGAAAAGCTTGAAAATGTGACCTGAAAATCTGCCTGAACCTGAAACAATAGATTGGAGAGGTGTGATCTGCCCCAGGCATCTCAATGGACAAGCCCCACTGCTCTGGGGGCCCCTACAAACACCCCCCAACAGAGGTCTCTGTGTGCCAGCCAGGAAAAGAGTACAGCAGTCCCACCCCCAGAAGCAGATACTCCTGTCCTGTGGGGAAGTACTGAAGGGCCTCAGTACTGCCATTCTGCCTCTTCTCCTGGGAAAAGAGGGCCCTTTGCTTTTACTCTTCCGAGGGGAGAAAGGGACCTTGAGGGGAGGGGAGGGTGTCCCTCTGCTACCATCATTCTAAGTGGGGGGAAGGACCAGGGGGCAGAACCACGGTGGGCCTATGTCATGGTGTGATTAGGGTGCCTGAAATTGCCTTAATCTGTCCCTGCTCTCCAAAGCTCTTCTCCTCAGCCCCAGATCACAGCTGGTGCATCTAACAGGTCTTTAAGGAGGATCAGTTCTGATTAAGTTCAAAACCTTAGGTGTCATCTCTCAGCTGTGTTCTTAGCCCCTTTATGCTGCTGGAGTAGCCAGATCTCCTCCATTTAGAAAGCCCCTGGTGTAGAGGCAGCATGCTTCTGTTGTCCTCCTTTGCAGCACCCAGCATAGGGACGTGTTGGGGCTGAGCCCTGGGGTAGTAGAGGGCATGTCAGCAGCAGAAAGGGTGTGTGGAATGTCTGAACGCATAGGTGGCTGTGAGTATCCACTGTAAATTAGAGCAGCCCCTGGGGTGGCTCTAATTTACACCAGAAGCTCAGCTGGCTCCTGGATGAATTCAGGCACCACAAAACTGCCTTTGCACAACCTCTTCCCCTACGACTGGGCTGTGCTTCCTGCGAGGCACAGCTCAGAATCTGGGCCACAGTTGCTGAAGTCAGTGGAGTTACTCAGCAGTCTCTTATAACTGAGATCTTAATCTGGCCCTTGGTCAAGGCTAATCCTACCAAAGGAACCCAGTGAATGAATTTAGAGCAAGACAGCATAGTTTTTAAAAATTTTATATAATGATATACATGCACATGTACAGATAATTGGTTTTGGTCTTTTTCAAGAATGCGCCTGCATCTTTATAGGTGAGGGCAGCCTGGTTCAGGGATGCTGGGTTTTGTATAACATCTTTACGGGAACAGGAGGGGAGACGTAAGAATAATCCCATCGCTTAAATGAGGATTCAGATGCAGAGACCTCCACTTGTGTGACTGACACATTTTTGATATGAGTGATGGATGCACTGAAGGTTTCTCGGAACAGCAAACATTTCTCTGTGTGAATCAGTACCCAAGTGATCAGATGTGAAATTCTGCTCTTGTGTGGCAATGTCATGCTGGCCAGGGTGGGAGTTATCAAGGCTGGACACTCCAGCAGTCCCATAGTAGTCTTTTGTTTTGTAGAAAATATATGAGGTTCAGACACACAAAATTCTACTTTCAAAATAAACACCAGTGAATTAACTCAATGATTTTGAACTATGTCTATGAAATGTTGGGGGCCTGGCCAGCAGAGTCCAATCCCTCTTTGTGTTGGATCATATTAAAGAAGTTCTGTATTAAAATCACAAATGAGTTTGATTCCCCAGAGTTTAAATTCCAGGGTATTACTAATTAAGAGGTCTCTTGGTTTTTGGTACTGTTTCTCTTCCTGTATGTGTGAAACTTGCAAGCTGTTAATTGTGTTAGTACATTCTAAGACAGAGTCTATTCTCAAAGCAATTCACAGAGAGAGAGACTCAAAGCAATACTCTAACAACAGAAACAGCACCCAGAGACTCCCCACCCTTTTGTTGTATTAACAATTGTGATTAAAATAGAGATAGAGGATGTATGTGGATGGATGCTTGGTGTGGATAATAACTGAATGATCAGGGAGGTGCCAGCCTAAGAATCCAGTGTCCATCGCCTGAAGAAGCCGTCAAGTGGAAATAACCAGAGGACCCCCTGGAGGGCAGACTGGAATCCACCCAACAGCCTCAAGAATGGGAGAACCAAAGAACAAGATAACATCTTGGAGCCGTCAGGAATGTGCTATCTGCGATTGATTCAGCAACAGCATGATGAAGCAATTCCCATAGACTGGCATAGGAAGAAATTCCTATAAAAATAGACTCTAAAAAGTGAGAACTTTGGGGTCTGATTCTGCAAACCAACTTCCAGGAGCATCAGATGAGCATCTGACAAGGCCCTGCTCCCTCCTCATGTCCAGGCCACCTGGCCAGTGGCTTGGCATGAGCAACTCTAAGGCTGGTAACTATGATAACAACCTTGCAGAACCTGTGTGTGTGTGTGTGTGTTTGTATGAATGAATGTGTGAATAAATATGAGATTGAATGGAATGTTATAACTAGAACTAACTGCTTACTATGATTCTTTCTGTATTCACAATAAATGTGGTATTTTGCCTTTTTCCCTTTAATAAGATCCTGCTGGTTTTTATTTTATTGGTACAACATTTGTCCACTCTTGTCTTGTGCCTGATCACATCTGTTTCTTCCAAATATGTGGAGAGTTCCAATCCTTTTCCTTCAGACATGGTACACGATCCGTTGGCTGGAGGTTGAACCTAAACAAATTCAGACTGGAAATAAGGTGTACATTTTTAACAGAGAGGATAATTAGCCATTGGAACAATTTACCCAGAGCTGTGGTGGAGTCTCCATCACCGGCAATTTTAAAATTAAGATTGGATGGTTTTCTAAAAGATCAGCTCCCATTCAAACAGGAATTAATTCAAGGAAGTCCTATCACCTATGTTATATGGGAGGTCAGACTGCAAGATCACAGTGGTCCCTTCTATCTTTATAATCTATGAAGGACACAAGAATGTTCAATAATCCAAATGGAAATAGATACTGTGTTAGAATGATTTCTTAGAAAAAAGGTTAATATTGGCCTGGTAAGAGAATATAGTAAATTGAAGGTCCCAGTCCTGCAAACAGGTACACAGAGGCTTAGCTTTATGCACAAGCGTTGTCCCACTGACTATGGTAAGCCCATGTGTAAAGATAAGCACATTTGTAAGCGTTTTCAGGATCAGGGCTTGCATGTGCACACACATCAAATGGGGAAAATTATTTTAAAATAACATTTCTCTGGAACTTCAAAATCGCATGTAGAGCAGAATGTTTCTATTGGGTTTATATATTAAAAAGATGATGGGAGCTATCTATTTTAAAACACAACTGCATTGCAGCTATCACCTTTTCTGGATTGCAGCAGAAGCAGATGCTGATTTGATGATGCCTAGGGTCACAGTCCTATAATATGATGAGCATGGGTAGATTCCTGTGCCTGCAGAGAGCTCCACTGAAATCACTGAGGCTGTGTATGGGCCCAGGGATCTGTCCATATGCATCACATTGCAGGATTGGGGAATTAGGATTGCATTCTGCTTTATAACATGTACATGCAGCTCCCACTCAGGTTAACGGAATTGTGTGTATATGTTACAGCAGAATTTAATCCAGAGAGAGAAAGCACTGTCTAGAGGTTAAAGCAGACCTGCTTTAGTCCTAGAGTAAGTGATGAAGTGAGCTGTAGCTTCACATCGGATGAAGTGAGCTGTAGCTGACGAAAGCTTATGCTCAAATAAATTGGTTAGTCTCTAAGGTGCCACAAGTACTCCTTTTCTTTTTGCGAATACAGACTAACACGGCTGTTACTCTGAAACCAATCATCTAATAGTTACAGCCTTGCCAATCTGTAGTGACAAGCAACACGGCTGCTACTCTGAAACCTATCTTTTTTTTGGAGTGGGGGGGGTGTTCTTCCTTGCTTGCAGATCATCGAGGCTGAGGTTGGAGGAGAGAGCTACAGTTTTTTGGGAAGGCTGCAGGTTGGGTGGTGGAAGAGAAATGCTAGTCCAGCATAGCTGGGCCTGCTGCACTCATGCTAATCTTGGTCTTAACGCTGCAGAGCCATTCACAACCTGCGCATTGAAGAGGCAGGACCTAAAGCTATAACAGAGACTCTCCCCTCATCTCTCCCTTTCCCATCTTCAGCCTTCTTCCCGCAGGCTCAGCTGCCACACCTTTGCCGCCCCCTCCTGTCACTGACCAGCCACTGTAATAGTGGCTGCAGCACTACGTGTCTGGTCTATGAAGTGATTAATGAAGATGCTGCTGTGTAGTGCACTGGGCACTATACAGGAGTCAGCAGCTGGGCCTACAGGCATCCCCCCCTTTCCATGCAGGCTGGAAAAGGAGGGAAATGGAGAGGGAAGAGACAGACGTGTGAGAGAGAACTGGAGAGAGAAAAGATGACCCCTCCCTTTCCCGAACACACCCCAGGGGTTTAAAAAGGCAAAATGGAATAGCTTCCCCCGGAAGAAAGGCAGGGGTGGGCACAGAGCTGCCTCCACTCCATGTCTGTGTGTGCCCAAGAGAGACCAAAACAACAAAGATGATGATCCCATGAGGGTTCAGCCAATCTGGATTTTTTGAGTGGGTGGGTTTCGGTGTTGCCAGCAACTGTGATTTTATTGAGAGGCTCATGATATTTATTTATAATTATTTCACAGTCTCATGATATCTTAAAGCCCCAGCTCCTGGAGTCCTTGTGATCTCATGAAAATTTCAGCTTTCATTTTAAAATACAAGGCAGTTTCTAGCCTTCAGGGCCGCAGAGCAAAGCTTAAAAACATGGCCCCTAAAGGTCAAAAAACAGAAGGAAATTAAAAGATGCCAAAATGTCTAATTATTTGAAATCTCATGATTTTTAAGATAAGCTCATGGGTTTGGGGGAAGGGAGTAATTTTTTTGGAATACTTGGGGTCGGCAGTGCTGCAATGGCTCATGAGTTATTGGTTGACACTGAGTTTTTAATGGGCTCCGAAGGACATTTTTGCAACGTACTAACATCTCAAAAGCTAGGAGAGTAGAAAGAAGCCTTTCATCAAATGCAGCCTCCCACTTCAATGGGTGCACTGTACTAAACTCTTTTTGGACATGATTTTGAGTTGTAATCCAGGGGGACACAGATGACCCACAGCAGCACCCTAATCCTGGCCTGGTGTGGAGGTGAGGTGTTGGGGAGGGGAACTGGAGAGCAAGCCCACCCCACACACTCCACAGTGGTGGCTCCTGTCCCTGGGGCTAGGCCCAGCTCCCCAATCTGGATGTGGCAATCTGGTGCACAGGGTCACAGCACTACTCAAGTTTGGCCCAGCCAAACATGACAAAGTCATGACAAAGGGCATCTGGGTCAAATTTGAATGAGTGGCATTGCAACCTGGCTCACGGGTCACAGCACCACTCAGGTTTGGCAGCCTTGGTTTCAGGAGTTCTGTGGGTACAATTGAACCCAGGCTAAAGCCCCAAACAAAAATGGATCAGAAGATGGCTCTGCCTTTCCTGGCTACTCAGTATTGCCCTAACTAGAAGGAGGGTGTTGCAGGGGGAAGGAGGATGTCTCAGGGGATTGGGAAAAAAATGGTTACTTACTTTCTCGTAACTTGTTCTTCGAGATGTGTTGTTCACGTCCATTCCACATTAGGTGTGCGTGTGCCGCATGCATGAGCGTTGGAAACTTTTCCCCTTAGCTAAGGCCGCACCTGTCGGGGTTCACACCAACACGAGAACCTTTTCCACTTGCCATATAGGCCGCCCTGGCAGAGGGCTTTCTACTGCCAAGCAGAATCTGCTGCACGGGAAGGGAGCACTGGCTCTCCAGGGCATTTAGCCACAGAGCCTCCCTGCTGTCAGGTGCAGTGACTGCAGGTCGGGGTGGAGAAGCAGCCCGTCGTCCTGTGTAATGAGGTCCTGGTGTAGGGGCAGGACTACTGGGGCGTCCACCGACAGCTCTGGGAACGATGTGTACCAGTGTTGGCGGGCCCAGGCAGGGCCGGTGCAAAGTTGTTTCGCGCCTTAGGCGAAACTTCCACCTTGCGCCCGCCCCCCCCACCCCGGGAGCCCTGCAGCAGCTCCCTGCCCCCTCCATCCCCCCCGCCCTGAGGCGCTCGCCCTGCGGCAGCTCCCCTCAGCCCAGGGAGCCGTGTGCGGCAGCTCCCCGCCCCAACTCACCTCTGCTCCGCCTCCTCTCAGAGCACACCACCGCCGCCGCTTCTCCCGCCTCCCAGGCTTGCGGTGCCAATCAGCTGTTTGGCACGCAAGCCTGGGAGGGAGAGAAGCAGAGCGCAGCGGCGTGCTCAGGGGAGGAGGCGGAGCAGAGGTGAGCTGGGGCGGGGACCGGTTCCCCTGCGTCCCCCCCCTCAGTTCCTTGCTGCAGGCGGCCCTCCCCGCGCCCCAGCTCATCTCCGCTCCACCGCCTCCCCAGAGCGAGCTTTTGGCCGCCCCCAACCACTTGGCACCCTAGGCGACCGCCTAGTTCACCTAGTGGTTGCACCAGCCCTGGGCCCAGGCTGGGGTGATGAGGATCACCGCCACCCTGTCCCTGTGCACCTTGAGCAGGACCTTGTGCATGTGGTACGACCTGCTGAGGGAGTCCGCCAGCTCGTTCCGCACCCTCGGGAGATAGAACGCCTCGAGGTGAATCGCATGGGCTATGCAAAGGTCCCAGAGGAGGAGAGCCTTGCGACAGAGTGGCGAGGAACGAGCCCCGCCCTGTTTGTTTATATAAAACATGGCAGTAGCGCTGTCTGTCAGAACTGTCACGCTGTGACCACCCAGAGTGGTGTGAAAGGTCTGGCAGGCGAGACGAACCGCTCTGAGCTCCTTCACGTTGATATGGAGCGACCGCTCTGCCTCGGACCACAACCCCTGCGACATGAGGTCTCCCAGGTGAGCTCCCCATCCGTGGTCTGACGCGTCAGTCACCAGCGTCGGGTCCGGAAGTGGGGGAAGGCCACGGTACCAGCGCTGACACAGACGGTCCCGGCGGCACAAGCCCCACCGAGCCCAGAGCTAAGGGAGCTCAGTGTGAACGATGGGCTCAAGGGCATAACGGATCAGCCCTCTATGCCTGGCACCTTTGAGGCCGCAAAGGACCTCATCGAGCTATCGGCGGCGAGCCCCCTCCCGTATGGCACCCATGCCTCAGGCGCCATCGAGGGGTAAGCCGGCAATGGTGTGCCGCTCGAAAACACCGTCCCGGCACCGCTCCCGGAGTTGGTCCCGGTTGAGCTCCGACTCCGCAGACTCGCATTTGCCAGCGGCCCAGAAGGAGGTTGTGGCACCGGCAGCGGGTCGACGTGAAGAAGGACCAGGAAGGGCACACCGCTCTCCGGCACCGCCCAGAGACTGGCACTAAGCCAGGCTTTTGAAGGTGCTTGAGGACAGCGTACCAGACCAGTCATCAGATCCGTCCCTTTGTTTCCTGAACCGCCTGTCTCATTTCTCCCATGTGTGGTCCACCATTATGTTGGACCGTTGGGTCTTACACATGGTGCGAAACGGGTACTCGCTGCAGTTCATCTCCCTCCCCCCTCCCCAGCCCCCTTCCCCGTCCCTCTTCAGGGACCCCTCTCACGAGCATCTCCTAGAGGAGGAAGTCTGCTCGCTGCTACGGGTGGGGGCAGTAGAGGCGGTGCCTCACGGCCTAAGGGGAAAAGAGTTCTATTCCCGATACTTTCTCATCCCCAAGGCCAAAGGGGGCCTTCGCCCAATCCTAGACCTACGCAGGCTCAACAAATTCCTGGTCAAGGCCCTGCTCTTGTCGGTGCTCGGTGCCTTGGGAGGCACCAGCCTCCTGTGCGGGGAACGACCACGCTTTCCTTTAGGCTGTGCCGGGGGCCACACCGGGGAGGACGATCGGTGCTGGGGCCTAGCCTGGCGCTCTGGGGCCAACAGTTTACGGTGCTTCGCCACTGCCGGGTCTCCTGACGGCTCCGGGGCACTACGCACCGAGGAAGCCTGAGCCGGCGTTGGGCGCTCCGGGCCCGGCGGCTGCAATGCGGCCTCCATCAACAGTTGCTTTAGGCTAAAGTCTCTTTCTTTCCTTATCCTTGGCTTGAACGCCTTGCATATCCTACACCTTTCAGTTTGATGTCCGTCCCCCACGCAATGTAGACACGAGTCGTGGGGGTCACTAACTGGCATAGGTTTGCAGCACGTGGCGCAAGCCTTGAAGCTGTGGGCCTGCGGCATGCAGGGCTGGTGCTTGAGGCCTCCAAGCACCTAATCGCTTAAGTGTTCACAGTCTGAATGTAAACAAACTGATAACAGCTACTCTAAAGGCTAAAAGAAAAGGAGTACTTGTGGCACCTTAGAGACTAACAAATTTATTTGAGCATAAGCTTTCGTGAGCTACAGCTCACTTCATCGGATGCATTCAGTGGAAAATACAGTGGGGAGATTTATATACATAGAGAACATGAAACAATGGGTGTTACAATACACACTGTAACAAGAGTGATCAGGTAAGGTGAGCTATTACCAGCAGGAGAGCGGGGGGGGGGGAGAGACCTTTTGTAGTGATAATCAAGGTGGGCCATTTCCAGCAGTTGACAAGAATGTCTGAGGAACAGTGGGGGGTGGGAGGGAATAAACACGGGGAAATAGTTTTACTTTGTGTAATGACCCATCCACTCCCAGTCTTTATTCAAGCCTAAATTAATTGTATTCAGTTTCCAAATTAATTCCAATTCAGCAGTCTCTTGTTGGAGTCTGGTTTTGAAGTTTTTTTGTTGTAGAATTGCAACTTTTAGGTCAGGAGAGTGAGTTTGTGTGTGTGGTTTTTGGAGGGGGGGGTGAGAAAACCTGGATTTGTGCTGGAAATGGCCCACCTTGATTATCATACACATTGTAAAGAGAGTGGTCACTTTGGATGGGCTATTACCAGCAGGAGAGTGAGTTTGTATGTAGGGGGGGCGGAGGGTGAGAAAACCTGGATTTGTGCTGGAAATGGCCCAACTTGATTATCATACACATTGTAAGGAGAGTGATCACTTTAGATAAGCTATTACCAGCAGGAGAGTGGGGTGGGAGGAGGTATTGTTTCATGGTCTCTGTGTATATAATGTCTTCTGCAGTTTCCACAGTATGCATCCGATGAAGTGAGCTGTAGCTGACGAAAGCTTATGCTCAAATAAATTGGTTAGTCTCTAAGGTGCCACAAGTACTCCTTTTCTTTTTGCGAATACAGACTAACACGGCTGTTACTCTGAAACTTTTAGGTCTGTAATCGAGTGACCAAAGAGATTGAAGTGTTCTCCGACTGGTTTTTGAATGTTATAATTCTTGATGTCTGATTTGTGTCCATTTATTCTTTTACGTAGAGACTGTCCAGTCTGACCAATGTACATGGCAGAGGGGCGTTGCTGGCACATGATGGCATATATCACATTGGTGGATGTGCAGGTGAACGAGCCTCTGATAGTGTGGCTGATGTGATTAGGCCCTATGATGGTGTCCCCTGAATAGATATGTGGACACAGTTGGCAACGGGCTTTGTTGCAACGATAGTGGTTAGTGGTTCTGTTGTGTGGTGTGTGGTTGCAGGTGAGTATTTGCGTCAGGTTGGGGGGCTGTCGGTAAGCAAGGACTGGCCTGTGAGAGTGATGGGTCCAAGGTCTGTGAGAGTGATGGGTCGTCCTTCAGGATAGGTTGTAGATCCTTGATGATGCGTTGGAGAGGTTTTAGTTGGGGGCTGAAGGTGATGGCTAGTGGCGTTCTGTTATTTTCTTTGTTGGGCCTGTCCTGTAGTAGGTGACTTCTGGGTACTCTTCTGGCTCTGTCAATCTGTTTCTTCACTTCAGCAGGTGGGTATTGTACTTGTAAGAATGCTTGATAGAGATCTTGTAGATGTTTGTCTCTGTCTGAGGAGTTGGAGCAAATGCGGTTGTATCTTAGAGCTTGGCTGTAGACAATGGGTCATGTGGTGTGGTCTGGATGAAAGCAGGAGACAAGTAGGCAGGAATAGTGGTCAGCAGGTTTCCGATATAGGGTGGTGTTTATGCGACCATTGCTTATTAGCACCGTAGTGTCCAGGAAGTGGATCTCTTGTGTGGACTGGTCCAGGCTGAGGTTGATGGTGGGATGGAAATTGTTGAAATCATGGTGGAATTCCTCAAGGGCTTCTTTTCCATGGGTCCAGATGATGAAGATGTCATCAATGTAGCGCAAGTAGAGTAGGGGCGTTAGGGGACGAGAGCTGAGGAAGCGTTGTTCTATGTCAGCCATAAAAAAGTTGGCATACTGTGGGGCCATGCGGGTACCCATGGCAGTGCTGTTGATTTGAAGGTATACATTGTCCCCAAATGTGAAATAGTTATGGGTGAGGACAAAGTCACAAAGTTCAGCCACCAGGTTTGCCGTGACATTATCGGGGATACTGTTCCTGATGGCTTGTAGTCCATCTTTGTGTGGAATGTTGGTGTAGAGGACTTCTACATCTATAGTGGCCAGGATGGTGTTTTCAGGAAGATCACCGATGGATTGTAGTTTCCTCAGGAAGTCAGTGGTGTCTTGAAGATAGCTCGGAGTGCTGGTAGCATAGGGCCTGAGGAGGGAGTCTACACAGCCAGACAATCCTGCTGTCAGGGTGCCAATGCCTGAGATGATGGGGCGTCCAGGATTTCCAGGTTTATGGATCTTGGGTAGCAGATAGAATACCGCAGGTTGGGGTTCCAGGGGTGTGTCTGTGCAGATTTGTTCTTGTGCTTTTTCAGGGAGTTTCTTGAGCAAATGGTGTTTCTTGAGCAAAGGTTCCCCCTCCCCCCCCCGCTAATAGCTCACCTTAAGCGATCACTCTCCTTACAGTTTTCAGAGTAGCAGCCGTGTTAGTCTGTATTCGCAAAAAGAAAAGGAGTACTTGTGGCACCTTAGAGACTAACAAATTTATCTGAGCATAAGCTTTCGTGAGCTACAGCTCACTTCATTGGATGCATTACAGTGTGTAGGGAACACCCATTGTTTCATGTTCTCTATGTATATAAATCTCCCCAGTGTATTTTCCATTGAATGCATCCGATGAAGTGAGCTGTAGCTCACGAAAGCTTATGCTCAAATAAATTGGTTAGTCTCTAAGGTGCCACAAGTCCTCCTTTTCTTTTTGCGAATACAGACTAACACGGCTGCTACTCTAAAGGCTAAGGGACTGCTCGTCTACGAGAGAGAGAGAGGTTGTTCCAATGCCGCCATGGACGGTAAGAAGGAACTGGAGGGGGTTGGGCCGGCAGAGGTATATCTGCGGGGCGCAGTGGCGCCACTCGGGGGCCCGCCGGGAGCCACTAAGGGAAAAAGTTTCCGACGCTCGTGCGTGCAGCGTGCGCACGCCTAATGTGGAATGGACGTGAACAAGCACTCGAAGAAGAATGGAGTCTTTCACTACCAGGATCCCTGTGTTGATTGACCACAAGTTGGAGAGTGGGGTGGGATACATAGGACTCAGATACCATGACAATGGCCTCATTAGTGCAAGATAGACAGATGTGAGAAAAGTGTCATCTAAGGCTAGGCAGGGGATGGTACTTTGAGTATTATGCTTATCACATTGTGGCTATTGGAAATGAGACAGGTGTTTGTGGGAGGGTATCTATTGCTGAAGTCTACTGTAGCAGTGCCTGGTGATTTTTTTAATATTTAATGATATTTTTAAAATGTAGCGCCTGCTAGAAGCTAGAGCAATAGACAAATAATCTACAGCAATAAACTGTAGGGTAAAATAACCCCCAAATCCCCAGAATACGAAAGGGAAGAAAACCCAAGGCACCTCCATTATGGTTTGTTATTTTGAACATAATAACTTTATTGATAAGAGACACCAGTAGTTACCACCTTCACTTTGTTAACCACAAATATACAGGACGTAGTAAATACAGGTGCCAAGATGGCAGGGTTTATTGGAGTTGGTTTTGGAAAACATACTAGGTGGGGGAGGGAGTGGGGGGACACTCAGGATTGGACAGACACCCAAGGAACCTGTGTGCAGCAGGCCATTCTTTAGTCATCATATATATGTATTGCTTTATATTATACATCTTTTTATTTATATATAATATATATATACTATACACAGGCAGTAACGCTGCAGGGGAGGGGCAGGGAAACCCAACTGGAGTTGTCAATACCACAGAGGCAGTGAGATCGTCTGGAGAAATGGTTCGTACATGCCACACGGGGCGACTGAGCTAACCTCTGGGCCTCATTGTCTCCTAGTCTCTCCGGAAGCTGGAGTTAAGATTCCTAAAAGGACCCACCCATCTGTCCTGCATTCCCAGGGTCTCCCACATGCTTATAAGGGTACAGGGTGCTGGCAGTGTTAGGTGCAGAGACTTATTCCTAGGGAGCTGTCAGGAACAAGGGGTGGGGAGGGGAAGAGAACTGAACTGAGTTGGTGAATCGCATGTGTGCATGGGAGGGGAGCAACCTTGTGCCCAGGACTTGTCAGAACATTGGAGCTATAACCTCCTCTGGCACCTCCTGTTGTGAAACAGCCTCTAACTCAAGGTCCCCAAATGCTGTGTGTGCACATAGACAGGGGGCCAGAATTGTTCCCTCCCTTCCAGTAAGGAGCCTGCAACCCTGTTAAAAAGCCACCAACATCACAGAGGGAAATGCACCCTAATCATTCTACTACTCAGAGACCCTTGTCCTCATTTCTCTGTCTGCCCCAGTCCCTCATTTATCAGGGCTGAGGATGTTACACTGAAAAGAGTTCGCTGCTCCCGCCAGGCAAAAGCAAAGCCAGGAACTGAGCCACCAGAGTGGGCGAACCCTCTAGGAACCACTGCAAGCTCCTGCTTGCCATGCAGACGTCTACCGACGGACAGAGAACAGAAGTAGAGGGACAGAGAGATGGGGAATAACCTGAGACAGGAGCAGACTGGTTCTTCATCTGCCTGGGAGACGCCTGCCCTGACAGGGGAGGTAATGAGTCTTCCATCGCAGACTCTAAGAAAAGGAGGACTTGTGGCACCTTAGAGGCTAACAAATTTATCTGAGCATAAGCTTTCATGAGCTACAGCTCACTTCATCAGAATGCAGCTGTGGCTCACAAAAGCTTATGCTCAAATAAATTTGTTAGTCTCTAAGGTGCCACAAGTCATCCTTTTCTTTTTGCAGATACAGACTAACATGGCTGCTACTCTGTGACCAGCTCTAGATGACTTTAGGGACCCTCCTGGCTGTGATGGGAGAGGGGACATTAAAATAGTCCCATGGTACAAACCAAAATAAAAACATCCCCTCCCCACGGGCAGAACCCTCTCTGATGAAGTGGGGGATGGCTGCTGGGTCTCAGAGATTCATTCCAAAAGATATGCTGGGGTTTTACCCTGAGACACCAGTTGTTTATAATTCCTCTGCCTCCCCACACAACCCTCCCCAACTCCGTCATTCTCTCTTCACTCCAGGGGGAGAGACCACTTGGAGAAAGCTCTCTCTGACACGGATTACGAAGAACACCTCTTGATAAAGTCCCCCCTCTTCCCAAACCTAAATATTAGACTACCCCAACAGAAGAGAAGCTTGGCAGATGGGAACCCTTCCCCACCAAACCTCCTATTTACAGTATTGCTTTTGCTCAGGACCATGGAGTGAGAGACTTGCCCAGCTCCTCTTTGTGCTTCAGCTGTGACAGGACCTATCATTTCCTTCCCCTCACCTCCACTAGCTGCTAGCCATGTGCCACGTACAGCAAGACACTGGGAGAGGCGCCAATGGGGAGGCCTGTAAACAATATACACACACATACACACACAGGCACATAGATCACGCAACAGCTGGAGTCTCAGCTCCCTCCGGTAACAGCTCCTCCTCTTTTTAGTGCCCAAATGTGGAAGTTCCATAGGCAGCTCTGAGAAACAGCCCTTTAAAGATAGGTTTCAGAATAGCAGCCATGTTAGTCTGTACTCGCAAAAAGAAAAGGAGTACTTGTGGCACCTTAGAGACTAACAAATTTATTTGAGCATAAGCTTTCATGAGCTACGTGCATGCATCCGATACATACATACATCCGATGAAGTGAGCTGTAGCTCACGAAAGCTTATGTTCAAATAAATTTGTTAGTCTCTAAGGTGCCACAAAGTACTCCTTTTCTTTTTCCTTTAAAGATAGACACTGCAGATAAAAACAGCTGTATAATTGTGTACAAAGGAGGGGATTCCTCACTAGACAGTTCCTCCACCCATTTTGGGGCTGCGTCTCCCTATTTCTCCTATCCTTCATTTGGCGAGAGGTGTGTGGCAAGGGAGGGAGCTAGTAACCTAGAACAGTGGTTTTCAACCTTTTTTCATTTGCGGACCCCTAAAAATTTTCTTAATGGCAGTGCAGACCTCTTTGGAAATCTTAAACATATTCTGTGGACCTCCAGGGGTCCATGGACACCAGGTTGAAAACCACTGACCTAGATGTTTTGCCCTGCCCTCCTGGCAACCCAAGTTCAATTCCCAAGCCTGGCAGGAACTAGGAGTCCTAACAGTAAGTGCTCTACACTGCCACCTAGCACACCTGTGTTCCATCCTTGATCTCTCAGTTCCTCAAGGTGCTCAGGAGAGTGGCCCCATGGTTAGTGTTCTGTACTATCATATTACCCTGGTTCTGCTCCTGATCCTTCCATCCGAGGGCCAGCAGGGGCTGCGAGCTCTGCCCAGCTCAAGCGTGGTAGCCTAGGAGTTAATATTCTACACACCCACATGAGATACCTAGCTTTGGTTCCTGGCCTCATTTTCTTAGCGCTTGTCTACATGAGGAAATTGACCAGAATAGCTATTGTGGAATAGCTCCCACTGTGGACACTCTATTCTAGAATAAAAGTCACTTGTAGTCCAGAATAATTAGTGTACTTCCAAAGCTGAGTAAGGATTCTAGGATAAAAAAAAAACATTTTATTCCAGAGCATAGTGTCCACACAGGGAGCTATCCCGGAATAACTGTTCTAGTCGATTTCCCGGTGTAGACAAGCCCTTAGGCTGCCAGGAGCTAGGGACTGAGGATGGAGCACTGACGTCTCTGAAGAGCTGTAAGATACACAAAGACCGAGTTTCAGTGGGAAGAGAGTGCAGCATGGCCAGGTTTTGCAAGAGCAGGGGGAGATACTCCCCATTCAGCTCACTTAGCAGAGCTGCTGTTTAAAGACCCCTCTTAGGTTCCCTGATCCAGTCTCAGTCAGGATAACTGGGGCACACACAAGAGCCCAGCTGCTGGGACCCTACTCACTGGTTACACCCACCCTAAGAATGTCTAGACGCCAGCTGGCAGAAAAGCAGCAGTATTTCTTTCCAGCAGGGCGGGAACCTCCATTGAGAGTTCTGCCCTGTTTCTCTGGGCTCCAGAGAGAGTGGCACAGATGCCCGGGATAATCTGTCTAGGAGCACAGAGAGGCTGGAATCTCTTTCACTCCATCAGAGATGTAGATTCAACAGGACTACAGAAATTAAATTCATCCGCTTGTCCCTTTCGTCCTGCACCTTTATTCTGGGCAAAGGCCACAGGGCTCCCAGAGTTGGCTGGCAAAGTTCCCCATCAACTGGTGTGAAGCTGGCTTTTCCCCAAATCAGCCCAGTGACTTCCTCCTCATTCCGTGCTTAGCCAGTTGTGATCCCTGAGCGGGAAGAGCAGGGGACTGAATGGAGTTCTCAGGAGTTTCTCTTAAGACATCTTCCCCACCCTGAGCGTGCAGCTTGGTTCTGGTTCTCCCTAGAGGATCACAGTGTTAACCTCAGAAGGGTGCTTACATGGGGATGGGGAAGCACCTCCAATCCAACTGTCTGGGGAAAGAGGGATTCTCATTGCATAGCTCATCCTGTCCAGTCCTGATTATTCTCTTGGTTTAAAATCTATCAACATCTTTGTAGCTTTTGATGGTGCCTGCAAAACTCCGCCCCCAAGCATTTTGTCTCTCAACCCCCCGTCCCTCACCCTCAACACCACTCCTCCCTACACCCCTGAAGATAAACTACCAACAACTTCCCATACAGCCTTGTATTGCTGAGGGGGCAAAACCCCATGAGGCAAAGGGGTTATGACCTGCCCCGATGCTTGCACATCCCCCCACCCTTGCACGCCTGCATGCTTGCTCTGACCTCTCCCTCCCTCACACACTCCTCCCCCATATCCAACTCTCCCTCCCACCCACACAGACAGACACACGCATCCGCTCCAACACTGTAGGTGCCACCTTCTCCCCCTGCCCCCCAGAGCCGCTTGAGCAGTCCCCGTTATCTCCCCCTCTTAGGCCTCTGCTACCTGTGCTGGTGCCCTTGTCACCCTCCCCTGCCCACCAAAAGGCTGAGCTGGATTCTTGCCCAAAGCTGCTGCTCACTCCCAGGTTGCCAGGGGAGCTTTTGCTGTGACAGGGACAGGGACAGACTTGGGAATACGCAGTTTGGGTCTGGTGGACAATTCAGAGGGAGGGAGGAGCAGTTAGGGCTTTTTTTTTCCTTTTAAAAAAACAATAAATAAAAACAAATGGCCCCAGGCTGGAGCATGGCCAAGGGCCACCTGTTGCGCTGGGATGCGCCTGTCTGTTTTGTGCCGCAGCCTCCCGCCGGCAGAGGGAAGGGGGCAGAGGGGAGGGGCATGGGAAGGGGCACCGGTGTAGCTCAGTAGTTCTGTGTTTGGGTTTGGTACCCCTGTGTCTCAGCGTCAAAAGCGTCTACAGGAGGGGGCTGCTGGTACGTCCCCACCGTGTCTGTGGCATCGTCCTCGTTCGTGTAAGGGGTGTAAGGCAGGCCGGAGTCCTGGCTTGGGTCCGTGTAGTCCTGGGAGAAGAGGGCTGAGTCGGCACCAATCCGGTAGCGCTGGTATGCCAGAAACGCCTGGCCCACCTTTAAGGGAGGATGAGGGGAGATGGGAAGCAGAGAGAGAAAGAGGCAGGAGAAAGGGAAGGAACACGCCGAGGAGGAGAGACAAACAAAAGCCAAGTTAGTAGTGGTTAAGGATTAGTGCACAAGGCATGACTGGAAATCACTGGTTAAACACACCCAAGTGCAAGAAGAGTTAGTGTGCCCCATGGAGAGCGTGAGCCCAGGACAAGAGAGAGAGCGCACAAGTGTGCCACCCACTGCTTGCACTTGCTTTGCCCACGCCCACAGCAGTTGCTGGGTCCATCCTGCCCAGCGACAGGGTTCACATTGTGAAGGCATAGACGGATATACATGGATAACGTCCCCCCCGAGCCAGGTGATCTGCTTCACGTCCACCTCAGAGGTCTCGCTCCTTTGGGCTGGATCTGTGACTCATTTCACCTCAGACCCTACTGGGGCTCCAGACCGACCAGCCAGAGGAAAGGGATGGACATGAGGTAGCGGCTGTTCCCATTAACCCTTTCACTGCTAGTCATCCACTGAGCAACCCGCTATGGTGCCAAAAAAAAAAAAATCACAGACCTTGCGGGGGAAGGGGGGTGGGAAGCAGAGGCCTTCTAGAATAGGTCCAGCCTTGTTCCTGCTCCCCGTCTCTGACATTGCTTTTGGAACGCTCTTTGGTGTGACAAGATCATTGGGGCTGGCGCTCAGGGAGGGTCAGGGACCAGAGAGCTGCCTTCCCCCAGTGTCCCAGACATGTCTGAATGGTCCAGCTACCCAGGGACCATCCCAGCATAGTGAGTGAAAGGAGCAGAGGAGTGAGAGGAAGTGGAGATGGGAAGAAGGGATTGTGGTGCGGGGAGCCCTGCCCGGCTAAAATATTAAGACTGAGCAGATGCCAATAGAAAGAGATACAGGTGTTATTGAGCGTTAGTCAGGTGCAGGGAAGTGGAGGAGGAGAGGTGGGTCACTTCCTTCCAACTCCCCAAAGGACAATTAACGTCCCATCCCAGTTCCAAGGCACATCGTTTCTCTCTCTCCCCACCATGTCAGCTGCACTGACATGGCAACGTGCCTCTGTATTCTCAGCCCCTGCCTCCCACCCCGATCCTGGGAGTTGGAATCATCTGCACTCCAACAACCTCCTCCCCTATGCACACCCCTTCTCCGACAAGGCCCTGAGGGAATGGCGCTAAGCGCCCCCTGGGGAATGGCACTAGGGCAGCGGTGCGGGGGAGCTAGGGAAGAGAGTATTGTATTCTTCCTGAAAGCTAATGTGTCTGAGTCTCCGGAAAGCCAGAAATGTCAGGAGGCCCTGTGAGGAGAGAGCGGGAGGGGATAGGGAGAAGAGTCAATGAGGGAGACAACCAAACAAAGTAACGTGACTGAAATAAAAACCCCAACAGACACCATTAGACTCCCCTTCCTCCAGCCAAACAGAGAGAGGAGCTGGACACACGCCTTCCTCCTCAGGCCTTTCATCTCACATCCCTCTCTTCCTGTGGCTGAGGAACCCTGGTCCGTGGGGAGAGCCCTGCAGTACCACTCATTGGGTACGTCTGCACTGGAGCTGGAGGCATCATTTCCAGCTCCAGCGGACGTACAGGCACTAGCTTTGATTGAGCTTGCGTGCTAAAAATAGCCACGTAGCCGTTGTGGTGCTGGCAGTGGGATGGACTAGCTCTCTGAGTATGATCCTGCCTGGATCCTAGGTACTTACTCAGGTGGCTAGCCCATCTTGCCATGGCAACACTTCTATTTTTAGTGCCCTAACTTGATCAAAACTAGCATGGGTACATCTGCCTGAGCTGGAAATTACATCTCCCACTCCAGTGTGGACACACCCAGACAAAGTTTGGGAGGATGTGGCAGGTGTTGCTCTCCTTTGCCGCATTTCTCAGGAGGTGAAGATGCCGCCTCCACAGCTCTTCCAGCCCCTGATTTCCCACCCCCACTGACAGCCCCATCTGGACTAGAACTACAAAGAAACGTCTAGTAAGAGGAGCAGGTTCTGGTTGAGTGGGATGGCAGCTATGCCACTGGCATGATCTTATCATCTGCGTACCACACATTTACATTCCTAGGAGTGTGCTGGCCGCTATTTTGTGTGGCAGGGGTGACACAGTATCTCACAAAAGACAGACACGCTGTGCTCTCCTGTGCAGACTTTACTTATGTTCTTTCTTGTTTTTTTCCATCTCTTAATTTCAAATAAAAGTCACATAGACTGAAAGTACAAGGAGGCTCTTTGTGTATGGAAAAAACCCAATTGGTTACATTGAAATGGAGCCCCAAAATCTGGACAAGTAGAGAAATTCCCTGGTGCGGGTTGGGGGATAAAAAGGGAAGGGAAAGGAAGCTCTGGGGAGGATCCAAACAAATTCCACCATTTTCTTCCTACCAAATGAACTAGGAATGCCAGCATGGGGGCAAACCAGATACAGACAGGAGGAAGACCATATGCTGTGCTACAGGATGTTAACAACCATCCCCTCCCCCAACACAGTTGCTGAAGCCCCTCCTGAGGTCAGTAATGCTAGCCACTCATCCTGGAAAGAGAAACAGACTCTTTGTATGGTACTTATACGCCCCCACTGCCAGAGTATCTGAGCACCTCAGAGTTTCAACTCTATTTATCCTCACAACACCTCGGTGAAGTAGGGCAGCACTATTATCTCCATTTTACGGACAGGGAACTGTGGCACAGGGAGGTTAAGTGGTTTGCCCAAAGTCACACAGGAAGTCTGTGGCAGAACAGGGACTTGAACCCAGCTCTCCTGAGTCCTAGGCTAATGCCCTACCCATTGGACCATCCTCCATTTCTTCTACTGGGCCTCTCCCAGAAGCCACTTTCGTTTCTGTTCCATTGGAAATGCAGGAGTCAGCCCTAGCCAGGGGACCTTTCATCTACAGAGGGCTGGGCTAACCCTAAGTGGGGTTAGAACCGCTATGCAGGGGAGCCCTGATCCATGGGCTCTAATCAGAGTCCCAGCTGCTTTACTCACCCAGGTGAAGATGGAGAAGAAAGAGAAGGTGATCGCTGCTCGAGCTGCATCTGCCCCTTCATTCAGCGGGTTGTTCTCGTGCTTTGAAACTTGCCACTGGTTGGCCAGGAAGCAGAAGCCAACAAACCAGAGGAATGCCCAAAAGGCTGGGAAAGGACAGCATTAAAATAAGACAGAGAAGAGGGGTAGGGTAGGGGTAAACAGTAAATATATTATATTTCTCCAGCAAATTTATATCCTGCAAGATCCTCAAGTGTTTTTACAGAGTACAGTAACTCCTCACTTAAAGTCGTCCTGGTTAACATTGTTTTGTTGTTACGTTGCGGATCAAGTAGGGAACATGCTAGTTTAAAGTTGCGCAACGCTCCTTTATAACGTCGTTTGGCAGCCCCCTACTTTGTCCACTGCTTCCAGGAAGAAGCAGCCCGTTGCAGCTAGTTGGTTGGCCTTGGAACCCGGGGGGGGCTGGCAGCCCCCGTATCAGCTCCCTGCTCCCCTAAGTTCCCTGTGCGGCAGCGGCCCAGCAGGCTGTCAATTGCCAGCAGTTCAGCTGTTCCTCCCCCACTGCTGTGTGCTGCTCCTGCCCTCTGCCTTGGAGCTGTTCCCCGGAGCCTCCTACTTGCTGTGCAAGGGTGGGGGAGAAGAGGGGGGCTAATTCAGGGTGTCCCCTTCCCCCCTGCTCCGGCACCCCACTTACCCCATTTCCCTGGGGGGGGGGACATGACAGGGCTCAGGACGGAGTGAGCTTCCTGGCAGTAGCTTCTTTCTCAACTTGCTGATCTACCTAAAAAGGCAATGTACTTAGAGTGGGGTCAGCATATTTAAAGGGACCTTGTGCATCTCTCTCTCTCACACACACAGGGTGTGTGTGTCTCTGTCTGCTATGATGTCTCCCCTCCCTCCATTCGTGCAGCCTTGTAGAGTGTGAGGCTACATTAACAACGTGTTAATCCCTGAGGCCTCAGCTGATTCCTAGTTCATCATTTAGCAGTAAGGCATTCCCTGGGAAATATCCCACCCTCTGATGTCACCACCTCAACCAAGCTTCATAATCATCATCGTTGTGTACAGTATTAAATTGTTTGTTTAAAACTTATACTGTCTGTGTGTGTGTGTGTGTATATAATCTTTTGTCTGGTGAAAAAAATTTCCCTGGAACCTAACCCCCCCTATTTCCATTAATTCTTATGGGGAAATTGGATTAGCTTAACATTGTTTCGCTTAAAGTCACATTTTTCAGTAACATAACTACAATGTTAAGCAAGGAGTTACTGTAGGCCAAATTCTGATTGTGCAGTCCCAATAAACTCAGTGGAGCGGCATAGCTGTAACTGGGGGCAGAGCTGTCACTCTGGGGTGTGCATTAAGATATGGTGTGGTACCAACGTTTTATCGGCATGAGCTTGAAAGGGTAACATGATTCTCAAATGGCACCGTGAGTGAGTTCTGCAGGGCCTCCCAAATGAGGAGAGATCACCCACTTCTGAAATGCAGCCCTTCTGTACCAGTTACGCTACATAATATGGTCCTGGAAGGACAAGTGAAGAGCAGTTTCTTCACAACAAGCTGCAAAAGAATTGTAGACAGCCAGACTGAAATTACACAGTGACTGGAATTTGGGCAGGACACCAGGGCTAATGCCCTTACACTTATAAAAAGTGCCATGGGCTCTATAATACAACTACATGATGACCGACAGGCCCTCCATTTTACTTCTCTTCCAAAAGATGGGCGATACAGACTGGTAATACACAGAATAACAGTGTTCCCGCTTGAGGGACTGGAGAATGAAAAAAGAGAGCAAGAGAGCAGTAGCATTTTGATGGAGGAAAACACCTGGATCACGGCTCCCTTGGGAAGGGATGATAAATGAGCAGGATCAGAGTCGTAAGGGAAGGGGAAAGGAGTGTGCATGATCCACATTGGAGCATCAGGGGTGTGGAAAAGGGGCTGGCCTGGGGTCCCTGGCAGGAACAGAATTGATGCATTTACCCCCTTTCTGAAGTACGACGTATTTGGGAGAAATAAGAAGGATGTTTGTTCTGCTGTACTGCACTCAGTTTCTCTAACACACTCCCTTCCGCTTCTCTTCTCTGCATCTCGCTGTTTGTCATTTATATAGCACTATCGCTGTGCCCTGGCTAGACAATGTGCAACTTTTGCTAAACAAGCAAAAAGACCCTTGATGGGCTTGCACACTTAAAAGACAAAAGAGGTACAGAAGAGTGAACAGACACTGGGCCTGATCCTCCCTGCACAACAGTTTTCCAGTGGGGTAACTCCACTGGTGTCAGTGGAGATACTCCTGACTTGAGCTGATGGGAGTTCAAAATCAGGCCTGCAGAACAGGGGTGGATGTCACGTTGGGAAGGCTCTGCAGAACAAGTGATTGTGTATTTTACTTTAAGGGCGAGAGGGAACAGTCTCAGTGCACGTTCTTGGGAAGCTGTTCCAGGTGTCTTGGGGCTGCAAAAGAAGGGATGAAATTGGGAGTGAATGAGCCGGACAAAGGGAGTAGTGAGGAGTGAAATGTCAGCATGAAGGAGATCATGTGTGGGGACATCGGAGGAGACGAGGACAGATAAGTGAGGGAGTAGAGTACAGGAAAATGTTGAAAGAGAGATGAGGAAACTTGGTGCAGAAGGTGATGCAAAGCAGGACAGCGATTCGGAGACATGGTGTGACAGAAGACGACTTTCCTTGTGACACCCACCACTCACTGAAGCTTCCAGCTGAAGTACCAGGAACACAGGTGCCTCTCTGCAGCTCCACCAAATTAGGGACCATGAGAAGCAGAATGTAAGTTAGAACAGCCCTGGGTGCCAGGAGCTGGGCAGGGGCCAGCAATGCCTCAGAACATGCACAGTACAAAAGTGTCTTAAAGGGAATTTACAGTCAGACTATTTAAATTCTGTGGGTTTTTTGGGGGAGGATGGGGTGGGTTCTCATTTGATTCAAACACCTGGCACTGGAAAGAAAAACCTCAGTTACAAGCTGCGTCACCCTCTACTCCTTCAAATAAGGGCCTAGAAAGATCCTACCTGTTTTCTGGTCTTCACAGAATCATAGAATATCAGGGTTGGAAGGGACCTCAGGAGGTCATCTAGTCCAACCCCCTGCTCAAAGCAGGACCAATCCTCAATTTTTGCCCCAGATTCCTAAATGGCCCCCTCAGAACCCTGGGTTTAGCAGACCAATGCTCAAACCACTGAGCTATCTCCTCCCCCTCCAAGGAGACCTCCAGCAAAAACCAGGGAAAATGAGACTTGATATTTCTAAAGGAAAAAATAAGGGCAAAAAGGCATCCTTTCAAGCTGTTTTTATGCATCATACAGAATTAAAATAAAGGAGCATAAACCAGATGTTCCTTTCCTTTGCAGGTCATTTTTAAGGCTTGCCATTTTTAATCACAGGAATGCAATTTGCACATATGTTCACATCTCCCACACTGTGTGAGGAATGCTTGAGCTGCCTGTGGTGTCATTATCCCATCATCGAATCATAAGGCAGCAGCAGAGGCCAGAGAGAGGTCAAAGAGAGACAGGGCTAAGAGGAAGAGGATGAGATGAAGGTGGGGAAAAAAGATGATGAGTTAAGAGGAAGGAGAGGATGGGGATAGGAGGAGGAAAGAGAAGGAAAGACGAGACAGGGAGAGAAGAGGAAAAAAGAGGAGTGGGTGTAAGAAGGGGGAAGAAGGTTGGAGGACAAAGAAGAGAAGAGGATAACGAAGGTGAGGGGGCATAAGGAAGGAGACCAGTCAAAGAGCTCCTGTTCCATGGATGTCTGGCCAGTTGGCTTATGAAATAAGACAGGCTCCTTCCCTCAGCTCAGCTCCCTGAGGAGACGGGTTCCATGCCAACCAGCCAGGAAGCTCACCAGAGACGCCGATGTCCGAGAGCACTGCCTTCTTGCGGTCCTTGACGCTGCTTATCTGTGGGAAATAGACATCCAGAGCCAGATAGAGAAGGCAGCTGAGGAAAGCGAGGACGCCCACGGTGATGCCGTAGTTGCAGGCATTGTGGTTGCGGTTGAAGATACAGTGCTCCTCCATCTCATCGGGGCGGTTCAGGTAACCTTCATTCACAATGGAGCCGAAGACAACAATAGAGAACACCTGAGGAGAGGGAGGCAGGAGGAAGGTGAGGACCATGCCTGCCTCCAGACCACCAGGCGACTAGTACAGTGGAGAAGAGGTCTCCTGAGACTAGCTGGCCCTCATATGCCTTCTCTGTCTGAGCTGCGAGCCTGTCTTGTTAGCTTGTTTGGGCTACACTGAAAAAATATTGGGTCACTTAGATCCAAAACTGATTTGGAAGAGGCAGGGTTTACTCAACAAACCGAAAACCTGAAAACATTTTGTTGGGTCAAATGCAATTTTGAACATCAACATGAAACAATATTTGGAAAACAATGTGTTGATTCCAAATGAAATGGTTCATTTTGACATTTCCAAAATTTTTATTTTAAGGGGTTTTTTTTTTGGTAAAAACTATTTGCTGAATTGGACATGAACTCAGATAGTTTTGGTACCCCCCAAAATGCACTTGTCTGTGAATTTACTATTTGCTAAAAAAGTTTTTGCCCAGCTCTAGTTTGGACAATTGCTGAGGGGAAGATTACCTTACTTTATTTCTAAGAATTGCCTCATAATAGGATATTCTTAACTTATATTTTTATTTTTTATTTTATTATTTTTATTATTATTATTATGTTTTACATATTTAAGACCAATTGCAATAGGCCATTCTCCATCTGAAATCAGCGTGTCCACACACAGGCTAGCACCAGACTAAGGAAAAGGGTGAACTGGTACCGGTTTCATTTCTTCCGTTTTAGTTCTTGGGTAGACAAGCTCTGAGGGTTGGTCCACACTTGAAAGTTATATTGGCATAGCTACATCTCTCTCGGGTGGAAAAATCCACCCCCCTCAGAAACATAGTTAAGCCAACCTAAGTCCCGGTATAGACAGCACTAGGTTGATAGAACAATTCTCCCATCAACCTAGCTACTGCCTCTCAGGGAGGATTTACTACAGATGGCAGTGTCTTCACTGAACTGAACTGCAGCATTGTAAGTGTAGACAAGCCCTAAATCCTCTATAGGCAGTCATTCACCCTCCCACTCCATCCTCCACCCACCAGTTCTCTCCAGATGGCTTTTCCTTTTATTCATTGTTCCCTCCCCCCATTTATTCACTTACTTTATCTGTCCAACTTCTACTCCTGTTCTCTCTTCCCCATTCACCCTCTCACTATCCACTACTCTGCATTCTCTACTTATCTGTTCTCCTAACAATCCTTCTATCCACACCTCCTTATCCTTTCTATCCATCTACTCTGTTCACTACATCCTTCCCTCTGTCCAACACATAACACTAACTATCCTGTCTATGAATATTCTCATTCTATCTATTCAGCCACTGACTGATCCACTCTCTTCTTAGCTGTGGATTTTGCAGGCATTTCCAGGCCAGAGCACAGTGGCCCATGGAGAATCACGTAACACCCTAAATGCACATGCAATATATTCACCTCTGGTACCCCCAAAATCACAGCCCAGCCTGCTCCATGTGTATCAGATCACTAACCCAGCTGACAGCCCAGAGAAGGAGTGCAGAGCTAGTGGCAGTGGAGGCTTCTCAGCTTTGAAACCGGCCCTCATTGTCAGCCCACCACCACTCTGGTAGACTGACAGTCAGAGCACAGTGCAGCGAGACTCATCTATTTCCCTAAGCATTCGACTTGATAGGGGGCCAGAATGGGGTGACTTGAATGGATGGGCACAGTTGGGCTGGCAATTGTTGCTGCCTATGATAGGCACCAGCCTTGGGGTTTTTCCTGTTATGTAAATATGCCTAGAGGCTGCGGGGCTGGGCATGTAATAAATCATCATATAAATAAATAATGGCTTGGGAGAATCCACATTTGGCAGCCTTCAGAATGGAGGGTAGGGCCCACCTAACCCATGGCAGTTAATCCTGCACATGAACAGTGAAGGTGGCTTATCTAGCAACCCATTGGGACAGGTCCTACATTTGCCTGATTTCATGATAAAGTAATGATATAAATGTTTATTTAGATCATTAAGTAAATGCAACTTCCCCCCACCCCAAATATCCCTGCATTAACTCAGCACTCAAGTTTCACAGCTAAAATGTCAGAAATGCCAAAAAGTTACAGGGATACCAACATAAAAAATATGACACTCTGGCTGATAGTATTGGGCCTGATTCACCAAACCTGCCAGCCATGTAAATCAGGAGTTACCACGCTGAAGTCAGTGGAGTTACGCTGCATTAAGCAAGAGGCGATTTGGGCTGTTGGTACCTGTCACTAATAATGGCTAATGTTGCTGTAACAAGATGACTAGAGAAAAAATATGGCATATTTTCAGCTTGCTTGCATCGTGCACTTTGGGTATAATCACTTTCCCTGTGTCGTAGCATTATTTATTATTTGTGAGTTTAGGGGCCCCAACAGAGATCAGGACCCCACTGCCACAGGGGCGGCATATACGCATGGTAATAGACAGCGCCTTTCCCAAAGAGCTTACAATCTCAACAGACAAGACAAAGGAAGGATTATCCCCATTTTACAGATGGAGAACTGAAGTGCCAAGAGCTGAAGTGGCTTGCCTGTGGCCATACAGGGAGTCTGTTACAGGCCAAGGAATTAAATCCTGATCTCCCAAGTGCCAGCCCAGCACCTTAACCACAAGGCTATCCTTCCGCTCTGTGTAGTTATTAGGCCCAATCATGCAAATACATGTGCATAACTTTATGCACATGAGCCATCTCATTGACTTCAAATTGGACCATCATGTGAAGAACATTACACACATTGGTGTTTGCAGGATTTGGGTCCTGCTGGTTTCCACTGGTATTTGTGAGAGTTTCTCATGCTGCAACTGAGAAAGAAAAAATATTCTAAAAATAGAAAAACGTGACTGTAAAACTTCAAAAATTGGATGGCCGGGGAGGGGGGACTGAGAGGCAAGGGCAGTACCTAAACCAAATCCACTGGTATTTGTAAGACTTTCTCATGCTGCCCACGGGGTTATTTTCTGCAGCCTGCCGGCCCCCCGCCGCGTTTACCTAGAGCAGCTCCGGCCTGGCGCGCATCAGGGGCAGGGCAGGCTCCCTTCCTGCCTGCCTGCCCTTCCCCCGCGCTGCTCCGGGAAGCAGACAGAACCTGGGGGAGGAGGGGCATAGGCGTCTGTGTGTTACCCTGGCCGCTCCTCCAGGTGGGGGGGGCCACAGGGGTCTGTGTGTTGCCCTGGCCTCTCCTCCAGAGTTGGGGTGGGGATTTGGGGGAAGGGATTGGAATGGAGGCAGGGAAGGGGTGGGAAGAGGCAGGGCAGGGGTGGGGCCTCATGGAAGAGGTGGAGCGGGGGTGGGGCAGGGGCGGCGGGTCTCAGTGATGTGGCCCTTGCGCCAATGTACTAGTCCTCATGTGGCCCTCGTGGTCATTTGAGTTTGAGACGCCTGGCCTAAACCTACTTTGAAATCATTGTTGTCAACTGACTAGATTTCAAAGCAGACAGTATCTCTTTAAGATTCCAAGAATAACCTTCCAGTGGCCATGTTGCACATCCTGTACTGTATGTTTTATGCAATATATTCTACAGCAGAAAACATAATATGTTAAAGCTACCATTAAACTAGAAAAACAGGTTAGCAAATAGCATTTCCATGTGATTTGGCTGAGTTAGCATTACTGTCAGAACCCAAACTTTTATAGGTTTCAGAGTAGCAGCCGTGTTAGTCTGTCTTTGCAAAAAGAAAAGGAGGACTTGTGGCACCTTAGAGACTAACACATTTATTTGAGCATGAGTTTTCGTGAGCTACAGCTCACTTCATCGGATGCACATAGTTCTTGGCTTCTTGTGGTTGTGAGCATGTAACCTTAAACACTGAATTAACACAGGCTTTTGCAATTACTTTTCTATGCTTATTTTTAAGAGACAGAAAAAATAAATAAAACCCCAAAGCTAGTCCATTTGCAGTGCTAACAAGCTCTGCCAGGAAAATGTGTAGGCTCCTTGCTGTGCAGCTGTTTGGCTTGCAGCGCAAGCAAGGTCCTGAACCAAAAAGCACTCGCTTTGGGCTGGGTCGCGCCATCTAGGCCCAACTCTAGGCACTGTCCGAGGGAGAACACTGAACACGTTTTCCTCAGAGAGGCAGAGTTCCTCCTGAGGCTGCCCAGCACACGGAGGAGTGCTCAAGCTGCTGCAGGCGCTGCATCATTCCCACTGGATCAGGGGCAGTGAGTTATATGAGCCCGTGCTCCAGCAAATTCAGGGCCTGGGAGCCCGGCTCCACCAACGTTCGGGGCCAGGTCTCTCCCGCCTCCCACGCGCCTCCCCCAGTCCCGGCTGCCGTCCTGCGTGCCTCCCCCAGCCCCACCTGCTGCTGTGTGCGCCTCCCCCACTGCGTCCCCCAGCCCCAGCTGCCACCCCACGTGCCTCACCCAGAGCATCCCCCAGCTGCTGCCAGCTATAAAAGGGAGCGGCGCCGGCGGCAGGCTGCAGCGGGAGGAGGCGCACACGTGATGGCAGCCTCCCAGCCCCCACCCCGGCATCGACCACAGGGGAAGTGAGGGGGCTTCCTGGACCTGAGAGGGGCCCAGCCCCCAGGTGAGTGTGCTGTTGGGGGGACTGTGGAGTCCTCCTCTTTGGCCCCAGTCCCTAGGGCAGCCTGCCTGCACCCAAACTCCTCATTTCCAGCCCCACCCCAGAGCCCGCACCCCCAGCCAGAGCCCTCACCTCCCTGTACCCCAACCCTTTGCCCCAGCCCTGAGCCCCCTCCCACAATCCAAACCCCTCATCCTCATCCCCACCCCGGAGCCCTCACCCCAAGCCAGAGCCCTCATCCCCCCACGCCCCAACCCTCTGCCCTAGCCTTGAGCTCCCTCCCACACCCCAAACCCCTCATCCCCAGCCCTACCCCAGAGCCCTCACCCTCAGCCAGAGCCCTCATCCCCCCATGTCCCCTCACATTGTGCAATATAGGGAAACTGTTAAATGCTTACTGTTTCCACTCCATTTTTACATTATTTTAAAATATATATATTGGCTTACAAGGCAGGTGTGGGGGGGAGGCAGGACTTGGACCCATTCTGGGTACCACCAAAAACTATACAAACCTGCCGCCTCTGCACTTGATGGTGACTAACTCTGCTTGTTGGTGCTGGGATGCCACGCCATTGCTGCACCAATTCTCTGCCCCTTACAGGCACTGTGCACTGCTGCAGGAATAGCTAGGGACCAGTCCCTGCACTCCTGGCTGGCTCTGACACGCCCTGCTCCCACCCCTCACTGCTTGCTTGCGTAAAGACCAAGTACAATCTAGTGCTTGTCTAGCACTTGTTCAGTTAAACCCATGGTCCCTAATTCTCTTCTCACCTCAGTCTGGCAATCAGCATAACCCAGGGGTTCTCAAACTGGTGATCATGACCCCTCAGGGGGTCACAAGGTTATTACTTAGGGGGTCACGAGCTGACAGCCTCCACCCCAAATCCCACTTTGCCTCCAGAATTTATAAGAGTGTTAAATAAAAAAAAAAGTAGTTTTAATTTATAAGAGGGATCGCGCTCAGAGGCTAGCTATGTGAAAGGGGTCACCGGTACAAAAGTTTGAGAACCACTGGCATAACCCCACCAGCTGCTCTGGAGTTATGTTGGAAGTACACTGGCCTGCAAGGGAGTTTTAAACAAGCAAAGACATTTGGCCAGGTAAACTCAGAGGTTCCGACCGTGCTCCTCACTCACCCTATGGTGGACTCGCTTCACCACTTGCAGCCAGTCCTTCTCTTAGACACCCACGAACTATTACCATGCATTCCCATGGCACATCCCCCTGTATCAGAGTGCAGTAACGAAGGAGACAGACAGAATGGCCAGAGGAGATCAAATGAACACTGGCGTGTTGAAGGGGGAAACAAGGGAGCTGAACCTGCTGACAGAATTGCATGCTGTGGCGAGCGTGTGTGTTGTGTGCCAGTGGCAGGGGAGAAGAGGCAGGGTGCGCCTGGGGAAAGGGAAGGCAGCTTCCTTCCTGAAAGACATTTTCCTCCTTGAACTGAAGAAGCTGATTTAAACAGCAGCAAAGGGAGGAACCACACTCTGGGAAGCACAGATTCCCCCTGCTTGACACATTGCTTTCCCCTCCGCCCCAACGCTGCAGGCTGAGCCATGTAGCCAGCATAGCAGAACCTCCTGAGTGTCATGTGATGCTTCCATCATGCTGCCCATTTTCAGCAGTGCATTAGGCCCTCCTGAGCATCATACGATGGGTGCAGAACACTGCCCGCCTTCAGCAGTGCATTAGAATTTGATGAGTATCACATGAGGACTCGGTCACGCTGCCTCTACTCCCTACTACTTTTCAGAGATCTCCAAGATTGCCCTACTGTGGGATTGTCTGCCATGCTTCCTGCCCTAACTCCCCACAATTGTCTGCAGTCACAAGGCTGGCTGGCTGTCACACTGCCTGCTTTCTTCCCTTCCCCTGAAAGCCCTTTTTATTTCATTATAGAGAGGAAATATTTTAGTGACATACTATTCCGCATGGGGCTTATAATCAATTCCTGCTCAGACAGAACAAAGCAAAAACCTCTCCTGCATTTGATATTGGTAGTGACCAATGTTCCCTCTAATTTTTGACATGCCATGTGCGCAAAAAAACATCTTCTGTGCGAATTTTTGACAGGCCGTGTGCGTAAAAAAAATTTTCTGTGCAAATTGTTGTGCTTCTGTGCAAATTTTTGTGCGCGCAGTGTTTCGCGGTGTGCGTGGGGTTTAGGATCTGTGTGCAGGTGCACACGCGCACAGCTTAGAAGGAACAGTGGTAGTGACCGAAAATAAATAAATAAATCAAGCTAAGCTAGCAAAAAGAAACAGAAGAAAGACCGACCTGCTAGAGATTATCCAGCTTTTGTTTTCACCCAGGCACCCACAACCAGAGTTCCTGAAAAGCTTTGGAGAGCCCAGCATAGATACATTTCTTTCTGTGTCTACTTTGATTTAGATAGTTTTGAAGAAATCGTGTATTTAGTTTCTTTGGTAAATGTCCGTGACTGGTGCTGGATCTGGCAGCTAAAGGCCTCTATTTACCCACACAGCCAGATACTGTGCAGGCAGCCAAAACTTCCTAGATGCCACCAGGGTTTCCTCTAATTTTTCCCACCCATGTGCGGAATGAATTTTATTATGTGCACCAATATGGAGGTGATGTGTGATACATCACCTCCATATTGGTGCACATAACAAAATTCATGTGGCGGGGGTGGGGCTGAGGGGTTCTAAGTGTGGGAGGGGGCTGGGGCAGAGGTTTGGGGTGTGGGGGGCTGAGGGCTCTGGGGTGGGACTGGGGATGAGGGGCTCAGGGCTGGGGCAGAGGGTTGGGGTGGCAGGGTGAGGGCTCCAGCTGGGGGTGAGGGCTCTGGGGTGGGGCTGGAGATGAGAGTTTCAGGGTGCTGGAGGGGGATCAGGTCTGGGGCAGAGGGTTGGCGGGTGTGAGAGCTTCGGCTGCAGGCTCTGTGGTGGGGCTGGGGATGAGGGGTTTGGGGTGCTGCACTGGGACTATGGCGGGGAGAGACGACTCCCCCCAGCAGCACCTGGGCTGGGATGGGAGGGACACCACTCCCTGTCCCGGCAGGTCCGTGGCTGGGCTGGGTTATGGCCAGAGAAGGGGTGCGTCTCCCCCGGCTGCGGCAGGTCCGTGGCTGGGCTAGGTGAGGGCTGGAGGAGAGGAATCTCTTCCTGCCACAGCCCTAAGCGCCTGCACTGTGCTTAATAGGCTGCTGTGTGGCCCCACAGCTTAGCGGGAATTTAGGATGCCACCCTCCTGGTGTGACTGAGCCTGACCAGGAGGGTCACCTCTGTGCAGGACAGTCCATCTGCATGACCCATTACCTATTTGGTTGCTCTGCTGAGACAGTCTGCTGGGGCTGGGGGTTAAGGATGTGGACAACAATCCCAGTAGGAATTGAACAAAACCCACCAGCTCACTTCATCCTGTCAGTAGCCAGATGATAACAGCTTTTATTCACTGCCAATCTGGAGCAGGTGATATTTTCAGAGATCTCTGGAATCCTAAATTCCCACAGCCGGTTCCCACCATACGATTTGAAATGGTGTGACTGAGCTGGCCCACTTTGCTACACAGCGTTGAGGTGCTGATCCCTAGTATTAACCCTTTTATATCCTGCCGGAGTAGTGCTCAAGATGTCTACATAACAGAAGAAAGCATCCTCTCCCTGCCATCGTTCTGTTCTTCTCCCTCCTTGGCAACCCAACCCAGCTTCCACTGAAGTGCTCCTCCCACACTCAATAGGGACAGAAAAGACCTAGTACATGACCTAGGCTTGGTTAGTGCACCTGACAATACATTTTCTAGTGCTTTGTACAGGCCATCTTATATGTCCCAAGCACTGGGGCTTCTACCATGTCTCCTTTGGAGAGTAAGGATGAGATTTTCAAAACCGCCCAAGGAATCTAGATTAAAAATTAAAGGGAATTGTTCATTCAGATTTCCATGGGTAACTTTGAGAAGCTCAGCCTAATCCAACAGATCCCCCTACCAAATGTTTTCCCTTATCTTCAGGCTAAACAATCTTCTTAATTTCATCCCCGTTACTCCTAGTACCACCCTAAAACATTCCTCTCTAACTTTGGTGTCAATATCCTTCAAATGCTCCCAGATGGTTATTCTATTCCCACTGGTTGTTGTTCAACCTAGCAACTGTACACATATTTAAATCATTTCGTCTTTCCTCATACAGGGACTGGAGGGCTTAATGATCTGTATGATCACCCTTCTCACAACACCTTCTAATTCATCAATATCTTTCTAGTAATGAAGTTCTCAGACTGACTACAGTTTGCCAGGTGCAGTACCACAACCTCTGTAGAGAACTATTATCTCTGGACTCCATGATGTATATAACTGATGTCTCTGCATACATGCCTTAAAGTAAACAAAAAAAATCACACTGGCTCTGTTTGCTGCCATCTCCTACTGCAGGTTCATGTCTAATTTACAATCCACTGTCACCCCTAGGTTCCTCTGCATTACTGCTTCCCAACAGTCTCCCTCCCATTTTGGATTATTTTTCCATCAGTGTATTAGCCTGTATTTTTCCAAGATGACTGTAATTTTATTACTTTTTGCTCATGTTTCTAACTACTCTCAGTTCCTTTGCATTATTTCTCCTTCCTTACTGGGGTTCGCAACTCTGCCCAATTTAATATCACCTACCAATGTCAGTAATATGATGCTCACTGCCACTCCCAGATCATTACTGAAATGTTAAACAAAACTTGAACAACAGTCCCTGCTGTAACCCACCCAGCATCTCCCCCAGATCAATCCAGTGCTATGTATCGTTATTCTTTGGTTATTGTGGTCTGTTAGCCAGTGCTCAGTTCACATGACAGCATCCCTGCCCAAGCCCATTTGAATTATTGTTGTGAATAAGGCTTCATGAAACACTGCATCCACCGCTTTAATTAAATCCAAATACATTTTATATGCACTGCTGCACTCCCTTCAGCAGCCTATCTGCTGACATACCAGAAGGCAGCCAGCAAGCAGGCGTGGTAAAATCATGTGAACAAGATGAGGCAGCTACCACTCACAGCACTGAGTGCTATTTCTGGCAGAAACCGAATGGATGAGCCAAGGCTGAGCAAATGTGGAAACTCCTGAAGGCCACTCTGCTACCAGAGTGAGACTGGGAACCCACTGCGGGGAAGCAGTGTGTACAAGAGGCCAGCTTTGAATCCCCTTGTCACCCATCAGACAGGTGAGGTGGTAAGTCCCTCTCACAAAGAGACTCAATAGCCTGAAGTAAGTGGAGGCGCCACTGATGGAAACGTCTAGGCTGAATTCAGCAGTGACACACATGGGCTGTAGATTACAGCCAGTTTCTGACCAACATACACCTAAAGTAGTAACAGGGTCATTTGCAATGATTTAGCCGTCACTGTGTGCAAGACAAGTGTAACTTCTACACCTGGCCACGGAGGTGAGGGGGAGAAAAAGGGAATAGCAGAGAAAGCCCCTAATAGGTTGTAAAAGAAGACTGCTTCTCTATTCTCACACACACCATCCTCAACACCTTCCGGGACATTCAGGTCCTAGTGGAAGTGGGTATAGCTGCCACTGACTTACTACACACCAGGGACTGGATCGGCTCCCCAAAAAACAAATCAGTGTAAATTTCACTGCTTCACTATTTACACTCATTACTTGACTAGCCTGTACTCCGAGTGCAGCTTACACCCCCATTTAAATTCCCACTGGACTTGTCCCCAACATTTAGCAGTCCTGTAAGTGCAGGGCTTGGAGAGAGCATGATGTAGTGCACAGGGTACTCAATTAGGCACCTGGAGATTTAGGTTCTATCCCAGCTCTACCATTGACCTGCTGTGTGACCGTGGGCAACTTATTTCCTCTCTCTGGGCTAATGTCGCTGTGTCTGTTTTGTGTATTTAGACTGTAAGCTCTTTGCCGCAGGGACTGTCTCTCACTATGTGTTTGTAGCGGTCCTAGCACCACAGGACCCTGATCTCAGTTTAGATGAGTGGTTCCCAAACGGGGGTTTGCAGAACGTTACAGGGGGTTTGCCAGAAAAAATTCACTAATGGCGGCCAGAGGACCCTGGGCATTGGAGGCAGCAGGTGGGACCCGGTTGCAGGGCAGACAGCCCAAGCCTCAGGGAGAGAGGGGCAGGGCAGTTGGGGCTGGCAGCCCGAGCCCTGCCCCCATGAGTGGGGGAGCCGGCTGCCCAAACCCCAGCGCTCCGCACGGGGCTGGCAGCCCAAGCCGCAGGGAGAGCAGGGCTGGGCAGTTGGGGCTGGCAGCCCGAGCCCCGGCAGTCAGCGGGACCTGCAGCCCGAGCTCAGTGGAGCTCAGTTGACCAGGGCGGTCAACAGGGTCAAGCAGCAGGAGCCCCGTGGAGTGCAGAGGAAATTTAAACTTAAATCTCTGGAAATATTCATTTTTAGAAGGGGGTTCACGAGATTTCACAATTTAGTGAAAGGGGTTCGCGGGCTGTTAAAGTTTGGGAACGACTGGTTTAGATAGAACCTCTAGGAGCTTTTGTAATTTAAAAAGGAGAGGGGATGGTAGGGGGCTGTTTTTATTATCCCTATCTGGCTGATTCTCGAGCTCACATATGGTTGAAGGAAACTTTGCTTTTCTAGTCATAAGGCAACATTTTATTCAAAGCTTTCACTGAGCAGCTGCTGTTTGAAATGCACAGAACCAAGCCACCAAACTGAACCTATTTCTAAAACAAAGAGACACCCCCAAGCTGTTTATGTTTTTTAAACTGAATGATGCTTCTGTCTCTGGAATTAACACCACCAAGCAATTGGGAAACCCTGAACAATAAGCAACAAGCCTTTTCTCAATTAACACTTTATTTATTTGTGGAGTCAAAGCTAGATTCAAAAGCGGGCATGTCCACGGCAGATTTGATTTAAATAAATTGATTTAAACCATGATTTAAATAAATTGATTTAAATCATGATTTAAATCACTAGTCAGGAAGACTCGATTTAATCATGGATTTCTACATAAAAGTGCATTCTTGTTGGTTGTTATAACCTCAATACATATTCTTCACAACTCAGAGATAGATGTAGGTTTCATTTTTAGAAGGTATACATTTTTAAAGTGATTTATTTTGAAAAACTTTTCAGATTAGTTTTACAGCTATATCAGAAAATGAATGATTGTTTGGTTATTTCATTTACCAGAGATAACTGAAGAAGGTATTTATGAAATCATTGGGTGGTAAACTATCTCCAATTCAACAGGTTAATCATTAATATTTGGAGGATTTTCTTGCCATGCTGTATTAGGAGGAGATCACCACCAGACAGACATTTAAATTGTTTTATTTAACTATTTCTCACCTCTATATATTTATTTAAAAACATTTTTGCTGTTAACAAGCATGTTATCTCTGGAGACACAAATCCACAGTTTGAGAACTGCAAAACTAAGGATCTCTGATGGTATCTTCTAGACTGAGCACTGAGTTCCATTGGGTAGATAGAAAGATTAACCTAAACCTATACAGAACCCCCTGGAGTCCCAAAAGATTGGGTCCCTAATCCATGAACTATTGGAACTCATTAACAAAACTTTTCTTAAACATTATATAAATATATTGTCTCATACTATAGAATTAGAATTTATAATCCCTATTCCATGATGAGATATCTTTGAGCCATAATGTATCTATCTTTAGATAGGTTTTTTTCTCAAAAAGCATTTTATCAAAAAAATCCAATTACAAAAAAAATCATTGATTTATATCCACCCTGGGCATGTCACATCCTGCCTTAGAGACTTACACAGGCCCCAAACCCAGCACATGTAGTTGTGTGACAGAAGATGGGAATAACTTCTTATCTGAAACAGGGAGCGGGGACCGGCTTGCTCGGTGTAGCTGACAATGGTATAAAGAGGCTGTCAGCTCTAGATCACTGATTTCAGTGCAAATCACAGGTCAGGGTAAGGGTGTGACTGGATGACTCAAGGCTGGTTTTTGTAAAGCTTTCCAATGCTGCTAACACTTATGGGAGCTCCAGTATAGAGCCACTGGCATTTTACCCACTGTGTCATCTAAGGCTAGATCTATACTTGAACCGCTGCAGCTGCACTGCTGTAGTAGTTGAAGTGTAGATGCTACCTACATAGACAGGAAGGATTCTCCCATTGCTGTAGTTAATCCACTGTCTACACTGGGGGTTAAATTGGCTTAACTATATCTCTCGGGGGTGTGGATTTTTCACACCTCCGAGCAACATAGCTGAGTCAATCTAACTTTTTAGCGTAGACCTGGCCTGCCTGCTAAGAACAAGTCTATGTGACATGGTGGTAAGAGCCTCATCTACACTAGGGCTCCTACTGTTGTTGCCAGAGGTGAAACTGCACAAGTACTAGCAAAAGTGGGAGATTTTTTTGAGCAAAAAGCCAGGATTGCTGTGAATGGGAGACAAAGCCTTTTACCTCTAAGGTAAAATGCAAATATAACTCCTGTCAATGTGACCTACGTACTGATCTAGGCCTGAGACTCAGAATCTGTGCATTCCATTCTTAGCCCTGCCTGCTCATTGGATGATGCTGGGCAGGTTGCTTAACTTCTCTGTGCCCCAATTTCCCTATGTGTAGCATGGCTTGTGTGAACAGAGTTGGCTGTCTCAGTCTGGTTGTCAGTGGACAGGTCCCCCCATCTCCACTGGCCTCCTTGTGGGGGGCCTCCACAGGGAGCCCAGGGACTGAACAGGTTATGTACAATTAACTCCTGCACGCTCCAGTAGCTGCTGCTTTTTCCAGCTGAGGCATGTTGACGGGGAGCAGTGTGGGGGAGGTGTGCGTGGTTACTGCCCTTGGTAAGCAGGTTTGGGGAAAATGCAGAGGACTCTGTTTTCCAGGACTGTTGAGCCAACTCCTTTTGCCTGCACCACATTTGTTTAAATTTTTGTCAGGTGTAAAGAAAGAAAGAAATATTCTGCCCACATGCTACAAGAAGCATCCTTCCGTGCGTACTGGGGAGCTGCTGCTTCCTATCACCAGCAGCAGTCTGGAAACATGAGCTGCCTCACACCAGTGTCCTGACAGTGCACAGAGAGGCACTCTAGTGATGCCAACCTCTCTACACTGGCCTAAGTCTCCTATGTGTCAGACCCAATCACCAGGTGCTCATCTTCTTCTCAACATTAAACAACACACCATCTTCTACAACCTACCTGAGTTCTTGTGCCTCATCCTTTAAAGGTGTTTACTGCACTCATCAAAATTAGATTGCATGCTCTATGGGGCAGGGGCTAGGCACAGGTGCTGGAACAATTTGTATAGTGCGGGTGCTGAGAGCCATTGAACCAAACTGTAAACCCTGGATATGATGGAAACCACATCAAGCCAGGGGGTGCAGCAGCATCCCTAGTTCCAACACCTGTGGGGCCAGGTGTTTCTCTGTGATGGTAAAGTGCCAGGCATACCTCTGGTGCTTCACAATAAACACGAATAATACACAGCATATCATTACAAATGCTTTGGGTTAGCTTGTGAACTCAAGGCTCTGGCTCAGCAGCACTGGGGGAGAGGTGCTAAAGAGGAGGTAAAATGGGCCAACAGGAACAGGTGAGAAGAAAATGAATTAAGGGGGAGAAAAAGGTGCCCCCCCTTCCCCATGACTAACAAGCAGGCTATCCTTGTTAGGATGCTGAGCCCAGGGTACCGCCAATGTTCTGCAATAGGATATTTGTTTCTACAGCTAAGTGAAGGTCTGTAATGTACTGCATGGGGTCAATCCCATTCCATCCTCTGTCAAGGTCAAGCAGACAGAGCTGGTGGTTGTGGTGAACTAGTAGGACATCCAAGGGAATGCTAAGCCCTGGGTAGTCTGCCATGGCTGGACAGTCATTATGGAACATTATGGGAGTTCATGGAGGAGACGCCAGAGTACAAGATACAGTGGTGCAGAAAGAAGCGCGCAGCAGAGACTGTCTCTCGTTCTCTCTCCCTCCCGGCTTTGGGAAGCCAGAACCCTCCTGCAATGTTACAGTGAAGTTGTGGTATTACAAAAAAGGGAGAGGAAATTGTGCCCCAGAAATTAGGGATGGAAAAATCCTTTTAGGTCACATCATGTCCATCATCCTCGGCTGGAACACTCTCTGCTGCTTTCCCCAAGCCAGGCGATGGGGGGTGCATCCATCACTTCATAATGGATTTCCAGAGCAGCCATGCTCCAGGAGATTTCCTGAACTCCCCTCCCTCGGTAATACCATGCTGTACTGTACATAGGCCTGGAAAGACAGACCGACCATATTAATCATGTCCCCAGCAGTTTCAGGGTGCAGCTATGCTATGCAATCAGGCCAAAGAGGCATCTTCTTTGACAGAAATGGACTGTGCCACTTTGGTCACAACAGCAGACGGAGCACCTCCTTTGCACCGGCACAGAGCTTGGACTGGCTACAGGACGTTAGTGCCAGCAACAGGCTGGCCTATCAGATCAACCCCTCCCCCACCGTCTCCTCTCCGCCCTTTCCTTTCCACCTTTTTCATATACATTTTTTAAAAAACAAACAAACAGGGAGCTGCTCTGGGGCATCTCAGGCTCCTGCTTGTCCACCTTGCTGTGTGTGTGTCTCTCTCTCTTCATGCTCTCCTCCTCCTCCTTCTCACACTGCCCCCCACCCCCTTCTTAATGCAATCTCTCTCTCTAGCTCTGTGTTTGCAGCTCGCTCCCTTAATCCCCATGACCTTCCCGCACAGAGCTGCAGCCACGGGATCAGTGTTACAAGATAAGAGACCCTCCCTCCCCCCACCGTAGCAAGGAAAAGAGGCCGAAGAGAACCCTCCCCCCTCCCTGCTCCCACTGAGCCGTCCTCCCCCCCGCACAGAACCACAACACATTGCAGAATGGGAAAGAAGGCAAGGCAAGGCAAGGGAGCTGGGCGGCCGAGAAAGGACAACCCCCCCCCGCATCTCGTACAAGCCCTCTCCCTCGCTGCTCCCCGTCCCCAGCAGCAAGCAGAGCAGACGGAACTAGACGGGCTGGCGAGGCAGAGGTGCTGCCGTGCAGAATTATCTCTGTCATTTGCAGATCCACCCCCACCCCCGCCGCAGACACCAGTGTTTCCAGGTCCCCCCTGTAAACAAAACAAACAAGCTCCTCCCTGAAAATATCCCCACTACACTGAGTGACCGGGGTGGGGGGGGAGAACGACGCCCCCATTGCACCACATCCTTCCCTGGGGAGGGGGGCAGCGGGATTGTGTTTGGATCACGTCCCATTTTCCTCCCTCCTCTCGGCTCCCGCGTTCTGTCCCCACCCCGCTGCAGAAACACCCCGTCTTCGGGCAGCCAGGAGGTGTGTGGGGGGGGATCCGAGACACGCGCGACCGGCACCGGAGCCGCCACCTGAGCCGGGGATCCCAGGCGGGGCGGCCGTCTCTCCCTGGGCAGAGGGGATTTTGCAGCACCGGCTCCTGCTTCGCCTCCCACGGGGCCCGGCCCGGCCGGTGGTGGAGCGGGGCCCCGCCCGGCAGGTGGATGGGGGGGGGGTGGAGCGGGGCCCGGCAGGTGGTGGCGGGGCCCGGCCTGACGGGGGAGTGGGTGGGGGGTGGAGCGAGACCCGGCCCGGCCCGGCAGGTGGTGGTGGGGGGCGGGCGGCGGAGCGGGGCCCGGCCCGGCGGGGGGGCCCTCCGAGCGCAGGGCACGCGGCTCACTGAGGAGCGCGGCCGGGGAAGGTCATTCCCCCCCAGCCCGGCCCGCACCCACAGCCCATGGCAGGCAGACAGATACCCCGCCCCGTGCCCTTACCCAGGAGAGCACCCGCAGGACAGTGTGAGGCTGCCGGAAGAAGGTCTGGGGGTCGAAGGCGCCCCCGGCTTTGCCCGCTCCATACGCGCCCCCTTCCATCCTTGGGGCGCCCCGTGGCACGCCGCTGAGCCCCTGCGTGTGTCTGAGCCACTCCGCGCAGCCGGCCGGGGGGGAGGGAGGGGCAGGAACGCTGCCCCGCGGGGGTTAACGGAGGCGAGCGGGCCGGGGCTAGCTGTGCATGGCCGCGCTGTCGCTCCCCGCTCCGTCGCCGCTGCCCGGCTGGAGGGAGACGCACGCTCCACTCCCGGGCAGGCGCGAGTGTGCAGGGGCCGCGCGCTCCTTCGCAGCAGCAGCGGCAGCCCCTGAGCGGCGGGAACGCGCCAGGCCAGGCTCGGGAACGCGCCTCGAGCAACTGGGAGGGGGCACGAGAAGTGTGAGCCCCTGGGAACGCGAGCTGTGCAGAGCGCAATGCAACCCCAGCTGTTATGTATTTTTAATGCAGTGCTCAGGGCAGTGAAGGGTGCTGCCTGTTTTATTTTTGTAGGGCCTACAAAACGTATTGCTCACAAGTGCCTGTGCCCCACAGCTGAGTCCTGCTCAATGGTCACCTTACCTCAGTCCAACTGATAAACATTTCACCTTTGTTGCACCCGCATGGGCGAGATGCAGAGGCCGTGGGTGTCGAAAGAGCCTTAGGTTGGCATGAAGGATGCTTTAAGATCCCACCAGCCTGCTTGCTTGCCAGCAAACAAGACAGTCAGTAAATAACATTGTTTGTGGTTATTTTATTTGGCAGGGCTGGAGCCCCTGCTAGGTGCTTCACAAGAGACAAAGACCTAGAGTCAGCTTCTTGCATCCATTATTAATTTATATATATATTCTCATAGCAGTCATGGACCAGGACCCCTTGTGCCACTCCAGCACTGCAAAGGAGTCAGAAAGGGGGTGGAGTGACTCTTGAGAGAATCCCAGTGTAGCTGGAGCTGTCTGCGAATTTGGTAGTAGACAAGACTCTAGATCTAACACAATTTGGCAGCCAGTGTGGGTGGGAACAAACCCTCATAGAACAGGATTCAATAATGGACTGTAGTTTGGGCTCCTACCTGGCCTAAACCACTTCTTTTTTTTAACAGCCACATCCACACTGGGCAGCCATAGTGTGTTGGCACATGATTCAGGTGTAAGCTTGGATTGAGTAGCCTAGACATTGGTTCTTAAAATTTCATGTGTGCTCTAGTGTAGACAAGGTGCCTGTGACCACCCACATTTTGACTACCATGTTTTCTAGACCTCCTGTGAGCAGGTTCAGATGATTTGGTGGGTAAAGTGCCACTAGTCCGGCATTCAAAAATCACGAGTCAGGCCCAAAAATCATGAGATTGGTTTAAAAATATTTTTTTTTTCAAAAAATAATATGTTGGGCTCTTTTCGTTTGCTTTGTTTCTGAGCGCTTACGTGCACTCATTTCATGTTTTCAAGGATTTCTCTGAAACCACAAAGGGTCAAAACATACTTTTTAAAAAATGAAAGCTGAGATGCTCATGTAATCACTTGACTCCAAGAGCCGGGGCTTTAAGAAAAACACCAGTTATTGAAACTAGTGGTAAAATCATGAGAGTTGGCAAAGCTGCAGGTCTGAGGTAAGACTCCTACCCTTGCTGCCACCAGTGGAATTGCCTCGGTGGGAAATTGTAAAGAAAAGAAAACGTAGTGGAGACATAGCTCAAGTTATTGGGCTTGATTTTCCTGCTGCATACACTGGTTTTATGCCTAGACGCTATTGGCTTCAATAGAGCTACTCCTCTAAACTGGTGAACTGAAATCAGAAGCAGGTTCACTGGGTTTTTAAGATTTGTAAAAACCATTGTGCAGAGAAAGTCAAAACTGTTGTGAGCAACATTGTGGATTCTTCTCAGCAAAGCTGTTTCACTTTTCTTTTTTGCTCCCCTCTAGACACATTTTCTGGAAAATACGAGCTTCTTATTTAATAATACCTAGTTTTTCATCAGTAGATCTCAAAGTGCTTCCCAACCTTTAACAAACTCATGCTCTCAACATCCCTCTGAGGTAGGGAAGTATCATTATCCCCATTTTACAGAGAGGGGACTGAGGCACAGAGAGGCTATGTGACTTGCTCAAGGTCATACAGGAAGTCTGTGGCAGAGCACAAAATTGAAGTCAGGTCTCCTAAGGGCTGGGCGAGGCTAGTGCCCTAACTGTTGGACCATCCTTCCTTCCATTTTTGTGGAATTATTCTGATGTTTGGGCACACAACCACCTAGAGCTCTAGGTGCAGCTGAATCTATTACAAAGAATTTAGGCTGAACCAGTGCCAACAAAGAAAAAACATTACATACCCAGGGTAAACCCTTCTTCTCTCAACATAGTTAACCCACTCCCTGAGTAAAAGCCTGGAGAAACAGATGTTGCAACATGCTCGAAGGTGAACAAACTTAGGCTTGTTAAGCATCTTTTGACATGTGGGCTCTGCCTCTTCAAATCTGAGCAGTGCTGAACGGGGAAACTGACATTGTAAGAGGTTTTCTCTGATCTATCAAATCTGTTTTAAATGTTTGCTTAATTCAGTTGTGGTCTGTAAATATTAAGAGAACTTACAACTTTGAAAGCCACTGTCTTATTTATATAATGTTGCCCCTTCTTCTGACACCAGTGTCCCCATTATGAAATGAGTGTGGCCCCTTTGCCTAGTACAGATGTTCTCAACCTTTCCAGCCTACTGTTCTCCTTTCACAAGTCTGATTTGTCTTGCGTACCCCCAAGTTTCACCTCACTTAAAAACTACTTGCTTACAAAATGAGACATAAAAATACAAAAATGTCACAGCCACTATTACTGAAAAAATGGCTTACTTTCTCATTTTTACCATATAATTATAAAATAACTCAATTGGAATATAAATATTATACTTACATTTCAGTGTATAGCAAATAAAGCTGTATAAACAAGTCATTGTCTGTATGAAATTTTTGTCTGTACTGACTTTGCTAGTGCTTTTTATGTAGCCTGTTGTAGAACTAGGCAAATATCTAGATTAGTTGATGTACCCCCTGGAAGACCACTGAGTACCCGAGGGGTACATGGACGCCTGGGTGAGATCCACTGGCCTAGTGGTGACAGACACTGGAATCTTGCAGTCTAGCTTCCCAGTGGAAGAGAAATCAGCATTGCAGAGTCTGGTGCATTCTAAGCATAAGTTGCTTTATTTACATATATACATCAGATCTGGTATGAGATGACAAAACAGCCCACAGGGCACATCCAATTTCCAGGAATCTCAGCCCAACACAAAGGCCTGGTTCCTGGAGAGTAACTCTGCTTCAAGAATTTACTCTAATCTGAGACCAAGGCAGACAGCAAATTCTCCTGCCACTAGTGCAGTTCTAGTGTACCTGGTAACGTGGGTAACCAAAATCTAACACAAGCATTTCTTCCAATACTCAAAGCTTGTCTGTATGCTAAGGAAAAGAATTTGGGAGACCCTTGGGGGTAACAGGGCTACCTGTGAACACCTGCCATAACAATAATATATACATTAGTTATCTGTCATTTTAATCTGAGTTTATAGCAAATTTATTAACGCTTTTTGCCTTTTCATACTGTTTCCCTTGCTCTTTTCTTCCTCAGTTCCCTTCTTTCACTCCACTTTTCTTCTGCTGTACAGTGGAAAATCCTGCCCCCTTCCACCTATTGGACACATGCCATTGGAAAGACAACAGAACTGTGCTGTGGGGGGAGGGGTTCCATTGAGCAGGGAGGATTTGCAGGGAAGATGGGGGCATGAATCCCCGACAACATATATATGTGGGTCTGCTGACCAAACTCCTGTGTATGAACTGCTGCTCCCTTGGGTGCTACACTAGGGTAGAACAGCTCTGTTTCTCTCTGGCTGTGGAGGAGGAGGGGGATTTGTTCTCCTTCTGCTCACCCTGTTTACTCAGGCTTGGTGCAGGGCAAAGGTTTACCCCATCTTAATGTATCCATTCCTTCCTTCACACTTTTCAGTATCAGTTTAGCTTAATTTTTTCTCATTATTTAATGTTTCCATCTTTTCTTCTCCTTCTTTCTCCTTCCTCCCTTTCTGCTCAGAGCACACCTAAATGATACACTGTTAAAAAACACTGATAGCTGCTAATGCCCTGTTTACCCCAGGGCTCCTGTCATTGCTCCCATTGATGGAGTGGCACCAATGTTAGCAACACTGGGAAAGTTTTGCCCCCCAAATCCTGGTGTAGACAAGGCTCCGTAGTGAGCTGTCTTTGCAGGAACCAGAGTTTGGGCATAAAAGCATTTTTTTTTTCCTCCTGCGTTCTCAACAGAACTTATTGGTGTTTCTTTCCTCACCCCTACGCTGGCAGGCCAGGGAAGGAGGATGGACGAAGGTATCAGCCTGCTAATGACTCAAACACTACTGGGTTGTTGGCAGAGCAAGCCAGGAATTCTGATCTGCATTCCTCATCCTCTGTCTGGTGTGGTCTAGGATTTGGGGCCAGATTATGGCTGGGTGGGGGCCCAGGAGTGGTGCAGGTGCAAGGGCAAGGAGCCTGCACTGAAGAATTGTAGCTGCTTGGCAAGAGCTGTGTCTGAAAACAGCTAGTTAAACGGGCTGTAGCACAATTTCAAATCCAGACAGACCTTAGAGAGCTTCTTGACTCCAGTACTATCTGATTTCCCTTCGCCAAAGGAGGAGTTAATAATTTATCTCATCCTGCAGTTCCCAATTAATAACTGTTCCGATTGCAACTCAGCCCTATATAGCTAGCAGAATGAAGAGATGCCTTATCAGAAACCCTTGTATAAACAATTTATTGACATGATTTGAGCCAGCTTCTACCATCCAGCAGTATGACTTGATTTTTATTAAGCTGATTTGTATGCTAGAAATACCAGTAAATGAACTGAGAGTGATTTAATATTGGTGGTGTATGTATTACATTTTCTTATGAAGGGATGATAGTCTCCATCATTAAGTTGTTGCAGACAGGTTTCATGATAAGGCACATTGTTATCTCTCCCTTCCCTGCATAATGTTAACTCCAGAGCATTGTTTTGTATTGTTTGACAGAGTAGTACCTAGAGGCCCTAATTGCATTCAGGGTGAGTTGTACCAGGCACTTAAAAATAGATATGAATACATGCTTCTTGCCCTGAAGAGCTCACAATCAGCTTGATAACATGTCCCTGCTGGGACGGGAGATGTGAATTATCTCATGTTTGTTTGTTTTTTAATCTTGAGGTGCTCAGATGCTAAAATAATGGATTCCAATATAAGAAACTAGATCTATTTTATCTGATCAATTGTTATCTAATCTAAGGGTGTTTTGTTTTTTACAGTGTCTAGGTACTGTATGCTGTATCTTTTTGCAAAGTATGAATAAATTAATCAGGCTGTTTTGGAGTTACAAGGCATTACAAATTACCATGAACATGGAACTGTTCAGTAGCAGAGTTAAAAGTTGCAACACTGTTCTGTGATAGGCCCTTATAACTGCAGAAGAAAAATATTTTTTGTGATTTCTTAAAAATAAAACATGCTAGTGTATCCTGAAAGTGAAGGCAATTGATCAAGCATTTTAAAACTTAACTGTAACCCCATATCACTGTGCCATTTTCAGGTGTCATTAAAGTTGTTCTGGATTATGTAATATGATGACTACACGTGTAAATTTATTTAGGAGATTGTATGTATTGTGAGTATATTTGAATATCTGCTTTCCTCTAATTGTTCAACATTCATACGTTTAAATGTTCAGTATTTTTAAGAGAATATTTCTTGGAGTGGGAGTGTAGCAGTGACCTTAATTTAAACTTCACAAAGTATTTTGTCTGTTAATTCTCTTAAGTCACATTTCAAAGACCTTACCCAAGAAAATGCTAATTGACTTTGAGATTTTTCTTATGTAAGGAATTCAGGATTTGGCCCAGTGATATTTCCTGAATAGTGGAAAATGTGTCTTTTTAAGTGTCATGGAGGAAGAAAAACAAATAAATCTGAACTCTCACATTCAGCCAATGGACTACCAATTAGGAGTAGCAGTTCACCAGATGAATCACTCATTGGCTGATCATGTCATGAGCACATTGTACTTTTTATAACTGCTTCTGAAAGGGTTCATCCAAAGGCAGGAGCCTTTCATGTTCCACCACCTTTTAAATTTGCAAGACAAATTCATTTACATCACGACATCATGGGATGACATTGCATAAAGGTGCCATCACAATGCAGGGCCACTGTACTTGCATCTGCCTCATCTTCTCCACTCTTAAGTAAGCGGGGGACAACTCACCCAGCGAGTTGCATCAGTGAAGCTCTCACCAATATCGAGAGTCCCTTCCCTTTTCCCAGGGATGCAGTTATTGTTCAGGCATAAACACAGTTCAACATCAGTCAAAACAGGTCCGGCTGCCTGGTTCCTCCAAAGACCTCTGCCTCATAGGGCTTCTCCTGCCTGCACAGCAGGTATCCCCAGCCAGGTCTTTCACCTAGCTAGTGTGGCAAGCCCCCTTCCAGAGACAAGGTGAAGAGAAAGAAACGTGAGAGGGAGAGAGAGAATAAGGAATAGGGGGGAGAGAATTGAAGGAGTCATCACTGCTCAGACGCTCCTCAATTATATTATCCAAAAGGGAAGATGCCAAGATGTTTGGGAGTCTTAAACAGTCTCTACCCTCCAGATATCCTTCTTCACAAACACTTCAGATATTCTAGAGGCTCCAGCTGCTCCTGACTCCTCACTCCACCATGCAAACTGTACTCTATAAAATGGGAAATAACCTCCCCCACACAGCTTCCCTGACCCCATTGGACAGCCCGCCATCAAATAATGCAGAATTGCACCATTAGAAATGGGAAATACCTAGAGGCAGTCAAAGATGGCTAAACTTTGCAATGCCAAGGGCCACACTGGCAACTTGCATAAAAAACCCTCTGAAGAGTATGTCAAACTTATGTCTGTTTTAAATGCCATCCAGTGGAAACTGGCTTGGATACTGCATTTTTACTGAGTGTTTTTTAATAACACTGATTGCGTATCGAGACTCTTCTTGCTTCCTTATCACCTTCTTCTCTCCTCATACGCTGCTTATTCAGACCTAACTCTTTTGACCTTTTCTCTGCATTCATAGGGTGGGTTGGGGTTGTGATTTCTGTGACTTTTTTATTTTTATTTTTTTTGTTCTGCTGCTGCTCTCATTCCCTGAACACTGCAGGGACTCAGTTAGTGCCAATTATGATGGTGGCTTTTGCAGTGTGGTCCATCTTTCTGCTAGGACTGAACTGAGATATGCCTAACTCATTGTACATATTGAGAGCACTGAACAACCTTTGCCAAAAGAACCACATGCCCATTTGGTACAGATTGCTCCCCATGTTGGTATTTTCTGGAGAAAGGCCATTGACTGGGATGGCCACAGACATTGAATTGCCCCTGCCTCATCTCTCTCTACCTCTCTGTTTTCTTCCTGTTTGTTCTCTCCTTTTGTCTCTTACCCCCTTTGTCACTCTTCTGTACGGTCTCTGTTTTCCTCACCTGTCTTCTCAGCCTGTCCCTCCCTCCCTCCATTCCTTCTTTCTCTCTCCTCACTCTCTTGCTTCTTCTTTGTTCCCTCTACTTTCACTGTGTCCTCCTTGGTCTCTTGCCTCTCTCTCTGCTCCCTTTGTGCCTCCACAGCCCCTCACCTTCTTCCTTTACTCCATCTCTTCTCTCTGGCTTTCCATCACATATATCCTACTTCCTGCTTTCTCCTCTTAATACCTCACTCTACATAGTCTTCATTCCTTGATGGAGTTCTTCTGACCCATCAAGAAATATGATGAGGCCAAATTCTTGTCACTTGTCATTTAAATCAGGATTTGTACCCAAATCCTCAGAGATGGACATCTTATGCTTAAACCACACTTCACCACTGGGACTCTTCCCCCTATGTTACACACCTTGTGCTGTTAGGCCCCTCCCCTCAAAAACAGGGTTAGTGCAAGGACATCTTTCATAAATAAAATACCACAAATATATTAGCTGGTCCTTTACGTGACTCACTGGACAATGACAGAAAGTATGGAGAGGTAGAGCACAATGAAGACTATGCAGGCTATCTTCAGCTGCCTCACTGTAGTGCTTCTGGATTGCACAGAAAATGGATCTCTCATTCTCATGTAGCTCTGGAATCTTACATGCAGGAGAAGAGCCGTGCCTTCCAAATGATACCTACCAGCACCCCTGCCTATGTTCTCACTGACAACCACAAACTGAAGCATGTCAGTGGATGAGGGGAAGTCTTTGAGGACTGAGGCTGTAGGGCCCTTGAAGCGGTGGCTCAAGGGAACCCGGGCAGGGGGAAGGACAGAAGTGATGGTAACTAAGCTGTTGTCCTCTGAGGCAGGGTCCCATGCGGACCTGGCATAGCTGAAGATATGGGTGATTCTGTATCTCACTGCCAGCGCTGACATGTGGAAAACTTCTAGCACCCCATCGAGGAACCCAAAGAAGAGTGAGATGCTCGCCTGCCTCATGCCTCCTCGCAGCGCTGTCTTACAGTCCCTGCTGTTCTCCCGGAAACAGGCAGCCAGATGATGGTGGACCCACTGGGCACTGGATGACAAGGTAGCCCAAACCACTTGTTTCAGGTGCCCCAGCAGCTGCACAGCACATCTCCTGCCACAGTGCAGCAGGATAGTGAGTAGGTGAAGGCAGAAGACTCTGGCTGCTGCCAGGGACTGCCATAGGGCCTTATTTGCTAGCATCTCAGCCCAGAGCTTCTTGCCCAGAATTAAGAGTAAAGCAGTCGCCATCTCTAGGCTGCAGCGCCACAGGATGAAGAACCTGATCACCTGGGCAGTGACCCACTGGTACGCTAGGTCTGCTACAGTGGTGAGGTGATGGAACAGTGGTTTGTAGATGTTCACAAAGACAGAATAGGTCAAGAAGTAGAGTAGCACCAGGTGGACTCGATGCAGCTCCCAGTTCATTCTGCTCTGTATCTAGTAGTCTTCTTCACTGGCAGATGGAGATCCAACCTTTTTGGCCCTGCTCTTTGCTCTCCTAGAACTCCAACCCCTCAGCTGTGGGGTTGTGCTCATCTCAACAGTAATGTCCTGCCCTGCCATCTGTCCCCTGTATTTGGTTCTGTATAGTCCCCTCAGATGACTGGGTGATGACACCACAGTCAATTGCATCAGAAAGAGAGGAGGGGTGATGGGTCCTCTAGAGGACACTAGTAGCTTGAAAACACAGGATCAACTTAAAGGGAGTGGAAGCTGGTGATAGAAGAAAGTGGATAGGCAAAAATGAAGGAAAAGTGCTTGCAGAGGCCTTGGGCACTGGTGCACCTTGGTCCCTCCTATTCTCTGGCTGTGGCACACCATAGTTTAGTCTCCTAAAGGCTGTAATACTTAGGTTTAATTCTGGTTGTGGGGTTTGATGTGAGTGTGGCTGGGTGTTTGGTGGCCTGTTATGTACAGGATGATCAGAGTAGATCCCTTCTGGCCTTAAACCTTAGGACTATGACTAATGCTGAAAAGATCATACTGTATCTGGCTTGCACCAAGACAACCAATCCTGAGCAGTTGCCACTGTTACTGGAATGATTTTTACTTGCCAAGGTTCTACACCAGTTCCTGTATTTATCCTGTGACTATCTATAGCAACATATAAAGCAAAGCAGAACTCTTTACAGTGTTCTAACCATCAAACTATCAAACTTTTAAATGTTTGTAATTTGCAGTGGTGTCAAACAGGGATCTGTTTTGCTACCAACACTCTTCAGTTTATTCTTCTCTCTGCTCCTTCGTCACGCTTTCTCATATAACACAAAGTGTGTACATACAAGATCGGACGGGAAAACTCTCCAACAGTGCATGTCCAAGAGCAAAAAGCAAAGTCAAAAACCTGCTGATACACTAACTGATTTTTGATGATGATGCAGTGCTCATCATACACGCAGTGAAGAGGAGCTCCTGCACCTTTGCAATAGCTTTGTGCTAGCTTGTGATGAATTTGGAGTAATCGTCAGTTTGAAAAAAAGAACAACCAAAAACCCAATGCTTATGGCAAAAGGTGTGTTGACTGCTCCAGAAATTCTAATAGCTAGCATCACACTATAAGTTGTGCAGAAGTCCTGTTATCTAGGATCAATTGTATCTGATAATGTATATCCAGCTGGTGAGTTTAATTTTTATAACAGAAAGGCAGCCACCATATTTGCCCAACTGACCAAGTGCATGTGGGATAGCCGGAAACTGACACTGCACAACAAGATACAGGTCCGCTAGACATATGTTTTGAGAATGCTGCTATATAGTGGTGACACCAGCTACAGCAGACATGAGAGCAGGCTAAACGCTTTCCACACCCTCTGGCTTTGCTTTATGCTGAATATCAAGTGGGATACCAAAGCTCCTGTCACTGAAATACTTGAGAAAGAAAAATTACAAAGTCTTATCACTATTCTCAAACACAGACATCTGCGTTGGCTTCGTCATGGGCACCAGATGGACGATGCATTCCAAAGTATCTCATGTATGGAGAACTTGTGGATGCTCCAAGGACACTGGGTCGACCTAGGCTCAGGTGCATGGCCATTTGCAAAAGGGACCTGAAAACTTTTTACATCGACACAGCAAGGTGGGAAGATGCAGCTAGCAACTGACTGTGCTGGAGGGAGTCAAAGAGGCTGAAGAGAGGGGGTTGAGAGAGCAGAAAGTGAAAAGAGTGAAGAGGAAAGCACAGCAGGCCTCAGGTGCTAGTAGTGCACTGGCTTCATCTTCCTTCCCTGCGCTTTATACTTGCATTATCTGTGGCAAGGACTGTCGCTTGAGCATGGGACTTTTAACCACTTGCGGTACTATAGCACGGCATATAGCAACTGATCTGCTTTGGCACTTACACCATTGTCTTTTCAGACAGATGGTTGCCATTCATTTCTAATTTTTAAGTGCACACATGTATAGCTGTGAATTACATGAACTCCAACATAGATTTTATTTATTTATTTAAGCCAAAAGAGAGTTCAGCTCACCTTTGAAATGATGAGAGGACGGCTCTGCTCTTCTGTCCCTGTTGTTTGGCCCAGGAATAGAGGCCCAGAGGACTGTGAGCAGTCAAGAATAGTTGGACTGTACTGCACTCTAACCTCTCCTTAGCACACTCCCCACAGCAGGGGCCAGAAGAAGGGCTGTCAGAGAGCATTTCTAACAGCTTTGTGCAGAAGGTGATCCCCTTTAAGTGGGAGACATTCCCTGTAAGCTGTTACTTTGGCAGTAAGGTAAAGGTACAGTAGCTACAGCTAAGCAGATCTGAGGAGTTAATTCTGCAGGTATAACCAAGCCCCTCAGCTCCTAGGACAAGAGCGAGCTGGGTGAATGTATCAAAGAACAGGAAAAATTCTCTTCTTGGTCCCTGTTTCTTCCATCTGCTGTTGGAACATAGATCTACAATCCCAGCCGTGTTGTTGAGACAAAGAAATTAACAACATTGAGTGACTGAACATTTATATGAACAAAGATAATATTCTGTTATAATAGAAGCAATCTTGGAACCATTCACAATTATCACGGAGAACTCATGGAGGGCAAGTGAGGTCCTAAAAGACTGGTGAAGGGCAAACATAGTACTTATCTTTAAAAATGAAGAGGAAAGAGGACCCATGGAGTCACTGACCGGTCAGTCTAACTTCAATACCAGGAAAGACACTGAAACAAATGATTAAACAATCATTTTGTAAGCATCTGGATCAGTGGTTCATAACCTATTTACCATTGTGGGCCACACATGAAGCTCTCTATGGGTATGTCTACACTATGAAATTAGGTCGAATTTATAGAAGTCAGTTTTGTAGAAAGCGGTTTTATACAGTCGATTGTGTGTGTCCCCACACAAGTGCTCTAAGTGCCTGTAGTCGGCAGAGTGTGTCCACAGTACCGAGGCAACCGTCGACTTCCGGAGCGTTGCACTGTGGGTGGCTATCCCACAGTTCCTGCAGTCTCCGCCGCCCATTTGAATTCTGGGTAGAAATCCCAGTGCCTGATGGGGCTAAAACATTGTTGCGGGTGGTTGTGACATATCGTCAGGCCCCCGTTCCCTCCCTCCCTCCGTGAAAGCAAGGGCAGACAATCGTTTTGCGCCTTTTTTCTTGAGTTACCTGTGCAGACGCCATACCACGGCAAGCATGGAGCCCGCTCAGCTAACCGTCACCGTATGTCTCCTGGGTGCTGGCAGACGTGGTACTGCATTGCTACACAGCAGCAGTTTATTGCCTTTTGGCAGCAGACAGTGCAGTATGACTGGTAGCCGTCGTCGACGTAGTCCTGGGTGCTCTTTTAACCGAGTGCCTGGGCAAACATGGGAGTGACTCAGCCAGGTCATTTCCCTTGTTTCGTCTCATGGCGATTGAGTCCTACCGGCAGTGCACTGTCTTTTAATCTGCAGCTAGCAGAAGACGATGGCCAGTAATCATACTGCACCATCTTCTGCCGAGCACCCAGCAGATGACGATGGCTAGCGGTCTGACTGCACAGTCTGCTGCCAGCAAGATGTATAAAGATAGATGAAGTGGCTCAAAACAAGAAATAGACCAGATTTGTTTTGTATTTATTTTCTCTTCCCTCCCTCCCTCTGTGAAATCAATGGCCTGCTAAACTCAGTTTTGAGTTCTATTCTTGAGGTTTTGAGTTCTATCCTTGAGGGGGCCATTCAGTTTCTTGCAAAGCCACCCCCTTTGTTGATTTTAATTCCCTGTAAGCCAACCCTGTAAGCCATGTCGTCAGTTGCCCCTCCCTCCGTCAGGGCAATGGCAGACAATCGTTCCGTGCCTTTTTTCTGGGCAGATGCCATGCCACGGCAAGCATGGAGCCCGCTCAGATCACTTTGGCAATTAGGAGCACATTAAACACCACACGCATTATCCAGCATTATATGCAGCACCAGTACCTGGCAAAGCGATACCGGGCGAGTAGGCAATGTCAGCGCGGTGACGAGAGTGATGAGGACATGGACAAAGACTTCTCTCAAAGCATGGGCCCTGGCAATGTGGGCATCATGGTGCTAATGGGGTAGGCTCATGCGGTGGAACGCCGATTCTGAGCCTGGGAAACAAGCACAGACTGGTGGGACTGCATAGTGTTGCAGGTCTGGGATGATTCCCAGTGGCTGCGAAACTTTCGCATGCGTAAGGGCACTTTCATGGAACTTTGTGACTTGCTTTCCCCTGAGGCACAAGAATACCAAGATGAGAGCAGCCCTCACAGTTGAGAAACGAGTGGCAATAGCCCTGTGGAAGCTTGCAACGCCAGACAACTACCGGTCAGTCGGGAATCAATTTGGAGTGGGCAAATCTATTGTGGGGTCTGCTGTGACGCAAGTAGCCAATGCAATCAAAGATCTGCTGATATCAAGGTTGTGACCCTGGGAAATGTGCAGGTCATAGTGGATGGCTTTGCTGCAATGGGATTCCCTAACTGTGGTGGGGCCATAGACGGAACCCATATCCCTATCTTGGCACCGGAGCACCAAGCCGGCGAGTACATAAACTGCAAGGGGTACTTTTCAATAGTCCTGCAAGCTCTGGTGCATCACAAGGGACGTTTCACCAACATCTACGTGGGATGGCCGGGAAAGGAATGACGCTCGCATCTTCGGGTCTGTTTCAAAAGCTGCAGGAAGGGACTTTATTCCCAGACCAGAAAATAACCGTTGGGGATGTTGAAATGTCTATAGTTATCCTTGGGGACCCAGCCTACCCCTTAATGCCATGGCTCATGAAGCTGTACACAGGCAGCCTGGACAGTAGTCAGGAGCTGTTCAACGACAGGCTGAGCAAGTGCAGAATGGTGGTAGAATGTGCATTTGGACGTTCAAAGCGCGCTGACACAGTTTACTGACTCAGTTAGACCTCAGCAAAACCAATATTCCCACTGTTATTACTGCTTGCTGTGTGCTCCACAATATCTGTGAGAGTAAGGGGGAGACGTTTATGGTGGGGTGGGAGGTTGAGGCAAATCGCCTGGCTGCTGGTTACGCACAGCCAGACACCAGGGCGGTTAGAAGAGCACAGGAGGGTGTGGTGTGCATCAGAGAAGCTTTGAAAACCAGTTTCATGACTGGCCAGACTCTGGTGTGAAAGTTCTGTTTGTTTCTCCTTGATGAAACCCCCCGCCTTTTGGTTCATTCTACTTCCCTGTAAGCTAACCACTCTCTCCTCCTCCCTTCGGTCACCGCTTGCAGAGGCAATAAAGTCATTGTTGCTTCACATTCATGCATTCTTTATTAATTCATCACACAAATAGGGGGATAACTACCAAGGTAGCCCAGGAGGGGTGGTGGAGGAGAGAAGCACCAGGAGGGGTGGTGGAGGAGGGAAGGACAAGGCCACACAGCACTTTAAAAGTTTAAAGCTTTAAAACTTATTGAATGCCAGCCTCCTGTTGCTTGGGCAATCCTCTGGGGTGGAGTGGCTGCATTCTTGGGCGTCTGGGTATGGAGGCTATGGAACTTGGGGAGGAGGGCGGTTGGTTACACAGGGGCTGTAGCTGCGGTCTGTGCTCCTGCTGCCTTTCCTGTAGCTCAACCATACGCTGGAGCATATTGGTTTGATCCTCCAGCAGCCTCAGCATTGAATCCTGCCTCCTCTCATCATGCTGCCACCACCTTTCAGCTTCAGCCCTCTCTTCAGCCCGCCACTTACTCTCTTCAGCCCACCACCTCTCCTCCCGGTCATTTTGTGCTTTCCTACACTCTGACATTGTCTGCCTCCACGCATTCGTCTGTGCTATGTCAGTGTGGGAGGACAGCATGAGTTCAGAGAACATTTCGTCATGAGTGCGTTTTTTTCACCTTCTAATCTTCGCTAGCCTCTGGGAAGGAGAAGATCCTGTGATCCTTGAAACACATGCAGCTGGTGGAGAAAAAAAAAGGGACAGTGGTATTTAGAAAGACACATTTTACAGAACAATGGGTACACTCTTTCACGGTAAACCTTGCTGTTAACATTACATACACAGCACATGTGCTTTCGTTCCAAGGTTGCATTTTGCTTCCCGCCACCACATGGCTAGCCCCTCCACCCTCCCCTCTTCCCATGGCTAACAGCGGGGAACATTTCTGTTCAGCCACAGGCAAACAGCCCAGCAGGAACGGGCACCTCTGAATGGCCCCTTAAGAAAAGCACCCTATTTCAACCAGGTGACCATGAATGATATCTCACTCTCCTGAGGATAACACAGAGAGATAAAGAACGGATGTTGTTTGAATGCCAGCAAACATAGACTGCAATGCTTTATTCTACAATGATTCCCGAGTACGTGCTACTGGCCTGGAGTGGTAAAGTGTCCTACCATGGTGGATGGAATAAGGCTGCCCTCCCCAGAAACCTTTTGCAAAGTGTGACAGGTTTCAGTCCGTCCTCCGAGCCCCTAGGGGCGATGGAGAGCTATGATCCACTGGCAGGCCTCAGTCACACCTTTTGGGCGCTGAGGAATTAGCGGGGAAGGTGTGCCGGCCGGAGTCTGCAGCGCGCTCCTCAGGCAGGGGGGCGCCGGCACAAGTCTGTAGCGCACAGTTCTGCTACCCAAGGCAGGTTGGCCGGGGTAGGGGAACTCAGGCCCAGCCGACTCCACTGCGTTCCAGCCCCTGGGCCCGGTCAGTGGCGGGAGGCGAAGGTCCTGCCACTGGGTCAGTGGGGCCGACCGCGCCCGCTGACCAAACACACCCACCCCACGGTGCAATTCTGCCCCTGGGCTACTTCCTATCCGGTCTCTCCGGTCCCTCCAGCTCGTCCGGGTATTCCGCTGCTGGCAGCTCCAGCTCCCCCTCTGTGTCGGACTCACGCCGGCCCAGGCTGCAGCCAGGCCCCTCCAGGTCCTCCGGGTATTCAGCGGCTGGCAGTCCTGGTCGCCACCGGCCTTCCTCCTGGTCCGGTTCCTCCTGGCCCAGGGCCTCACTTGGGTCAGCAGCAGGATCGCGAGGGACCAGCCTGCGTCTGTCTCCCTCCCTGGTGCTCTCCTCACTGGGCAAAGGGCCCCACCCTTTGTACTTCCTGTCCCACCCCTCCCCTTCCGGGGATTGGCGGAAGCTTGGCCTGGCCCCGCCCACTCAGGCTCAGAGGGTGGCTCTTTACCCTCTGGTTCGGAGAGGAGCCACGCTGGCTCCCTACACAAAGGCTTTGGGAGTATATCCAGGAGAGCCACGAATGCCAGGGCAAATTAATCATTGAACATGCTTGCTTTTAAACCATGTATAGTATTTTAAAAGGTACACTCACTATAGGTCCCTTCTCCACCTGGCAGGTCCGGGAGGCAGCCTTGGGTGGGTTCGGGGGGTACTGGCTCCAAGTCCAAGGTGAGAAACAGTTCTTGGCTGTCGGGAAAACCGGTTTCTCCGCTTGCTTGCTGTGAGCTATCTACAACCTCATCATCATCATCTTCCTTGTCCCCAAAACCTGCTTTCATGTTGCCTCCATCTCCATTGAAGGAGTCAAACAACTCAGCTGGGGTAGTGGTGGCTGAAAATGGCATGCAGCTCATCATAGAAGTGGCATGTTTTGGGCTCTGACCCGGAGTGGCCGTTCGCCTCTCTGGTTTTCTGGTAGGCTTGCCTCAGCTCCTTAAGTTTCACGCGGCTCTGCTTTGGGTCCCTGTTATGGCCTCTGTCCTTCATGCCCTGGGAGATTTTAACAAATGTTTTGGCATTTTGAAAACTGGAACGTAGTTCTGATAGCACGGATTCCTCTCCCCATACAGCGATCAGATCCCATACCTCCCGTTCAGTCCAGGCTGGAGCTCTTTTGCGATTTTATCTACATACATATTTACATATTATTTATGTAAAATTAACAAGTTTATTCTACTCTCACTACACTCAATTCTTCAAACAAATTTTTTCCCCTAGCTTTAGATGTGGCAAAGTCATGAATTATGTCATTGTAATTCAAAGACCTGATGATTTCATTCTCAGTGCTCAAGAGGGACAAAGCACTGAGATGCTCTTGAATCATGGTGGATCGGAGGACATTTTTGACCCTTGTAAGAAGAGAGAAGGAACATTCTCCACTACAGTTGGTGATCATTAGTGACAAATTCAGACGTAATGCAGTTTCAACATTTGGAAAACATTCTATCACATTAGATTCAGTGATAACTCGGTATATCCAAATAGATTTGCTTTAGTCATCTTTTTCCCTCTATATCTGAGAGTTATGTGAATTCAACAAATTGAAGAAATTCTTTAGTAAAATCTGCTGGGAGATCGTCTGGTTACTTCTGACACAGACTTTTGATAGCTTCACTGACTTCGGAATTTGAAATGTTAGGCAAAAAAATTGTGAGTACACTAAAGATTTTGTCATTATTTTTGTAGGCCTTGATCCAATGTTCTAATGAACTCTTCAGTTTGTCGATGATTGTGATGAAAGTATTAACTATGAAAGCCTCCTTGTCACTGAATGAGTGGGCAGTTGCATCTTCGCATGTCTTCTATCTTTTGTGGTGTTTGGCTGACTTATACTCATGGTTAGCAGTCCTTACAGCCCCCTGAATTTCACACTCATCAAAACTATCTCACATTTGTGGAAGAACAGTTCCAAGACTTCTTATTAGATTTACAGCAGTGGAAAGGTCAATTTGAGTACTTTGCAACCTTAGACTGCACCTGCTGAATGGCTGCAGTAAATCATTCCAGACCTCACACAAAATACCAGTTTCCAAAGTGTGCATTGCATCACTCAGGATCTTCGCATCTTTTTTTGTTGCTGATTTTTGAGATTCATCATCCTTGATGCTCTCTAGCGCTTCAAGGATGATGGGGTATCCCAGAACAACTGCATTCACAGCTTCAGCGTTGGCACTCCACCGTGTCCCTGAGAGTAATTTGGGCACTGGGCAGCCCTTTGGTAGTGAATCTCTAAGAATCATACAATGACTGGTTGATGCAGAGAAAAAATTGTAAAATTCTTGACAAATCCAAAAAAAGAAACTTCTTTAACACAACAATCCACGGCAAACTGGCAAACAAGGTTGAGTGAGCGTGCAGCACATGGTATATAATCAACCAAAACATTGCGCTCTTTTATCTTTGCCTGCATCCCTGAATATTTGCCATTCAGATTGCTTGCATTGTCATAGCTTTGGCCACGACAAAGGCTGATGTCAATCCCATTTTCAGTGGGGAAATCAAGTAGGTATGAGGCAAGTTTCTCCCCTGTGTGGCTGGTGATGTTTATGAAGGTCATGAAATGCTCAGCTGGTCTGCTGGGTAGCACATAACGCAAGATGACAGTCAGCTGATCTACATGTGACACATCCGATAATGAGTCGACGGACACTGAAAAAAAATCCCACATCTTTGATCTCATCTACAATGGCCAATAGCGTTTTCTTTGCCAGCAATGCAATGAATTCATCACAGTCTTTGATAGATATAATGTATGGCCTTTTCCACGATTTGCATGTTCATTGATGTGCTGAGATAAGAAAGGATCGAACTTAGCGATTAGCTCTACAACGCCAAGGTAATTGCCGTTGTGTTTTGATCCAACAGTCTCATCTGAGCCACGGAATGGCAGACCACGCTCAGCAAGAAAAACTATGGTTTCAACTACATGTCTGAGAATGTTCTTCCTATCAGCATGAGCTTCCCAAAAATGGTTTTCCATTTGTGTATTAATACTGCCACTAACTTTCTTTCAGGCATGGTAGCTGCTAATTGAAAACGTATGCTGCTCACTCATTGCATGATTGGTAATGTATGCAGTACTCTTCCAAACACTGAAGCCTTCACAGAACATTCCCCGCTTTTTGGTATCAGAAAGCAGGTGGCGAAGGCGAATAGATGAGCCATTCTTGCTTGCCAATCTGTTTGTTAGGGTTCACATATTCAAACATCAGATAATGATTCTGATTGCTCTATTCTCACTTTGTCAATGAAAAGCCAGCGTCTAGATTCTGGCATTTCTGTGGGCCCTTCTCAGTCCAATATGCAATGAGATCTTGAGAAGTCACATCCCACTCACCTGAATCACTGGAGAAGGATTTTTTTTATTACTATCACTGGGGAAGTCTTCAGAGGAGTGGGATGAGGCTGCAGCTAGAGAAGTCACAGGAGGCTGCTCCTTTCAATCAGTCGCAGCAGGGCTGGTATTCGCCTGGACTTCCTTACCACCATACTTAGTAGGAGGAAAAAACATTAGGAGCGAAGGAGAACCTTTCAGCACTACATCTTGTCTTTGCCGTCTTTCTTTGGCCTACTTCAATTTCTGCCATCCTCCATTCTTCAACATTGTTTTTATTGTCCAGTGTAGGCATACTGTGTACAAAGTTCAATATTGCTTGGGCCCACAAACACTTACTTAGACCACAAAGACAAAATCACAACCACCATAATTTGAATTGACAATCTTGATGGGTTAATTTGTACATAGCAATATCTAATGAGACAAAACATTTCCGATGGCCCCGCTACTGTTGCTCAGCTGTTACTTCAGTATGGAATAGAGGGCGTATAGGAGGGCCTAAAATAGGGCCTAAAACTAGGAGGGCCTAAGGCTATAGGCCTCCTTCTGCACTGCCTGCCCAGCAGCCGGCTTTCCTGCTCACTTGAGCCCTCCCCCTGTCTTGGAGCTGCCTGAGCACACGGCCAGGGGAAGCACTGGCTGGCAGGGTAGCTCATGTTCCTTCCCTCCCGAGGCATGTTCCATGCCTGCTGGGTGCTTCTTACCATGCTTGCCATGGGCCCCTGGTAGGATTGCCAACTCTGACTGAAGCTATTCCGGGAGATTTTTCCCCTCCAAACATGACATAATGTCATTTTCTTAAAATATTCTATTAAAATCTCCCGGATTGCTTTCAATAGTCACTGGGAGATCGATGCTGATTCCGTGAGATTCCAGGTCAATCCTGGAGGGTTGGCACCCCTAGCCCCTGTGCTCTATCCTCCGCTGCAACCCTGCAAACCGTGCTCCTAAACAGGGGCATGCCTGCTGCCAAGGGAGCCGCCACGTAAGGACTGCCCGCAGTAACTGGACTTTTAGTGTCCGCTCAGTACATCTGACCCTGAAAACCAGACCCCCGGTAACCCTATGTCCTGAGCCGGCCTGGCCTAGAGCCACCTCAGCCGGAGGCACCATCCTCCCAGCCCAACTCAGCTGCCTCCTGTTGCCCAGTGCCACCCGCCAGAGAGACCTGTGGGGGGGGGGGCGGACGGGGGGAGGGGGCTCTAGATCCCCTTGGGGGAGTTCAGTCAGGGCTGGTGAGCAGCCTCCACACCCTCACAGGAGCTGGCTGGCAGCCCCCCTTGCCTGGGTCATCTGCCCCTCCTTAGGCAACTGGTAACCCCAAGCTTCCCAGGGATCACCATGTTGATGCCGAACTTAGTGCGGACACCCGATCAGCATAGCCCACTGCAGCCCAGAACTCCTGTGCTCAAGTGATCCACCGGCCTCAGGAGGGAAGAGTACCCCAGGCCAGCTCCGCCAGAGGGCTGGAAGCTCTGGACTCAGGGTTCTCGGTTTACAGGGTGGGCATGGGGCTGTCCCTCTGGAGCGAGTGCCTTGTTCCCCTGGAGGTGGATGGGAGGAAGGTCAATGGATACTGGGATACGGGCGCGGAGGTGACGCTGGCCCAGCCCGAGGTGGTGGCCCCAGATCGGGTGGTGCCCAACACCTACCTGACCCTGACAGGGGTGGGCGGGACCCCATTCAAGGTGCCCGTGGCAAGGGTACACCTGAAATGGGGGGCCAAGGAGGGCCCCAAGGGTGTGGGTGTGCACCACCATTTGCCCACTGAGGTTTTGATGGGGGGAGACCTAGAGGACTGGCCAAGCGACCCCCAGACCGCCCTGGTTGTGACCCGCAGCCAGAGCCGGGGAGGGGCACTGCGCCCTGACCTTGGGGAGGGTACCACACCGGAGGCGCAGGACCCTACCCTGGTGGGGAGAGAGCACTGAGGGGCACGGCTCAGAGAGGCTGTGGCCTCAGACCCGGCCAATGAGAGGGAACCGGGCCCCATCCCTTCCCCAGCCGCTGAGTTCCAGGCCGAGTTGAGGAAAGATCCCTCCTTGTGGAAGCTCAGGGACCTGGCCGACCTCAGGGTGGTACGGACCATGAGGAGAGGTTGCCAGGAGAGGTTCCTGTGGGAGAAGGGGTTCCTGTACCGAGAATGGGCTCCCCCAGGGGAAGTGGAGTCCTGTGGGATCAGGAGGCAGCTGGTGGTCCCCCAGAAGTAACGCCGCAAGCTATTGTACCTGGCCCATGACATCCCCCTCGCAGGGCACCAGGGAATCCGGTGCACCCGGCAGAGGTTGCTACAGAACTTTTACTGGTCTGGGGTCTTTACCACTGTCCGCCAGTATTGCCGATCCTGTGACCCCTGTCAGAGGGTGGGGAAGGCCCGGGACAAGGGGAAAGCAGCTTTGAAACCTTTGCCCATCATAGAGGAACCTTTCCAGAAGGTGGCCATGGACATAGTGGGACCTCTGAGCAAGACAACCCGGTCGGGGAAGAAATACATTCTGGTGGTGGTAGATTTTGCCACCCGGTACCCCGAGGCAGTGCCCTTAGCTTCCATTGAAGCAGACACCGTGGCGGATGCGCTCCTGACCATTTTCAGCCGAGTGGGGTTCCCCAAGGAAGTCTTGACAGATGAAGGATCGAACTTCATGTCGGCCCTGCTCCGGTGCTTATGGGAGAAATGTGGGGTCCGGCACAACTGGGCCTCAGCTTATCACCCCCAGTCCAATGGGCTGGTGGAGAGGTTCAATGGGACGCTAAAGATGATGCTGAAAACATTTATAAACCAGCACCCACGTGACTGCGATAAGTACTTACCTCACCTGTTGTTTGCATACAGGGAGGTGCCCAGGAGTCTACCGGATTTTCGCCTTTCAAACTGTTATATGGAAGTAGGGTGAGGGGCCCCCTGGACCTGATGAGAGACGAATGGGAGGGGAAGGCCACACCCAATGGAGAGTCAGTGGTGGAGTATGTCCTGATCTTCTGAGAGAGACTGGCTGAACTCATGGGCCTGGCCAGGGAGAATCTGGCCAGAGCCCAGAAGAAGCAGAAGATCTGGTATGACCGCACGGCGCGGGCCCGTGCCTACGCCACCGGGGATCAGGTGATGGTTCTCGTCCCCGTGAGAAAGAACAAACTACAGGCCGCCTGGGAAGGCCCTTTCAAGGTTGTCAAGCAGCTAAATGAGATAAACTATGTGGTGGAGCTGTCGAACCTGGAGCACCACCGCCGGGTGTACCATGTGAATATGATGAAGCCATATTATGCCAGGGGGAATGTGGTGTTGGCCATGTGTGGACATTGGGAGGAGCAGGGAGATGACCCTTTAGTAGATCTATTCCCTGGGACCAGAGCTGGTTCTTTTCTGGAAACAATTCCCCTCTCGGATCAGCTAAACCCTGCCCAGCAAGCTGAGATCGGGGGGTGCTGCACCCATACGAAAGCTGTTTTCCAACCAACCTGGCTGCACTAATCTGACAGTCCACCGGGTGCAGACAGGATCGCACCCGCCGATAAGATGCTCCCCCTTCTGAGTCACAGGGAAAAAAAGCTCAGGACCTGGAAAGAGAGGTCAGGGACATGCTGGCTTTGGGGGTGATCCAGCCATCTGCCAGCCCTTGGGCCTCGCCGGTGGTGCTGGTCCCCAAAAAGGACGGGTCGGTCCAGTTCTGTGTGGACTATCGGAAACCCTATGCCATCACTGTATCTGATGCCTACCCCATGCCCAGGCCTGATGAGCTCCTAGACAAGCTGGGAGGAGCTCGATACCTTACCACCATGGACCTTACAAAGGACAACTGGCAAGTGCCGCTAGATGCAGATGCCTGGCTGAAATTGGCCTTTATCACCCCTCTGGGGCTCTATGAGTTCCTGACCCTGCCTTTCGGCCTCAAGGGAGCGCCGGCCACCTTCCAGCGCCTGTTGGACCAGCTACTGAGGGGGATGGAGAGTTTTGCCGTGGCGTATATTGATGACATCTGTGTCTTTAGCCAGACCTGGGAGGACCATGTGTCCCAGGTTAGACAAGTGCTGGACCGACTCCAGGGGGCTGGGCTGACTGTAAAAGCAGAGAAGTACAAGGTGGGGATGGCGGAAGTATCTTACCTGGGCCATCGGGTGGGGAGCAGCCGCCTAAAGCCGGAACCAGCTAAGATGGAGGTGATCAGAGACTGACCTGCTCCCCACATCAAAAAGCAGGTCCATGCATTTATTGGGTTGGCAGGATACTATCGAAGGTTTGTGCCCCGCTTTAGCGCCATAGCCACCCCCATCACTGAGCTATGCAAGAAGGGGAAGCCAGACAAGGTGGTCTGGACCGAGCAGTGCCAGGAGGCTTTCCGGGCGCTGAAGGAGGCTCTGGTCAGTGGCCCAGTTCTGGCAAACCCAGACTTTGACAAGCCCTTTATGGTGTTCACTGACGCCTCAGACACGGGACTGGGGGCGGTGTTAATGCAGGAGGATGAAAAGGGGGAGAGACACCCCATCGTGTACCTGAGTAAGAAGTTGCTACCCCGGGAGCAACACTACGCGGCCATCGAGAAGGAGTGCCTGGCCATGGTGTGAACCCTTAAGAAACTAGAGCCATATCTCTTCGGGCGACACTTCACCGTGTACACCGACCATTCTCCCCTGACCTGGCTGCACCAGATGAAAGGAGCCAATGCCAAACTCCTGAGGTGGCGCCTGCTCCTGCAGGATTACGACATGGACGTGGTCCACGTAAAGCGAAGTGCCAACATGATAGCGGATGCGTTGTCCAGGAGAGGGGGCCCTGAACTTCCCCAGGTCACTGGTCAGAGTGACTCCGCTTAGTTCAGTCTCGAAGGGGGGAGAGATGTGATGCAGCAGGGAGGGGGGAGTGTTGACCTGGGAATGTGGCAGGGGAGTTTCAATGGGAGACCTGAGAGCCTGTAATCTGAGGCAGGAGGGGGAAGTAACACCTCTGCCCAGGAATGTGAACAGGGGCTGCAGGAGGGAGCCTGCTGCGGGGGTTTAGGTTCAGTTTGGTGCTGGATGGTGGAACGCAGGGAACCCCAGGGCTGGGGTCTAAGCTCTCTGCTCCCCCAGAAGGACTTGAGTGAGGGGTCCTGGTTGTATCCACAAGCTCTGTTTTAGACTGTGTTCCCGTTGTCCAATAAAGCTTCCGTTTTACTGGCTGGCTGAGAGTCTCAGTGAATCCCAGGAAGAGGGGTGCAGGGCCTGGACTCCCACCCCCAGCTTGGCTCCTGTTACTGCCCAGCTGCCCCCCTCCCCTGCTCTGACTGAGCATCAGTGATGCATCCCATGAAGTGAGCTGTAGCTCGTGAAAGCTTATGCTCAAATAAATTGGTTAGTCTCTAAGGTGCCACAAGTCCTCCTTTTCTTTTTGCGAATACAGACTAACACGGCTGTTACTCTGAAACCTGAAATGATCCTATTGGCATTAGGAGTTCGCTTTCTCAAGAAGTGTGGCCCTAACCATGAGCCATAGCTCCTCGCGCACTGCCGTACGACGGGAGGGGGGAGGAGGAGGGAAAGGATGACGTGTAAACGCGTATGCGTAATGGTGATCGTACGCCCTTACGCAAGGCGCCGTGGAAGCGGCTATAAATAACGTGTGCGCGGCCTACCCGCCCCTTTCTACTAATTCGGTGTGCCTGCCTGGCGGGATGGTAAGTGGCGTTGGGGCGGGTGCGGGGCCGGGTCTCACCATCCCCGGGCATCGCCGCCATCCCGGCCCCGGCCGCCTCCGCTTCTGCCCCCCGATTCCACGGGGGCCCTGCTGGAGGCAGCGCGGGGCCCATTTCTTGGCGGGGAGGGGAGACGGGGCTGGAGAGCGGCCCCGTGACGGGCGGGAGGGGCGGACGGACACTCGCTGCCTGGGCTTGGAGAGCGGGAAGCGGGGTGGGGGGGGAGGAAGGACTGTGACGGGCCTGGGGTGGGGGCGCGGCTGCAGAGCCCCCCCCCAAGTTAGAATCGTTTGTAGGCGGCTCTCACACGTGTTAGCTGACGGCGGGGGTGGGGGAATGACTGGGGAGAGCCCGCCTGGCACCACGGGACAGCTGGGCTTTGCAGAGCCGCCGCATGGCGTTCTCCGGGCCTCCCGTAACTTCCTGCGGCCTGTTCTACGCCAAGAGCGGGGCGCTGCCTGTAGCGTCTCACTCCTCTTCGGGAGATCGGGGGCTACGGATGGGCTGCAGCCCAAAGCTTATTGATGGGGGCTTCAGCTGCGGTTGACTCACTCCCGTCACTCTTTAAAGTGAGGCTTCGCTCTGAAAAGGGACAGGCGGTGGCAGATCTGCCACCTGTATATGTCAAGGTCTGAGATGCTGACTTTAGGGCTAAAATGCGCTTTTGCTGGCTTGACTTTTGCTAGCCTGGCAAGACAGTGCAGTTGAGTGTAAGGTGAAGTCTTGTCTAGCTTGTGTGCCACTAGTATTGATGAGGGAATTCCAGTTGCAGGGCCAGATCTTCTCAGAGTAATAATGTCTAAAGCTGTTTTGAAGTGTGGGGGGGAGGAGGGGAGTTTGCACAGGTCCAAGTGGCAGCATTTGGTCTTGCAGAGCCTGTTGTTGCTGGTGCTTATAGGCAATTTGCAAGAAACTGGGGATTGCTTGATGAACTTTAAAAGCAACACACTACTAGAGTAGCTGCCACAAGATAAAGCTAAAAGTTTTAGAATTCAAGAGGGTTTGACTTCTGGAAAATGAGGGCACTGTAGTTAAATTACATGGATCAAGTGAGCCCAGAATTGTCTATTATAGGGCTTCTTGCAGGTTCCTTAAGCATGTAGTGTTTGCCACTATTCCAATAAGGATACTAGATTGGATGGACTATTAGCCTGAGTTGGGCTCACAATTCTTATGATCTTATGTAACCTATCTAGACACTTAAATCTTAGGGTGAGTGTGCAGAGCTGGCAGTTAAGAAAACCTTGTTTTTGTAAGCTAATCACATTTCATCTAAAAGTGATTCCAACAAAGGTAGACCCCATGGAGCAGTTTTTGTCATGTCACTTTTCAGAGTAGAATCACATTTTGCTATTAACTTCTGTAATCTATAAGGATTCCCAGGTGTGTCCATTAATTTTTGCTTTCCCCTTAATAGACATTTAGTTAGAATGGCACTTCGGGTGTTCAGAACCTCATCCTCCAAAAAAACCTTTGTATTGTGTCTTTAAATTTTCCTCAGTCGTGAACAAATCTGACACATGTAAGGCCCTGATGTAGTCACCATTCTAAAATGGTAAAACAGAGAAGAGCTGGTGTGGAGGAGAGGAACTTGTAGAAGGCAGGACATACTGGTATGTCTGTGTAATGGCCCCCTCAAAGGGAACAAGAGAGACAGCAACTAGTATGCCATTAGGGGCAAATTAGTCACTCAGGCAACATGAGTGTTAAAAGTATCTCCTTTGTTTTGTAGTCGCACCGTAAGTTCTCAGCTCCCAGACATGGATCCCTGGGCTTTCTGCCCCGCAAACGCAGTCGTCGACATCGGGGCAAAGTGAAGAGCTTTCCCAAGGATGACCCCAGCAAACCCATTCACCTCACTGCCTTTCTTGGGTACAAGTCTGGCATGACCCATATTGTCCGGGAAGTGGACAGGCCTGGATCCAGTATGTATTCTCTGCTGCTCTTGTTATAGGAGGTCACTGTACAGCTTTTTTTCCCTTCACTGAGGCAGTGGGAGGAGACTGTCAGGTTCACATGGGTCCCTGGGTTTGATTCCAGTCTGATTTCTGCCAAGTCCTTGCTGTTCTTTACTCTGGCTCCTCGGCTGTTGTTTCCAGTTGCTAGTTATAAAAGCAAGCTCCCAAAGGCTAGTGGATATGTCCTCCTTGCCAGTTCCAGACTTTGTGCCCAGCTGGTGATTGGTGTCTTATTTTACTGTAACGGCTGTTCTTGGGGTGTGTGGGTGACTTGCCAAGGAGCCCCACTGGTAGAGCTGTGTTGTAGCAGGCTACTTATGATGATCTTTTTTCGACGGGCGGACATAAGGAAATCGCTTCTGGCGCTTTTTGCTGACTGTCGAGTCCTGAATGTAGTTCTGTTATCAGCCACCACACAGCTCAATTTGGCTACTCCATTTTACATCACAGGGCCAACCTTGGGTTTAAGTATAGCATCTAGTCACCATTATACCATTAGGGTGCTTAATAGCTCAGGTGGCTAATCAAGGTCCCCTGGCCCGTGGATCCCACTGACTCCAGCTGCGTGAAGACCTTTTAGGGGGTCACTGGCCCCTCCTGATACTTTTGGGGTGGTGGTGGTGGTTCATCTGCTGTGGTGCTAATTGGCACAATGTGTTTTTTGTCCTTCCCAGAGGTGAACAAGAAGGAAGTGGTAGAGGCAGTCACTGTGGTAGAGACTCCTCCCATGGTCATTGTGGGCATCGTGGGCTATGTGCAGACTCCCCGTGGCCTCCGCACCTTCAAGACCATCTTTGCTGAGCACATCAGTGATGAGTGCAAGAGACGCTTCTACAAGAACTGGTAAAAAAACATGTAGGGAGGGACCTCAGTCTGTGTTCCTTGCATTGCTGGCTTTGTTGAATGAGTGTAGTGCTATTGCGGTTTTTAGTCTGAACAATTCACTTCAAGGCTCCCACATCACAGCCAGTGGTTGGCCCGTCGGGATCTAGGTGCTAGGCTGAAGTTTTAGTCTGATCACATAATAGTATAAAACCGCAACTGGCTGGAACAGTAATTGCTCACTGTGGGGCTTGGGGATCAAGTGAACTGTCTGATGTCTGCATGAACACACTACACATGATGTTTTTTCCTGTGGATGGACATAAGGAAATTGTCTTTGTTGCTTTTCGCTGAGTGTTGAGCATAGTCCTTTTTTCTCAGGGAAGGGGGGGAGATTTTTTTTTCTTATCACTCTTCCATGCATTGCTGTCATGCCTTCCTATAAGGTCACTCTGACAGTAGGGCTCCAGTGGGGTTGTCAAGTTCTCCTTTGCCTATGGGATTAGGAAGTATTTCTCCTAGATGCTCTTCATGAACTTCCCACACTGCCAAGATATTGGGTATTGCATCGGTGTCCTCTTACGTCAGCTGTAATCCAGGGTTGAAAGATGTAGGACTTTGTAGACCTGGAAGCAAGACAAGAGCATTTACAGAAGTATTTTAAGGCAACAGATAATCAGCTGATAGGCACTGTCGTGTTGCAGAGCAGTGCTTTGATATTTTGTGAATGTTTTATACTGTGTATATTAATATGCTTTGGATGAATTCATGGCAGCTCCGCTCAGCTCTGGCAGCTCAGCCTCTGTCTGATGAGCTCCAGGCTCCGCTTGCTGGTGGAAAAGATTCCTTAGAAGCTGGCAATGAGCCGAAACCAACTTGGGTGGCAGCTCCTTCCGCTCACCCCCCTTTCGTTGGGGGACTGATGAAGGGCTAAGCCATACCCTCTCTGCTCTGCTCCTGAAGGCACAAGTCCAAGAAGAAGGCCTTCACCAAGTATTGCAAGAAGTGGCAGGATGAGGAGGGCAAAAAGCAGCTAGAGAAGGATTTCAGTAGCATGAAGAAGTACTGCCAGGTTATCCGAGTCATAGCTCACACTCAGGTGAGTGTTCTGACTCCTTTACAAAGAGGGCTCATGCTTTGGGATACAGAGAATCCACAAGGGCTAGGGTGGTCCTGCCATTCTCTACAGAAACTCACTCCACTGCTGCTCTCATATTCCCTGTTCCCCAAATCTGGTGCTCAGTATTAATACCTAATAGTTATGGAGGGAGTGTAGTCTACTCTACTGGATAGCTCACTGGACTAGGACTCCAAAGACCTGGGTTCTATTCCCAGCCCAGCTACTGGTCTGCTGAGTGAACTTGGGTGAGTCACTTCCCCTCTTGTGCCTCGGGTTCACATCTGTACATGGGGATAATGATACTGAGTTCCATTGTAAAGCACTTTAATCAGTAAAGCACAATATAAAAGCTGGGTATGGTATTATTCTCAACTTCAAAGGCTTATGCAAACGACTAACAAATCCTTGCTGTACCCCTTCAGAGGTAAGGAGCCCCATCCCCATTTTACAGGTGTGAAAACTGAGTTTGGATTGTCTACAGTAACCTGGTGCATGCACACGTGTGTATGTAGGCGTGTGTCAGAGCTGGCATTGGAACTTGAGTTCTTGGCCTCCATCCTGTGCTCAGACCAGTAGACCACTTCCTCTCTCTGATTATAGTTACAGTTAGAAATAGGATTGACTGTTTTAGCCTTCTTTCCATGGGGGCCAGAGGATCCCAGGACATCTCCTTCACTTGGTTTTAAAAAATGGATGGCTACTATAGCTTCAGACCAAGGATATGCGGGCAGTGCTCTTCTGTGGAGACCATCAGTGGCTTATATTAATTAGATCATTGCTAAGCAGTGTGAAACTCTCCTCTCCTTCCCACCCCTGTGTGAGTGCCAAATACTTCCAGACTGAGAAATGTAATAGGATCTCCTGTGTGGGAATAAGTGGAGTAAGCTGTCTGCTCACAAGACTAATGTTTAGAGATGGCCTCTTGTGGCAAGCAGCAAAGGGGGGCGTGCAGCTGCTGTCAGCATTTTAATGTCAGTCCCCCTTTTCCCAAATATAGTGTAGAACACTGGGTGTGATGTCACCTTACTTAGGCTGGTACTCAGTCCCAGAGGCTTTGTCTTCAGTCCTTTTTTAAGATCCTCAGCCTGGCGACCAGCTGTAAGGGCGGTGTGAGGCATGTATTACTGCTGCTCTGTATAAGTTCAAAAGCTTCTCTCTCTCCAACAGAAATTGGTTCAATAAAAGATATTACGTAACCCACCTTGTGTCTTTACTGCTTTTCCTCTCATTCCCTTTGGTGATCTGGCTGCCAGAAACGTAGGCCTGTCTACGTATGTCATTGTACAGTCTTGATAACTCTTCCCCTTACCCCCAGAGCTTCAGTCTTCCAAGCATTGTGTATATTGTGACTGGGATACAGCAAAGGTGGAAAAATCCATCAGACCCAGGATGTGCATCTCAGAAAGATAAATTGCACTAGAGATCTCAGCACTTCGCCTGGGTTATAATATAGCTAATGTGAGGTCTGTCTTCCAGATGCGTTTGCTTCCGCTGCGGCAGAAGAAGTCTCACCTGATGGAGATCCAAGTGAATGGTGGCACCATTGCTGAGAAAGTGGATTGGGCCCGGGAGAAGCTGGAACAGCAGGTTCCTGTGTCAACTGTCTTTGGCCAAGATGAGATGATAGATGTGATTGGAGTCACCAAGGGCAAGGGATACAAAGGTAGATGTTATGGCCGCCTCCCTCTTGTTTCCCCAAGGCTTCAGTCTGACCAGAACCCAGAGTTTAGTGGAGAGTTGTTTGTAATCCCCACACACTCTGTTGCCCTGGTACATAGGCCGTGGGTCAGAGGAGTATCTTCAGTGTTGCTCTCACATCAAAAGTGGACTGTTCAATGATGAGGCCATGGAATACGTGCTGGGGACAGCATCCGACATCCATGAGGAATCATTCCATGCTGCCTTCCTTCTGAGAACAGCACCCAGGGAACAGTTTGGGAAAACACGGGCAGCTGTGGGTGGGTTTTCCGCAGAGTAGTTATTCCCAACACCCACGCCTAATCGGTACACTGATCTGAATTTCTGTTGGTGTTGCACTGGATACACATTCTCATTACGGAGCAGCCACAAACTGTGTGCATAGTGTCGTCACAGGTTAATGATAAACACCTCTGTAAAAAAGGCACATGCCACAGCTGAGCAGTTATGACAGTCTTATAGTGCTGTAATGTTTTGTTTTCTTCTTTCAGGGGTCACCAGCCGTTGGCATACCAAAAAGCTGCCCCGCAAGACCCACAGGGGTCTGCGGAAAGTAGCCTGCATTGGTGCTTGGCATCCTGCTCGCGTGGCTTTCTCTGTGGCCCGAGCTGGTCAGAAGGGATACCACCATCGCACAGAAATTAATAAGAAGGTAAGAGTCTGAGATGCATATTGAAGTGTCCTGGACAAACTAGAGTCCTGGTTCCCCCGGATGGATTGTCAAGGTCACTGCAGAATCCTCAAGCAGACTGAAGGTTTCAGACTACAATTCAGGCTTTGTTTGACTAGAGTTGCAGGCCTACAATAATTCAGCATCCCTAGCTTACTATTACTTACCAACAACATGTAACTTGTTAGTATGTGTAGGTGCTTAATGAAAACTGCCAGATCTGCACCCTGCTACTGGTTGGCCCTGTGCTGAAGGGCAGTGGTCTACAGTGAGCTCAGACTGTGCCTAGGACCAGCACTTAAGCTGCTTTGTTGTATTTTATATTTAGGGCCCTACCAAATTAATGGCTGTGGAAAACATATCGCAGACCATAAAATCTGGTCTCCCCTGTGAAATCTGGCTATTGTAAGGGGGTCATGGTATTGCCACCCTTATTTCTGCGCTGCCTTCAGAGCTGGTGCCCCCAGCCATCCAGCTCTGAAGACCGCGTTGCCAACAGTGGCAACACAGAAGTAAGGGTGGCATGATCTGCGGGAGGGGAGGGATGGCTTTTTGAGTGAGTGACTGCCCAGGGCATTGGGCAGGGTGGTCCCTTCCTCTTCTCCTGCATGGGCTGCTCCCGGGGGCAGGTCAGACCCACCTCCACAGCCAGCACAGAAGTAAGTGTGGCACTATCATACCATGCCACCCTCACTTCTGCATTGCTTCTGGTTGTGGCGCAGTTCCCATCCAGCATCTGCCACTCTTAGCTGCCCAGCTCTGAAGGCAGCACCGCCAGCAGCAGCACAGAAGTAAGGGGGGCAGTGCCACGATACTCTCCTCCTTTCTGCCCCCTGAACTGGACCTCCATGGTTAAAACTGAAATTTCAGATTTAAATATCGAAACAATGAAATAGAAGATTTTTTTTTTAAATCCCACAACCGTGAAATTTACTAAAATGGACTGTGAATTTGGAAGGGTCCTATTTATGTTTAAACATATCACAGCAAACCAGCTGGAGAAGGAGAGGCTGATGAATAGTCACACCAAAAAAGGAGGAAGAGTTGTCCAGTGAGTAGGACACTTGGGTTCTGCTCTCAGCTCTGCCACTGCATGGCTGTGACCTTGGGCAGGTCACTGAGGGATGTTTACACAGCAAAGAAAAACCCTGTGGCTGGCTGCATGGCAGCTGGCTTGGGCTTGCAGGGCTTGGGCCCTAGGGCTGTTTTCATTGCTATGTAGACTCATGGGCTTGGGCTGGAGCCCAAGCTCTGGGACCCTCCCGCCTCACAGGGTCCTGAAGCCTGGGCTCCAGCTCAAGCCCACTAGTCTACACAGCAATGAAACAGCCCCGCAGCTTCAGTCCACGTTGGTTGGCACAGGCCAGGTGCAGGTTTTCTTTGCTGTGTAGACATACCCTTAAACTTTTTTCTCCATCCATAAAAATGGGGATAAAGCTACTTTAACCCAATCACATAAAACACGCTGTGATACTATCTTGGTAGGTATTGTTGCCGTTAATAATAAGTTGAAATCCGGAAATTCAGCATAATTGAAATTAAGGGTTTTTTATGAAATGGGTAGGTGGCCAAGAGCCTCTGTACACACCAGTTCTAAGGATGTTAAAATACTTTTGATTTGTTTCTGTTAATAGGGTGCCCTGGTGACAAGTTAAAATGCAGTGACTGAGGCATTGGCTTCATGATAGAGACAATATTTGAGGCTCTTAATTGCTGCCCCTAAACACCAGCCACATTTGTTTTCTACATTTCTGTGTGCTCAACAAATTTCATATGGATTTGAACTGCTGTTTCTGGGTTAGGGTCTTTGCTCCTGTCAAACCATTTGCACATGCAAAATAGCATTCTCCTTTTGTCATTTTAGGTCTACAAGATTGGCCAAGGTTACCAAATCAAGGACGGAAAGCTGATCAAAAACAATGCATCAACTGACTACGATCTGTCAGACAAGAGCATTAACCCTCTGGTGAGTGGCTTTCCAGCTGTTAAAGGTTAAGTGTGTGGAAAGGGTATGGGAATTTAATCCTGGACTGTGAGCTCATAAACCAAACCACTTATTCTAGTCTAGTCAATATGGAAAAGCTCAGGTACTGCAGGAAACGATATTGATTCCTTTGGTTGCATTCTTCTCTATCAATATTACACAAGTATAGTACTGTGGATTGCTGAGCTGTGTTTGGTTGCAACTTAAGAGAATGGTGTCAACTTAAAAATTACACTTGTGTCTGTTGTAAAGGCCACAAGGATTGGAGGGAGGACTCAAGCAGGTGTAGGACCAGAAACAACTGGTTCATTGTCTAGATTTCAAGTTTGTGTCCCTTTACCATGGTCCTGATCACTCTTGGGCCTTAGACCCCCCAGGCAAGTTTTTGCAAAAATTGGGCTCCTGTGTTTTCAGCTTGGATAATTCTGTCGGCCTAAAATTCTCAGCTCTTTTCAGCTGGAGAAGCTTTTGATTTGACTTCCATGACAGTGTGCTGTTGCTGTGGATCATTAAATGGTTGCCTTTCAGTAGTGTACAGCTAGAAGGCCCTCACAGAGGCCTCGAACACTGAAGTTTTAGCCAAAAAATTAAAAGAAATGTTCGCCTCTTTAGGCCTGAATATTTTTTTTTGGTTCTTGGCTGAAGAGAGAATCAGTGGTAGCTAACTGAAAAGTAGCTTGTGGCTTGCTGGGAAAGCATAATCCCTGTGTCAGAGCCCATGACATAGCAGCGTGAAAGGACTAAAATCTCCAGAGGCTGCTCTAGTGAATGCTGGGCTGCCACAGCTCCCTGCGGAGCCATCCAGCAGCACAAAATAGCTGCCGCTCTGGCCCCACCTCTTACTTACCTCCTCCGGTCTGCCCTTCATGTCTTGGGCTGCTCAGAGCTCTTGTACCTATGCTTCCAGGGACTCTCCCTTACCCTGGGGGTTTCCCTGGGAGGGAGGTCTGCTGGCCGTGACCCCTTTAGAGCCAGCATGTGTGCTGTGCAGGAACCTCGGCACCCGCAAAATCAGAAGGTACGGTTCAGTTTAGGCCAGTACTTACTGCTACTGCATGGTACCGTGTGTTTAACCATCCTCTCTCTACTCAGGGCGGTTTTGTCCACTATGGGGAAGTGACCAATGATTTTATCATGTTGAAAGGCTGTGTGGTTGGGACCAAGAAGAGAGTCCTAACTCTGCGCAAGGTGAGAAATGCAAGAATATTGGTTCTGCCAGTCTGTGGGCGGGAGCCAGGATTCTCTGTTCTGCCTTGCCGCATGCTTCAAATTAGAGTCCCTTTACCCCAGAACGTTGTCTTGTTTGATAATGGGTAGGGCTTTCCATAGCAAGCTAGAGGAGAAGACTTGGGAAGAGAAAGTGATGCCCTAACACAGGAGTGCACGCTGCCTAATGCTAGTGCACTGCTCTTCCGAAACGCTTACCAGTGCCACTGCTGGGGCGCTGGGCTAATGGTCTCTCCAGAATGCTACGACCTGCGTTTGGTTGTTAATGAAGGACGCCGATGCGTTTGAGAGCTCATGTGGCTCATGAAGCTTCTCTTGTACAATAGCTTTTCCTTCTGCCTGTTAATGCTAACCTGTGGTGACCACTCCATCCCCCTGTGCTCCTGCCTTGGTTGGTGTGATAATGGAGTGACTTGCCAACACTGCTGTTAGAGCAGCCGGTGTGTTACCAGGCTCTTCAGCTCCTTGCTGTGATGGTGGTTTGGATCATGTATGTTGCCCACAGAAATCTCATTTTAAAATACCCAGTTAAGGCAAATTCTAGCAGGGAATGCAGGTCCTCTGCTGAAAATTGGTGACCTGGGCTGCCACATTTGAACATGTCTCTTCCCCACAGTCCCTGCTTGTGCAGACAAAGCGTCGGGCCCTGGAGAAGATTGACTTGAAGTTTATTGACACAACTTCCAAATTTGGTCACGGCCGCTTCCAGACGGTGGAGGAGAAGAAGGCTTTCATGGTAAGGGCATTGCTCCCCTGGAGCTCAGTTTTGTATTGCATACCTTTGTATTGTCTTGCTGCACAAGCATGCGTCTGTGCAGACTTGGACAGAGGTGGGTGCCAATGCAGTGTGTTCCCACCGTGAGAACTGCCATTAATAACTCAGCCATTGGGTCACTGGCACACGTGTACTCACGAAGCACAGCACAGGGGTTTGTTCCAAGGCTGTGTAACTGTCCAGATGAAGTTTGGAATCCTGTGGGAGGTTCATTTTTTCAAGACTCTTGTGATTGTGAACTCATTTCATCTACGTAGCCCTTGTTACCTAGAGCTGGGTGAGGCTTGGATGCTGCCCCCGCCCCAGCATATGGGCTGTTCGGTGATGAGGCCGTGGAACTAGCACTGAACACAGTATCCGACAGGCATGAGGAGACATTCCATGCTGTCTTCCTTCTGAGCACAGCTCCAGGGAACCGTGCGCAGGTTGCTGCAGGCAGCAGAGGATGCTCTCTCTGCCCATGGCACATTGAGTATCTGATCTGTCCTTGGTGAGAAACAGCAGATCTCTGGTCCCTTCTTGAACAGTTTTTAATGTGGCAAAAACTGGTTTTGAGTAAGATTTCATCCACCATTTAACACTGCAGGCTTTCAAGAGGTGGAGCTATTTATAAGCTGCTTAGTGCTTTCTCAGGAAGAGGAGGCAGTGATGATGGCTCTAAAGTTAGCTTTGCCACTAGGTGGTGCCAGATTTTATATTTAAACTGTTAATTTGAGATGGTGAATAGCAGTGTAGCTTCACCAGCCTCCATTTCTGCTGCTTGCTTCAAGTTCAGCCACACACTTAAGCTAAGATCTGCACCACAAGTAGGCCTGTGGCCATTGTCTTCATTAGTGGTTCAAAGCAAAGATAATCTTCCACAATGAGGTACTGAGGACGGTGGGGTCTCCAATGCTGGGGAGATGGTCAGTTCTGCTAGGTAACTGCGTGTTTGGTTTTTTTGCAGGGACCGCTCAAGAAAGATCGTATCGCTAAAGAGGAGACCGCTTAACATCTGGAACAGTCCTGTGCAGCTCTGGGGTCTGCCTCAGACAAATAAAACTACAGATATTTTCAAAAATACCAACCCTCTTGCCTCTTGCTTTATGAATGTCTGGGTAAAATCTGAGATTGCTTTTGCTGTGAATCTTATTCATATTTAGCTTTAGCTGGGTCACCATGGTAACTTGGGGCTTCATGTCCTACCTTCTGCACCATGCTTTCTTTGCAAGAGGGTTCCTGCAGCACAATGAAAATTCTCTCACCACCATGACCCCCTTTCCTTTCCCCAGTCCGTTTTTGTGAGTGTGAACAGGGAGCTGGTATACCAAAAACACAAGCCCTCATGCTCCAGAATGTAATTCATCTTCTTAGGAGGAAATTTCCCCTATAGGGGAAGTTATTCCACGATAGCCTACTTCAGGGTATCTGCACCTGGAAGTGGACTCTGATGGGAACAAGAAACTGGACTAGATGTTACCCTGTTGTGATCTGGTATGGCAACTCTCGTAAACTTAATGCTTGGAGAAAGTACCAAGGCGACAGTCCCTGGAGTTCAGAGTCATCTCTCCATAGAGTGCTCTGCTTCCCTCATATCCTGCCCCCTCCACCACATGCTTTATGCCTGCATTGAAGGGACCATATCTAGTATGTTTAGTCTCCATGGCACTTAGGTCCCTCAGACTGCTAAGAGGTGAGTAAAGCCAGGTGGAGGGCTGCCCTTGGGGAACTAGATTGACCCCCACATTCTTTACGCAGGTCCGCTTTACACTTGTCACTTGTACACTTTTTGAAGGTGCTTTAGTGGGGCAACAGCCAAAGTATTCTGGCTCCTTAGCAGTAACTGGCATGGGAGGGGAGAAGCAGAACAGGCTTCTCCTTACCATGGCTGTTCTGTGTATTCCAACCCCTTCCCAGTTGGTTGTTAATCTGAGGGAACCATTCTCCCCTGCATTCTAGAACAGGAAGAGGAGATGCAAAGCTTCCTTGAATTGCAGATTCTTCAAGTCATGCTGATTCCTTGCTAGCTCTGTGTGCTGCGTGCAGTTGCCAGAGATTTCCCCTCAGTGATATCCATAGGGCTGGCCCCAGCATCCCCTGGAGCCCTGTGCATGTGTGCTGGGATAAGGGGTGCCACCAGCTCCACATCCTCTCTCTTACCACCCGTGTTGTTTGCTTGGAACAACCGTGCTCTTTCAAGGCTTTCCTAACACCACCTGCATCTGTGCTTGTTCCACTGTGACCACTTGCTCTACAGGAGTACAGGTTTCTGCTGCGTTCCTCGTGCAGTTACCAATCCTGGATATTTCCAGGGCCATGACATGGTGGTCAATTTATACCTTTGCGCCCCACTACGCCATCACCCAACAGGCCTGTGACTTAGTTTGGGTAGAGCTGTGTTGCAATCAGCATGTCAGTGAGCTCTGAGCCCACCTCTGGGGATACTGCTTGAGTCACCTAGCATGGAATGGACACGAGCAAGCACTCAAAGTGGTTACTGACCTTTGGTAACTGTTGCTCTTCGAGATGTGTTGCTAATGTCCATGACCTGTGCTCTTACCCTTCTGTCAGTTACCCGCAAGAAGTTTGCGGAGCCAGCAGTGCCCCTTACACTGGCACATGTGTGCAGGGCTCCAGGGGGCACTAGGGCCAGCCCTACAGATACCACTAGGGGAAAAATCTCTGGCAACTGCATGTGCCGTGCACACACCTAGCATAGAATGGACATGAGCATCGCATCTTGAAGAACAACAGTTAGAAAAGGCAAGTAACCCTTTTTTAGAAGTGTAATAACAAAGTCCAGATTTAGAATCTAAAATGAGTTGAAAATCTCTCTACTCAGTGTCTGGACTGGAGTGCCTTGAGTTTCCATGGCAACGGCGGATGTTACTAACACTCAAGTGGGAGCAAGAAGAATTGTCCTGCATCTTCTGTTCCGAAGTGTTAATTATGGCACTGGCTGTTACCAAAGGAGCAGTAGGGAGGTTGGCCTGACACATTCATACATATGACAGCAGTTTAATTTTCCTGAATCCCCACCCCATCCTTGCTTAAAGGCTTTTCTTCCAGACAGACAGGCTGATGCCACAGAAATAGCTTGAGAGAGAGATGTCATTCCATGTTCGTCTGGCTTCCTGATGTGTAACAGGGGACGGGGGGAGGAAGAAAGAGATACAGAATGAGCTTTGGATCATTATTCTGACCCTCTGTGTAAGAGCCAAGTGGTATTACTGCGCCACTGAAAATAACCAATTCATCTTGAGTTCTTGGCTGAACACTCCTCTCTCTTCCCCCCCCCCCACCCCACTTTGTTTTAAGTCAAGTAAAAGTGCCATGATTGATAGAGAGGGCACTTGTGACAAATCTGGCTTGGTTTCCTGCTGATGGCATAAGTACATGTATTGCATCTAAGAATAAGTACTGTTTATGGGCACCCTCATGACACTGGCTAGGAAAGCACAGGAGCTTACAGTGATGGGGGCCATACAAGTGCTGAGATCTAGTCTCCTGCTTCAGGGCATAAACTGATCACTGTCAAAGGTCAGAAATTTTCCTTCCTGCCTGTAGCCCATATAGAGGAAATAATGGATTACTACTTCCTCTGACGCATCCAACAGTGGCCACAACTGAAGGTACTGCATAGTTAAGCCACTGGCTCCATCCAATCTTGAATGAGACGAATAACTGCTCTTGGTAGACCTGATGTAGCAACTGTTCCTATTAAAATGAAAAGAGCGTGAAAGGGAGAGATTTGGGACCCTGTATGTGGCTTAGAAACTTGCCACTGCTCAGGTAAGGTGAGGCCAACAATGGCGGGATAAAATGGGCTTTTCCTTCTTTAAAAGAAACTGCAAGGTTACAAAATTCTACTTCAGGCCCTGAGCAAGTGAAATTGACATCGCCAAGAGTCAAGCAAGAGCAGAGCAATGGAGGGAGAAGGGCTTTTCAGTCCAACTTCTGCCACCTGTTTAATCTCATTGACAAACAGCCTTAAGAGAATGTCTGTTAAAGGTTCAGCATCCACACTGGGTGGGGGGGGGGGTGTTCACAGATTAGATTGATATAGATATAGGGGGTGAGAGGCCATTATACATTTGTGAGACCTCAGTTCTAGCAAAATCAGGGGAGACCAGAGTTGACATCAAATTCCTGATTCTTTTTTCTATGCGGGTTTTAAATTATATCTACTCAGGCCTTCCTCTTAAGCAAAAAGCCCCAAGCTCAATTTTTAAAATCCTTTGCGGCTCCCTTTTAAGCCTGTTCCTCAAGCGGCACTTTAAGGACAAAGGTGTAATGGCCAGATGTGCCACAAGATGGTGATCTTCCCTCTGGAGCTGAATACGGTAATTATGCCTGGGGTGATGGCACCTCTTAGAGGAATTTGACAGTAGGGGAGGCTGTGGCCTGTTAAATGCCCAGTGTGGGTGCATGGGTTCCTTACTAGAGCCTGGGGCAACGGGGAGTTAGGGCTGGGCGGCAGCAGGCTGAGGGTTCACTTGACCTCTCTGTGGCCATTTCTCCCTCTGTAAAATGGGGAGAAGATGTTTCCCTGCCTGCCATGCTTTAAAGCTGTTTGGGATGCTCATGCCTTAGAAGTGCGGAGTAAGCTAAACAGTGAGAGGTTTGAGGCAAACTAGAATGTGCTACTTGAGAATTAAGTGGGCCAGCAGGCAGTCTGTGGGCTCAGTGCATGGGCTTGTCTAGCAGCGCGCTCTCCCCTCACTCTTCCTTGTCCTGCAGTAAAGGCTGCCTCCTGTGTTTAGAACACAGTCTCCACAGCAACAGGCCACAATCAATTGAGGTCACAGATCAGGGCTACTCTGGGCTCAGCCTGGAGGAGACTTGGCTGTGAAGACAATAAATGGTTTCTAAAACCTAAAGCTTGGAGAACTGGCAAGCAGGGCAGAAACTAGCTTGGTTTTGTGTGTGTTGCAAGGTGCTGTTCTCATATTAAATGTTCTGTTATGCAAGTCCCTCTTAAAACAAATGAATGCTTGGCCCTTCTGAGGCTCTCCAAGTACCTTACCCACATTGATTAAACTTCTGCCCCTGTGAAACAGGCAGGGTTATCTACATTGAATATAGGGGGGAGTTGAGGCAGAGCTTCCCCCTACATAAATCACTTGCAAAAGATCTGACAGTCTGGTAAAGCTAGGAATACAGCCTGGCCTCCAAACTGCCAGCCCTTTCCGTCAATCACTGGACATTGCTTTCCCTCTGTTCTGAGGGCAGTGGGAATCCAGACCCTGGGGCACAAGGCCTGGAATTCACACTTCCGCTCTGAGGCCGGTGGAGCCCACAGACCCAGGACACAAGTATTGGAATCCATGCTGCCCGCCTGCAGGCAGAGCAGGAATCACAGTGCGGAACATCTTGGGCTGCTCCAGGAAGGGGCTACGAGTGCATTTTTATTGTCTTGCTGAGGCACATCTGGGCAGGAGCTGCCTGTTTTCAAGCTCTTCCCCTTCTTAGAGATGAATCAAAAAGCAGCTGCAAATCTCTAAGGAAGACAAAAAACGTCTGAGGATGCCTTGGGGGCAAGAGCGGGTTCAGGTTTGAGGTCTTGGCTCCCACAATTAGCTTCACGAGTGGCCCAGCTGATGTTCTTGCATTTCGCCCAGGCCTCTGCCTTTGATCAAGTGACAGGTGGAGAGCTTCAAATATGCTTAATGTGGAAGGGGAGCTTATTAACATGCCCAAGGGGGATGAAGCTGGGTTCACACGGCATGTGGCTGTTTTCTAGCACAGGTTTAACCCAAAATGAATATTTAACACACTGCTTTTTGTAGTTTGGTTTGAAAGTGCTGCTCCTCAGTCCCCTTCACTGCTAGGTATATTATGGTAGACCCTCCTCAGCTCATCCCCCATTGTATTGGGCACTGCACAAGCTAAAATGAGAGACGGGCTCTGTCTCTGAACTCAGATTTTGTAAGTCTCAGGCCAGTGCCTTAAACACATGATCATCTGTCCGCTGTTCACCTGCTCCCTCTGCACCCCCAGTTCTCCATCATCACATTCACTGGCTTCCCATCACCCCCGACCCACTTGCTTTTCAGACTTATCTGCAGATCAGCTCCAGATCTGGCTCTGTGGCTCCACCCTGCCCTTTCTGAGTTGGCCTCCATCTGCTCTGTCCTCCTTCCTATTTGTATTTGTCATTTTTAGTTGTGCTGTCACTGTCTGGAAACTCCCCCCCTGCAAAGTCATTGCTTGGTCTCTTTAATCATGCCTAAATTTTTCTGTAATTCATTATCATGATTTCTTTTTTTAAAAGGAAGCAAATTACTCAGTAGGGTACAAAAATAGGATTACACATTACCATCTGCAATTGTTCTAGGATAAAAGTGTCTAAGGGACATCAACCCACACGCTTGGCAATCTACTAACTACTGTCCCTGGCATGAGGAAGCAGCTCCCCCAGTAAGCATAACTTAAGTGTCCTTTGTGGCAGTTTTACACCTTGCCTCTGAAATGGCAACTGCTACTGGCCATTACTGGCAATGGGATACTGGCTTAGCCAGACCACTGGTTTGATCCTGTATAGCAGTTGCTATCAATTCGGTGACATGTTTTGGGGCTACTGTGTGCATGTGAAAACTCTATACAAAGGACTGCGTGGCAAGCTCTGTGGGATCCAGTCCTGTTCTTGTGGAAGCCTCCGTCCAGCTGCACTAATAGCTCTGTGGGATGTGGACCCTGGCACATGGTGTCAATCATTCTGACAACCCCTGGGAGAGTGTTGGCACATGGACATTCTCCGGTAAGGCATGGTCACTGGGCAGCTGTTAGAGTGGAACTGAGGTGCCCCCAAGGAAGGTGCACAGGGTGCAGATTATCTGTACTGTCCCTTGCTATTGCTCAGTTGGAGTATGGAAAACTAAACGGGCTCCCCCCCGCCTCCCAGCAAGGATATTTTGCTCAGGTACTGGTGTTTCCCATTAGCTAACACTACCTGTTCCATGTTAGACCTGGGAAAGGGCCCTGAACATTTGCCATGATGATCTGACAGAAATTGTGGCCTTGAGGTGGACAGGAGAAGCTGAAGGATGCTCCTTGGGTTCCTAAGTCCATCTTGATCACAGGGTACGGTGCACGTGTGAGTAGCTGAAACACCCGAGCTGGGAGGAACTGCCACAAGGCTTCACTGACTCAGCAACATTGGCTCCAACTTGGGCAAGAATCACCAGGAGGAAGGAAGGTGCAGCTCCACTGCCTTCAGCTGGCTCGTTCTGACGCAGCAGTTGGTTGGCTTAGAGGGCAGCCTTTTCCTTGGCTTAGAAGGTTTCCATTCTGTTCAGATTGAGTCAAATCCATGCGGGGTGGGTGTGTGATAGCAGTTGGCTAGAGCAAAATAGGGATGGACATTGGAAATTACACATGGTGCTCTGCTAAACACAGTGCTGTCCTGCCCTGCTAGTCCACTCCTACGTGTGCCTTCTATAGCTATACCAATGCACCTCACTCCAGATCTGCAGTGTCTTGTTCTGTTCTTCTCTTGGGGTCCCTACATGCAGCTCTGTTTCATAGAATCATAGAAGATTAGGGTTGGAAGAGACCTCAGGAGGTCATCTAGTCCAGCCCCTTGCTCAAAGCAGGACCAATCCCCAGCTAAATCATCCCAGCCAGGGCTTTGTCAAGCCAGGCCTTAAAAACCTCTCAGGATGGAGATTCCACCACCTCTTGAGGCAACCCATTCCAGTGCTTCACCACCCTCCAAGTGAAATAGTTTTTCCTAATATCCAACCTAGACCTCCCCCACTGCAACTTGAGACCATTGCTCCTTGTTCTGTCGTCTGCCACCACTGAGAACAGCTGAGCTCCATCCTCTTTGAAATCCCCCTTGAGGTAGTTGAAGGCTGCTGTCAAATCCCCCTTCACTCTTCTCTTCTGCAGACTAAATAATTCCAGTTCCCTCAGCCTCTCCTCGTAAATCATGTGCCCCAGCCTCCTAATCATTTTCGTTGCCCTCCACTGGACTCTCTCCAATTTGTCCACTCCCTTCAGTAGTGGGGGGCCCAAAACTGGACACAGTACTCCAGGTGTGGCCTCACCAGTGCCGAATAGAGGGGGGGTTTCAGCTTGTGGAGGTGACCTGCACTCACCTGCTATAAGCCAGTGTGGGTTGGGGGAGTATCTCCCTCTACTAGGTGAAGCTCTGTCATTTGTGACGAAGGTCTGTCTACCAACCACAAAGGAGGTGGCTCTTGTGTATTTGTGTGTGTGTGTGTTTGACTCCCACTGGCATGCCATTACCCGCTATGGACCTTGGCTTGGTTTGAGAACCACGTAGGTTATGGTAGTTCCCATGACTTTTGGGGAAGTCTTTCCCCTTCCCCCACTGCACTGTTGAATCATGTGTTTTTTCAGCAGTCATCAGCAAACTGTGGTGAGCGTTAAATTTAGCTTGTGCTGTACCCGTAACTTCCTCGAAATGCCACAATGACATTTCCTGCCTGAGCTGAGTTTTCAGGGCAAGCAGGGGTTTCCTCTGGCTTTGAATTGGGAGGAGAGGACACTCTAGAGATGGAAACCTCACCTGGTTTTCTTCCCTCTTGCCCATGCCAAAGGCAGCTACAGGGCAGGACTCTAGGTGCTCTGTGGCAAGCTCGAGCTCAACTCTTTGCCAAGCCCTTGGGGTTCTGCAGTGCTGCCACTCAGTGCATCACATGTTCTGTGGCAGATTCAGCTGCGTTCCAAACCAGAGGATTTTACCCAAGTTGGTTTCGAAATGAGTAACAGGCTCAGTGCAGCAGCCCCATGTTCTTCGCAGTGTGCTGCAATATCTTGCACCAACATGAAACTGCACTGTGGAAGCTGTCCAGGGAGGGCGGAAGTTGGAGGTTTTGACACTGAGCTAGAAAGGTGCGGGCGGTGGGATCAGTGTTTGGCACCTCGGAAAAAGTTGAAGCTTTTATTGCACTAGGGTGAGGATGTAGCTCCTCAATTCCTATCATGTACAGGCAGGTTCAGAAGTGACTGTACATTCTGAGGAGAAGGTTTGAACTCTTTGTTCCCCAGCAAACCCTGAAAGTCATCAGCTGTCCTAATAGTCATAGCGAGCAGATCGAGGGACGTGATCGTTCCCCTCTATTCGACATTGGTGAGGCCTCATCTGGAGTACTGTGTCCAGTTTTGGGCCCCACACTACAAGAAGGATGTGGATAAATTGGAGAGAGTCCAGTGAAGGGCAACAAAAATGATTAGGGGACTGGAACACATGACTTATGAGGAGAGGCTGAGGGAGCTGGGATTGTTTAGTCTGCAGAAGAGAAGAATGAGGGGGGATTTGATAGCTGCTTTCAACTACCTGAAAGGGGGTTCCAAAGAGGATGGCTCTAGACTGTTCTCAATGGTAGCAGATGACAGAACAAGGAGTAATGGTCTCAAGTTGCAGTGGGGGAGGTTTAGATTGGATATTAGGAAAAACTTTTTCACTATGAGGGTGGTGAAACACTGGAATGCGTTACCTAGGGAGGTGGTAGAATCTCCTTCCTTAGAGGTTTTTAAGGTCAGGCTTGACAAAGCCCTGGCTGGGATGATTTAACTGGGAATTGGTCCTGCTTCGAGCAGGGGGTTGAACTAGATGACCTTCTGGGGTCCCTTCCAACCCTGATATTCTATGATGTTCTATGATATTCTAGTCTCTGCATCTAGTAACGATAAGAAAATTAATTGGATGTATATGCTTATATACCTGTTGTGAAAAAGTTAAAATATTTATATTTAAATTACAACATTCGGCTCCAGAGCAAATGCCCTATAGAGAGAACTACTTCTCAAAGCTATTGTTTCGGGTGGTCTGCAGATTCAGGCAGCCAATACTGCATCGATTTACACCTGGTTCTCCTTTTGAAGGATTTCTCTGCAACCGTAAGTGGTAGAGCCGAAAGAAAGAAAGAAAGAAAGAAAGAAAGAAAGAAAGAAAGAAAGAAAGAAAGAAAGAAAGAAAGAAGCTGAGATTCTGTGGCACAAGTCTGCCGCTGTGAAATTGCTTAACTTGGTGATAGAGGCTTCCCCTACAGAAGAGTAGTTCTCTACCAAATACTGAAGAGGTAATTTTCCACACTGTGGTCATCACAATCTCTGTTATCCAGCATCCTTACCTGAAATCTGGATCAAAATAAATGTTCTATTTTGGCCCAAGCAGTTAGCCAGTATTCAGGACCATGCATGTTCCTTCCATTAAGAGGAGTAATCAATCATATGAGTCAGATATAATCTTTGTGGTTAATCCTGGTTATTTGCAAAGTACACAAAGTCCTGTTTCCCTGAACACAGGAGAATCACACAACAGCAGGCAGTTTCCTTGCCTCAAAATTCCCAAGCCTGCCCTCTAGAAAACTCTGTGCCTAAGAAGTTCTGTCCCTTTGCTTCCTCTCAGAGTCACAATCTCACCTGCTTCTCTGGCCTTCTGCCTCCGACACACACAGACAAACAAACCTAATCTCTAAACCCCTTTGAAATCAGGGAAACTTCTGTTAATCTACGTGAGTTAATTTTTGCACAGGCCTTGCCATGTGGCTCATAGCCTTGGGTGTAGCTTCTACTGTTTCTGGCTATCCCACTACAAAAAGGTTTCAGAGTAACAGCCGTGTTAGTCTGTATTCGCAAAAAGAAAAGGAGTACTTGTGGCACCTTAGAGACTAACCAATTTATTTGAGCATGAGCTTTCGTGAGCTACAGCTCACTGGTGCTTAATTGTTCTCTCCATTTACCCTGAAAAAAGGAATGCTTAGCACACCCATTGATTTTAACCAGGTCTGTGATCACCTCTGATGGCAGCCCTTAACAACTTGCAGCAAAACAGGAGGCTTTTATGAAACTCCAGTTTGGCAATGTTTTCAGCTATGCTCCATGCCCTTAATAAATCAGGGGTCTTTCTATGCAGCCATGCAGAGCCTCAAGAGCTCTCTTTGAGTCCTGATGTCTCAGCAAAACTCCTTCACTATCTTACAACAAAAAAACTTCAAATCCAGACTCCAGCGAGAAACTGCTGAATTGGAATTCATTTGCAAATTGGATACTATTAATTTAGGCTTAAATAGAGACTAGAAGTGGCTAAGTCATTATGCAAGGTAGCCTATTTCCCCTTGTTTTTTTCTACCCCCCGCTCCCCCGACATTCTGGTTAAACTTGGATTTATGCTGGAAATGGCCCACCTTGATTATCATGCACATTGTAAGGAGAGTGGTCAGTTTGGATGAGCTATTGCCAGCAGGAGAGTGAGTTTGTGGGGGGTGGGGGGGTGTGAGAAAACCTGGATTTGTGCTGGAAATGGCCCACCTTGATTATCATACACATTTTAAAGAGAGTGGTCATTTTGGATGGGCTATTACCAGCAGGAGAGTGAGTTTGTGGGGGGCGGAGGGTGAGAAAACCTGGATTTGTGCTGGAAATGGCCCAACTTGATGATCACTTTAGATAAGCTATTACCAGCAGGAGAGTGGGGTGGGAGGAGGTATTGTTTCATGGTCTCTGTGTATATATAATGTCTTCTGCAGTTTCCACAGTATGCATCCGATGAAGTGAGCTGTAGCTCACGAAAGCTCATGCTCAAATAAATTGGTTAGTCTCTAAGGTGCCACAAGTAATCTCCTTCCTTGGAAGTTTTTAAGGTCAGGCTTGACAAAGCCCTGGCTGGGATGATTTAATTGGGGATGGGTCCTGCTTTTGAGCAGGGGGTTGGACTAGATGACCTCCTGAGGTCCCTTCCAACCCTGATATTCTATGATTCTAAGTACTCCTTTTCTTTTTGCGAATACAGACTAACACGGCTGTTACTCTGAATCCTTCTATTCAATGCTCCTGACCCCAGCTGTTTCTCCCAGCAAGTGATTGTGAATATTCTTCTCCTACAGGAGAGGGGCTGAGCATGCTGCTTCCATTGCGCTCTCAGCCCTCTCTGTGCTTCTTGGCGTGAAGGGACGTTAAGGGGAACTACTCTCTGATATAGTAGTTTAATGTGGCTTGCCAGGCGTCTCCTGCCTGTTCCTGCAGCTGTAAACAGCCCAGCGCCCTGACATCAGTGATGAGGCCCAAAACATCAATGTGACTTTCTAAGGTTTTTGGGGGGAGAGGGGTTGCCTCTGTCCAAGAAGGGAATTTCCCAGCCTTGTTCTCTACCTCTTCTAGGTTTCATTTTATAACACCAGTGGGTGAGTGGAAACACGAGGCTGATGGGAAGCGACAGAAGGGGAACACAAGACGTCAAAAGTCATGTCCAACTTCCTCAGAGGGACTTAAATATTAAAAGTGAAGCACAAACTCAACAGCCACCAAAACTGCCTTTCATGCTAAAACAGCCACAAAACAATTGTTTGCTTTCTTTTTAAAGGAGAGAGAGTAACCCAGTTTGGGTAGCAGGACTGTCTTTCTTTAAGCTGCCTATCTTGGCCCCTTGTCAAAATTATAACACTTTGCTTGGCCACTGGGGCTCTCAAAGCCCTTAATACAAGCCCTGTGTGCATCATTTCATAGCTGAGTAAACTGAGGCACTGAGCAGTTAAGTTTTCACTGATTTTGGGTGCTTCAATATTTGGGAGTCTGACTTGACACACAGAGCTTTTTCTGGGGTGCTAAGGACTCTGAGCTGGAGAGCAGCTCAGCAACTCTGAAATATCAGGCCTTACGTGCCTCTTGTCATGCCACTTTGGGCTGTAATCTTTTATGTGGTAGGTAGGCTCAGACCAAGCTACTACTTGGGTGGGAGAACGTCAAGGAAAACCCAGGGCTGACTCCAAACAGGGGCTGCTGTTGCTTCTGAACCAATGCCCCAGTCTGGTGTGAGGAGGTGCTGGGCTGCTGGAATGCCATAAAACTCTGAGCGCTTGGCCACTCATGATGCAAGCTCCCATGGCAAGATGTGGGTTTAGTGCAGGGTCTTTCATTTTACCAACCTAAAATTCCTCCTGCAGTGTCAGCTGGATACAATACTTGAAAGCTGTGCAGCATTAGGGGCTTGATGGATTCATTTCAGTGGTGGGTTAGTGATCCTTTTGTTTGGCAAAGTGCTTGGAGAATCCTCTGGGACGAAAAGTTCAGAAAGAACTGCTGTGGTCCTCTCCCAGGTGCTCTGGTGACCCGGTTTCTGACTCGGTTTTCCTCTCGCTTTACCTCCGCTGTGTCCCTTCCTCCCAGCCCCGCACTCTGTGAAAAGAAGGCATTGTCTCCTCACTGTTATTGTTGGCACTGCTGGGATGATGAAAAGTGATCAAGAAGGGGGAACGAGAGGCCCCAGTCCCCTCCGCTGGTCCCCTGGGAATGTGGCGTGGCCAAGCCAGGTGCTGAGTGGGTGTTGGAACCTTTCTCCCATGTTGACAGTGATTCAAGGGGTTGGGGGGGGTACTCATCTGAACCCATCGCACCTGTCTGTGCAGCGGCGGGAGCAGTGGGAGGACTGATGGGGCATGAGACCCTGTTGCAGGCTCTGAAACAATCTTTTGGGGGGTTTTGGCCAGTTTAAAAATGTCATTTTTGTTGTTTTCAACAACCTATAATAAGTGGGCATCTACAGTAATATCACTCCTAATATCAACCATGCTCAAACAACTCTTAGCAAACTTAAACCAGTGCCCTGTGGCCACTGGCATCCAGATGTTCACAGTGAACTGAAGAACTGAAATTTAACATTTTCTATTCTAGCTGTGCACAGAACATTCAAAAACTGCTTTTTAGGTCCTCCTGTTCTAGATATGCAGACAGCATTTGAGAACTGACCTTTAGTGACTTTCGGTCCAGTTGTGCACAGAGCACTCAAGAACTGCCCTATAGCATCTCATGTTCCAAATGTGAACACAGCATTCAAGGACTGTCCTTTGGTAACTCCCATTCCAGATGTGTCCATTGCAGGTGAGCGATGCTCATTTAAGCACTCCCTGTCTTAGAAGTGAAGAGAGCATCCAAGAACTGTCTGTTGAGCTTTCACCACTCTAGATATGTGGACCATCTGAGAACAGCCCAGGCTAAGTGTTCTCTATTCCAGATGTGCATAGAACATGCGAGAACTGCTCTTCTGACATCCCCCATTTCAGAGACAACCAGTGTCTGGTTGGACTCATGCGTCTTATGTGGTTCAAGGTCAACATGACCACAGAGCATCCCTGACCTGCTCTTAGCACCTGTCCTGCAATCCATCATGTGCAGATGGCAACCTGGCCAGATCCAATTCCTCCCTCCCCTGATCCTGCTGATCATGATGTACCACTCGTAATGTGTTCTTTTTGGTTCTCCCCAATCAAAAAGAACCTTCTATCCCTATTTAGCATGGTCCATTCTTTGATTTCTCCCCAGTCCTCTTCAGCACAGTTCACTCTTAAACCCCCACCACTAGGAGGAGAGGGATGTACATATCATGCTGAGGTGGCAGGTGCCTGGGAGTCCCTCCCTCTCCCCCCCCCCCCCCCAATCATTCCCACTCCAGCCCCATTTGGCCGTTGTTCTGTTTCTGCCTTTGGGAGCTGGAATTTGGAGCAGCCCTGACGTGCATGTGTTGCTGCCTGTACAGGCTTCTCCTCTGAAGCTGGGCCAGGAATTCCTCACGCCTGTTCCCAACAGGCCCTGAAGGAGGGGAGGAAAGAAGGTGGGAAACAGCAGCCTTGACCTGGGACATGGGAATAGGAACTTTCAGGAATGTGAAGAAGAGAGCACCAAACATCCGACCCCTAAGTAAAACCCGGTTTCCCCCGCAGCCCAGAAGTGGGAATTTGTAGGAAAAAGGGCCAAAACTGGCTGAAAATCCTGGACACTGGGCCACAGTGGTGCCCTTTGGGGTGCTCACAGGGGAAGGTAGGGTATCTCCACCTTCTGAATCCCAGATCCCAGCTTCCACTGGAAAATGACCTGGTGGAATGATTGGAAAAGGCAAACAACAAGGAGGCTTCAAGCCACCAGTCTGGAGATTTTATCTCCAAATCCAATTGTCAAGAGGGGCTTTTTGTTCCCCTCAGAGATCTGTTGGCTCCTAGTGAACAGCGGCGTACTGGGACATTGCTCCTGGGTTCGGTAGGGGCTCCTTGCTGAGCTGGAGGATACAGTCTGTCCTGCAGCTTCTCCAGACAGAGCCCCAGAGAATACAGGTCACAGGAATTTGCTCCCAGAGAAATTCAGCTGCTAGAATTTAGGGCGTGAGGGTCAGTTTCAAGAAGTCTGAGTTCTCATCCCAGGAACTGCCCTTGTCTCCTTCCATCTGATAGCAGAGGCCCTCTGCTGTGCCATATCTCTGTTGTCACACTCAAGAAGAGAACAGGGAAAAGGAAGAAAAGGGAGATACAGGTATTTTCCTCTAGCCTTTTCTACCTGGGCATGGGAATCTCAATGTACGGTAAAAAAGTTAATAAATAAATCTGCACAGTACCCCTATTACCTTTCCTGCCTTTTTATCAATGAGAAACTGAGTCCAAGTGACATACCCAATGGCACAGAGCAAGTCTGTGAGAATCAAAACCTTGACCTTCTGGCTCCCAGTCCTTGGCTTGAACCACTAGGCCACACTTCCTTTGTCCCTGTTCCTGAGAGGGCAGACTAGCAATTGAGAGAAGAGGTGAGGAGACAACTAGCTGAAAAGAAGGCAAGAGAAAGCCATACAAGGTCAGAGACACACGAGGGGAGCAGTGTAAATATTCAGATGGGAATTTGGCCCTCTGCAAGACAGAGGAGCGTGGAGGACAAACAGCGATAGGGGAGGGATCTTGTGGCTGTCGGTCCTGAACAGATCAGGGCACATGGGTGCTGGACGCCCCCCTGCCCCTGAGCTCTCTTTCATTCTCTCTCCAGGCTGTAGTATGGATTGGGTGCCTTGCCCAGGAGTCCCTGTTGCCACCTGGAGCAGACGAGGAGCCCAGTGAATGCACCCCGAAGCAGGAGCTGGCGGCTTCTTTTCATGTCTCCCCCTCACTCACACTCGCTCTTTCACCAGGTTGCCATGATGTCACTGGCTAATTAACAGTGTCAAGTTTGGGGTAGCCAAGAGGGGACTTGATTTTAGGACAAGGCAAGGGACTGGGGGGAGGGCTTCACTGGGTGAGAGGTCTGGGGAGAGGGGCCAGGCCCATGGGGAAGGAGGGACCCCCACAGGGAGAGAGGCTGAGGGAACAGCTCTGGGTGGAAGGGGGATCCATGAGGATAGGAGGCGCCCAGTGAAGGAAGGGTCTGATGGGGTAGAAAGGTGAGGCAGAAAGGCCCTGAGGGCATTTTTATTACACAGTCTTACTACAGACAAGAGTAATATGTGTGTGAGTGTGTGTATGTGTGCGAGGTTGTGTGTGTATGGTGTTGTGAGAGTGTGTGTGTGTTTGTGTTGGGTGTGAGGTTGTGGGGGTATGTGCATGCGGGGTGTGTGTGAGTGAGGCTGTGTGTGTTTGTGGGTGTGGATGTGGATGTGCGGCATGTGTGCGTGAGGTTGGGGGGGGTATTGGAAGTTGTGGGGGGGTGTGGGGTGTGTATGTGTGTGCGGCATGTGCGTGTGTGTGTAGTCAGTCATGGGATGCAGGAGGAAGGGCCCTGCAGCAATGAGCTTTGTAGGTGCCCCCCATTTTCTGAATGACACTGTGCTTGTATCTCTGGGCATGTCACTTTCCTGAGAGCTGATGTTCATTCTTCCCTGCCCCCACCCAAAGTGGACCCCACATCTCACTATGGCGCACACATGACCTGATCTCTTAGAACCCTGCATCCCATTTGGGGTGCACAGGGGAACGATACACTAGGCAACTAATCTGGAGAGAGACTATGGCTACCACCCACTGTGAATTTGATAGCAAACCTCGTTTAATGCTCCAAATCGCAGGGCGGGGAAGAGCCACCAGCTCTGAGGCTCATCACAGAAAAGGAAGGAGGCAAGCTGGCCTCATGGTAACACACTGTGTGTGAGTGAGAGAGACACACGGGGAGGGAATCCCTCTCGCTCCCCTGCTGGCCAGTGGGGTTGTGGGCCCTGAAGAGACAATGAGGGAAATTCATAGTTGTGTGGTGCTTACTTTACAGTGGCAGCTGAAAGGGGGTCTCCCTGGCAGGCGCACAGCCAGCATAGCTGGCTCTGGGCCACCTATTTTCACAGCAGCTCCTGGCACAGCTGTGTGCTGGGGACAGGAGAAGGGTATACAGAGTGCTCCTATGCCCCAGCTGTTCTGTGGTACTGCAATGGTTCACAGGGGCTGCAGCTGGGATGCAAGCTAGGGCTGCTCCAACCCATGCTGAGGGTGTGGGTTCAAGCTGCTTTCCCCCCTCGTGATCAGTCCCCGTGCCAGGATCAGAACTAGTGCAGGGAGAAGTTCCCTTCGGTGTGATCAGCCCTCTGGGAACAGGTGAGGCTGCATGTCCCCTGCTTGGCAATCTGGGAGCTCTGCTGCACCCAGGGGGACGGAAGATCACTACATTTTGGGCCTGGAGAATGTGCATGTGGGAGGACTGAAGGGTCTGAGGAACACCTCAGGGAATGTGAAGGGCAGCAATCTGCCTCCTTTCAAAGCTGCCAATGGTGTGGTGTTAAGGAGCAACTGTCCTGAGGGAGAAGAGAGGAGACATGCCCAGAAGGAGAGAACTCACATTCCCCGACGTCTCTGTACATTCCTCCAGATGAGTGGCATAGTCAACAGTAGAAGTGGAAGTTCCCTTCCTCCCTCACAGGTGCTAGTTGTCCTGGTACTCTTTCACACAGATCCCATTGTAGTCTGACTCAGTGATTCCCTTCCCCTGTGTGGCTGGCTGCGGGTTCTGGTTTCGGACTATTAGAACCCCCCTTGCTATATACACTCTCTCTCTCTCTCTCCCATCCCATGGAGTCTGATATGATTCAGGATTCACTAACACCTCATTGTGTCCTTTGACTGTCCCCTCTAGCGCCTCCAGCTGGCAGAGGCTGAGAACAGAGGAGCAAGTGAGCACTCAATCGCCAGCACTCCTGTGCCATTCCCCCTCGTGCCCTCTGCTGGGCGAGACTGGGAATGGAGTTGTGAGTTCCCCAAAGGCAGCGCTCCAGAATCACCTCCTGCCTACTGTGCTTTTTCTTGAAAGGGGCAGGAGTGGCTGTGAGTGCCTCACAGCCAACACTTCTGAACCCTTCTCACAGTGCTCCCTGCTGAGAGCAGCTGGGCAGGAGTAGCTGGTTCAAGGATAATGGGGGGGTCTCGTCTGAGACTGTTGAATGTTGTGGGACGTTGTGCCGGCCTGTACACCTCCCTGCTCATCTCCCTCTCTTGCCTTCATGCTCTCCACTGACAGTGTGGGAGTCGCTGAGTGACATCATTGCTACAGTCCAACCTATTCTGCCGCCTGCAGCTGTTCCGCATTCACACATAGAGCAGACAAGCCTGGACCCAATCCCACACTACTAAAAATACACACACTTCCCTGGAGGGGGGCAGTCTGGGCTCACTCCCGCACTCCTAAAAATACACACAGAGCTAAATACACAGACAGCCAACTGGCCAAAGTGGGCTCAGTCCCGACTGGTTGACACTAAAACACCCACATGTAGGAATTTGGCCAGGCTATGGAGAATGGCACCCCTAGTCCTGTGAAAAGTGCTCTGGGAGCTTCAGTGACCATAAATAGTCATAGCCATGGTTTTAGGTCTCATCTGTCAGCAGAGCACCCTCTAGCACCATGCTGGGGCCTGGGTTCAACACATATTCAGAGGGACAAGCATCCCCTTCCGAATCACCAGCACCACTTCTTGCAGCCCCTGAGGTTTGCTTGGGGGTATCCATTGTAAGAACTAACTAAACCCAGCCCTGCTTAGTTTGTGAGAGCAGCCTGAGGTACCGTGGCTCACTCATAAGTGAGTGGTGGGTGTAGGGACGGGGGAATAAAACAGACTTGGCTAAGCCGCAGAAGGAAATGAAAGAGACAATTTATAGTTCAAAAGTCTCTGTGTGAGCCTGTCTCCCTCGCTCTCTTGCTGCTGTCCAGGTGCAAGTCAGCCCAGGTAAAGGAGACCTGACTCATCCAGTGGAGAAAGTGTGGTGTGTCTCAGACACTGCAGCCTGGGAGGGATCAATCAGTGAACAAGACAAACACACAGCACATCTCTTGCCACAATACAGGACAGCCTCGGCAGCAACGCTAGCTAAAGTACCAGTGACAAGGGCTATTGCTCCTCATGCTTCAGGACATAATCTGATCGCCAGCTGATGCCAGGAAGAAATACATGCCCCCTAATTCACAACTGTTATAATTCTCTACAGCGAGGGGGGTGAGTAGTCAGCACTGACTACCTTTGGGATTCCTGATCAGAAGGCCCATGGCGCTGTTCTATTACATGAATGTCTATGTTCCTAGGCAGGCGGGAAATTTTGACCCCCTCCCTCCCTTTCCATGTGTAAGAGGTGGTAGGCAGAGAGTGACGGAGTATCTCTTTTTCCTTCTTTCCCACAAAGAGTTAACACCTCACTGTGCTCTAGCACCTCTTCCCGCCCCCCACCCCCCAGCTTCCCAGGTTAATGTTTAAACAAGCCCCATTGCTAATTAAATATTGATGACCTCAAGCAGGTTTTGTTATCACCCCATAACACCTGATGCATGTGTCACCAGCGGGATTAGTTCTCCTCATGGGCACACTGCACGCTGTACATGGACTAGCCGTGAGGTCTCCATTGAAGGAGAAAGAACTACCACAGAAAGACAGACAGGGATTAGTGGCAAATGGAGGCCCCAGATGGCAAAGTTTGCAGCTACTTCAGTCTCAGGCCTTTCCCTGCAGGGAGCAGTGCAGTGTAGGGAATGGTGTTGTAGGAGCACTGACTGTGGGGAAGCTCATGCCTGCTACAGTCCCAGTCTTCACCGGCATCAAGGGGGATGGCAAAGAATCTCTGGCTGTAGGGCACATGTAGCCACTTCAGCTCCAGCCTCACAGCAGGAGGCACTGCAGGGAAGAGTATGAGAGCTGAGAAATAGTCTGTCTCTTTAAGCATGGTGACATCACCTAATTCCTCCCATCCCATCCCCTCTACAGACCAAAGCATTGACTGAACAGCTTGCCCTGCCTGATCTTTCTTCCCGAGGCTTGACCTCTGACCTCCCACCCACAGACACTGAAACAAGGAAGTGCCTCTTTGACACACAAGGCCAAGATCAAGAACTATCTTGAAGGTCACTTGCCAAGGGAGGTGAATCTCCCTCAGAATTGGGCTTTTCCATTCAGCTCATCACTACCTGCATCTCTGAATGCTCATTCAACTGAACTGTAGCTACCAGACCTGCTGACCTGCTGGCGGGGCCACGCCAGGATGCTCTGTTCTGTGTTTTTCAGCAGAAAAGCCCGTAGGCAGTAGCAGAAACCCAGGTGGGTTTGATGCTGCTTCAAGCTTGCGATTGAAGAACAGGGGGTGCTGCAGACCAAGCTACAGGTGCACTGGCAAAGCTGTGGGGGCAGCGTAGGCCTGAGCTATGCATGCACGCGCGCACCCAATGGAGAAATAAATGAACCTTGTCAGCACAGGCGGAGCAGAGGCGGCAAGGCCAGTTGTGAAGATCTGGATCCTGCAGTTGTAGCAGGGGCCCTGACACGACCTCCCCATCACCTCACTGTCCAGCGGCTTGAGCTTCAGCCCCATTGTTTAAATGTCAGCAGATTTTTCAATCTTTCATCCAGCCAACAATGGTGTTTTCTTGCAGACACCCTCCCTCATCCTCCCCACTCCAAAATCTGACCTAGATGACCCTTAGGGGATGCTGGCTGCCAGGGGCTGGCCAAACCAGCTGTTTCAGGGAGATGGAATTTTCCCAAAGTAGCTCTGCCAGTGAAAGGGGTGGGGGAAAGATGAAAACAGAGGCAGGAGAAAAAGAGATAAAGGGATAGAGAGGGGAAAAGAGAAAGTCAGAAAGAGAAAACTGGATTGGAGCAAGAAGGATAGAAAAGTTCTTGTGGACTTTGTGAAGTTTGTCAGAGGTATGATGGACTTCACAAAGTTCTCCCATAGGAATGGATTAAAGAAAACTTTAACCCATACAGACTTTGCGTTAACACGCTCCTGAATCATGCCAGGTGCACTACGGTGAGATAAACTCAAGGGCCATACATGAACCAGCAGGTATTCCCCAAGAATTTCAAGGCAACTCAGGGGTTCCTGCAGATGTTACCAACATAATGGGATTCCTGAAAAGTTTATAAGATGCTCAGGGACTGCTTTGATGTTTCTTAGCCTGGCAGAAGGCTCAATGCTGGTTTTCCCAGCAGTAAAGTGGTAGAGACTTCATTGAAATCATTTTCATATTCAGGGTTATAAAAAGCTGTTTTAAAAAACAAAGGTAGTTCCCTAACAAGACCAGTTAGGGAAGAGTTAAGGATGTAAATATACCATTTATTTACAACCAATGTATTAGAACATTGTAACTGTTACCTCCCAGTGCTGGTCAGAGATCCCACACTTCAGCTAAAAGCCAGAAGTCAACTTTTCCACATCCATTCTGAACCTATTGGCCAGAGACCCCCCAATAACCTACACACCCTTACAAGACAGGCCTAACATCTCCCAATATTGGCCCCCAGTCCTGCAAGCTGCTCCACTAGCTTGGACCCATGCACTGGTCTGTAGCCATTTTCATTGGGGCTCAGGTGTCTGCCTGCTCAGAGTAGCTTTCAGGATTAGGTCTACTGATTGATGATGTAACTCGCACTCACTCACCCATACAGCCAATGACCTGTGATCAGGACCCTCCCCGATTCCAGTTATGGGACAGAATTATTTCAGGGATAAGGCTGGGCTCAGTTTTGTTACCCTTGCAGGCTTTTCTCTGATAGGACCTCCTTTGTCTTGCAAATTGCAGCAGCCTCTGTTTCTTTTATGTTCCTCCTCTTTCTTAAATCAAGTCATTGGTCAGCTTCTCTCTCCCTGTTATTCTTTCTCAGAGGCTAGAGGTAGGTTGGATGAGCTCCATTAGGAAATCGAGTGAGTGCCCTTTAAAAGTGAGGCATGATGGGGACCATCTCTAGACTATAAAGTCCAATGGTACAGAGCTTACTCTGCTGATGGTTGTAACAGAGAAAGGGCCTGGTGATGTACTTGGGAAACCAATTCTGCTGGTTGTGGGCTATGTCTGATTGGTTTTTTTTTTAGTGTCAACAGATCAGAACTGTATAAAACTGGCTCCCCGTGGGTTAGTGTGTGACAAACCATGTCTGCTGGCACGCAGTGGCATTACAATCTTAATCAAAGCTCAGCACTGGGATCTTCAGTTTCCAAAACACAGGTCTCTATTACTTGTGCCAAATGAGAACTTTTACCAGAGAACAGTAATAGGCTGTAATAATTTCTGGGGTTAGGCACTAAAAGGAGACGTAAACACACACACTAAGCCAGTGTGTGTCATATGGACTCCTTGTTAGAGAAGCCAGACTGAGAGTCTTAGGGCCACAGAAGTTCAAACTCCACCTGGAGTGCAACATTTTTCTGACTCTCCCTCCTGCATATATGCTAAGGGAGGGTTATAGGCGCATTTCATGTCAGGAGTTCTGGGGACGTCACAAGATCATGTTATAGGAATTCACATGCTTAACAGGGAAGATGCAATTGTTTTCATGTGGCAGCCAGTAGGGGGTCTTCTTTGCCACGTGCCCTGGATCACTAAGACCCTATCTATCCTAGGAAATGGAGCTGCGTTTGAATGAGCTGAAGTATGTTTGAGGATCCTTGTTTGGTCCTGTCTGTACAAGCTGGCTTGTTGACTCTTGGTTTTGGATTGTGGTGGGGACAAAGCCATGTTTGGAAATGTTTTTCCACCTTAGCTTGAGCTGTAGCTCACGAAAGCTTATGCTCAAATAAATTGGTTAGTCTCTAAGGTGCCACAAGTACTCCTTTTCTTCTAGCTGTGACATTCTATACCTTGGGGGAGCGTACTGTAACCCCTATATTCCTCATTTTCATATAATCGTGATCTCACATACAAAGCATGCCTTGTAAGGTATTGGGGAAAGGTTATGATCTGCTGAAAGTCATTTCTCTATCCATAGATGTGTATCATTAATGCATATGAAGTTATGAGAATTGTGTAGTATGGTTGTCACTAAAACATGCTGTAAACTGGGGAATCAGCCAGATATTAGCTCCCCAGAGGCAACAGCAAGGAAAGTAACCAACTCCCTGGTGGGGTGTGAAACAACCGATCAACAGCCATTGTCCAGCAAAGGAGCTACAATGCAATGACTCACCTGCATGAGGCCACACCAGGGGAATTGCTCAACCTTGCTTGGAGAGACTCAGCAATGCCCCCCAGACATGCCTGGACTTGTGCTCCCCAAGCACATGGACTGAGGGTATAAAACAGACAGAGTGGACACATACTGGGCCCTTCTCCTGCCCCCACCTATGCTACAAGCAATTAAGACACTGAGAAGAAGACAAGACTCCAACACAGGAGTTTGGCCCAGGTTTAAGGAACAAGCCTGTATATTAAGGACTGCAATATCCAGCGGGGTGAGAAAAACTGCTTAATCTAGATGTTGCCCAGTCTAATAGGGTTGAGAGTTTAGACTTTGTGCTTATATTTTCTTTTCTTTTGGTAACCACTCTGACTTTTTGCCTATCACTTAATATCACTCAGATCTATCTTTGTAGATAATAAATTTGTTTGTTTATTCTATCTGAAGCAGTGCATTTGGTTTGAAGCATGTCAGAGACTCCCCTTGGGATAACAAGCTTGGTACATATCAATTTCATTGTTAAATTGATAAACTCATATAATCTTGCAGTCAGTAGCGTAGCCGGGGGGGGGGGGGGGGGAGCGGGGGGAGCGGCTGCTCCCCCTCTGAGCACAAGTTAACTTATAGGCGCCTTTTTTAAAAAAGGTGCCACCCACTTGTACTCACCCGGCGGCGCTCCGGGTCTTCACGCACTCCGGCTCCTCGGCAGCGGGGGCCTTCACTCGCTCCGGGTCCTTGGTGGCATTTCGGAGGTGGGGGTCTTCAGTGCCGCCGAGGACCCGGAGCGCCGCCCGGTGAGTACAAGTGGGTGGCACCTTTTTTATGTCCGCTGCCCCTGTTCGCTCCACCTAGCTACGCCAGTGCTTGTAGTGTCCAGCAGGCAAAACTGGACACTGCAAGATGGAGGTTCCTAGGGTTGTGTCTCTCTGCGATATTGGCTAGTGTCATTCAGTTGCACAATCCAAGGAGCAGCTTACATGCTAGAGCGGGGTGGGCAAACTTTTTGGCCAGAAGCCTACATCTGGTATGAAAACTATATGGTGGGCCATGAATGCTCATGAAATTGGGGGTTGAGATGTGGGAGGGGGTGCAGGCTCTGGGGGTGGGGCCAGAAATGAGGAGTTTGGCATGCGGAAGGGGGCTCTGGGCTGGGGCAGGGAGTTGGGGTGCAGGTGGGGGGCTGAGGGTTCCGGGGGGGTGCGGGCTCTGGGGTGCAGGAGGGTGGGACTGAGGGCTTCAGAGGGTAGGAGGGGGATCAGGGCTGGGGCAAGGGGTTGGGGCACAGGAGGGGGTCGGGGTGCAGGCTCTGGGTGGCACTTACCTCAAGCAGCTCCCGGAAGCAGCAGCATGTCCCCCATCTGGCTCCTATGTGGAGGCGAGGCCAGGCAGTTCTGTGCGCTGCCCCATCCGCAGGTGCTGCCCCTGCAGCTCCCATTGGCTCTGTTTTCTGGCCAATGGGAGCTGCGGGGGCGGTGCTTGGGTGGGGGCATGCAGAGCCCCCTGACAGCCCCTACGCATAGGTGCCAGAGGGCAGATGTGCTGCTGCTTCCGGGAGCTTGAGGGCCGTATTAAAATGTCTGAAGGGTCAGATGCGGCCCCCTGGCTGTAGTTTGCCCACCCCTGTGCTAGAGGTTGTATGAGAACAACCTGGGAGTGTGGGTTCTCACAGCAGAGCAGGGTAAGGCTGGCTCCCAGAGTCGACGACTGGAATGGCCTAGCAGATCACTGGTCCAGATAACACCAGGGGAACGTCACACTAGTGTAGCCAGGCAGGGCTGGAGTAAGAGGCCCTAAGCACTGGAAAGATTATGGTGCCCCCCCCCATATCTAATTCAAAATAAAAACAATACTATACCGTAAAATAAATTTTATTTTTTGAAATGACACAAAACTTACATGTATGCTGAAATTAAAATAGCTTCTTTCTAGATTTTCTGATTGCAAAATTCTGGATAAGTTCATCAAAGCTGACTCGAAGAAGCATGTCCACTTCCATACACAATAGGGCAAGTGAATCAAGTCTATCCTGATACATTGTTGTTCTCTGAGGGTTTTTTATTCTTTTCAGCTGAGAAAAAGAGCATTCTGCGGAGCAGTTAGTAATCATCAGTGTTAGAAAAATATGTAGTGCGATCTCTACATTTGGAAATACACATTGTATTCCCTCTTTCAGTATTGTGTCATGAAGATCAGTGTGACTGAATTTCATTTTTGCTGTTTCATTAAACTTTGTGCACACATAACAGTGGAACTGCTGTACTTCTCCACAGAGATTCATGTTCAAGTTAACAGCGTATGAGTCAACTAGCTTTTGGGAACCTTGTGAATATTGTTTGTCAGATAAGTCCATATCATTTAGAAAAGAAAATCTATTTGATACTTCTTTGTACACTTCACCTCTCCTCTTCATATGAGCTTCAAGTGTATCAATTATAGTGTAGTAAGTAGATATGTGAAATTTGTCTCTAGGATTCAATGCTGTTTCTGTTGCACTGCTATCATTTGCTTGTTTTTTCCTGATTCGCTTGTGGGACTGGGCTTCTTTGTACTTAGTATCAGGCAAGATATCTTTTGATATGTCTTCAGATCTTTCGAAATCATTCCTCAAAGTGTGTAAGTGGTCTGCAAATGATTGACAGAGGTCTGCACATGTTTTCAAATCCAATTCCTTTTCGTGGAGAGCTTGACTTGTGTGGTAAAAGTGTTGTAAAATTTCATTCCACATGGTCAACATGAATACAAACTCTAGATCTTGCATCTTGTTTGCAATGTTTTCTGCCTCTCGTACAGTTTCTCCCTTTTGTGATTGGTCTTCAGCTGTACTTTCTAATGCATCCACAATCTTTGAGTAGGACTCCAGAATTGCACTTGTTGCCACTGCATGTGCCTCCCAGCAAGTATTAGAAAGAGATTTCAACACACGATCATTGCCCAAATATGTTTTGAGAACTGCCCATCAGTGTGTTGAGGCGGAGAAAAATGTATAAAGTAACTGGACTGTTGAGAAAAAACTTACTGCCACCAGACAACAATCAACAGCACTGCGGCCAACAAGATTGAGAGTGTACAGCACATGGTATGAATATGGCATATTTGTTCTGTTCTAAAAGCTTCTTCTGCATTCCTTGATAACGCCCTGACATGTTGGCAGCGTTGTCGTAAGATTGACCTCTGCACTTTGAGAAATCTATTTTGCAAACTTGGCACAGATAATGCAGTACTTGATTTGCCATTTCTTCACCAGCGTGGCTTTTCAAATTGAGGAACGTTATAAATCGTTCAACTGGTTTTCCATCTGTGGGAGACACATATCTTAGTACAATACTCAACTGATCAATACGTGAAAGATCAGGTGTAGAGTCGACAGATAAACTGCAGTGCCCAGCAGTACTTATTTCATCCACAATAGCTGAACGAACTTTGTCACTCATTAGACCAATGAGTTCATCACATATTGTCTTGGATAAGTATGATCGGTTACCTTTGCCAGCATTCCCATATTTTGAGATATGGCCTGCTAAAAATGGGTCAAACTGAGCCACAAACTCCAACAATCCCCAGAAATTTCCATTCTGCAATGATCCAAATGTGTCATTCAAGCCCAGGAAAGGCAGACTAAGTTCAGCTAATGTTTGAATAACAGCTATAACATGCTGCAAGACATGTTGCCAGTATTCACGCTCCCCTTTAATTTGTTCTTTTTGTAGTGATAATCAAGGTGGGCCATTTCCAGCAGTTGACAAGAATGTCTGAGGAGCAGTGGGGGGTGGGGGCGGGGAATAAACATGGGGAAATAGTTTTTCTTTGTGTAATGACCCATCCGCTCCCAGTCTTTATTCAAGCATAATTTAATTTTATCCAGTTTGCAAATTAATTCCAATTCAGCAGTCTCTCCTTGGAGTCTGTTTTTGAAGTTTTTTTTGTTGAAGAATTGCCACTTTTAGGTCTGTAATCGACCTACACTGTAATCAATCTACAACGTACACTATTTTTATGTATATATAATATATATATATAAGAAAAAAAATGAATCAAGTATGTATAACTCAGAAGAATATATCAATAATAAAACATAAATTTATTGCAATACATGACAGGATTTGATTTCCTTGCATTATTTCGATCTACGTTAGTAAGACGCCCTCCTGGTTTAGGTGGGGATAAGTAATTAAAAAAAAACAACAGAAAAACGGGGGAAGAGTGTGTAGTGGAGTGTAAGGAAGTCTAACAAAGTTCTGATTTTTCCCATGATGACTACTTTGATGCTTTTTTTGAAATATCAAATATCAAATTTTTTCAAAAAAAAATCTCATTTTTTTTGGTGCCCCCTGCTTTGCTGCTGCCCTAAGCATGTGCTTAGTCTGCCTATTGGGTAATCCAGCCCTGCAGCCGCTGTTTAAGGAATGTATTTATGTGCAAATAGCATCTGGGTCTCTTGAGAATTCAGCTACTCATTCTCTTGCCTGAAATTCTCACCTTCTGAAGGTGCCATCCTACTGACTGGCTGACATGTAGATAATTGGGATGTCAGCGATAATGGTGATCTTGGGCAGGGGAATTAACAGCTGGTGAATTCTCAAGAAACTCAGATCCTGTTTTTGTGCTAATATTGCCTGAGTTCTAAGAATAAGAGAGAGAGAGAGAAACATAGGAAATTGCAGCGACAGAAGCAGAGTTGCCTCCCAAACAGAATGAAAAGCTGCTGACGCCTGTCTGAGAAACAAAGAAAGAGATTCAGAAAGGCCACATTCATGGGCTGGAACTACATACAGCTCTGCCAATGCATCATACTCCCTGCTAATCTAGTCTTGGGTTCTCCACATATACAGCTCTACCCGTGCACCTTAGTCCCGACCTGTAGCCCCCTGCTATTCCAGGCCAGGACTCCCTATGCACAGTCTGTGAATTCAGGGGGGTGAAATCATGGCCCTACTGAAGTGAATGGGAGTTCTGCCACTGACTTTAATGGGCCCGGATTTTGCCCAGAGTGCCTAGAGGTACAAGCAGTTGCAGTGCAACCGTGGATCAATTCTCTGTATCCCAAAGACTTAGAGACTTCATAAGAACCCAACAATTTCTTGGGGGTGGGAAAGAAAGGGAATAATGCTGACATTTTTGAAATGGAGTCAGCTCTGGACAGGACACGGGGGAGGGGGAAAGCCCTGGGACTTCCTTCTAACCTGGATCCAGCTGCTCTGAAAGCTTTGGCTGGCATGTCAAAGGGGGTGGGGAGTGTGCATACAGTAACGCTTCTCTACGGCGTGGGCGCAGGTCTCTCTGCCATTTCAAACGGTTCATTTTCCGCTCCAAAATGCCAGGGCAGCTGTCTCTCTGTTTCTCACACACAACAGACCCTCTGTCTCTAATGCACAGAAGGAAATTTTGAGCAAAAATGCCCCAAGGCCCGTCTGACTTTTTCACACAAAGTCAGGAGGAAAACGTCAGCACGTCATTCTGTGGGTCCGTCTCTTTCAGACCTACGGCCACCCCTATTCAAAGACAGTTTGATGGGGAGGGGGGGATGACAGACAATGTAGTCCCCTCTAAATCTGATCACCCCTGCCAGTCCTTGGCTCCTTCCACTGACAGATTACACAGAACAGCACTTCCTGTCACCAGTAATGTTACTTCCTGTATGCCAGTTACTCTTTTTTATCCCTCTCTCCTCCACCTCCTCCCAGATTTTGTGGGCGTGGTTCAGTGCAGGGAAACCACTTTGCAGGCCCACTGCCTAAACATCTCTAGCCACATGGCATCTTGGCATTCCCAATAAGTCTTGACCAGAGGGTCTGGGAAAGAGTCGCACTGACTGGTCAAGTCTGGTTCTGACATCTGAGTGCCGGATTTAACAATGACCAGCATCAAACCCCTCCCCAATCAAAGCCACCCCTGCACCAAGGAAATTCCAAGAAACCAGCTGTGGTGTCCAAAATTCCAAGAATCTGGCAATAAAAAACAGCTGCCTGTCAGGGTGATGGGAACTGTTCTGACCTCTCAACACCTTCCAAATTAAAGGGGATAATGGTAAAATCTTAGGGCTAGATTGTTCTCTGGCCTCAGGGCTGTCCTAAACTGCAACAAAGGCCAAACCCGCACCCATAGCCTCAGTACTAGGAAGGCACATACCCCTGTCCTTCAGGCCAGGCACTTCCCAAGTGCTGGCAGACTGATTAGGGGTGCCACCTTTTTAACTGCTGGTAACCAGACCCCGAGGCTCCACCTCCTGCTCTGACTCTCCCCCAAGACCCCGCCCCTGTTCTGCCTCTTCCCCCCCAGGCTCTGCTCCCATTGCTCACTCATCTCCCTCCCTCTTCTCTCCCCATTGTTCACTTGCTGGATCATCGCATTGCCTGCAGGTAGGAGGTGGCCCAGGCTGAGCAAAGGGCTGGCGCAGGTTAAGCCTCCCCCTGTTCCCCGATAACCGGACTTTTGGTTCGGATGTCATTTAGGGTTGCCAGGTCCCCTTTTTGACTGGACTTTGCAGTCAAAAACTGGGCAGGAACAGGGCCACTCAAGTTGCCCAACAGGATTTGGCCCACCTTACTGAGGTTGCTACTCTTTCAAAAATATGCAGGAATGCTCCTAGGCCATCAATTGAGCCCAATTTTGCCAAGCTGGGTACTGGACTGGCAAGATCTTCTTCTCCAGAAACTACCCAGGGCCCTGGGATCCATGGCTCTAGGCACTGCAGGGAACATTCTTGCTGTCGTTGCTGCCCCTGTAACAGATTCAACAAACGAGCACGCACCTGCTTCTGTTGGGCTGCCAGCATGCAGACTACCTCCTTCACGTTCCCTGAAGGAGAAAAAAAGTGTGTGGGGGGGGGGGCGGGGGGGCGGTGTAGTGTGTCCGTCTGCCCCATATCTTTAAGGTAGTTGGTATCTCCCTCTGTCCACAGTGGGGGTCCCCACGATCCCGCTTTTAGTACCAATAGGTGGTGGGGCTCGCTGACCCTTGAAGCACCCCCTTGTGTCGGTGTTGGATGTTGCCACTATCTTCAGCCTCAGCATCTCCTGAAGGCCACCTGCCTCTGGCCCCACAGACCTCTTGTGGCTCAGCCCTCTGGCCAAGTCCCCTAAGTTCAGACCCCTTCTGGGGTATCAGAAACAAGTCCAGCGAGACTGAATAATTCTCTGATCCTCTTGGGCTACTGAAATCTTTCCCTGTCTACTTACGAACTGTATCTCAGGGCTTCCCTATATCGTTGCCCTTATAGTGCACTGCTTCCATTGCCGCCGTCTGTGTATCCCAACCCTGAGACACCTGTCTCCTCTACCATCTCTCCGCCAGCTGAGCTCCTTCAGCTTACTTCTTACCACTTGGCTGGCCAGGAGCCAGTTAGCTACTCCGCTCTCCAGGCGCAAAGCATGACTACTTGGGAGCCTTCGCTAGCCTTGCAGGTGACGGGGTTAAGCCGCATCATGCACTGACAGGGCACTGCTGTGAAGAAGCTCACGGTGCCTGCATCTCAAGTGGCACTGACAGGACACTGCTGTGGGGAAGCTCCTCGTAAGTGTTGATTGAATTAGTTCTCGGTGTCTCCGTGTCTGTGAATATGGCCATAGCGGGACATTGGTATGAAAATGTCCAGGTCCCATTCAGCCTCTAAAAATAGACACAGCACAGCAAAGAATGTATCACCAAAATAGAGTTGACGCTGGCTCAGTCAGCGCTGAAGTTGATACCGGGAAAGGTTCCCATTGTGGCTCTGCAATGAGCTTCTGCTCTATTATTGTTTGCATTTGCGCTCTGAAACCACAGTGGTGACTTTACTGCCCATGAGACCAATGTACAAGCCGAGGCTGTGAAACCCTCCCATGGACATGCAGCAGGGCTCTGCCAATGCACCTCATTCCAGCCCTGTAGCAACGTCTGCTATGCCAGTCTTTGGGCCCTAGACACAGTCCTGCCACAGTAAGTTGCTGCACGCCTACCACAAGCCCTGCTTCTTAGCTCGGCAGCTCAGCTCAGCAGCACCTACATGCTGACCTACAGCACCGCCTCCGGCTCCAGCGCTCGCAGGGAAGTGTGAAAATGAGGGCTCAGAAACAGTGAGTCACTGTCCAGATGTAATGGACAATGTGGGAGGAGCTGTTTGTCACTGCACGCCACTTTCCCCCTCTCCCAAAAAGGAGTGAGCAGCGGAGGAGGAAGATGGAGGCAGGAAAGCCCTTGTTTGTCCGTTCCCAGGAAAGAGCAGGAATCGCCATATGAGGAATCACCTGGCCTCAAGAACAGCTCCGGATGCTTGACACTGACCTTACCTCATCCCAATCCGTTAGAAGCTTCTTTCTTGGCTGATGGGATGCTCCACTTCCTTCAAGAAATTTCTTCTCCTGCACTGCCTCTTACTCCAGGCTAGCAGTTAGCAGCAGCTGATTTCCTCTAGGCTGCTGATCCACTTCCTGCTCCTTAAACTCCAGCTTTTCTACACCTGCTGCTGCTCCTGGAGCTTCCACTCTCCCGCACCTTATGGAGAGCTAGAATAGCTACGCTTCTGCAGAGCCGCATAGTCGAGTGGTTTGCTACTGGACTCTGGAAGTATGAAATTCTGAGTTCTAATTCCATCTCTGACACACACACTCACTGTGACCTTGGACAAGGCCCTTAAGTGCCATGTTCCTCAGCTCCCCATCTGTGAAGATAATAATGCAGTGTCTATCTCACAGGGCATTCTGGCATTTAATTCACTGATGTTTGAGAAGTTCTATGCCTTATTATTAGGACCAAACTCTGGAACACAAACATCTTTATATGTTATGGCCTCCTTTATTGCCCTGCTCCCACGGAGAGCTAGGCCAAGATAGATTTGCAAAATCTGAGAGGCAGCTGGGATACCCCAGGAATTTTGTGTAGGGATAAATGCGGAATGAAGCTAAGAGCAAGATCTGGGTTGCACTGTGTAGAAACTGGAGCCAGTAGTGAGGATGTTCATATAGAACAGCGTTCACTAGAAGACAGAGTGGGACTGGGGTGTCCATGGGAAACAAGAGAGGAGAGTCATTGGGAATGGGAGCGCAGGAGGAGGCTGGGTGTACATAGGAATAGGAGTGGCATTGTGATTCTCCTGAGCTCGGATTCAGGAGTTGGAACAGAGGAAGAGTGAGACTTAGATGAGGAACAGGACTCTGGCAGCTGAGATTCCCTTGAAACTGGACACCGGAGTGGGGCTGGGAGGCACTGGAAATTCGGACCTAGAATGAGAAACTCCAGGGATGGATGTCAGGGACTGAGTGCACTAGCTGGAAATTGGAGCCAGGACACACATGGGGAATGGGAGAAGGAAGGTGAGATTTTTTTCAGGAATGGTGCTGGGATACTGAGAACTGGAACAGGAGTTGGGTTGAACCAGAAACAGGAACTTGGAGCAAGGGAGGGAGCACTGAGTGGAAACTGAAATGGGAGGTGGGGATGTACCCAAAGAACGGAAATGTGGGATGGAATGCACTGGCAAGCTGAACCAGGAGTGGAGCAGGGATACAGCAAGAGTAGGGAATGGTGTGTGGTGAGCTGCTGATCTTACAGCCACTACCGCTGTGATACTTTGTCAACTGCTCTGCTAAGGGGTGTTTGTATTTTGTATTACGGTAGCACATAGAGACCCTAGTCAGGATTGGGGCTCTGGTACAGTAGGTACAGTATAAAAGCATATGAAAAGACACCATCCCAACGGGGACATAGTTCAAACCAGAGAGGATAGAGCCCTAAAAGAGAATAACCTCATGAATGGGAAGGATCAGCTGAAGTAACAGGTTATTTCTAGACTAGGAAATGAACGAAGTGGTCTGATTGCCCAGAGGGAGCATGGGGAGGTCTGAGATCATCAAGCTCATGAAGCCATTGAAAGAGAGGTTATATCACCACTCACATTCCAGAGGATAGGAACTGGGGGAGGAGGAAGGGGGACCGGATGTCAGGCCAGAATGCTTAAAGAAGTGATGTTAAGGATATCCCCTCTCCTCCTCCTCCTGAGCCAAGATGTAAGGATTCCTCCCTGGGCCCCTGGAGCAGCAGGGGAAGTCACAACAGGTGTTCCAAGGAGTGGGAGCCATGAATTCCTCCCCACCTCACACACCTCTCCACTAGCTCCCACTGCTTCTCCAAGGTGCCATCTCTTCACTTGGCTTTGCATTTTTTTCTGTTTCACATTTAGAAATGGAAAACAGAGACAGAAAACATACAAACTCACCCAAAGCAAACGGGGGCCTGCTGTTAGGTCAGGACTGAGGGGCTGGCAAGTTGTGGCAGAAGGGCAAGAGTGTTGCAGCAGGAGATGCTGCAGGACAGACTGGCATGCATGGGCAGAGGGACAGAATCAGAGCAGAAAGGTGCCGCAGGACAGGGTGGAGGAGCCTTGGCAAAGCTGTGTCAGGACTGGAATAGCTGGGGATGTAGTAGGTCAGTATTAATAAATGTTATAGATCATTATTTATGTGTATTATTGTAGTCCCTAGGAGCCCTCCTCCTGGGCCAGGACCTCCTGGTGCTTGGTGCTGTACAAACACAGAACAGTGAGCCAGTCCACACCCCAAAGAGCTGACAGTGTATAAGACAAGAGACAGCAGATGCATACAGATAGATGGGGGAGTATAAGGAAACAGTGAGACAGTATTGGTCAGCTCATCTTCAAATGACTTTATAAACATTAACCAAACAATTCCCTCTCTGTCCCTGTAAGAGAGGTTAGCATCATTATTCCACGGGGGAAACAGGTTAAATGACTTGCCCAAGGTGATCGAGTGAGTCACTGTCACAGTCAGAGGTAGAACTCTAGAGCGTCTGGGCCCAGGCTCAGATCATAGAATCATAGACTTTAAGGTCAGAAGGGACCATTATGATCGTCTAGTCTGACCTCCTGCACAATGCAGGCCACAGAATCTCACCCCCCCCCCACTCCTATAACAAACCCCTAACTTACGTCTGAGCTATTGAACTCCTCAAATCATGGTTTAAAGACTTCAAGATGTGAGAATCCTCCAGCAAGTGACCCATGCCCCACACTGCAAAGGAAGGCGAAAAACCCCCAGGGCCTCTGCCAATCTGCCCTGGAGGAAAATTCCTTCCCCACCCCAAATATGATGATCAGCAAAACCCTGAGCATGTGGGCAAGACTCACCAGACAGACACCCAGCAAAGAATTCTCTGTAGTAACTCAGATCCCACCCCACTTAACATCCCATCACAGGCCATTGGGCATATCTACTGCTAATAGTTGAAGATCAATTAATTGCCAAAATTAGGCTATCCCATCATATCATCCCCTCCGTAAATTTATCAAGCTTAGTCTTGAAGCCAGATATGTCTTTTGCCCCCACTGCTTCCCTTGGAAAGCTGTTCCAGAACTTCACTCCTCTAATGGTTAGAAACCTTTGTCTAATTTCAAGTCTAAACTTCCTGATGGCCAGTTTATATCCATTTGTGTCCACATTGGTACTGAGCTTAAATAATTCTTCTCCCTCTGTGGTATTTATCCCTCTGATATAGTTATTGATAGCAATCATATCTCCTCTCAGTCTTCTTTTGGTTAGGCTAAACAAGCCAAGCTCTATGAGTCTGCTTTCATAAGACAGGTTTTCCATTCCTCAGATCATCCTAGTAGCCCTTCTCTGTACCTGTTCCAGTTTGAATTCATCTTTCTTAAACATGGGAGACCAGAACTGTGCACAATATTCCAGATGAGGTCTCACCAGTGCCTTGTATAACGGTACTAACACCTCTATCTCTACTGGAAATACCTCGCCTGATGCATCCCAAGACCACGTTAGCTTTTTTCATGGTCATATCACATTGGTGGCTCATAGCCATCCTGTGATCAATCAATATTCCGAGGTCCTTCTCCTCCTCTGTTACTTCCAAGTGATGCGTCCCCAGTTTATAACAGAAATTCTTCTTATTAATCCCTAAATGCATGACTTTGCACTTTTCACTATTAAATTTCATCCTATTACTATTACTCCAGTTTACAAGGTCATCCTGATCTTGCTGTAGGATATCCCGGTCCTTCTCAGTATTGGCAATACCTCCCCAGTTTCGTGTCATCCGCAAACTTCATTAGCACGTTCCCGCTTTTTGTGCCAAGGCCAGTAATAAAAAGATTAAATAAGATTGGTCCCAAATCCGATCCCTGAAGAACTCCACTGGTAACCTCCCTCCAGCCTGACAGTTCACCTTTCAGTGTGACCCGTTGTAGTCTCCCCTTTAACCAGTTCCTTATCCACCTTTCAATTTTCATATTGATCCCCATCTTTTCCAATTTAGCTAATAATTCTCCATGTGGAACCATATCAAATGCCTTACTGAAATTGAGGTAAATTAGATCCACTGCATTTCCTTTGTCTAAAAAATCTGTTACCTTCTCAAAGAACGAGATCAGGTTGGTTTGACACGATCTACCTTTTGTAAAACCATGTTGTATTTTGTCCCAATTACCATTGACCTCAATGTCCTTAACTACTTTCTCCTTCAAAATATTTTCCAAGACCTTGCATACTACAGATGTCAAACTAACAGGCCTGTAGTTACCCATATCACTTTTTTTCTTTTTCTTAAAAATAGGAAGTATGTTAGCAATTCTCCAATCATGCGGTACAACCCCTGAGTTTACAGATTCATTAATAATTCTTGCTCATGGGCTTGCAATTTCATGTGCCAGTTCCTTTAATATTCTTGGATGAAGATTATCTGGGCCCCCTGATTTAGTCCCATTAAGATATTCAAGTTTGGCTTCTACCTCGGATGTGGTAAATCTACCTCCATATCCTCATTCCCATTTGTTGTCCTACCATTATCCTTAAGCTCCTCATTAGCCTCATTAAAGACTGAGGCAAAGTATTTGTTTAGGTATTGGGCCATGCCTAGATTATCCTTAACTTCCACTCCATCCTCAGTGTTAAGCAGTCCCACTTCTTCTTTCTTTGTTTTCTTCTTATTTATATGGCTATAGAACCTTTTACTATTGGTTTTAATTCCCTTTGCAAGGTCCAACTCTACATGGCTTTTGGCCTTTCTCACTTTATTCCTACATGTTCTGGCCTCAGCAAGGTAGCTTTCCTTGCTAATCCCTCCCATCTTCCACTCCTTGTAGGCTTTCTGCTTTTTCTTAATCACCTCTTTGAGATGCTTGCTCATCCAGCTTGGTCTACAACTCCTACTTATGAATTTTTCCCCCTTTCTTGGGATGCAGGCTTCTGATAGTTTCTCCAACCTTGATTTGAAATAATTCCAAGCCTCCTCCACCTTTAGATCCACAAGATTTTCAGTCCCATCCACTTTCCTAACTAATTTCCTTAATTTTTTAAAGTTAGCCCTTTTGAAATAAAAAACCCTAGTCACGGATCTTTTTTTGTTAATCATTCCATTTAGTTTGAACTGAATTAGCTCTTGGTCACTCGAACTGGACCCCACTGTTTTCTCTCAGGTGTGGTACAGCTCAAGGCTGAAGTATGTTGGCCAAGCTGTGCAAGGGAAGCTGGCGTGGCCGCTATCTGGCTCTTCATGCCTCCCTTTTATGAACAGGATTTTTCAAATGCTGAAAGCCCACACCAAGCAGTATGTGCATATCAAAGGCATCTGGATGTGTGTTTGCAGCAGGGGCCTCCAGGGGAAAATGGGGACTTGCATCAGCAATCCCAAACCAGGAGGGAGAGATGAGAGGCATGCTGGCTGGTGACCCACACCCGGAGGGTGGATGAACAGCACGTCAGTGGAAAAGGGACAGCAATTTGCCACGTATTTACACAGGACATGTGGCAAGTCTTGAATCATGCCCCTAAGGAAACCTGTGACTCCAACATGAGCCCTTGTTGTATGACTTTCCAGCTCTTCTCACCCTGTCTCTCTCTTTACATAGCTCTACCTGTCAGGACCTGCATGGGACACAGATACAATTATACAGCTGTAACAAGTCTCCCCAGCCATCTCCCTGCCTCCAGTGCCTGATCACTGCTCACCTTCCTCCCAGCTCCATCCAGAGCCGGGAACACACACCCAGGGCCGGCTTTTCAGAGTGGCTGATTGCCCATTGTGCCCATTGATGTCATTTGGAGTTGTGGATGTTCAGCACTTTTGCAAATGAGGCCTACGGTGTCCCTTAGACTGTCAGAGAGGTGTTTAATGGTGGAGATCTCCACAACGAAGCTTGGGGGGGAGGGTTGCTCTTGTCTCGCTAAGGGGGATGGATGAGTTCATTCCTGAGTGTCTTATCCTCCAAATTATTCCCTGCTCCTACTGGAGAAGGACTGAGGCCAGATGGGGCTGAGTAACAGGGACAGTTTTAAAGAAATGCATGGGAGACGTGAATACAGATGAGACGCCAACATCGCTCGCTCTCTCCCAATCGCCCCTTCATCCAACTCAGTGCTCACCTCATAACCCACCAGCCCACTCTTACCCAGTCCCTCTTCACTGAACCCAACTCTCACCTCTTACCCTACCTGCCACCCCTGGAGCTCCACACTCAGTTACCAGGCTAACTGCTTCTCCCACCCATCCTGCTCTCTTAGTGTGCACCTCCCTCCGCCTCTCTCTCCAGGTGAAATCCCACGATTCTCCCACTCTCAGACCAGGCCCTGGCTGCAGTGCCCTGTGATCAGCCATGATAACCTCAGCAGGCTGACGTGTCTTCAGTGTCTGCTGTTCTGTCCCTTCTGTGACTAATGACGGTGCTATCCAGTCACCAAACACAATTCCTAAAGCAGATTGTTATTTATTTAGAAGCAAAGTTTTTAAGACAAAACAGATCTTAAAACAATAAACCAGTCTCTACACACATCTGCTTCTCCCTAAGGCTCACCATTTCCAGGGTCTAGGAAGATCCAACTTCTTCAGCCTCCCTCTGCAGAGCCTCTCTCTGTGTCAGCCTGTCCCCCGGACATCCCCTGATAATCCCCTCCTTCCTCTCTTGAGAGTGCTTTTTAACTATTTAGGCCTGGTCTACACAACACAGTTAGGTCAATGTAAGATGCCTTGAGTTGACCTAGCTGTGCATGTGTCTACACTTAAATTTGTCTCCCACTGACATAAGCACCCGTTTACAGTGACGCGGGGACACCACCTCCCGAGCAGTGTTGGGCCATGGTTGATCTACGGAGGTGGACGCAGTGCAAGTGTAGACTCAGCATTACTTTACAGTTCTCCATCCGCTGTCCCACAATGCCTGACATGATCATTCTCATCACAGTTGTGAACTTCACTGCCCAGGGGTCATGGAGACAGCAACCTCCTGCCCCTTTAAAGCCCGGCAAAGTTTTGAAATGCCTTGTCCTGATTGCCCAGCTTGGTGAGCACACCTAGCAGCTCTCCACTGCTGCGTGAAACTGCCCAGCTGACAATGCCAGCTACACGCTCCAGATGTGCTCTGGCTTGGAGTAGACAGAGGATAGTGGATCTTCTGAGTCTGTGGGGAGAAGGGGCTGTGCAGGCACAACTATGGACCAGCTAGAGAAACATGGATATCTATGAGCAGATTGCACGGGGGATGCAGAAGAAGGGGTACAATAGGGACCAGCAGCAGTGCCATGTGAAAGTGAAGGGAATGTGGCAAGCATACCAGAAGGCCAGGGGGGCCAACAGTCAATCCAGTGCCGAGCCACAGACCTGCCACTTTTACAAAGAGCTGCTTGCCATGCTTGGCAGACACCCCCTTACAACCCCATAGACAAGCGTGGATACCTCTGAGGAGCCAGCGTCACAGGCCCCGGCCTGAACAGAGAGGAAGAGGAGGAGGATGGGGGACAAGCAACTGGGGGTCTAGCTAAGCGGGAAGTCAGGAACTGTCTGAGACTCCACCATAGTCCACTCAATCCAGGCCATTAAGCATGGGAGAGTCTGATGCAGGGGAAGGATCCTTGGGTAGGTGTGTACATTTATTCCCCCTTACAGTGATGGCGCCCCCAAAGACTGTTTATTAATTTACTCACACTACAAGTGGTAGTGGTACAACAAAGAGCAGTAGTCTTGCTGTCTACTTTTCATTCCCCTGTAGAGTCAGATAAGGGGGGCATGCAGAGCAGTTGGCTTATGCACACAGGGATGTCCCTTGAACCCTCCTGAGAGATCTCGATGAAACTTCCATGGAGCTACTCTGCAATCCTCTGCCACAGGTTTCTAGGGATGGCGGCTTTATTTCTCCCTCCATGGCAGGACACTTTCCCACACCACTCAGCAATAACTTTGGCAGGCATCATTGCATCACACAGGCTAGCAGCATATGGGCCAGAGAGGATTCGGGATACCAGCAGCAGCTGTTCTTGCTCTGCCTTTTGTTACTCTCAGTGGTGAGATATCAGCTAAAATCACCACCACTTGCGGAAAATGGTGCCAGTACTCAGGGCCAGGGCCCTATACTCTTAGTTTCATGCAACGAAGCAATTCCCTCCTCATTTCCTGCACCTCTGGCAGGCCATATTCACCATGGCCAGCACTGTGAGTGGTGCTGTGCACAAGCGCTCCCAGCCTTAAGTGTCAACAAGCATGTCTTGTTTGAAACTTTAGGGGAGCAAGAGAAGGGAGTTCTGAATCTTAACTTTCCCTTTCCGTTGTGACTATACTGACAATGGTACCTCTGTGTGTCATCTGCAGCTGCTGCCGTTGTAGCCTTGCCCTCCTCCACACCCGTGGAATGCCTGAGTTAGATAAGGAGGAAAAAGAAGAGGACTCAGGATGACATGTTCACTGAGATCCTGCAAGCCAGTGCTGCATCAGGGCATCAGCAAAGGGCCTGGAGGGTGAACAGTGCAGACAACCTGGAGAAGGAAAATGCACACAGAAGAAAGGCTCAGGAGTCCCAGCAGGAAGAGGACAAGGAGATGCACTGTTAGAGGGCTTTTCCTCAACCCTCCCGCTTCCCTGGTTCTTGTCACACAGACAGCAAGCAGCAAAAGACCAATAGTCCGAAGTCCAGACAATGCAATGTTTATTGGGGTTAGTTTCCAAGCAAGCATATTCCGAAGTCCTTCACACCAGTCGGGCTTATCTCTGTATGCCGATAGAGCTGGGAAGGAGGATAGGGGGTAAATGCTCTGCAGCATTACAGCTGGGAAGGGAACATGGGAACAGACTCTGACGCCGCAGAGGCTTGCCTGTGTCCCTGTTCCCCGTTCCCTATTCCCGTTTCCTGCCCCATTAGCAAGCATGATTCCAATTTCCCCTTCCACTTCCTGTTTGACCCAAGTTTATATAGTAATATTCTCAGCTCCACCTTAACCAATCATCTTACTGAAATTTAACCAACCAATCCTAACACATTGTAACATCATTCTTTAACCAATTATATCCCACTTCCCTAATTAACTTACACCTAGCAAAATGAATTATACAGCAGACAGAAACAATTAGAGAACCAGACAGATTAACAATAGAAAAGTGGGGGCCATAAAGATAAAACAATACAGAAATGAGGATTTCACAATTACCACCATTGATAAGTGATTTCTTGCCGGACAGGATGCTATCAAACTAAGTTTTCTTTAACCATCTTAAGATCTGTTTCTTTATCTGGTGGTGATAGGCACTATCAGGACATGATTGTCTTCCTAAAAGCTCAATACCACCTTATTTCAATGTGACTGGTTTGGAATGTGAGGATGTGACCCGTCGCTTCCCAGCTTACGGCTGCCCCTGCTGCTCAGCCAAAGGTCTTAGCCTAAGAACAAGCCCTCAGACTATTCTAGTGAGAGAAGGCCCATACACAGGCGGACTGTGATTTTGATTCTTTGTTTTATACCTCTATAACTAGCTAAGTGATAAAAATACACCGAAGTTCTTAAAGTATAGGCCTTCACAGGCAGGCCTGCATGGCTATATTCTAACATGCACCAGGACATAATGGGGCTTCTCCAGCAGCAAACACAGATGCTGTAGACTCATGTGGAGCTACATGTTCAACAACCATGGACTCGCCTTCTTTTGCAGTCCATGGAGAACTCCACTGCAGTACCTTCCTACCCTCCCGCCGGCAGTACCGCCCCCGCCCTCAACATTCCATGTGGCATCGGGGGCCACATCACTCCCCATACCATTCCACCCTGGGGACATTAAGGACTACTACAGCTTCACATACAGCGACCTGTGAGAGCCCTGGTTTCTGTATATGTAGGTAAAATGGACATGAATGTGCTTTCCATTTGTTAATTTCTGTTCCATTAATTTATTAAGTTTTTAATGTATTTGCTTTTAACTTGCACAGATTTTTCTTTGCCCTGGTTTTTTTACTGAATACACTTTTATTCTTTGGAAAATAAGTCATCTCTATTAGTTCACAACATATGCTGCAGAGCGCCTGGCAGTTCTGAAAGCACCTACTGACCTGTTACTGTACAATGTGACAACTCATAGGATCAGCGACACAGATAATAATCATAAATGTACAGCAAGCACCGCAAAATTAATAGGTGCATTGTCAATGTTATATTCAGAGATGTACACCAAGCACTGCACAATTCCTAACGGGCCCTGAAACAGCAGGGCCAGGTAAAGCACAGTACATCACAATGAATCACTGTGGCTCACTGTTAAAGTGCTCTTTCAAAGCCGCCCTGGGCCACTGAGCTCTTCTAATAGCCCCTATGGCTGTTCAAATTCAGCAGACAGCTGCTCCACCTCCACATCTGCGGCAACTCTTCCCCCTTTGCTTCACAGATATTATGCAGGTTTCAGAGTAACAACCGTGTTAGTCTGTATTCGCAAAAAGAAAAGGAGGACTTGTGGCATCTTAGAGACTAACCAATTTATTTGAGCATAAGCTTTCATGAGCTACAGCTCACTTCATCGGATGCATACTGTGGAAAGTGTAGAAGATCTTTTTATACACACAAAGCATGAAAAAATACCTCCCCCCACCCCACTCTCCTGCTGGTAATAGCTTATCTAAAGTGATCACTCTCCTTACAATGTGTATGATAATCAAGTTGGGCCATTTGCAGCACAAATCCAGGTTTTCTCACCCCCCGCCCCCACAAACCCACTCTCCTGTTGGTAATAGCTTATCTAAAGTGACCATTCTCCTTACAATAAGAAAAGGAGTACTTGTGGCACCTTAGAGACTAACCAATTTATTTGAGCATGAGCTTTCGTGAGCTACAGCTCACTTCATCGGATGCATACCGTGGAAACTGCAGAAGACATTATATACACACAGAGACCATGAAACAATACCTCCTCCCACCCCACTGTCCTGCTGGTAATAGCTTATCTAAAGTGATCATCAAGTTGGGCCATTTCCAGCACAAATCCCGGTTTTCTCACCCTCTGCCCCCCCCCCCCCACAAACTCACTCTCCTGCTGGTAATAGCCCATCCAAAGTGACCAGGAGGGGGGTGAGGGAGTGAGAAAACCTGGATTTGTGCTGGAAATGGCCCAACTTGATGATCACTTTAGATAAGCTATTACCAGCAGGACAGTGGGGTGGGAGGAGGTATTGTTTCATGGTCTGTGTGTATATAATGTCTTCTGCAGTTTCCACAGTATGCATCCAATGAAGTGAGCTGTAGCTCACGAAAGCTCATGCTCAAATAAATTGGTTAGTCTCTAAGGTGCCACAAGTACTCCTTTTCTTTTTGCGAATACAGACTAACACGGCTGCTACTCTGAAACCTCTCCTTACAATGTGTATGATAATCAAGGTGGGCCATTTCCAGCACAAATCCAGGGTTTAACAAGAACGTCTGGGGGGGGGTAGGAAGGAACAAGGGGAAATAGGTTACCTTGCATAATGACTTAGCCACTCCCAGTCTCTATTCAAGCCTAAGTTAATTGTATCCAATTTGCAAATGAATTCCAATTCAGCAGTCTCTCGCTGGAGTCTGGATTTGAAGTTTTTTTGTTGTAATATTGCAACTTTCATGTCTGTAATCGCGTGACCAGAGAGACTGAAGTGTTCTCCGACTGGTTTATGAATGTTATAATTCTTGACATCTGATTTGTGTCCATTTATTCTTTTACGTAAAAGGGCTAAGTCATTATGCAAGGTAACCTATTTTCCCTTGTTTTTTTCGGCCCCCCCCCCCCGCCCCAGACGTTCTTGTTAAACCCTGGATTTGTGCTGGAAATGGCCCACCTTGATTATCATACACATTGTAAGGAGAGTGGTCACTTTAGATAAGCTATTACCAACAGGAGAGTGGGTTTGTGGGGGGGGGTGCGGGGGGAGAGAAAACCTGGATTTGTGCTGGAAATGGCCCAACTTGATTATCATACACATTGTAAGGAGAGTGATCACTTTAGATAAGCTATTACCAGCAGGAGAGTGGGGTGGGGGGGGAGGTATTTTTTCATGCTTTGTGTGTATAAAAAGATCTTCTACACTTTCCACAGTATGCATCCGATGAAGTGAGCTGTAGCTCATGAAAGCTTATGCTCAAATAAATTGGTTAGTCTCTAAGGTGCCACAAGTACTCCTTTTCTTTTTGAGATATTATGCAGGACACAGCATGCAGCTATAGCCATTGGGATTTTTTTCACCGAGATCCAGTCTTGTGAGTAAACAACACCAGCATCCCTTCAATCTACCAAAAGCATGTTCAACTGTTGTTCTGCACCCGCTAAGCTGGTAGTTGAATCTTTGCTTGGTGCTGTCAAGATGAGTGATGTAGTTTCATGAACCAGGAGAACAAGGGGAAGCCTGGGTCCCCCAGGATCACTACTGGCATTTCAACATCACCAAAGGTAATCCACTAGTTTGGAAAGAAACTCCCTGTTTGTCACTTTCTGAACAGTCCTGTGTTGTTAAACATGTGAGTGTCATGCACCTTCCCTGATCAGCCAACGCTGATGTCAGTGAAGCATCTCCAGTGATCCACTAATGCTTGCATGTATTCTGGGGCAAAGTGGCCTGGTGCCAAAATAGGGATATGAGTGCTGTCTATTGCTCCACATAGTCGCCAACTCCATGGGTGCTTCAGGGCTGGAGCACTCATGGAAAAAAATTAGTGGGTGCTAAGCACTCACTGTAAGCCAGTTCCCCCCTTGTCCCCAGCGCCTCCCGTCAGCCGGCAGCCTTGCTGATCAACTCCTCCCTCTCCCTCCCAGCACCTCCTGCCCGCTGCAATCAGTGTTTCAGTGTGCAGTGCGATCAGTTTCGCAGTGTGCAGGAGGCGCTTGGGGGGGCGGGAGCGAGGATGGGGTGCACACAGATGGGGTGCACTCGGGTCAGGTGGGCATGGGGTCTGGAGAAGAGTTGGGGTTTGAGCATCGCTGGGGCCCGGAGGAAGCCAGTGCTTGTGTGCTCCACCACAGTTCAGGAACCCCATAGTTGCAAATTCATCCACTATGTTCCTGCACATTGCTGAGAGTCACAGTCCTGCGCAGCAGGAGAAGATTAATAGCCCTGCACACTTACATGACAATGGTCCCCACAGAGGATTTCCCAACTCCAAAATGATTTCCCACTGGTCGGTAGCAATATGCTGTTGCAAGCTTCCACAGTGCAATCACCACTCGCTTCTCCACTGTCAGTGCAGCTCTCACTTTGGTGCTCCAGTGCTGGAGGGCTGGGGCGAGTTCTGCACACAGATCCAGGAATGTGGCCTTATGCATCCAAAAGTCCTGCAGCCACGGCTCATTGTCCCAAACCTGCATTACGATGCGATCCCACCACTCAGTGCTTGTTTCTCGGGCCCAGAAGCGGCACTTCACCATCTGCAGCTGCTCTGTGAACACCACCGACAACTTTGAATTGGTTCTTGCTATGTGCCACAGCCATCTATCCCCCAAGAAATTGTCATGTTGCACCGGGGCGGTGCTGGGGGGAGCTTGCAGGAGCGATAGCCACCCCCAAATTTGCCTTAGCTGCTGCTTTCCAGCTGCCTCGCTCTGAAGGCAGAGCGGAAAGAGTGGTGGCTGCTGGCTGGGCACCCAGGTCCAGCAGAGAAGTAAGCCCGGGCAGGGGGTCAGGATGCCCAAGAGCAACCCCTGGCCCATGTCCCCACCAGGCTGCACAGTCTGGGGCTCCCCACAGTGGCCCGAACTGACCCACTCCAGCCCAGGCTCTTGGACCCTGCTCCCCACGGTCACTGCTCCCCTAGGTCCCTACTGACCCCAGAGCCAGGTACCCCCACCCGGGGAGCTCTTACTGGCAGCACAAGCAGCCAGAGCCACTCACTGCCCAGCTCCGGCTTTCAACGTGGCCAGAGGTTGGGGCCTAACGGGGGACAGAGGAGGAGCAGAGGGCAGGGCCATGAAGGGGGTGGGGTCTTGTGGTGAGGGGGAGGGGCTATGGCTCACCTCAGACCCCCTCCTAGAAAGAGGCTGGCGCTGCCCCTGTGTTCCACACTGACTCTGTTCTTCTTGCAGTTCTTCAAACGCCAGAGGATCACGTGACCTGTGCTTGTCGTGCTTATAATAATAGTGCAAAGCTGTGCCGGCTCCACACTTCTGTCAGAGATGGCGGACAGCAAGGAGTGTCACGAGGGTTTGTGGGATTTGGAAACAAAACATGAAAATTATGGGATATAGCTTAGATTATGGGATGGAGACCGTTGCAAGCTGGGAAGTTGACTCCTTGCTCCCAGTCACCTTGGCATGACCCATTTCTGGCCTACCATGCATTGCCAAAACTTCCCAAAAGACTGAATGGTGATAGGTTGCACACTGGGATACCTACCCACAGTGCACTGCACTGTGCATTGATACAAGTACTCCTTGGTGAATACACGCAGTGCAAGTGATGGACTAATTGCAGCAGCTTTATGCTGACATACCTTGCATTGATCAAAGTTTGTAGTGCAGACATGGCCTAAGTGCCCAGCCTGGCAAAACAAGGCTTGCATCTTCGTTGGAGACAGGATATTTCATTGGAGACAGGATCCTTGAAGCTAATAGCTTTCCCCATTGTCTTTCAAGTATGTGCTGAGCTGTTCTCATCTGGGGAGACAATGTGTTGCTTTCCTGCTTGTTGTTCTTCCATCAGCCCCCGTTGAACTAAAGTATAATGAACATTCCACTAACTCTAATCTAGTTATACAGTCTGTCCCAATAACAAGCTGATATTCAATATTCATAACATTATTGCATAGCAACTCCACATCTGCCACAACCACCACACCCAATTCTCCAACCTTCCCCTGGCGTTGTGCCAGCCTCCCCTCAAACCTCCCCAGCTTTTGCTCTATACTTTCCTGTCCTTTTGTCCTTTTCTGCATCCTCTCCCCCAGTCTACCGCTATTCCTGTCTTCCTGCCCTCTCTCTGCTTTCCTCAACTTCTCTCTCCACCTCTCCTCCCTCCTCTACCCTCTTCTCCAGTCATTCACCTTTGCTAGTAGCGCTGGAGCTGCACTAGCGTTAGAAGAACAGTTGGAAAATTTCCGTAAATCCTCAGTAGAGACAAGTCCTCTGAATCTATCCTCCTGCCCTGCCTATGAGCTCACTCAAAGGCCTTTGCTTGATTAGATTCCCAAATGTGCAGGCACACAATAAGGCAAGGAAACCCTTGTTATTCTGAAGTTCCAGCCCTACTCCCCTGGGTGCATTTACCCTTCCTATCGCTTTCCTGCCACTCCAGAGTTGCTCAGGTGTCCCTCAGCTAGAACAGCCACCTGGGCTCTAGGGCTGAATCATCCCCTCTTCCTCCCAGATCCCCCATGTCAGCTGGAGTTGCAACAAACAACAAAAAATGAATCACACGCTTACGGAAATCGAAGGGACCTTGGCTAAAAGACAGGACTGTTCTAACCCATCTAAGGTCGAGATGGCTTGGTATGTATATCCCAGTGTCACCACCACCCACAGCTGTTTGAGCCTGGCTTCCAGTACTAAACACTGTACATACTTGAGTTCACTCAGGGTGGAAACAAATCTAGGTCAGGTACTCCTTTTCCCAGGGTCTGTACCCAGTGTTCATTCCAGGGAGCACAGAAATCCACTTCTCCTAATAGTTCCCCTATCACAGCCGGCACTCAAAGTCCTTTCCAAGAACAGGGCTCCAGTTCAGGCCTTCCCTGCCTCCAAGGGGCTGTGCCCAGAACCCATTCCTGGCAGAACAGAACCCCAGTTCAGGTTCTCCCCATCTCCAGAGGGCTACACCCCGGAGCTCAGGACTGCAGTGAGGGACAGAACACCAGCTCCGTTTTTTTGTCTTGTGATTTCATCTGCTATCAGTTTTTTTCACTTGAAGCAATCACAAGTAAATCCTGGTCTGGATTTCTGTGCCCACCCAAAAGAGATTTCATATCATTCCCCAGAGCTGGCAAAGGAAATGACCACTCCTAGAATTCCAAAATGGGTCTGAACAGCCCAGTCTGGAGAGGAGTTAATTTCCTGTCTGCTGTACAGCAGGGTGGGACGCAATTCAAATTCACATTCCTGTTTGTTGGTCACATCTGCTGAGGAGTCAATCAGTAAGGATCATTGACTAGCTCAACCATAAGATAAGAGCTTGATGCAAGAATTACTGGGTGAAATTTTCTGGCCTCGTTATGCAGGAGGGTCAGACTAGGTGATCGCAATAGGACCTTCTGGTCTTAAATCTAGGAAAGGCATGCTGGGAATCACCTTCCTATTCCTGAGGTGAATCTGATGGCCTCAGAACTGTCTTGTGATTTTGGTAGGTTTTCCTCCAGGCTTTTCTTTCCAGAGCTCTACCCCTTCAAAAATATGGAAGCAGGAGTTATACTTATAATTTGGCACCGAGTAGGAAAGGCCCAGGCCTACCCCACTATGAGCCCATCCTCATTAGGCAGAAACCTCTGGCCTTTCAGAAGTGTGTGCAGGCCGCTCCAGTCAGCAGCAGCACACCCACTACACAGTGCGGGCGTGTCACTGTGAAGACACAAATCTGGCCACACTGCAGTGCCTCCTCTGGCTGGTTTTGAGAGTGGCAATGGCAAGGTCAGAAGGGACAGGCAAGACAGCCACTGTGATGTGCATATGGGACCTTCCTAAGGAGCCCTAGATTCTGAGACCAGAAAGGACCATTCTAATCTAGAGTGACCTCCTGCACAACACAGGCCATAGGACTTTAGAGAATCGTTCAGGTGTATTCATCCCCATGTTCCCCCACCCCCCACCCCCCAATGGGTGGTGATGAAATGCTATACAAATGTTCTCCCATCTTTATCAGTCTTGGCTTTAACATCCTCCTCATTTCATTACCTGAAATCTTGTTTCTCTTTTCCGAAGCACCCCTCGAGTTACACAGCCTCTTACAATAATCAGACAGGCATCATGCAGGGAACAAGGGGACATGGAGAGGGGGTTCTTGCCAGAACTCCCTCAAGACCCCATCAGTGCTATTCCCTGCTTGGCAGAAGAGAGAGTGAGGGGGAAGAAACAATCACAGCTGCTCTGTCACTTGTTGGCAGCTCTGGAAGCAGGTAGATTGTGCGAAGCCTGGCGTTATCTCTGGCGAAAGACAAACAGAAAGGGGAAAGTGAGAAGAAATTCCTGATCCAAAAGGGCCCTTATCTCCCTTCCGTTTCCCTTGCCCAAGAGAGATATGGCGGACTCAGTGCACTGTTGTTCCTTAGAGGGCTCTCCCTCCTTCCTTCTCTCCCCTGTCACCTGCAAGTGACTCTGGCTATGTGGTATTGGGTTCTGACCTACAGCACACACAGCTCCTCTATTTCACACAACACACATGCACACACACAGACACTGCCAATGTACCTCAATTCTGACCTGCAGCACACACCGCTATCCTAGCTTTGGGGGACCCTCCTCCCTTAGGGCTTGCTGCCCACCTCAAAATACACAGGTCACAACTGAATTTCCCAGTTCTGTCCTGAAAGACGACCACTTGCAGGGACACAAAAGGTTGTTGTATTTATTTCAGATGTCATGGTACAATGTTATCATCACACGAGTTTCTAAACGTTGTGATGGAGCATCATGGCCTGGCAACATGAGCCTTGTGTTTGACAGGCCAAGTGTATGGAAAGGTAGCAAACCCTACAGTTTTTCTGTGTTAGGGACTGTGTTAGATTCTTAGGATCTATGATGGGATCATGACAGGTCAAGAGGCAATTCTCTCCTTATCCAGTGACTGAGGACCAAATGTGGGGCTCTAGCACTTTACAATGGGTAGGAAATTACAAAAATCAGGGCTTGGTGGGGAGGAGGAGTAAGGGTGTGTGTGAAATTTATTACTGGATACCAAAGAGTGGCCAAAGCACCCCTTTCTGAACAAATGGCCTAGTCTCAACTCCTGACTTGTTCATTTCAATATATGCACCAATTAGAGCACAGTCCTATAACAGTAGCCAATAGAGTCAGTGCATATTGACCCCTGCCATGTGACAATGACCCTTTGTAATCTTGACCCATGCCATGTGACTGGGGCCAAGAAATAAAGATCAATCTCTTATCAGTACTTCTGCCTGTCACCACTTGATTACAAGTTAACAGAAGTAAACTAAACCTTTGTGGGAAATTCAGCGAATGAACTCCCGGGCAGAGAACTGGAGGAGGTTGTTGCAGCGATTTCCCTATTCTCCTGGGAACAAGTGGTATTGAAAAGCAATCAGAGAGGGTGAAATTGTCCACGCTGCTACACGTGGCAGACCCAGAGACACTGGGGATCTACAGTACATTCCAACGGGAGCAAGAAAAGGACTGCAAACAGCTAGACAAAGTCATTGCAAAATTCCAAGGTGACTTTAATCGATGTAAGAACACTACTTGGGAAAGACATTTTCTTTATTAAATAGCAGCTGCCAGCCAGCTACAGCTCTTAATTGTTATGTTACAGGCCTATGAAATAAAAAGCAAGATGAATCTGAACAGTTAACGAAAGGCTGGTCTCAGTAGAGACAAAATTTTACATGGTATAACTGATAACCAGATCAAAGCAACGTTATCGCAAGAAAAGGATTTGATTTGGCAAAGACCAGTGGGTATTAGCAAGGCTAGTGAGAACTGTCCTTATTCTGAACAACTGCACAATCTATTGTGAGAGGGCGTCTCATTTTGGCAGCTGGTGAGGGTGGAGTTTATTTTGTGGGTGGAGTTTGGAAGGATAGCTCTGCACTTCTCCCTGCCTCCCGCCCAGTTTAAATTCTGCTTATGGAGGAGACTATTCAGTGACAAAGAAATTTGACCAGACTGAAGAAAGGTGGAGACAATAGTACAAATTGAAAGATCCCCAAACAAGGTGGCCTTATGCAGATGCATAGACATGTTAACCTAGCTAAAAAATGCATCCCTAATTTGTCACAATTACGTTGTCCACTCAGAATGTTTCTTGCAGCCAATACAGAATGACACTGGGATGACTGGCATGAGGAAAGCTTTTGGAAATTGGCAATACTTGTTATAGAAGCACCATTACTCAAATACTGAGATTAACAAAAAGTCTAAAATCTCATCGGATGCAAATTTGCAGAGATTAGCAGCTGTCTAAATGCAAGGTGATCACACAGTGGGATATGCATCCAGAGCATTGACTAAAACACAACAGAACCACGATAAGATTGGAAAAAAATGCTGGCAATTGTTTCAGTTTACGAATGCTTTCATGGATATATTTATGGACAGACATCGGTGGAGGTAGAAGTGGACTGTAGGCTGTTGGAAGCCATATTACACAAAATATTATACAAAACACTCCCTAGACCTCAGAAAATGATCATCAAACTCCAAAACTGTTAAATATGAAATTCAGGCCCAGTAAACAGCCTCTTATACGCTTTCAAGAGCACCTCCAGACAACAAAAGGAAGAAGATGCAGGAAATGGAGTTTGATCTAAATATGACTCATACATGACTTGTTTCTGAAGCAAAACTTGATGATTTCAGATGCGGAACACAAAATGATTCAACCTTAAGAAACTGACGATAGTAATTCTAGATGGATGTTCATAAATATGAATATCCCAGACACTTCTAAGCATAAACCCTTATTGAGACTAGAGAGATTAAATTGTTGCACAGGACAGAGTTCTGTGCAAAGGATATTCTATCATAACACCACCCAGCATGAGGTCAGAAATACCGAGCATAAATTACCATGCTCATCTGGGTATAGAGAAATGTAAGAACGGAATCAGAGATGTCCCAGTCTACCCATTAGTTGTGATACAAATACCAAAGGCCCCCTAGTACTTTGCAGGGGACAGAAGATAGAAGGAAAAACAGTTATGGGAAAAGCAGATTCCCAAAGATATCTGATTTGCTTCCAGTCTCCAACTTCATGGGGTAAGAATTTTTCCAATGAAGGCCAAATTCTGCTGAGTTATATCAGTGTAAATCAAGCATAACTCCACTGAACTCAGCTGAGTCATCACTGAGGTCCACATTGATAGCAGACTCTTTTGCAAGTTTCCTGTGTGAAAGGGGAAGCCAAAGGCACACTGAATCTTCCATCATCTGTCATCTATTCCATCATCTTAGTTGTCTTTGCCCTCCCCTCCCACTAAATTTCCCCATGTTGAATCATTCCAATAGATTCATATATTAATATATTTCAAGACCAGAAGGGACCATGGTGATCACCTAGCGTAATCTCCTGTGTAACTAGGCTTGGCAGAATTCAATTTTTAGTTTTTTTATAATTCAATGGACAATATTAATGTTTATTTTCAGCACTTTTTTAGATTTGTGTTGATTTAAATTTTGATGGTTTCATGAAATTATAGGGGGCCAGACAATTATTTAATGACGAGGTGTTGAGATTAAAAAAAGTTAAAGCTTTATAAACTGTTAAAACACAACTTGTCAACATCACATCAAAATATACAAAGTAAATATCCTTAAATCAACAAATCTTACCTGTTTTTACTATTTATTCACTAGCCCATTTGTAACAAGCCTAATTAAAAAATCTAAATCACTGGATTTTGACTCTAAGAAGTTCTCAAGGAGCATTTTTCTTGCTTTTCCTATCTGTAAATTTCAAATATTATTGATGGAAATATTATTTTCATTGGTTTGTGTGTGTGTATGGTGAAATCGGTGTTTACTGACATTTACTGATAAAAATCGAATCCTTCCAAGCCTATGTATAACACAAGCCACAGAACTTTCCCAAAATAAATCCTAGAGCATATGTTTTAGAAAAACGTCCAATGTTCCTTTAAAAATTGCCAGGGATGGAGAATTCACCATGACCCTTGGTAAATTGTTCCAATAGTTAATTACCTTTACTGTTAAAAATGTAAACCTTATTTCCAGTCTAAATTTATTTAGCTTTAACCTCCAGCCATTGGGCCATGTTATACCTTTTCTGTTAGACTGAAGAGCCCATGATCAACTACATTCCTTGTGCTGATACTTATAGACTGTAACCAAGTCACCCCATAACCTTCTTTTTTTTAAGCTAAATAAATTGAGCTCCTTGAGTCTATCACTATAAGGCATGTTTTCTAATCCTTTCATCATTCTCATGGCTCTTCTCCAAACACTCTCCAAGTTATCAATATCCTTCTTGAATTATAGACACCAGAACTAGCCACAGCATTCCAGCAGTGGTCACACAAGTGCCAAATACAGAATGGATAAATGTATATACCTAGGAATAAAGAATATAGGCCATACTTATATGATGGAGGACTCTGTCCTGGGAAGCAGTGACTCCAAAAAAGATTTGGAGGTCATGGTGGATAATAAAATAATCTCTTTACTCCTACTTGAGATTCCACTGTTTATTCATCCAATGATCGTATTTGCTCTTTTGGCCATAGCATCGCACTGGGAACTCATGTTCACTGATTATCCACCATGACCTCCACATCTTTTTCATAGTTATTGCTTCCCAGGATAGAGTCTCCCATCATGGAAGTATGGCCTATATCCTTTGTTCCTAGATATACACATTTACATTTAGCTGTATTAAAACACACATTGTTTACTTGTGCCCAGTTTACCAAGCAACTCAGATCACTCTGTTTCAGTAATCTGTCTTTTTCATTATTTACCACTCCCCAATTTTTGTGTCATCTGCAAACTTTACCAGTGATGATTTTATATTTTCTTCCAGGTCATTAATAAAAATGTTAAATAGCATAGGGTAAAGAACCAATCTCTGTGGCATCCTACTAGAAACATACCCCATTTACAGTTGCATTTTGAGCTCTATCAGTTAGCCAGTTTTTAATTCATTTAATATGTGTCATGTTAATTTTATATTTTTCTAGGTTTTTAATCAAAATGTCATATGGTACCAAGTCAAATGCCTTATAAAAGTCCAAGTATATTACATCAACGTTATCTTTATCAACCAAATTTGTAATCGCATAAAAAAAAAAGATAAGTTAATTTGACAGGATCTATTTTCAGTAAAATCATGCTGACTCGCATTAATTATATTACCCTCCGTTAATTCTTTATTAATCGAGTTCCATATCAGCCACTCCATTATCTTGCTCAGGATCTATGTTAGACTGACAGTCCCTATAAACTCCTGGGTCATCCTGTTTACCCTTTTTAATAATATATTCCATATTCACTGCTGCTGCAAATCAGAGCCTAGCAAAGTTTCTGGCTTTGGTGACCTTTCCCCAGGACAATGGCACTATTGAAATCAGTCAGGAATGCCGTTTATGACTTGCAACAGCAGAGGCATTGCTCTCATCCATACAAAGAGGGTTCCGCTTAGCATCAGCACAGCTGGGTGCGGGGGAGGTTGGCCTGGAAAAAGATTTAAACCATGAGCCTGCCTTTCATTTGCACCTGATTTCTCATGTTTTTCCCCATGGTGTCAACTCTCTGGGGTCACACAGATGCTTCCATGCTTAGCTATGCTCTTTAGCAAATTTAGTACCAGTGCGAGGTGCCAGATCAACCACTCTGGAGACTGAAGTCCTATGTTTACTCACTGCATGACCTGCAAGAGGTGACGGCATGGGTAACAAGCTTCTCATCTACAGCACACACCACCACTGTACCTCAGCCCTGCCAGAGAGGGACCACCTCTAGAGTTCACCAGGGAGTTCAGTCTCCATGGCTCACTGAGTCCTTGATCCCTTTACCGAGACTGCCAACAAGCAGCAAATTAGTGCTTGGCGACTGTGACAGTATTTTTCTTTTATGCAGACATCTGGCTTACTTGGAGTGAGGGGGGCAGCAGAGATGAGCTGTTGGAACATGGCACTAGGAGGCAGAAACCCCTGATTTATAATCTAGGTTCTGACATTAAATCTGTGTCACTTTAGACCTTTGTTCCTCTGTGTATAAAATGGGGATAATAATACATCCTTATCTAATCTGGTGAAGATGAGTTAGTCAATCTATGTACAGAATTTTGAAGATGGAAAGTGCTATATAAATTATTATTATTTTTACTGATCTTAGAATGAGACCACAGGATCATTTCATTATAGGACAGTCTAAATAAATCTCCCCAAATCTGAACACTCCTGAATTTTGGGATCTAAACTTTTCATCCGGGCTCATTTCTATAATGGGATGAGCCAAAATCACAGCTCTGACTTGCCCCACCTTTGGGGAAAGAACTTTGTGCCTCCAATCCATTGCTACAGCCCAGTCTCTAACTCCCATTTGATTATGACCAAACTTAGTCAGGATTAGAAATGCAGAGATGAACGATTCTGTATCCCATCTCCAGTCTCTTGAAATGCAATGCCCATGGAGAATGGTGCCAGCAAAGTTTCAGGTTTTAGATGCTTCGCAGAGGAAGGGGATGTTAAGGTGCCACTTTTTAATGCTTCTGATGAAACCTGCTCCTTTAGAATACTTGTGAAAAGACAACACGCAGAGGGAAAGAAACTCCCATCCCATTGAAAGCCCAGTTGAAAACTCTGAGCTCAAAAAGATAATCAGCAAAACAAGTAAATGGCATTGATGTATTCTTTGGATCAGGTTTCAGAGTGGTGGCCATGTTAGTCTGTATCAGCAAAAACAACAAGGAGTCCTTGTGGCACCTTAGAGACTAACACATTTATTTGGGCATAAGCTTTCGTGGGCTAAAACCCACTTCACCAGATGCATGGAGTGGAACATACAGTAGGCAGGTATAAATACACAAGCACATGAAAAGATGGGAGTTGCCTTACCAAGTGGGGGGTCAGTGCTAACAAGCCAATTCAATTAAGGTGGAAGCCAACTGTCAACTGTTGAGAATAGGCCACTTCCACCTTAATTGAATTGGCTCCTTAGCACTGACCCCCCACTTGGTAAGGCAACTCCCATCTTTTCATGTGCTGTGTATTTATATTTGCCTACTGTATGTTCCACTCCATGCATCTGGTGAAGTGGGTTTTAGCCCACAAAAGCTTATGCCCAAATAAATGTATTAGTCTCTAAGGTGCCACAAGGACTCCTCATTGTTTTTTCTTTAGATTAGTAATTCCCTTCAGCCCTCAGGGTGAAAGAGTGGTGGTAGGACCTAGATGTTTCCTGAGACTCGTAGGGTCATGCAGGGATCTCAGAACTTGTCTATACTGAGAAAACGCATTGTGTTGGAAAATGTGTTAACTAGCACATATTAACTAACACAGCATTAAACATGCTTTTGCCCTTACTGTGGACAAAGACAGTCGTGTTTTAAAACATCTTCAATTGTCATGGTTAATCCTAGGGTCACAACGCCTCTACATTTTTTTTTCTTTGCTTAGAGAGAAGGAAAAACCTCCCTCCAGAATTCGAGGGCTTCTCCAGAGAGAGACACAGAGACAGACAGAGAGACCACCCCACAGAACTTTAGTGAACCATAAAGCATGCACAGTCTGAGGTCACAAAGCCTTGGAATGCTGGGAATGCATTTTTGATGTAATGTGCAAAACCTGTCACTGATTAACAAGTCATTGCCCTGACTCTTATCTGCTCTATCCCTGAGGGGTCCGTTGCTACATGCTGGGTAAGAGAAATACCTGTGACGCAAACCTCCTGCCCCTTCCCAATGGCCCAGGAAATGTGTGTGTGTGAGAGAGAGAGTGTGTGTGTGTGTGTGTGTGTGTGTGTGCACACTTGTGAGTGTATGTGAGAAAGAAAGCACATGCATGTGTGCTCACACCTTGGTGAGGTTCAAAGATCCTTTATCACCATACCCTCTCCTTACATGCGCTATAGCTCATGCTCCCACACATGACCTTGGGTCTGATCCTTCCCTTACAGCGAAGAAGAGATACACAGAACTTAGTCTGTCTGCTGGGAAGTAGGGGAAGTTTTATCCAGGGGCCTGGCTGACAGCTGATTACAGTGGAAAGCTGTCCATTCTCCAATGTAGGAATTTGTGTTGGGACCTGAGCCAAAGATGAGGAAAGGCAGGAGGTTACCTGTAAAGCTTCTGCTTCTTTTAATGTCTCTCCTTTCAATTCATGTGCAGAAGAAGAAGAAAAATGATTACGCTTTTAGTTTCCCAGCTCTGAGCTGGAAAGAAGAGGACCATGTGACTCAGTGACTTGTGAAGCATCAGTTCCCTGAGGACAAGATTAGTGGCAAAACTGTCCACTGGTGCACACGCACCTATGTATATGCTACATGAAGAAACATACATGAACTCAGATACATATGTAGAGAGACACATACACATATATATATGCATAGACACACACACTGTACATGCAGACACATACACATGCATACATATATTCATACACTTAGACATGCCTATGTCTGGAATCTCTCAGCACATTTCCCAGACCTGATGAAGAGCTCTGTGTAAGCTCAAGAGCTTGTCTCTCTCCCCACCAGAAGTTGGTCCATTAAAAGATATTACTTTACCCATCTTGTTTCTAGAATCCCACATGCACACAGATATGCTTATATGATCACGCACACACGTACCCAGACTCACTTGCATTCATGTGTGGACCCATATAAAGACATAGACACATATATGTAGGGATACACACATGCTTACTGACATGCATGAAAACAGAAAGACAGACTCAGTCACAGACAGACAGGCAGACATAAACAATCATTGGTGTGCACGCACACACCCACACCACGCCACCTGACCAGCCACTCAACAGACCTTGTGCCAAGAAGCTACCTGGGGGGTGAAAGAGGAATTTTGCTCAGGGCATTTTGGAACCAAACCTAACCACAGTCCCTGAGTGGCAGGTCCCACACTCAGTGAGAGGAGCAGAAGCGAAGGAGGGGGGCCTGTTGTCACCGGAAAGTTATTTGTCCTGCTGGCATTGCTGACATTCCAATAGCCTTGACAGTGTGGCTGGTGCTCCCGCAGGGCAGAATGACCTAAGAGAGACTCAAGTGGGGGTGAAGGAGAAAGGAAGGCTGGACAGGTTGACAACGGCGTTCAGGGGTCTTGCTGGGACTGGTACTGTGTTTTCTTGAGATAAGTGTAACCTATTCACACTTGCCCCATAGCTGAGGCAGGACCTAGGGCTTTACGTATAACTTGACCTTCTATTGTGGCTACCAAACATTGGAGAAGATAAACAAGGTCATCAAACAATTCCCAAACTACCACACCACCTCCAGCACACACACACACACGCACAATGAGACTGGGGCAATGCTGCAGGGAACCCTTGACCTTGGAGTGAAGTTCAGACTCCAAAGGTAAATGAGTGTATGAAGAACGATCATTATTTTCTGGTAGAAAACATGTCCAGTCCAGTGAGACTCAGACACCAGGAAGGAAGACAAAGGAAGAAGGGCAAAAAGGTTGTTCTGATGCCTTTCTTCCTCTCACGTCTGTCACTTACAGGTGGTCCCTCCTGGTCATAGGGGAGGCAAAACGTGACAAGCTTTCTCTACTGCTGCTGCCTGTGCTGTAATTGCTTTTGGGATACGCACGGAGCTGGAAGGCAGGATTTTCAAAAGTGCAGAAGTAATCTAGGAATAGAAGAGCCAGTGAAAGACAAAAGGACTCGTGTTCCTTTAGTCACTTTTGAAAATCCCATCCTTAGGGCCCAGGACGGTCAGTCTGGCACCTTTCACCCACATCTAGTTCGCTTAGAATTTAAAATAATGGGCTAGGAAAAGCAAGCTAATGCTTCTAAGGCGTCATCACAATGAAAAAAAAAAAGCAAAAGCAAAAGACATTGCAATCGCAGATCCTTTTATTTACCAATCTTAATCGAACCATCAGTAATACAGGATGTATCCCACAAGCAATCTGCTCGTTTTAGGTAGCTATGGGTATGTCTACAAGGCAAAGTAAAAAGCTGTGGCCCTGTGTCAATTGACTCCAGCTCACAGGGCTTGGGCTGCAGGGCTATAAATAGCAGTGTAGATGTTCCTGCTCGGGATGGAGCCTGGCTTTGAAACCCAATGAGGGAGGAAAGTCTCAGAGCCCAGGCTCGGACCATGTGGGGACATCTAGACTGCTGGTTTTAGCCCTGAAGCCCATGTCCCATGAGCTCAAGGCAACTGATCCAGGCCCTGAGACTGACTCACTGTCGTGGGTTTTTCTTAGTAACGTAGATATACCCTGAATGGTCCTGAGCCACAATCATACTTGGTGATGTCATCAGAGTTACATCAGAGATGCATTTGATCCAGGATGTAGGGAAGCTCTAGTCTCTGGAAATTGTCTGTTAGCTACTCAAGAAAGGGACTGTGTGCCAAATTCCAGCCCTGGTGAAGGCTTGATCTGGTTGAAAATTCTTGGCAAACTTTTTGGAGATTTTGTTGTGAAAGTTTGTGGCTGCCTTTTACTAGCAAATAGAATGGTTGATTTTTTTTTAATTCAAAACTTTTGCAAAAGGAATTTAAATTTTTGTGTGTGACTTCCCCCCCCCCCCCCTGCAAATTTTGAGTGGCTCAATTGAAAACAACATGATATTTACCACAGGCTTCAATTATAACAGCACTTGGCCCCTTGTCTTTTCATTTTGCCTGTGAATTGCCAAGCACACGGGAACTCTATGTATAATAATAAATAATAGTGTTTTAAATTGACAACCAAATATACATTATGCAAATAATGAGGAGAGGAGAGAACAAGGTGAAGGAATGGGAAAATTGGACCTCTGAAATCTCCTAATTGCTGGTTGCTGATGGGGAAAAGGGATTGGGGTAATTTTGGCATCTGTCCTTAATGTTGAATGGTGGGAAGGGAAATTTAGCTCAAATGAGCTAATTAATATATATATATATATATAATTTCCACCCAGTTATAGAAAAGCCAGTCTTAGAGCAGCTGCTAGGTCATTGTTTGTGAATTTAAAAATAAATATTACTTGGCATAGGCTACTGGGGTGGAGGCAGCCTCTCTCTCTCTCTGTCTCTCTCTCCTTCTAGGGAGAGGTAGATGAGGTTGGGAAAAGTTAGCTAATCCAACTGTTTGTTGCTCAGGTGTGTCTTGGCTTTCAAATCTCTCTTCTCTCTGGCTGCTCAATGAGTGGATATCTGCAGCCCAGATGGTGCACCCTATTGGTGTGAGATGGTGGGTCCTACACGCTAGAGAATTGGGGATGTCCTGCCATGCAAATAGCTAACGGTGTCAATTTAACGTATTTTAGGAGGCTTTGTCTCTGGTAGCCCTTATTGCTAGTTTCCTCCCTCCTCCGTACACTCAGTGATCTGATGCCTTCTGGCAGCCCCGCACAGATTTGGAGAGTCAGAGGTGAACATTTCCATTCCCTATCTCTGATTCCCTGAGTCATCCAGTCCTCCCAGTCTGGGATGGGAATTGAACTCATAACCTAGGAATAAAAGGCTCCAGGTTCCCACTCTGATCCGCTGAGCACCCAGTCCCCCATATCCCATTTATCATTCCCAACCCCCTGCACAACCCAGTTAGGTTCTTTTCCCCCGTGACTCAGACTATAGTTGCTGCTGTCCTCTTCCGCTGCTCCTTGTGGGGATCCAGTGCTTTCCCCCAGGGCCTCTGCTGCATTTGGCTCACCAGCCTTGGCAAACGAAAGCAACATTCCAAAGAGCCTGCCCCCAGATTCTTGGCAAAAATTAAAAACAAGAACACCCCCTGCCAAATCACGCAGCCACAGAAAGAGTGTGAGGTGTAGGAGGGTCTGGCTGGATTCAAAGCCATTCTCCACCTGCTTACCACACTAGAAACGAAATTGGAGAAGGGGACAGAAACCAGTGATATGCCAGAGGGGGCTCTTGTTAAATTTGGCCAATGCAAAGGGGGAGTTTGAAGAGATCGCCCTGCATCTGATAGAGCTCACCCTCTCCCTGGATACTGCTGCTGCTGCCAGAGCTGGACTTTGTCCCAGGAGCTTACACAAATACTTCTGCAGAACAAATGCACTGGCATGCCCCAAACTGCTCCAAGCATCAGGTATGTTCAAAAACATCTCTTAGGAAGGCTAAAGCTGATTCTCCGCACCCCCTGCATCAAATGACACCAAGATGTACTCTCAATGCGCTCCCTCTATTTTTTCAGAACCAAATATTAACATTTCCTGCAGGTGCACTTCAGACAAGCTTGTTTGCAAAGAGGTGTTGGCGCCCCCTTGGTGGTAGTTATGGGAAAGCATTTTTGTTTAAATAGGAAAACAAATGGAGAGATCGGCCAGACACTGACATACACCCTGGTTATCACCAGCTAAAGGAGAAAATGTTGGGGGGAGTCTCTGGTTAAAACATGGGCAGCAAATCACTTAGTACCCCACCCCAGTTCCTCTGCGACCACTTGCTCGCTTGTTCTGAAATACTGCATTGTTCTTCTCATATCAGCCACTTCTTTTCTAGGAGACTAGAGGGAGTGGGGGAACTAAAACCGATGTGCTGTGAGTGGAGCTAAGTATAGGGCTGCTAGACTTAGAATAGCAGGAGTTGCTGCAGGTAAGCACGCAGAGCTGTAGGGGCGCTGGGGACTGGAATACAAGAGAATGCTGCAAGCAGGGTGAGGAACCCTGGCAGAGCTGTGGAGGTGGCCCAGGACCAGAACAGTAGTGAGTGGAGGAGGAAATGGGAACAGTGAGAGAAGGGCTCTCTCTCTCCCATACATACCTAACAGAGCTATGTACCTCCTGATGGCCAATAGCGGTGGCTCCTGACATTTGCCCCCACCTCCTGCCACAGAATCAGGAGGAGACAGCATCAACCTTGGAAATCCCCTCTGTCTCATCACTGGGGAAACGGGGTCTTTGTGGTGATCTCACCCACCCAGTCTGAAACCTTCTGTACTGATGTGTGAGATTAGCAAAAGTGAGCGAGGAGGGAGGCGGGGGAGCAGGGGACGGGAGGGGAGTCATGGGCAGGAAACCAAGAATACATCAGACACTCTATATTTAGATCTTTTTATTCAGCTGAGGACAATATTCCTTGATTTCTCATTGTTTGAGAGAGGGCAGAGGGCAGGCAATCTATTGAAAAAGCTTTGTCCTAAGAGATGCCACTTTGTCTGGGCACACCAGGGGTGGAGGAGGGGCATATTATGCCAGTCAAATGTGCTTTCTGGGGGTTTTGTTAGTCAAACAGTCCTGGGTTGGATAGGTGGGAAGCTTTGTATTAGTGATGCTGTCACAGGGTATTAGGGTAACTGTTGCAGGGGGAGGTTTGGACCTGGAACACTTCTGTACTTAAGTGAGCTGTAGCTCATGAAAGCTCGTGCTCAAATAAATTGGTTAGTCTCTAAGGTGCCACAAGTCCTCCTTTTCTTTTTGTCCTTGGACAGTGACTCATACCAGACAGAATCTGTTGTAGGGGGTGTGTGTGGGGGGGTGCGGATTATTGTTATCTTCTGGGGGCAGAGGATAAGAGCAGGCGGGGATTCAATTTAGGAACATATGCAGAATGGTGTGTGAAAGTAACCAGAGTGGAGGTGGCTGGGGAGGAGGGGAGAGAAATCTGGGGCTGCCCATTTATTCCAGCTCCTAAGAGTGGGACAGAATTGTAACGAAAATAATATATTCATCCTAGAAGGGACTCTGGGTGTAGCCCCTGCGGGGAGGGGAAGAACCTGAGCTGGATTCCTGTGCCCCTGGAATGGACACTGGGTGCAGCCCCAGATATGCTGCTGTGTAAAGCTTGCTATTTCATTGACATTCTTCCCCCTTATTGTGCTCCTGAGGTAAAAGATCTGATAGTATCATGCTGGTGAGATCCCTGTTCACTGTGGGCCTGCTTCTCCAATGCCTTGCACTTTGCCTGGTGCAAGTGAGTGGAGAAATCTGATCTGGTAGCATTCTACACCCACTTTGCATGGGTGCAAATAATTATACAAAGTGCAAGACACTGGAGAATCAGACCATAGGTATGTAGGACACATATACCAATCTCTCAATATAACCAGCTCTCTCTTTCCTGCATTTCAGCTCCGAGTCTATTTTTAAACTCCCTCCTCGTTACATACCCTGCAAGATATCAAGTGCCCCCTCTATCCTGCATTGTGCCATATCCTGCTATATCACACACTTTACCCTTGGGGATCTCAGTCCAGGTTATGTGTGTTCAGAATTTATGTTGTCTGCAGCATTGTTGTAGCCCGCTTGGTCCCAGGATATGAGAGAGACAAGGAACGTGAGGTAATATCTATGACAGGACGCTTCTGTTGGCAGAAGGTACAAGCTTTCAAGCTACACAGAGCTCTTCTTCAGGCTGGGGAAGGAAGCAGAGGGTACAAAACTCAGTCAGAGTAAAGCATTCTGTGTGAACAGAGGGCAAGAGGCACAAAACCAACGCCAACCCAGCTGATGCTAACTGGGCCTCTTGTTGGCAGTCTCAGCAGAGGGGCCAAGCATTGAATGGGCTGTGGAAATTAACCCACTGCCCTTTCTGTGCTAGAGGTGTTTCCTCGAGAGTGGGTTTGAGCCACACAGGCAGGGAACAGTGCAAGGGCACAGCTAGAACTCTCACTTCTGCGGCTGGTAAACGGGACTTCAGGGTGGCATCCTGAGCTCAGCTCCACCACTGTAAAGCAGAAGGCAGGGCCAAATCCTGGTCCCAGTAAAGTCACAGGGAGCTTCTTTCGTTATTTTAAATGGGATCAAGATTTGACCCTAGCTCCTTTGGAGTCAATGGAGTTACTGCAGATGGAAATGGACGCAAACAAGATCAGGCCTGGAGGGACAGACTCCAACCTCCCTCACACAGGTATAAACCAGAACTGATGTCAGTGGAGTTAGTTACGGCGGTGTAAAATGTGAATGAGAGCAGGAACTCACCCTCTGAGTCACATTCATCTCAGGTGTAACTTGAGTGGCTTCACTGGAGTTACACCATAGATGACTTTGGCCCTCAGACTCCAGTACTGTTAACCAGGCATCTCCACTGGCATAAAAGGGACACAATTGATATTTGGTTTTCTCTTTAGTCATGAAAAATAATAATGCCGGGGGGAGGGGGGAGGAGGCAGAGGAGAGAAGAGATGATCACTTTTGTTTTTCGCTCCTCATTTTTACTTCACATCATGAGTCATGTTATCATGTTCTCAGGAGCTGAGTAACTGCCGGGGCTATTTTTACCCTTGTTCTTTTTCAGCAGGCTTCCTTTTCTCTGCCGCTGCTGCTGGATGGACGAAGGACATGAGGATGGTGAGTGGCGTGGGGGGAAGGGGAACGGCGGGTGGGATAGCTGTCCGGGGGAGGGGGGGGGAATGAGCCCCACCCAATTAGGAAACAAAAGCAATATATTAATATCCAAAAACAACAGGATGAGCTCTGATGTATGTCATATATATATATATATTATTATTATTTATTATATGGGGGGGAGAGAAATTCCTTTCCAATGCTAGTCACCAGTCTGGAAAAATAAAGAAGGAAAGCCGAACATTTTTTCCTTCCATCAAAACAGGAAAGAGATGGGGAGTGGGGTTGGGAGGAGACACATACAGATCGTAAAATGTTGCCAGAGTAAGGAGATGGCTACCCTTTGCCCTAAACTTGGGGGGGAGAGCAGGGGACGTATATACTGGGGGAGGTGCATAAAAATACACGCACACAGGTAGGTTTGAGGTATAAATCAATCCTCCCACTCTGCTTTATCTTATCCTCTCTTTGTATCTCTCTCTCTCTCTCATTAATACATCCACTGAGGGACGAAGAGGTTGCCCATTTCCTACCCACCCCCCCCAGGTGTGCATGTATGGGGTGGGAGGGTGAGCAGTGCCAGTCACCATTGTAAGAGCTCCTTTCCAACCCTTCTGTACCAAGAACTGTGTATGGTCCCATGGGTCTGGCCTGTGGTGTCCCCTTCCCCGACCTCTTCTTTCATTCAGTCACTGCCATGGATCCCTTAAGGAGAGTGAGAGAGATTTACTAGCCCACCAGGAGGGGTAGAGGAAATCCTGGTTCAGGTGAGTGATAGTAGAAGTGGGGACTCCCTGGGAGGTCCTGGCAGCTCACACCAAACACTAACTCCCCCGGTGGCATCTCTCTCTGCCGTGTAGTTGTTCTGCCAGGGTTTTATTTAACACCTGAAAAGCAATTAGAGCCCAGAGGCCCTGTAATCCTTCTCCAGTTCAACACAAAGACAGAATATGCAAACCCTAAACAACTGTAGCTTTTTCTTTCTCTAAGCAATGCTCCCCATCCCATCTCTGTCTCCTTCCTTCATTCCCTCTTTCCCTTGCCTCCTTTCTGACTCCTTTAGGACTAAGTTTGACCTTCAGGAAGTGGGTGCAACTCCCATGGAAGGTTCTGGGGCAAATGATAAATGGTGGTGTAGGTGACACAACTGGGGCCTTTTTCTGATCATACTTATACTGGGGTAAACCTGGAGTAACTCCACTGAAGCCGACAGAGTACCACTGATATGAAATCAGAACTGACCCCTGGGGTATGTTAGTCACCCCTCTCCAAGATTTAGGTGGCCTGAATTCATCTTTAGCTGTGACTTCACTGAAGTCCATGGAGTTACACAAGGGATGAATTTATCTGGCTGCAATAATGGTAAATTACCTCCTGCTATTTTTGCCCCGGGGGACCCCACCCAAGCATTGCTAGTGGATCTCAATCTCGCCTATACCACTCATGCTCTTCCACCCTTGGGTCTGCCCTCCCCCCACAGTTCTGCCAATGCACTACTCTGCAGCACCCTCTGCTGCTAAGCCACCCTAATCCTCATCAGCAGCACCCTCTGTTTTCCTGTTCTGGGCTCCCATACAACTCAGCCAATGTATCTCAATCCTGCTCTGCAGTATCACCTGCTATTCCAGTCCTAGAAATCCCACTCAGCTACACTGAAGCACTTTAGACCCTGACTTTCAGACCTCCTATTTTTTTTTCTATTGATTAATTTTAAGTAGAATTCATCATGGAGAGGCTGAGAGGCATGTCCACAATTCAGGCTGTGTCTTGCTTCCCACTAGAAACCCAATTTTGTTTCCTACTCTTACAAAATCCTCAGAAAAGGTTATTAACACTCACATGTTGCATGTGTGATCTGTGGCCAGCTGAGAATTTTTTGCCAACATTTTAGGTGATGGGGGAGAAGCTGTTTATGTGCTAGGGAATCTACATTGTTTCAGGACTTTTATGTGCATGTTAAACCAATTCCCAATAACAAATAAATGATTGGGGCACAATAAACACAATTTTTCATTGTTTAAAGAGGGGGGGAAATTTCTAATAAAAACACTTCAATATTAAAACTCCAGGCTATCGAACGTGGAGGGATCCTGTAGGGCCATCATATTTGTGGTTTGTTTGATGGGATCTGCTCAGTCATGACTAGGTTGTGACATTGCCTCATCAAGTCATGATGACATATAATGACACTCTGGCTCAACATCATCCCATTGCATCCAAATCTCATCCCACTGCAATATGATGTGACATAACATAATGACATTGCCACCACCTCAAAAGTGCTTTGAAGTCCAATGAATGTCTCACAGCAGTCCTTATAAAAGGTGCGATCGCCTCATTAGAAAGGTGACGATTCTGGAAATAATGAGGTGAGCAGCAACCCTATTTCATAAAAGCACTGAAATAAAGAGAACAGAGAACTGGCCAAGTTCAGAGCTGGGGTAAGCAGGTATAGCCCCAATGAACTGGTATTAGGCTCAGTGGAGTTGCATCTGCCCAAATCTGAATTTGGCCCAGTACCTTTAAGATTTTTCACAAGAGAAAAATCTGTCCCTGTGTTAAAAACAGAAAAGACAAATAAATAGCCTCTGAAATCCAAGCAAATCTGAATATTATTTAGTTCTATTTTCAGCCAGGGTTACAGGTGGATGATTAGTCAACTTCCAAACATCCTCTTCCTTGTCGTTTAAAGATTCAATTGGGATTAGCTTTTCACTGTTGCTGAGCTTCTAAAAATTCCCCCGCATCATCCACATCAAAATAAATAACTTTATTTCCATCTGACCTCACATGTAATTTAGCTGGATATAGAAAAGCCAGTCCCCCAAAAGCAGACCCTAGAGTCATACAACATTTCCTAATGTCTCATGTCTCAGAGAAAAGATGCAGCACTTCCTGCCAGCTTAGTCCTTAGCCCCACTCACTTTGACTGATGTACCTAAAGTGCTGATCAGCTCCCTCGCTGAGTAGAGACAGCCAGTGGGGTCTATGGGCCATAATCTTGGCTGATGTAAATCAGAGTAGCTCTACAGAAATCAGTTCAGGTATGCCCATTTGCACTAGCTGAGGATCTGACCCTGTATGTTCGTAAGTGTGATGACTGATGTGATGTGAACTCGGCTTGGATGGTCAGTGGACCATGCCTAGAGAATGAAGGGAGCAGTAACAGTAAGGGTGTTAGTGGGGAGTGTGACTAAAGGGACGGGAAGATCTAAGAGAAAGCTCCTTTAAGTTCTGTGAAATATTGCAGAGGTGGCACTATGCGAGAGGGTAGATCAGACACTGCCTTCCCATGCTTCAGTTCTGGAATTAGGCTTGGGTCTGATTCAACACCTTTCCATCCCAAGCCTTTCCTCCTGCACCTGTGTGCCCTGGGTTGGATCCTCAGCTGGTGTAAACTGGCATAGCTCCGGTGACTTTACACCAGCAGAGAATCTGGCCTCTTGCTTCCTGGTTTAGGATGAAGGCGGCCCATGTACCTTGCTAACTCAGGGCACTTAGCTTTGCCCAGCCTTTCTATGTGAATATTATGCTTTTGTGCGTTAGGTTACATTTCTCTTGGAAGTAGGGAGCAGAGGGGATTGCTGTGTTGTTATGGGAGACATAGATACAGTGAATCTGATTCTGCAGTCAGGTACTCCACAGATTCCTGATTTACACCAGAGAATATGAGCTCAAAGTCAGGCCCTTTAGGTATGAATAGGTAAGCTGGGGGACTTGTGATGTCCAGGGCCTCACACTGCAGAGGAGACATTGCACTGGACACCTTTCTGCCCATCTCTTGTGGTTGCTGATCATGGAGAAGTTAAAGATCACAGGGCACTTCTAGAAGAGTAACTTCAGCATCCTAACCAGCCTCCCTTCCCTCAGCGAATGGGGTTCTAATAGCTGCTGCTATGTTCATACCATTGCTGAGGAGAGAATGGCTGGGGTCTTTGCCTAGGCTGTCACAGTGCCATCAGGATCTCTCTCTCTCTCTCTGCTGCATACAGTGTCCTGGGACCCCTGGGGTCTGAAGCTGAAATTCTCTTTCTATCAGAGAAATCACAAGAGCAAGCACCTTCACTTCAAATGTGTGAGTGTGAGTGTGAGAGAGAGAAGAGCATGTGGATGTGTCTGTCAGGATGCATGAGTATGTGATTATGGGAGTCTAATTGTGTTTATAGTGTGAGAGAGCACCTGTGAGTATCTCTGAATGCGTGACTCGGACAGAATACGCAAATGGTTGTGCATGTCAAGAGTGAGGGCGTTGGAGAAAGAGCATGCAGTTTGTGTGTAGGAGAGAGCATGGGTGGGTAATGTCTTTGAAAGAGAGAGTACATGAGTGTGTGAGAAAGCACGTGTGATTTGTGTGTGTGTGTTTTGTTAAGTGTGTCATTTTGTTCGTGAAGAGAACATGTGAGTTTACGAGAAGTCATGATATGACTTTATCTTGAATTCACCTGTTAACTAACCCTCTTGCTTCCCCCAGCAAATACCTCCTTGCTTAATTTCCCTTTGGATGTTTATTACATGTGGAGATAATCATGCGGCAAAATTCCTTTTAGTGCCAAGAACAACACAAATTCTGTTGTAACAATGTTTGAATTTTTTTGGCTTTCTTCTGCACACAAAGAGATTGAAGATATTAAAATGACATCTCCTCCAGAGCAAGCGGGATGGCAGGGCAGGGGGAAAAATGCTGAGGGTTGCAACTGTGACAGTCTTAGTCTTGGGCCAAAAAACTCAACTGCACTGCTGGGAATATCTTTCTCCTGATCTCTCTCATTCCTGAAGGAATTTCTCTCCCCACGTCTATGTGAGCGTAGGGACATCACCAATATAAATTATGTTTATTATTGAGGGTCTTTTTTATTTTGGTGAGTACTGAACTGTCAGTGCCTTATTAGATTTTTTTTTTCTCTGTCTTTGATATACAGCCAAGAAAGGAGTTGCTGCTGGCTGTCTCCACCCCTCTCTCGTCTCCTTTAAAAGAACAGCTGAAAGGGTGGCACCTTATTCTCTTTCTTGCAGACTAAAATAAAGACCCACCAGCTCTCTCCCTGCTGCTCTCTCTCCTCCCACTTGATTTTACCTTTTTTCTTGTTGCAACAGAGCATAAGAGGCAGCAGCAGCAGCGCCGCTGAGACTTATCAAGACTCAACACACACACAGAATCCAGCCAAGACATTTGCTCACCTGTCTGCAAAACCAAACCAATCAGACCTCACATACAGCAAAACTACCAGCAACATTCTGAAAGAAAAGACACTGAAACCAGAAAATAATTTAAGAGACAAAAATTCAACTTAAAACAACTTTTATTTTTTAAAAAATATGCCAGAGGAAGAAAAACATTAAAAAAAAACCAAAAAAAATTAAGAAAGAAGATTTATTTTCTGATTTTGTATAAAGATTTAGGAAAACTTTGTTTCAGACTTCTTCTAGTTTTTTCTGGAAAACACTGCAAATCATTTTTACCTTTTTGTGGGGGACTTTTTTTTTTTTTTAAAAAGAACAAAAATTAAGAAGGAAAAAGATAAGTGTGTGGACCATCCAATAAAAGGAAATACTGAAAGATTTCTTGTGGAGAGGGGGGAAAACAGACTTTGGATGCATACATTTTTGGGGGGACTGCCTTTTTAGTTTATTTATACTCCTCTCCTATATTCCTGCTGGCTGATGAGGCAGAGAAAGGGTCCGATAAGTAACCGAGAATTACTTTTTAAAAAATAAAGTGTCTGTTTTTTAACCCTTTCTTCCCCACTCCATGATTGTGGGAGACTAGAGAAAATAACTTGGAAGGGAAAATGAAGAAGTGCGGAGCACTCTGTGAAGGAGACAAGGCTGGAGCGAAACTGTAAGCAGAGACTGCCTCTCTCACCTCTTTGCCTAAGCGTGGGAATTTATTATTTCTTTTAAAGTCTCTCCTTCAATGTGTCTGGAACTTTTGGGGCTCAGAGTCGGTATGAATTTCAGACTGATCTTCATGTCTCTCTGGTACCTGCCTCTCATCAGCACTGAGGTGAGTGTTGAACCATTTTATTTAACAACTGAGAACAATCAATATCTGGTGAACTTTAGACCCAGGATAAAGTATACAGAGCAGAGCGAGACAGAACTCCTTATAGGTGTTCCTTTGACAAGTTTCATTGTGTCTGTGGGAACGGTTATACATTTGTAGGTTATTTTTAATAATACTTTATTTTGGTTTTTAAAAGGCAAGAAAATGAATAAGGGGAGAATAAATACGGTCGAATAAGCAACATTTAAGCTGCTGAACTGACAGTAAAAGGGAGTTGGGGAGAAGGATTCAGTTTTGACTCTGGAGTCACAGATGTAGTTTGACTTCTATATTTGGGGTGAGAGGGGGGCAGTTCCAGTCAGGCCAATGGGGCCACACAGGGGAAGGGGAGCAAATTCTGCACCTGCCCAAGGCTTGTAGTTTGGGAGAGGGCAACAGCCCCCTGGCCCCCCTTAAACTACACTCATGTCTGGGGTGCACTCCCCATCCCAACCAAATGTAGCAGTTGCAGCGTCTCAATCTCTCATGCATTTATTAGTTTTGCTTTTTAAAACAAACAAACCAACATTATTTAGGCAACTCTTTCTGCAGCACACCATGGCTAGCCCTTGCCCTGCTGGCTAGCTGTTTGTGGGGTGGGGGGGGGGGAAACACCTTCTCCCACCACTCCCCAGAGAAAACATGTAATCCAGTGGCATCTCAGATCTCCAGATCGGGATCTTCAAGATGGGTTCTGCTGGAATTAAACAGGGATGAGCCTGTCTGGCAGTTCAAGAGGGAGCCTGGGGTACTTGTTGCAATGAGGGGCGGGCTAGACAGAATGAGTGAGCTCCCAGTAGTTAAAGAAGGCGCTTGCGGTACATCTCACGGTGCTGGTGGAGTCAGAGGGAATGAAAGAGCTCCGGTGTCGTTCAAGACTTATGTCTTTCTCACGCTGGGAGGTCAGGCTGAGTGGAAGTGGGGAGCTCCCTGAGTTCTTGCAGCTGAATTCTAGCCCTGGTTGCTGGCTGCAGCAACGTGTTCCACAGCTGTTCTGGGCCGGGAGCTGCAGCAGGGATCCTCCTATCAGTTCTGAACAAACACCCAAGAGGAAGGGAAGATAGCAACGATTTGCAGGCTGGAGAGAGATTTGGGGGGGAGGGTTCTTAAAGGAACCCAGGTCCTCTCTTTTGCTTTCCTGGTTTTATCCCCCACCCCAAGAGCTTTCTTCAAACACGTTGTGCCCGTCTCTTGGGACTCCGCGATATCTCTTACCCCAGTGTAACTTAATTGGGTCAGACCCTGAGCATGCTGCGCGGCGTGTGTCCGTATGAGTCAGAGTGCACCTCCAGAGGGTCAGGACGTCGGGCGGGAGAGCTGCAGCAGGTTGGCTGGAAATGCACAGCTGCAGGGGAGCGTCATTACAAAAAAAACACACAAAAAAAAAAGCTGGGGGGCTGAAGAAATCAAGTTGGCGGAGTTTGCTCCTCCTTGCAGCGAGCTGGCAACAGCAAAGACTAGAGTCCGGGAGCGAGAGGAGCACCGCGAGTAAGGAGGACTCGTACTTCTGCCACAGAGTTATTCAGGGCAGGGCGCAGCCAAGTATCAACAAGCACGCCATGAAAAAGTACAGCCCCCTGCACATAGCAAAAGGGCGGCGGGAGAGAGGCAGGAGAGGGTTAACACGGAGGTGAGCCTAGCCGAGATGGAAAGCTGGGACCCAGCCAAGGCAGGTTGTTTTGACCACCAACTCGTGGAAAGAATTCTCCTTTTGTTCTCCGTGCTCCTGGGAGTCGTCATGCAGATTTCACCCACCTCCGCTCGCTCCTGCCTTGCGGTGCCAGCGGAGGACACCCCCCCCCTTCCTTCCACCCACCCACGCCTCACCTATTTGGGGGAGGGGCAGGTGCACTTCGGGCCCCACCCTTTCTACAGCTGCAGTCACTCACCGTGCCAGTCTCATTCCCCAGAGCCAAACCAAAATAAAACCCAGGCGGAGGGAGGAAGGGCTTCCTCACCACGGGTGACGATGATGATCATCCTGAGAAAAAACAGCACAGAGTCATTCCAGGACTTCGGCCCAAAACTCTCTCCACCTTCTCGCCCTCCCAACTGCAGGAGTTTCCACCACACCAGTATTTCTTTCCTTTTAATGAGGATGAATCAACCCCACACTCCTGGTTATTCCTCCACGGGCTTGCTACAGCTTTATCCGGAACAGCTCTGGGGGAAAGTAATCATCATCATACTTAGCAGCTAGAGAGCATTTTACATTTTTTTTTTTAAAGAAGTGGGCAAGCCTTAGCCAATGAAGCCTCATAGCCCCTCTGTCGGGTACCGTAAGTGCAGTTTAAAACAATAACAGTAAGAGGACCAAGACAATGCCACCATGACTAAACAACAGAGGCAGTTAAGAGACAAAAAGACACCACTTAAAGTCAAATCTCCCTGAGAAAAACAGAAGGGAACATTAACGCTGTCAAGTCAAGCGTGGAACCCTAGGCTGGCAAGGAAGAATTTGAAGAGTAACTAGCCAAAGGCACAGAAACTAAGAGCAATTTTTTTTAAAGTCCACCAGAAGCAGGAAGCCAGCCAAACCATCAGTGGGGCCCCTAGATGACAGAGGTGCTAAAGGAACATTCAAAGAAGACAAGGTGATTGCAGAGCGGCTAAATGAATTCTTTGCATCAGTCTGCCCTGCAGAGAACGCAAGAGAGATTCCCACACCTGAGCCATTTTTTTAGGTACGAATCTGAGGAATGGCCCCAGTTTGAGGTGTAAATAGAGGAGCTTTTGGAACAAGCTGATAAATTAAACCCTAATAGATCACCAAGACCAGATGGTATTCACCCAAGAATTCTGAAGGAACTAAAATATGAAATTGCAGAGCTACTAACTGTGGTATGTAGTAACCTATTGCTTAGGGCTTGGCTACGCTTGCAAGTTACAGCTCAATAAAGCAGCCCTGGGCACCCTAGCTCACTCCCCGTCCACACTGGCAAGGCACGGAGAGCGCTCTCACTCCGTGGCTACAGCGCTGCTGATACTCCACCTTGGCGAGTGGAATAACATTTGCTGCGCCCCCGCTGGAGCGCCGCAGTGCCAGTGTGGACGAGGTGTTGCATTACTGTGCTCTGATTGACCTCCGGAAACGTCCCACAATCCCCTTAAGTCAAGTGGCCACTCTTGTCATTGTTGTGAAATCGGCTGCAGGAATGCGGAAATGCCCATTGAAAGCTCCCTGTGGGAGAAGCTGGCTGCTTATCAGCTCCGAGAAAAAGCAAACATTTACTGTTTGCTCTGAGTGAGTGAGAGAGAGGCGGGGAAGGGCCGTCTTAACTTACAAGAAAGCATGCTGACACACTCTCAGCACCCCAAAAACGCACTCTCTCTTCCCCCACATACACACAACACACTCCCTGTCATGCTTCCCCTCCCCCATTTGAAAAGCATGTTGCAGTCACTTGCGTGCTGGGTTAGCTGCCCATAATGCACCACTCCCAATACCGCTGCAAGTGCCGCAAATGTGGGCACGCCAATGCGCTGTCAGCTGTCAGTGTGGACAGACTGCAGCGCTTTCCCTACTGCACTCTACGAAGGCGGGTTTAACTCACAGCGCTCTACATCTGCAAGTGTAGCCATGCCCTTAAATTGGCCTCTGTACCAGATGACTGGTATCTAAGATCTCACCAATTTTTAAAAAGGCTCCAGAGGGGATCCTGGCAATTACAGGTCTATAAACCTAATTTCAGGTCCAGGCAAACTGGTCAAAACTATAGTAAGATACAGAATTATCAGATGCATATATGAACACAATATGCTGGGGAAGAGTCAACTTGGCTTTTGTTACAGGGAAATCATGCCTCACCAATCTACTAGAATTCTTTGAGGGGATTAAAAAACGTGAACAAGAGTGATCCAGTGGATATAGTACTTGAACTTTCAGAAAGCCTTTGATAAGGTCCCTCACCAAAGGCTCTTAAGCAAAGTAGGCAGTCATCAGATAAGAGGGAAAGGTCTCTCATGGATCAATACCTGGTTTAAAAGATAGGAAACAAAGGGTAGGAATAAATGGTCAGTTTTGACAGTAGAGAGGTATAGCGGGGGTCCCCCAAGGATCTGTACTGGGACCAGTGCTGTTCAACATATTCATAAATGATCTGAAAAAAGGGGTAAACAGTGAGGTGGTGAAATTTGCAGATGGTACAAAATTACTTAAGATAGTTAAGTCCAAAGCAGACTGCAAAGTGTTACAAAGAGGTCTCACAAAACTGTGTGACTGGGCAACAAAATGTAATGCACATTGGAAAACCTAATCCCAACTATACATAAAAATGATGGGGTCTAAATTAGCTATTAACACCCAAGAAAGAGATCTTGGAGTCATTGTGGATAGTTCTCTGAAAACATCCACTCAATATGCAGCAGCAGTCAAAAAAGCTAACAATGTTAGGAACCATTCGGAAAGGAAGAGATAATAAGACAGAAAGTATCATAATGCCCCTATTTCAATCCATGGTATGTCCACACTTTGAGTACTGTGCGCCCCTCTGGTCACCCCATCTCAAAAAAGATATATTAGAATTGGGGAAAGTACAGAGAAGGGCAACAAAAATTATTAGGGGTGTGGAACAGCTTCCATATAAGGAGAGATTAAAAAGACTTGAACTGTTCATCATAAAAAACAGATTACTAAGGGGGAATATGATAGAGGTCTATAAAATCATGAACGGTTGGGAGAAAGTGAACAAGGAAGTGTTATTTACCTCTTCACATAAGGCAAGAACCAGGGGGTCACATAATGAAATTAATAGGTAGCAGGTTTAAACAAACAAAAGGAAGTACTACTTCACACAAAGCACAGTCAACCTGTGGAACTCATTGCCAGGGGATGCTGTGAAGGCCAAAACTATAACTGGGTTCAAAAAAGAATTAGATAAATTCAGGGAGGATAGGTCCATCAATGGCTATTAGCCAAGATCATCAGGATTGCAACTCCATGCTCTCGGTGTCTTTAAACCTCTAACTGCCAGATGCTGGGACTGGACAACAGGATGGATCACTTGATAAATTGCTCTGTTCTGTTCATTTCCTCTGAAGCATCAGGCAGCAGCCACTGGGATAGATGGACCTTTGGTCTGACCCAGTATGGTCGTTCTTATGTTCCTCATTTTAGAGAAGGGAAATTGAGGCATGGAAGGATTAAAGGACAGACTCTTGGATGCTCAAAATTAAGCACCCATTTGGACACTTAACTAGAAGTGGCCTGATATTCAGCCACAACAACCAGAGGCATCAATGTGGGTGTGCTACACCTCTGAAATCCATACCTCATTTTATGTAAGATTTTAGGTGCCTAACTTCAGGAACCCTGGCTTGAAATTTTTGGCCTAAATGATTTACCTAAGGCTACAGGTGGTCAAAGTAAAGAATAGCAGTTATATGCTCAGATCACTCAGCGACACCTTTCTCTACAACGCTGCCTGACAGGAATGGGAATGGGAAAGAAAGGAGACATATTTTTCAGTGAAAATGGAGCATTAGAGTCAGGAGAACCCCCATTTCCCTGGAAAGTCACAAAGAGGCTGCATCTTTGGGCTGGGGATGAGCAAACACTAGTTCTTTTCTCCCCTGTCTGAACTCACAAAAACTCTGAACTGGAATCAACGGGCAGCTCTAAGGGAAGTAGAGACCTGGCTAAAGCTGTCTTGGTTGAAAAGAGTTTGCCCTGTCACTGTGCTAGAATGCCCTGGGAACTAATAAGCCCTCCAGATTGTGCCTCTCCCTCCTGCACAGCCTCTTGCAAAGACACACATCCATGGATACATTAAACACCCCGTCCTCTATGCAAGTCCCTCCCCAACAAAGCATGTATCATACAAATATACACCTATGCAAATCTGCATGTAAATACATACATGCACGCATCATACATACATTATTGTTATATTTCTGAGCTCCCCCAAAGTATGCAAGGCACTTTGCAGAAACAAGTAAAGGCACAAACCCTGCCCTGAGAAGCCTACAGAGTGAATTCAGACCTGACACAACAAGTTAAGGCATGTGCACATCTTGCTGGTTCTATTAAATTAGATTAGAGATACCCATCCGTGCACCATAGAGACACTCTAATGCAAACATGTCATCTTATTCCTGGAGCATACATACACCCACACATACATGCACCATGCAATTACCCCCTCACCTATCCCCCATCCACCCCATACATGTAGACTGCTTAGGAGAAAACATGCCATGGGAACTGGGATCAGGTGACAAGTTTGATCCATTGAACACATGTGATGAGGGCAGCTTTTGTATTTTCCCAAATGGAAACCAAGCTCTCTTTTCCATTCCAACCCTGGAGCTGTTTTTCCTGCCAGGGAAGATGTGGTCGAGGGGAAGGGATTCTCCCGATCCTCAGGCCTCTGCATTGTCATTTCTCAGTATCTGACTCCACAAAGGAGTGAGGGGGACAAAAGACCCCTAATATTCCCCCACATAACTGCAACTACACCCAGTGTACCCAGTGGGAAGTGTACCCAGTGGGAAGATGACAAACAAATGGGTTGAATCCTGGCTTGGGACAGGGGCAGGAGACAGGAATGCTCCTCCCCAAAACATCGCCTCCTGCTTTGCATCACTTCTCTCTCTCTTTTCCTCATTTTGGTCTGTCCTGTGTAGGCACAGCAGAGGCGATGGACGTAAAGCAGAGTAGGATGTATCCTTTACTCCTCGTGGCTCTCTCTTCTCTTACCCAGACCACAAAAGGGAAGCAGTTGGTGCTGTGGGCTGCCCAGTGGTTGTGTTTGTTTGAGCAGGGGAGTAACTTCTGCCTCGCGCACTAACCATGAAACATCATCTGTGTTGGCAGGGAGGGGAAACAAGAAATGTGCCCATTTCTATGCATTGTGAGAGGTGTATTCGTGCACATGCGCACTGACACGTGCATGTGCGGGGACACACACACCGTTTGGGCACTGCTTTAACACTGTCCGGTGATGTCAGAACTCAGGAATGCTGGCCCCGAGCAGTAGGGTTTTTTTGGAGGGACTGTGATGGCATTTCTCACCTCCCTCACCAGGCTGAAGATGGCGCCTGCCTGAAAGGACACACCCCTGACTCCATTCAGCACCCTGGTGGAGTTTCCCTACCCAAACCCACATTCACATGTCACTCTCCCCCTCTCCGCCAACCTGCAGAAGCTCCGGAAACTCCTAACTGACTGCTTAATAGCAGCCACTGTAAGAGCAGCATGCATGATGATTCCTCACTGCCTATAAAGGGAGGAACTACTTGATCCTGAACTCACATCTTTCTCAACAATGTCTGGGGGAGGGTCACTAGAAACACTGGGTTTGCATCTGATTCGGACAGATCTGAGCTGGAAGGTGGAGTCCTTTTGGTCCCTCCACTTCTCCAATCACACCCATCTTTAAGACCTGGAAGCACTTCCAAGGGGAGTGTGGAAGTGGGAAGGTATTTGCCAGTTGGGAAGCAAGGATGCTAACCTATTTGCATTTTCCCTGTGGGTCAGAATAATTGCCTTGCAACCTTTAGAGAGATGGGCTAAACCAGGCGTGGCTTTGGTTTTTGTAAATTTCTGTTGGCTGGGCCTGCACATTTTGAAGTCCATCTCACAAAGAATGGGGTGGGGCTGTTAAACAGTCCTAGTTTTGGCCCATCTCTAATTTACATCTTCATGGTGTGAAGGCATAGGCCTCTTATACTGTCCTGCACAAGTGAGGCTCTTGCAGGAGTGAAATGGTGCAACCATGGCAGTGAATTTCAGGATGGGTCAAATGTCTGGGGTAAGCCCATGGAAATGACAAGGTGATCGATGTGGGTCTATCTCTCCCCATCAGCTGATGTGTGGGCCTGGAGAGAATGACTCTGTCTCTTATGGTATTTCCGACACTATTTATACACGTTGTGCTGATGGGCAAATACTTCCATTATGTTGCCCAGAGGCTGCTGTTGCTTGAGGCTGGGGACTGTATGCCTCCTCTTCATGTCAGGGGATGGGTGGGTGAGACTGGTCCTAGTAGATGGTTAGAATACAGCGGGCGAGACTGTGTCACTGGAATCAAGTTAGCAAAGATTGAATGGGATGTTTTAGGGAGCAGACCCTAAACTATATTTCTGTGCCCACATGGAATGGATTCTGGGAGAGATGAAGGGGTTTTCCCTGACATGTGAGAGAGCAGAATTGGTCCCTGGGAGACGGGTGGAAGGATTCCTGAGAGGTTACCCATGGCTGGGCGTGGCACTGGAAGGGTTAAATGTATCTGCCCAACCAAGGAACCAACAGCCCCTGGGGTTAAGTCAGAATGAGTCTCTTGCCAGGCTCTGCTGGGACTCGCCCGTCTTACTCCACGCTGAGGAATGTCACAGTGTCTCCCCTCACCATCCCCAATCTGAGTTTGAGGTAAAGAGAAACTTCTTCTTTTTGTACCTTGCGCTCTTCATCCTTCATGCACCCACCATGGTAGAATGACACAGCGGCTATCACCCCATCCCTGGCACTGTGATCCCTCTGCTCTGATCAGCAATGAGGTGGCTCGGGAGTTTCATAACCTATTCCCTTTCCCAGGGAGAAGAGCAGAGAGCTCAGCGCCTTTCTGCATTTTCCTCCCCCAAATCAGAGGGTCTCCCCTTCCATCCTCTCTCGTGTGGCATTTATGTGGCACTACCGGATGTGCAGAATCACAGCCTAAAAAGGAGGGGAGGAATCCTCACCCTGGGAGTGTCCTCAGTTTCTTTCTCCAAGCCCCAAGGGTCTTTCTCAATCCCTCCCTCTCAGTTTCACAATCTTTGCTCCCTCGGGGCCATGCATTTACCGTGCTGTTAAATGAGGAGGAATGAGCTAGACTCTGTTGGAACCCATGACTAGCCATAGGGATCACTGCAGAATGGCAGTGCATGCTCCATTCACTGCCCTTGCAGAGACTGATTACAACACTTTTCAGCACTTCCAGCTCCTGATGGCTCAGGGAATAGGACCTGGAATCTAACCTGAGTTTTCCAAATAGCCCGGCTTTCATATTTCTAACCCCAGAGCAGTGAACTGGCCTCTGCAGCACTCCCTCTTCCCTCCCCACCCCAACACGGGTTGGCTCCATGCTAGATTGCCCTACTCAGTGTACATGTCTACAAGTGTAGGGGAGGGAGAGAGTCACAGTGAGTTAATGCATTTGGGTTTCACCCTTGGCATCTTGGAGTTCAAATCTCGCCATAGCAGAGGGCCAAGGACTGAAATAGATATGGGCTCCTGGTCAGGACTGAGGGGCATGGGCAGAGCTATGAGGGGGTCTCACACTGGAATACCAGAGGGAACTGTAGGACAGGACTGAGCTAGACGTAAAACATTAGCAGAGCTGCACGTGGATTCGTTTGCATCAGCTAAGGCTGCTGACATCTGAAAGTAGGGAGGAAAATCTGACACATAATAGAGACGTGCTTAGAACTTACCAGTACATGAAGATCACACTGTTCTGACTCAACACAGGGCAGGCAAAGCCACCACTGAAAAGACCCCACTGGCTTGCCCAGTACCTGCCCAGCGCTGTACATCCCTTGCTTTCATGAGCACCAAAATCATGTGACAATGTTAAACAATCACAGAAGTGTGTATGCATCCGTCTGTGTGTGTCTGCCTGCATGTCTCTAGCGTGATGGCTGTGCATGCAAGTACAGAACGTAGGGAAGCAAGCAACTCGGGGTGGGAGCAGAGAGAGGAACAAAATCACTGGGGTAGGAATTCCAAGGCCTTGCAGCGGCCCAAGGCCAGGCCTCAGGCACTTGACAGCCATCCAGGACTCCATCAAGACAAGAGACTTCTTTGATCTACCGCAGAGTTAAAAGGAGATCATTAACCTGCTCTAGACTAATTCCACCCCCCCAGCCGCTGCAGCAGCAGCAGTTGCAGGAAAATCCCTGGCTGCTCTGGTTGGCCCCTGGGGAGACTCCACCCCCCTGCTGCTATTCCACCCTTCTCCAAGCCATACCACAGGATCAGGTGGATGTGTTTGCTGGTAATCGCGCACTGTGTGCCTTCCCTTCTTAGCTTCTAAGGGTCCGTCTGTAACCTGCATGTGAAGTTTCCTACTCACAGAACTTCCTCAGCCCTGGCTCTGTGACATGGGGATGCTAGGACAGCTTAGGTGAGCATTCCCTTCACACAGAACCAACTCAGAGAGGTGGGGAGAGCATAACAAGCCTCACAACCCGGGCATAGTCTCTCATAGGTCCCTCTCAGACTTGGCTTTGTGACAGGGAAGAAAGTAAGAAACTTCACAGCCCAGGCATGCAGTCCCCGCTCCCAGAGCTGCTTCAGAGATACAGGTAGAGAATAATGAGGCCTACAGCCTGGGTGTGGTGACATGCTTTAGTCAAACTGATAGCATCTCCGACAAGAAAAACTTGGCACCTAAAATTTCTTCTGTGATCAGGGAGTGGAGCTAATTCCTGTCATCCGGTCCCCAGTGAGGGGGCCTGCTTTTGCAATTCCTCTGCACAGCATTGATCCATAAATGCTCCTCCAGTTTTCTCTCCTCCTCCTCCCTAGCTAGCAAGGTCGCATCTCTCCTCTTCCCACTAATTCCACCAAAGTCGTGCAGTTGTGTAGCACCTGCCTGCTGACCCCAGCAAGTGCCAGAGTTTAAAATAAAGTCTAATTTCCTACATGTATTAAGTATCAGGAAGGACCAGAGTCATCTGTACAGTGCAACATTCATCCACAGATGCATTTCTTGACAGGTGAAAACATTAAAAATCAATTCTAATCTCAGGTTACAAATACTTGGACTCACAAACAATCAGTTTTCTAATATAAACTCCAGTGTGTGTGATACATAAATAGTACCATACAGGAGGAATACAGAGCCTTTCACTTCTAGGTCACTGGTTCCAACTAGGGTAACCACCTGTCCCGAATTTCAGTCCCGAAATGCAGAGTTCAAGTCTCGGTTGTGGGTTGAATGACTCTGTGACAGCATTTGTCCTGGATTCCCTCTGCACCTGCCCGAGGCTCGGAGGCAGCACCAGCCTCTTCCTGGTGTGTGTGTGGGGTGGGGTGGGGGAGGAGGGGGCGCTGAGATGGGCCTTGGCCCTCCCTCACCACAAGGCCCCTCCCCCTGCTCCTCCTCTTCCCCCTGAGGCCTTGCCCCTGGCCAGGCCATAAGCCCGGAGTCGAGCCATGGCAAGAGCTTCCCAGGGAGCCCCAGCCACTGTGGGGAAGACCCAGACCCTCCACCTGCCCTGGGTGGCATGCGACATGGGCATGGGCTGGAGACTGCTCTCGGGCACCCTTGTACCCCACTGAGAGCAGGTGCAGCAGGGTCTGGGGATCACCACAGTGGCCCAGGCTCCCTGGGCAGCTCTTACCACTGCCCAGTTCCAGCTTCTGACCTAGCCTGGCCAAGGGTCAGGGCCTCAGGGGGGAAGAGGAGGATCGGGGGTGGGAGCTCAGGGGAAGAAGATGGACAGGGATGGGGCCAAAGAGGGGGGGCAGAGCTCCTGCATGTGTCCTGCTTTTGCCTTTTGAAAAGATGGTCACGCTGGTTCCAACCCAGGTGCAGCTTGGTAATTATCAGAAGTCATCCTCATGTGACAGCTGTTTGGTGGCCCCTGAATGACATGAGTTTATGGCCTCTCCGCGGTGTGTCTTGTGGGAAGATGCCTACATCACAAAAAACACCATGAAAACTGGCATTAGCTGGCTCTCTTATTGGCAGCCTCAGTAGAGAGTCCAAGGATTTAGTGGGCTGGGAAACTGCACTTCTCTTCTCGTCCCTAAAAATGTTCCCTAAAGGTCAGACCTGAGGCCCATTGGTAACAGGGAAGGGGGCAACAGCATGTGGGGTGAAACTTGCATTGCCATTGCCTGTGTGGTACCTGCTCTGTGGATAAACAGAGGATTCATTGTCTCTAGAGTCATCAGTCTGGCACTTTTCCCCAGCACTAAACTGAAATGAAATGTTACACCCTGAAAGCAGTTGAGCAAAGAATAATCTGGCTAAGAGAGCATTCACCAGAACCCAGGGTACAGGCATCTCACTAATAATCATAAAACAGTAAAACAACCTACATTTCATAAACACATGGGGTCAAATTCTCCTCTCCGTTACAACGGGGCAGCCCGCAGGGGTTCAGCTACCACGCACTGCACAGCCACCCAATTAGGCAAGCAGCTGAAAGGCCAACTTTTCACACATGAGTACTCCAGAATAAAGAGAGCGTGGAGCTAACCGAATAGTTGAGTAATACTTTTCTGTTTCTTTTCCTATTATTTTGGAAATGTGTTTTAATAAGTACTTGCTTTCCCATGCCTCTACTCTGTAGTCCTGCAGGGCAGTCCCAGGGACCAATTCAGAGTTGATATAAGTGGCTGAGATTTCATTGAGCTCCATGGAATTGCACTCACTTACACCAGCTCTGAATCTGGCATGTAACCTGGCATTTGTAATGTCAGCATTCAAGGTTTATGACATTGAAATCCAATGTTTATGACATCACAGCCCAGCACCATGGAAATAACTGTGATGTTGTGGTGCAGAGTTTGTGACTTTACTGCTGGATCAAACAGGAGTAGCAAATTGGTCTGTGAAAGAGGAGTCAGTCTCCCTTTCCACTTCTTTTTTTTAACAGTGCCCAAATGTGCACATAATTGGCCAATGGGATTTAAAAACAAACAAAACCTGCAGAACATCTGACAGATCATGAATGAGTTTCATAACAGAGGGAAATATTGGGAAGGTTTTCTCTGATATTTTGAAAACTCCAGTACTGTATGCACCAGAACTGCCAGCCACCTGGTGAGGTCACACAATCTATCCTTGTATAATGAAACTTCCCTGACTGTTGGCAAAGTATTTAGGGCTCCTCAGCGTGTAATGCTATTGCTCAGCAATTCTCAGACTTCATTCCGCAGACCACTTTGTAAGAGGCAGAGATTCTCTCATTTCGCTTCTCTCAGATTTCCCATCCCACACTTTCATGGCAGCTTTTCTCTCTCTGTTTGGCTGGTTCCCTACCTCTCCCTCCCACTGCCACCTTCCCCTTCCTCACCAGTTTCCACGGTATGCATCCGATGAAGTGAGCTGTAGCTCACGAAAGCTCATGCTCAAATAAATTGGTTAGTCTCTAAGGTGCCACAAGTACTCCTTTTCTTTTTGCGAATACAGACTAACACGGCTGTTACTCTGAAACCACCATAATTAGAGTTGTTTGTGCAGGATTGGCATTCAATACCTGTGTAACATTTGTTTCCTACTTTGTTATTGTCTGGTAGGGGGACCCCATCCCAGAAGACATTTACAAGATAATGAGTGACAGCTCGGTGCACTCCAGGAGTGACCTCCAGCGTGCCCTGCAGATAGACTCCGTAGGTAAATCTCCTCTACACCAAACACTTCTCTTCCTTCCTTACATCTCATGGTGGGAGTACCTTTCTTTTTCCATCAGGTACACTGGCAAGGCTTACTCACTCTAAATATCAAAACATGTTACTCTCTAGGTGCCAGTCTATCAAGCTATACTGCAAAACTCAGTTACAATAGGGCTGGGTGCTGGGGAGATTTAAATAGCCTGGTTCATGGAATGAGAAGCTTGAGAAAAACCCAAGCAAGCTTCTGAACTAGGAGATTCCCAGAGAGGTGGTTGGAGTGGAAGGTGAGTAGATTAGGAGGTGCACAAGCGAGCGAGCGAACTAGCTTATGAGCTGATGCAAAGGCACACAGGTGAATGGATGAAGTGGGCTTTGAGGAGATGCACAAGTGGATGAATTGACTGATCCATGGGTAGACAGAAAGACAGACTAGTGGGTGGTTGGGAGGTGGCCTGGTGAACTGATAGCACTCATCTAGGAGAAGGTGGGCATATGTGCAGGGGGAGGAGGGATGAGAGAGCTGGTCCCCAAGTAGAATAGATAGGGAGGGGCATAGGCAGGTGTGTGGACTGGTTCACAGGTAGGTCCTTCTATGAGATGATAGAAAAGGGAAGAAGGATGTGGGATTGTGTCAGGCTGACTAAACTGGTGGTGGGATTGGAATTGCTTTGTCATTTTCTGTGGGTAATAGCTCAGATTTTGCAGTGCTTGGGAACACCTGGCCAGGACTGAAGTCACAGAGCAGCAGCCCAGGGAGCAAAGTGTGGAGGGATTGGCACATGTGGGAATAGGACCACATGTCACGGTCGCCAGGCTGGATCAGGAATTTATTTATAAACGGTCTCTTCAGAGTGAATTCCATTCTATTCTAACCTCTGCTCCCGCCCGTCCCCCTCCACCCCCCTCGCCTTCTCTCTTGTGTTTTGTCTGTTTGTAGCTTTGTAATCCTTGCCGAGACACTATCTACGGGGGAACAGAATTTCCTGCTTTTGTTTCCTATGCCAGTCGGACCACTGGCACGTTCTCAAAAGCATTCCCGCTCCCTTTCAAAATGGTCTGGGAGGGGGGGAGAGAACCAGCTGTGGGCTGCTATTGTTTTCCTCAAAAAGAGGCGACGAGGTCCCCCCCAGTTCTTCTTCTGAGTCCATGAGCCACACAATGGGGCAGCTTCCAAAATTAGAAGCACTGCCTTTTGCAAGCCTGGGTCCCCACCCCTGTCAGCAACAGCAGCAATGGCCTATCAAGAAGAAGGGGGGGAGAAGGGGGACCTCGGTTTTCAATAGAAGATTTGTTTCAAGTCAACAGTGTTGCTATTTTTTTCTCATCAACTCAACCTTTATGCAAAAGGCAACCCCCACCCTGGCCTGATAAAATTCCAGAGAACGCAAGATGGGGGGAGGGGGAGAGACAGAGAAGATGTGTGCAGTCTGTCATGTCCTATAGTTTATGTAAGGGATACATTTCTGTTCCAGTGACTAACCACTCATATGCTTAAGAAATGAAACAGGATTCTCTTGGGAGACCAGGGGTTTGGGAATGGGCTATGAAGCCTTTCAAGTTGGTTCCACACTAAACCCAGATTAGGAAAGACTGGATGACGCAGGGGATCACATATGGGACTGAAAGCTTTCATACCCAAGTTACAGATTCCAATCTGCCCTCAAGTAGTTAGTGACTGCATGTCATTACTCTTCGCTGGCCTATGTGAAATCAGCCTGGTGTTGTCACAGCAGGCCGGCAGACAGGTGTTCACATCACAATATCCACCAATGATGACTTGTTAACTTGTGGACTGAATAGAGACCAAATGCTCCTCTCACCCTTAAGAAGTGGCCTTCTCCAGGGCAGGGGTGAAGTGCATTATGGGGAGTGATAGGTGTGGGAAGCTTGCTCTGCTGTTGTGCCTGATAAAGAGAGATCTTCAGTCCAGTGCCTTGTCCCGGTCCTGAATTCACTTTAATACAATAACTCCCTGGAGGCTGATGCCCATTTTGCCTCCCACTGCAGCTACACCAGGCCACCGAAGGAGAGAGCTGCCACTGGGTGGGAGTTGTCTCTGAACACTGCTGTTGTCTGGGGCTCAGGAGGGGCCACTTACTAGAGCAACCCATGGAGACTTTGAGAATTTCTCTGTTCAGCACTTCCTATGGGAAAGCAGTGGGATGGGGATACTGGGAACTGGGCTGACTGCTACAGTCCTCCTCCCATCCTTCCCAACTACCCCCAGTACCTGAGTTTTAACTGACAGTAATAGAGGGGAAGAGTTATTTTAAACTCATTTTTCTATTCTCATGCCAAAAAAGTTGATTACCTCAAATGAGCATGGTGGGTTGGGAGAGAGAACGCAAGTACCCCACCGCCACCTCATCTAACGCACCTGCATCCTGACCTCCCGCAGCCCTGCTATTCCAGTCCTGGGTCCTCCACTCAGCTCTGCCAGTGCCCCTCAGTCCTGCTCCGTAGCACCCTCTGTTATTCCAGTCCTAGGACAAACACACAACTCTACCACTGCACCTCAGGTTTCACCTGCAGCACCTCCTGCTAATCCAGCCTTGCTCCTTGCCCTCCAGCCCAGCTCAGCTGATTCATCTGAATCTTGACTTGCAACTCCCTCCGCTACGCCACTTATATTCCAAATAGCTCTGCTAAAGTGCATCTCACTCTTGCCCTAAAGTATCTTCTGCAAGTCCAGTCCTGGGCCTCCCTTTAACGAGATATGCCAGTTACTGTGAATGGAGCAGTATGATGAGGTGAACAAATGTAGAGACTCCCCACACTCATTGCACTTGTGACCTGAGCTGGGACTTGAACTTAAAACTCTGGACAGGACATGCTAGTGCATTAACTAGACCGATGAATCACCCAAATGCTGCCTCCTCTGTCACTTGATGCCCACACCATTGCCTCACTTTTTTAACCTCTACATTGTCTTCTTTGGCTATGTCCTTCTCTTGCAGAAGAGGATGGCTCCAATTTGGACCTGAACTCAACCCAAGCCCATCCTGGTCAAAACTTGCCTCGAGTGAGACGAAGTCTAGGTGAGTGACAGACTCAGACCTAACGTCTGTGCAGGAGTTTCAGTGTAAGTGGGAGATTAGGTATACAGATACAGTACATGGGTATATACAGACTGCATCTGTGTCCACCAGGAGTGTATGAATGTGCCTGTGCGTGTTTAAGTGTGTTCACTGTGCATATGTGCCTTTAGCCACGTACGTGTGTTTGTGTTACGGAGCCTATGTCTGCCTCTATGCTACCAAAAGTAGTCTCCTTCTTTCAGCATTGCTGTAACTGCCCCAGTGCCGGGGTAGTGCAGACAGCAGGGTGCAGGCATTTCCAGCACTGTGTCCCAATGCCCTCCTCTGGCTGGGCCTTCGGACTTGGTGTTGGAAATGCCTGAGCCCTGTCTGCATTAGCATTCACTTCATAGCTTGTACCAGTACTGGAAAACAAGCACTAGATATGCTATTGTAGTCACGTCTTGTGTCAGTCAGTGACTAACTCTGTTTCTGCTGAGTGTGCTACTGCCCTAAGCAAACGTAGAGACTGCTATTAATTGTTAAGTATTGAAATTAGCTGAAATAATTCAACAGAGCGGAATGATAATGGACCAGGCCTGGTGCCCTAGCAATTGTTATTTGCACTTTTTGATTCCCAGTCCCATCCTCCGGCTCCAGCTGGGGCCAGCAGGGCCTGAAAGTGCTGCAGAGGCCAAGCGTTCAGCACCTGCAGTAGAGGAGCTGGTGTTCGGAAGCAGGAGACATCATTCTGCAGCAAATCACTCTGTCTCGTTACACAGCAGCACTGACTAGCCCCTGTCCTTTCCGGCCCGAGATGTTAGCTGTAGTTATTATTTATTATGTACCATCAGGATGCTTGGCCCTTTGAAGGAGACAGTGAGGGGCATTGAATGGGTGCAGGATGGAGAAAGAATATATATCTGTCGCTCCAGGAAAGTGTGAGCCTTTGTCCGATAACCTAGTGGGGTTGCATCAGGTTTCTGGGAGTAGCCTGTGAAGACCTATTTCACCATTTTTCTCTTCGGTCCCTCTATATGCAGTGGTAGATGCTGAGCCAGCAGTACTCGCAGAGTGCAAGACACGGACAGAGGTCTTTGAAATCTCCCGGAGCATGGTAGATTCCACCAATGCCAACTTCGTGGTGTGGCCGCCGTGTGTGGAGGTGCAGCGGTGCTCCGGGTGCTGCAACAACCGCAACATGCAGTGTCGCCCCACAATGGTCCACGTGCGGCATGTCCAGGTACACAAGAATCCTCTATCCTCTCCCTCCCCCTTGCTTCCTTCTCTCATGGCCCCTCCACTAAAAACACAAACCAACTGTAGTCATACAAGTGAGGGGCCAACAGTGCTGGCCTCTCCATCACTGCTCTGACAATGCACCTCAGCCCAAACACACGAACTGATACAGCATCTCCTCCTCCTCTCCTTTCCCCTCTGTGATCTTCCTGCCTAGCCCGGCTGTAAACAGACACCTGATAGCTGACCTCTTGCTCTGATCATGCTAGCTCTTCAGTTAATAGTGGTTTCCACACTTCCTCCCAGACAGCTCATTTCAAAATATAATCCTGCCGCACAAATCTTCTGCCTGACCTGTGAGAGATTCCCTCAGGCCCTGGGCAGGCTAGTGTGTGTGTGTGTGTCTGCTTTATCAGGAAATTCTTTTCTCAGAAAAGCCACTCTGAATGAGGGAGAAATAAGAGAGAGGGGGAGAAATGGGAGTTGTTTTTGTGGAAAAAGCAAAGGAGAGGGCAAAAGTCAGCCAGGAAAAGTGACCCGGAAATGGCTTCTCTGAGGACAGAAGTCTCTGTATTGTGTGGTTGGAAATGTTTGTCTAGTGAGCAGCGTGTGGTCTGAAGCGTGTGGGCTTTCAAGGAAAGATAAACAGCCAGTAGGTTTGATCACTGGTTGAGTGATGTTGCCAGGGCCAGTGGTTTGGGAGGATTTCAGTTCCAGACTCAAAGCAGTGATAGTATTTATAGCCCGCAGACCTCCTCAGGGAATGTGGTTTTGTTAGATAAGCTAAACTAGGTCAGGCCTGGTCAGTATTTGAATGGGAAACCACCAGCGCAAACGTAGGGACTGTAGGATGTGCTGCCGGAGATCTAGTAAGAGGTGCTCTTCCCACTGAGGGTACAGCTACACTGCCCCCGCTGGGAAGTGTAAGTCCCACTGCAGGAAGATGTACAGCCCCTAGCTCTGACTGAACTAGTGCTCTAAAAATAATAGTGTGGCCGCAGCAGCTCGGGCTAGCTGCTCAAGTATCATCCCATCCACGATCCTCGGTACGTACTCTGGCTCTTTTTAGCGCACTAGCTCGATCAGAGCTAGCATGTGTACATCTGCTTGAGCTGGAAATTACACCCTTCAGCTGCATTGTACATGTACCTTGAATCAGTGATGCAAGGGCTGCAGAATGGTTCTTGGGAGGACTGTGTTGCCAGACGTGCTGCCCTTAACATGAGACGTGAGCCCCTTGCCATGTTAGTCATTAAAAATCATGAGACAAATTCAGACGTGGCTTCGCTGAAGTTAGTAGAGTTGCGCTTGTTTACATCAGGTCTGAATTTCTCCTCTCTGCCATGCTGTTTTTTGCAACAGTAAGGGTTTTAACTCCAGTATCTCAATTCAGTTAATTACATTCTGCCTACCCCAAAACTTCCTCTGTCAAATCTATCAGACCCAGCATTGTTCTGTATTTCTTTTCCCAGTTGTGTAATGTTTCTGGGCACTGTTCATGTTTCATGCAAGAAGCAGCTGTAAGTCAGGAGTGGGTGAAGTGATTCTCTGTGTATAAAGCCAAAGTCAGACCTGCCTGGCTATGTGCTACTCTACTGAAATCAGTGAAAGTTGCACCAAACTGTACCAGGCCTGGATTTGATCCGTGGATTTTAAAGTGCTTTTGGACCCTTTGGGAAGAAGGGCAATAGAGAAATAAAGGTAGTAATCATATTGATGTAGTGGTAGTTGTAGCTGTATTTATATTTTAGATGGGTTTGTTTTTATTCTCACCCAATAGGTAAACAAGATAGAATTTATCCAGAAGAAGCCAAACTTCAAAAAAGCCATTGTGCCCTTGGAGGATCACCTGGAGTGTCGATGTGAGGCACTGTCATCTCGGCCCTCCGGTCGTGGTCGGCCAGATTCACGTGAACACAGAGGTAAGGCTGCTGGTATTAGGGGAAGAGAGGGAAATGCTGCAAGATGAGACAGAGGGCCAGAGCCTCAGCTGCTGTGAATCAGCACAGCGCTGGTGAAGTCCATGGAGCTTTGCTGATTTCCAGTGACTGAAGATTCTGCCCAGAGTGTTGCTTGTGAGAGGGGCAAAAATGGGGGGAAATGGAGGCAGGGAAGGGGGAAAGAAAGACGAGGAAAGCATGGAATGGGAAAGAGGGAAAGAGCAGAGAGGAAAAGGAAAGTGGAGAAATGAGGAGAATAGATGACCTGAGGAAGAATGGAGGGGAAGGAAGAAGGGGGTCTTTGGCTTTCTTGCTGTAGAGATGGTGGGGAGGGAGTGGTATTTCCAGCTGTCTCCGCTGCTGTTCATGGCATGATACACTCCCATCTCTGTTTTGGCAGGTGAGTCACCATCGATCACTGCAGCCCCTGTTTCAGTGAGACAACGAGCGCGCCGGCTGCCAGCACGAAAGAGAAAACATCGGAAGTTCAAGCATGTCCATGATAAGAAAGTGCTGAAAGAAATCCTCACAGCATAGAGGTGCTGGCCAGGGAGAGAGTGCAAGGCAGGTAATAACAACTGCCACAGGACGGGGGGCACTTTGGGAAGTGAGCCAGTCTGCTCTTTTAGTCATGGGGAATACCCTTCCCACACACAAGCACTGCCTACGCACCTCAATTGCTACCCACAGCACCTGCTGCGACTTCAGCCCTGGGCCTGCCCAGGTATCTCAGTTCTGCAGCTCTTGTTATTCCAGTGTAGGGCCAAGATGCCCAATAGTGCCAAATTGTGTGATCTAATGAAGTAACAGGACTAGCCTGGTACTCACCAAATTCATCCCACTTACGATTCATCACATTTGAACTCATTCTTGCACATGTGAAAGGTTTATGCATTAATCCCACTTTACCACTGAGTCCCACTCTACCACCTCCCTTAAAGCTGAGCAAGCCCATCCTCTCTATATCAAAAAACCACTGGAGACCATATTATTTGTCTATTATGTGGAGCTCGCTCTGATCTTCCTTCATGGATTGAGTTTCCACTGGAAATGGAGAATTAATGTCCATTTTGTAGTCTCTGTTGCAGGATTGCTTTTTTTAGTTTTTTGGTTAAAATGGTGGAAGGACAGAAAAGGAGCAGCACTTTGATGAGTCTCGCTGCCCTAACAGGAAGTCTGAGAGCATAACAAAGGTTAAAAAAAAGCAACAGGAGAACTGGAGTCTTGGAATTAAATCTGGAGCCTTTCAATTCTAGGGGCCTGACTCTCTCACTTACAGAGATGTAAATCAGGAGTAACTCCATGGACTCCAATGGAATTTCACTGGTGTAAAGCTAGTGTGAGTTAAAGGAGAATCAGGCCTTGGGTTCTCAATAGGCTAGGCCTTTTGAGACAGTGAAAGAACTGGTCTGAGCACAGAAACTTGGAGCCAGGAGTCTTCTAACCCCACCTTTAGCACTAGGGCTGCTCTGGGTTCTTCTGCCATTTTAATCAAAAAAATACACCTCTAGGTCCCTGGCCTGCCCAAGAATCCAAATGCAAGGGTGATGTGCTGCTATTTTTGCTCCTGTGCCAAGCTTAGCTGGGTCTGTCCTGGAGATAACCAGAAGAATTCAGTGGCTTGGTCTCCAGTGCTATTAATGACAGGTTTCAGAGTAGCAGCCGTGTTAGTCTGTATTCGCAAAAAGAAATGGAGTACTTGTGGCACTTTACAGACTAACAAATTTATTTGACCATAAGCTTTTGTGAGCTCAAATAAATTTATTAGTCTCTAAGGTGCCACAAGTACTCCTTTTCTTAGTGCTATTAAAGTGGTACTTTAAAGCAAACATTATGATAGAAGAATCAAAGAAGGAAGGAGAATAGTAGAGTGAGATGGGTTCTTATTCTAATTCAGTGTCTGTGTTTGTTTCACTTTTAGGTTTATTTAATATACAGTAAAACCTGTCTTAGAGATCACCTCTGAAGAGAAACCACCTGTCACGAGCAACTACTTGCAGAGGCCACAGAACACAACCACTGTCTGGTGTGCAAACCTTTGAAGAGAGACCACCTCTTACAAGTGACCACTTTTGCTAACTCCCATGAGTGGTCGCTCTTGGCAGGTTTTACTGTATTTGCTGTATTGCCCCCATGGGGTCCTCAGAGTGATAACTCTTCCTCTCTGTCAGTCTGTCTCGGTGCCCGAGTCGGACGGCAAATGGTGCTTCCCTTTCCATGACCGGACCTTCTCCCTAGATTTCCCTCTCTTCATTTACTAAAAACATTTTAAAGTTTTCCAAAAAAAGAAAAAACATTAGGAAAAAAAAGAAAAAATCACAACTGGAACAGGATGATGCCTTTCCTACTGCAGAGGATAGAACAGCAAATGGGAAAAAGAAAAATGGGTCAATTTTCCTTTGAGGGGGAAAAATGGGGGGGGGGGGAAATGGGAGCAATTTTCTTCCTTTCCCCTCTTCTTCTTGGTGAGGGTGAGGGACCCTGGCTGAGATCAATGATTGTGATGGACATGTTTTAAAACAGTCAGACCTCAGATTAAGAGAGGAAACCAATGATGGAAAATGCACTAAGGACTTTTATTGTCCCGTCTGGACAGATTTTGTGTGTGTGTGTGTGTATATATATTATTTTAAAAACCACTAAAATGTACAACATCTCGGGGAACAGAAAAAATGAAAGCAAAATGCATTTATCCCATCCACCCCTGGTGCAGACTGGAAGACTTTTGGGGCAGTGGGAAGGAGTGGACAGCTGGCAGAATCATTCTCCCCTCTCCTGGCCCCCTGACAAAGGATGCTGTCTTTGCACATGGCTGTAGAGGTTCGACTTTCCAGTCTGGGGACTTGGGTTATTGTTTAATTCACTTGTATGTGTGTGTGTGTATATATATATATATATATATATATATATATATCTGGTTTTAAAATGGATTTGTTCCACGGTGGGAGGAATCTGCAGGCATGTTTGTGCATCAGCTCAGGTGGGCTAGAAGAAAAGCAAACTTTCCACGGCTTTACCCAGGGTGTGTGAGGTGCAAAATGGGGTGCACAGAGCAATGTCCCTCACTCTCTTTCCCCCTGCTCACAACTCCCCTGCAGGATACAGAATGACAACACAATCAACCAACGAAATTCAGGCTTAGAAACATTACTTCATCAGAACAAACTGTAACTGGCTGACCAGTGATCCTGAGGGCAGGATAATATTATGCAGAAATATCTGAGAGCAGAATAACCCTTTCATGGATGTTTCTCATATCACACTCTCAGTTGCTCGCCCCGTCTCTACGTCCCTGGTTCTCCCATTTTCCTCCCCCATTTTTCTCTCTCAAACACACACACGAGGATTTCCTTAACTTACATTAAAGCTCTTTTCAGTTTCAAAAGCACTATAGATCCAAGGAATTTCTTGGGCAGTTGAAGGGGTTTGGGGTGAGGGTAAGGGGAGAAAGTGAACCTCTACTTCACAACAGTGATTAAAAACAGAAACAATCCCCTGTGGTGAAAGAGCATTGATGACTGGTGTCCTGACCTTCACGGACATCTTCGAGAGCTGTAGAAGTCTAGGTGGCAGAGGACAGAATGATTCTTCAGATAGGGACCACCTGTACACACACAATTATTAGGACATTGTTATTTATCATATGTATTGCAGGAGACGACCCAGTCATGGACCACTGTGCTGTGCACACAGAACACAACAACAACAAAACAACATAAACACACAACAACAACAAAAACTGTCCCTGCCCCAAAGAGCTTACAATGCAAGTTAGAGCTATAACTTTCCCAGCTGCCTCTCCTTATTCCATTTCCTTTACTGTGATCATTCTCCCATGGGAGAATGAGGCAGAAGAAGGGGAAAATATGCAGTACCCTCTCCACAGGGAATAACCCCTCTCATGGTCACTCAGTACAGCATACACATTGGGACAGAGGAAACAAGGAGTAGGCTGGAGGTAATTCCACCCTCGTATTTGTGCCCTGTTGGTAAAGGTCCCATCCACCAAATTCAGGTCTCAGTGCAGGCAGAAGTTCCATGGGGAGACTAGCAGCAGGAGAAAGGTGATGATGCAGCAGGATGGGAAGTGCGGTTCATCAGACAGGGGCTTAGATCTCCCCTCACCTCAAGCCCAGAGCTCCTCGCTTGCTGCCAACATCTTTCTCTGCCTCTTGCACTCTGCTCCATTCCCCCTACCCCACCCCACGACTTCTCAAGTCTTAAGACACTTTGCTTTCCTGCTCCAAAATCTCCTTCCTGTGGTTTGTAAAGTTGGTGAGGTTTTTTTTTTTTTTTTTTTGCTTTTTTTTATTTTAATGTAAGATTAATTTATACTCAGTACTGTATTTAAAGTTGTAAAAAAATACAAAAACAAACAAACACCCAAACTGTCAGCAAAGTGTTAAGTTTCTTCTGTATGCAAAACTAAAAAGGCAAAAAGTGATCAGAGGTCAGACAGAGAATCCCAGCTCCTGCACTTCAACTGAGATTATAAAAGCAGCAACTAGAGACTGAACATTCACATTTGCTTTTCTAGTCCACCCCAGCCGCCAGCCAGGGCTGGGTTTTCCCCTCCTGTGTATTCCTCTGTACTTTGTCCAGTCTAGTTTTCAATGACTCAAGTGCTGGGGACTTCTCATTCTAATATATCTCACCTTTAGCAATGTTTTCTGATGCCCAGCCAGACTTCCCCATTGCTCACTTTCATCCCATTATTCCAGGTTCTACTCCTTTGAGCAACTCAAAACAATTCCTCTTCCTCTCTGGTGTTTACATTCTTCATAGACTCCTAAACAGTTGACATATTCCCCCCTTAGTCATCGTCTAGACATCTACAGCTCTTCTCACATAAGGGTTCAGAAGGCCAAAGTGTTTCCCCTTCCACTGGGTAAGGGAGGGGTTGCATATTCTGGCACCTATGTGTCATAGCACTGCCCCATGCTACAGTGCAGTTAACACACATGTGGGTACAAACAGCTGCCTCAATCTGGGCTGTTCTACAGAGAACTGTTGGAATGTGCCTATGAACTGGCAAATCACCCCCCATTTCTCTATTCCCTGAGCCCCCCGCTCTGTTTTAGTTAGTAAAACAATGTGGAACAATTGCTTCACTAACTAAAAGAGTAATTCAGAGTCTTGGAGAAGCAGCATTCAAAATTCTCTTGCAACTACTTGTGTACAATTGCACCATGCTACCCCACAATCTCCCTGGCACTTTAGAGAAGTTATTCTTCCCTTTCCTTCCTAAAATACTCTCGTGTTGCCTGTTGTGGTTTCTGACTAAATGTAGTACAGGAACATCACAGTTTTAACGGCCCTGGCCTCTTCTTACAGTCTAATCACATGTACAGGAAAAGGCCTGACAGCTCTGAAACTCCACCAGCTCACTGAGCTGAGCTCACTAATTAATACTCAGTTCCCTTTACCTGCTCTCAGGTACAGTGGTTTTCAAACTTTTTTCTAGCAACCCAGTTGAACAAAATTGTTGATGCCCGTGACCCAGCGGAGCTGGGGATGAGGGGTTTGAGAGGGGTTCAGGGCTGGGGATGGGGCCAGGGATGAGGGGTTTAGGATGCAGGAAGGGGCTCCGGATTTGGGGTGGACTCAGGGCTGGGGCAGGAGGTTGGGGGTGTGGGCTTACCTCAGGCGGCTCCCAGTCAGCAGCCCAATGGGGGTGCTAAGGCAGGCTTCCTGCCTGTCCTGGCATTGTGGACCCTGCTGTGCTCCTCAAGCAGCCAGGTCCAGCTCCTAGGTGGAGGCACGCAAGTGGCTCTGTATGGCTCTCGCCTGTAGGCACTGCCCCACCCCCCAGCTCCCATTGACCAGGAACCAACCAATGGGAGTGTGGAACCGGTGCTCAGGCAGCACACAGAGCCCCATGACCCCCTGCCTAGGAGCTGGACCAGCTGCTGGCCACATCCGGGGTGCAGCGCAGTGTCAGAACAGGTAGGGACTAGCCAGCCTTAGCTGGGCAGCACTGCTAATGGGACTTTTAATGGCCTGGTCGGTGGTGCTGACCAGAGCTGCTGCGACCCAGTACTGAGTCGCAATCTGCAGTTTGAAAACCACTGCTCTGGTTGAGGGAGCCAAGCACAACCAATATATTCAACACAGAGGTATACAGACCCAAGTGGGAGCTCCTTTCTCCACTCCCTGGGTGGCAGATCCAAAGAGCTCAATGTTCTATATAGTCCCCAATCCAGAGGCTACCTCCAAATAAAGGGCCTGGATTCCAGTGTTCCAAAGTTCATCTCTTATTCGGGCACTGTTCATTAAAGGTGTAGGACAATTGCTACACTCCTCCTATAGGAAGCTTTACTTCAGTGGTAGGTGAATGGCCCCTACCTGCATTCTCTACAGCACATTGGGATTAGCAGAGTGGAAAGTGCTAGTGAAATCTAAGAGATGATGCTGATGCAAAGTGCTTTGGTCTAGAAATGGGGATTGGACTTCCTGTAAGAACAGGCATTTTCTCATGAGACTTCTCCAGGCTAGTCTTACAATTTGAGAGACTTCAAGTAGCTTGGGTTGATGGGAATTGCGTGCAAAGCAATGAAGAATCGGGCATTCAGAATTCAGGTCAGATCCATGCAGATTGTACCCTCACTTGTGGGAGAAGGGGAGGCTGTGTTCCCACTCCATAAGCCCAGGATGGGACATGTTCCCTCTCTGTCCTCTACACACACGCCACTGCTACAGCAGTTCAAACAGACCGGTACAAAATCATCTGGAAGAGTGACAACATGCAAACATTTATCTATAGCTCCAGCTACTCCTAAATGAGTAAGTGCTGCACGAAACCATTACTCAGAACGCTTTTGACATTACAGCACTTGTTCAATGCCTGGCATCCATATATAACAGCTGTCCTAGAACTGATTATAATGTTTGGGTGCAGAAACTTGGATAAGCTTTTACTTCAGGACTAATTGAACTAGTGTAGTGTACAATGTTTTCTCTCCAGTGAGAAGAGGAAACCACAGCACTGATGCTGCACTGGCGTAGTCAGGCCTCCAAACGCCATCCCAGAAAGTAGAAATGAGCTCCCAGCAATTGTGCTGGGCACGATGGGCAATTCAAAAGTCCCAGGATTTACTGGTTCAAGTTTATAAGGAGTGCTGTATAGGGATGTGCCAAAAAATAGCTCTGGTGGAGTTGCTGCATGGACACATAAAACCAGTGTTGCCAGCTCTCACGATTTTATCATGAGTCTTATGACAGCTGATGTTTTACTTAAAGCCTCAGCTCCTGGTAGATTGTGATTACACAAGAATACAGATCAATCATCATCATCGTCATCTTTCATTTGTTTCTAGCCCTTGTGGTTGTGGAAAAAAGCTTGACATTTTGACCTGCGTGCACCCCAAAGGCTCAAAACCTATAAGGCAAATAAAAAGACTGCCAAATGTATTATTTTTTAAAACTCATGAATTTTCAGCCAATCTGATGATTTTTCAGTGTTCAGGGTTAGCAATACTGAAATCATTGCAAAGACAAGGGATGCAACTAATTACACCCAATCACCCTTCCAGCAACAGTTTCCTCACCTAGGCCCCAGTTCAGAAAAGCACTTAATTACATGCTTAAATCTATCCCTCTTTAGAAATGGGCCTTAAACACATACTTAAAAGCAGAGGTTCTCAAACTTCATTGCACCATGACAGGGCTGGGGTGGAGCCCGAGCCCTGCCGCCCCAGGCTGAGTCCCTTGGGCTTTGGCTTCAGCCCCAGATCCCAGCAAGTCTAATGCTGGCCCTGGCAACCCCATTAAAATGGGGTACCCGACCCACTTTGGGGTCTTAACCCAGAGTTTAAGAACCGCTGAGTTAGGCACATGCTTACATGCTGCCCTGAGTAGGGATGCTTTCCTGATTCAGGACCTCAGAGCCAGATTGTGGTCCTCTTAACTCACACTGGTGATCAATTACTCACATGAGTGGGCTCATTTACATCAATGGAACTAGTTCTGTAAGTTTTCTCCAGGGTTGGTAAGGGGTCACAATACGGCTTCAAGGACACTAGCTCTTAGTATAGAAATGACTTCTGAGTTCTGTGTCTGTTTATATCTGTCTGAAAATATGTCCATGTCTCTGTGTGAAAGGGTGTGGGGGGGAAGAGAACAAGGGAAAGATGGAAGGAAAATGAGGAAAATATGAGAAAAAACTAAAAACACCAAACCCCAACCAGACAGCTGTTCATCACTTAATTTCACACAACCCATGACCACATTCTACCGCTCCCTTGACTGCTGTAATCTCCCCATGACCAAGTGAGCATGGCAAGGCCCTGGACGTTTCTCAACTTAAAAGGCTTTGTACATCAATTGTTACAGACCTGTAACACACACACACAGTGAAGTGGTGTGTTGGAGCCTAGCCCGGGCCCTTCTCATTGGCAGCTGCAGAACTTACTTAAAATGGTGGACCACAGAGTGAGGCTGTGGTGTTCCCAGAGGTCACCACAGAGGTCACACAGCTGTCTGGTTGGGGTTTGGTGTTTTTAGTTTTTTCCCAGAGGTCACCACAGCAGCACTGATAATGGCTCAGAGAGGTGCAGAGGGGAATGAACCCAGGCTTGTGTCTCAAAATAGATAATAATACTACATAGCTCTTTTCATAGATCTCAAAGGGATTTGCAAACAAGGTCAGTATCATTCTAGCGGGGCGATGACTCACCAGCACTGCGGCTCCTGCTGGTTGTCTGGGAATTAGCTCTCCTCCAGCATATGGAGCACCCTCTGCAGGCCAGTATCTCGCCTGCTGCTGGCCCTGTGTCCCTCCCAGACCCCAGTGCCCTTTACCTTGGGGTGCTGCCCCCTGGCAGTGTCCCCACACTCTGGGTCTCCCCTCCCAGGGAACCCCCAACCCTCTAAACCCACCTTGCCTCCATGGCTACTGCCAGTCATCATCTAGCCCCTGCTCACTGGGGCAGACTGCAGTGTAATGGCCACTCATCATTGGCAAGAGGTTAGGACCCGTTGCCTTTGCCTATCTCTGGGCTGCCCCTCTGCAGCCCCAGTACCTTTGAATGCCTTCACCAAGGCCTGCAGCCTGGGGTTTTATCAGGCTGGAGCTCCCCAGTTCCCTCTACCCTTCCCCAGCACTGCTCTACTTCAGGGGATGTAAAGAGGGATGTAATTTAAGCATGCTCCTGGGCAGCTAGCCCTTCCCACTCTAGGGCTAGAGTGAGACTTCTACAGCTCCTGGCCCTCTCCGATCCCCCAGGCTTCCTGCGAATCAGCTGTTCGCACGGGAAGCCGGGGCAGGCTGAGAAGCAGGCCGCGGCTTCCCGCTGAGGCCCAGGGAGGCGGAGGTGAGATGGGGCAGGGGGGCGCGAGGAGGGCCGCCCGCGACACAGCAGGTAACCCGGGGGTGAGGGGCCGCACAGAGAAACCGCTCCCCTTCCCAGCTCACCTCCGCCACCCTCGGCCAGAGCGCGAAGCCGCCGCCTGCTTCTCAGCCCTCCCAGGCTTCCCGCCAAACAGCTGATTCGCGGGAAGCTGGGGCGGGGGGAGGGGGCGGAGAAGCAGAGTGGGGCAGCGCATTCAGTGGAGCGGAGGTGAGGTGAGCTGGGGCCGGGCGCAGGGTGGGGAGCTGCCGGTGGGTGCTTTGCACCCCCAAATTTTCCCCATGTGCTCCAGCCCCGGAGCACCCACAGAGTTGGTGCCTAAGGCGCCACTTTTGATGTAATCAGTGGGGGTGCAGCTGCTCCCCCTGCTCCCCCCTAGCTACGCTCCCCCGCCCCTAGGAGCCAGAGGGACGTGCCGGATGCTTCCTGGGAGCTGCCCCAGGTAAGCACCTCTGGGACTCCCCACCTCGCCCCCCGGCAGGTCCCTCTGGCTCTTAGGGGTGAGGTGGGCACCCACTACGGTGGCCCACAAGACCCTCCTGCCTGGTTCTGGGGGCAGCCAGGGGACAGGGGAGGAGGGTGGATGGGGCAGAGGTCCGGGGGGGGCATCAAGGAACGCGGGGGTTTGGATGGGGCAGGAGTCCCAGGGGGTGGGGGTGGGCAGTGACCCCCTCATGGGGTGAGGAGGGAACCCGTTGTTAAGATTTTGGCAGCTCATCACTGCCTAAATGTGTTACCTTTAGCAATCCTTTCCTCCACCGTCAGCACAGATACCAAACAAAATTCTCCAGAGACTCCACAGCCTTGGTTTCACACACAGGAGAACAACAGTGCACCCAGAAGAACAGCACCAACAATGAGCCCCCCCACCCCCCGCAAAAGTTCCATTTACAAACTCGGTTAAAGAAACAGTCTGGAAGCAATTAAGCCCAAGTCCAAATGTTGTGGGGAACCTGGCAGCACGTAGATTTCAGGTTTGACAGCCAACACTTACTTTAAAATGTTTGTTGAGATTTTTTTTTGAATGCTTGTGAAAATGAAGGGCCAACAGCGACGGGCAGAGGCTGGATAGTGTGTACCAGTCTGCCAGTCACCTGTTGAAGCAATCCCTGCTATTCCAGCCCTTGAATCTCTGAGGAGGTCTGCCAATGCACCTCTACCCTGACTGGCTGCAGCACCCTGTGCTTTTCTGGGCCTGGGCCTCACACAGGTGTTTTCTGCACTAGGACACTTCTTACCCATTTTTCAGCAGTGGTGCTGCTGTACTAGCATCAGCAACGCTGCAGGTTTCAGCGCAGAGTAGGGCTGGGTGACTTGGTGGTAAAAATGCCTGCACCCGGTTTGCACTGCAGTTTACATCGCTGGCAGCACGGGTGCAACTGCATCATTGCTGAAATTCAGGTCTGAAATTTCCTAGTGCAAATGTATCCACACAGCTCTGACAATGCATCTCTTCCCCTTTAATCCTGCAGCAAAATCACAATGCTGATTTAGTATCTGCACACTTATCGCCTCCGGCTGCAAGCTGTGATGTCACAAACACAGGATGATGCGATCGGCACAGGATCAAGCGGGGAAGTGGTGACCTGGAATGTGCTTGGCAAGAAAAGCTCTTCCTCAGACATGTGTCTACAATCACAGCAAAAGGCACAAAGGAAATAACCAGCCAAGGAGATATAGAGATCATATGTATATTCTTGTTGTTTGCTCCTGTATGAAAGTCGCCTTTTAAAGGTGTCTTCACTGCAGAGGTTACCTGGGTCCAGGCACCCAGGTCTGGATATCCAGGTTAGCCAAGCCCACCTGCAAAGCGTTGCTGAGCCGTGCTCAAATCACACCCAAGTAGTTGTGTCCACACTGTTGCCACAGGAATCTGGGTTAGGCTCTAGCATTTCAAGGGGCGTATCCCATGGTTCTGAGCACCGCACTAAGCTGAGCTGCTCTAGGAATTGTTTTGTGGTATGTTGCAGGAGAACTTGCCTATCCTGCCCCAGGCCTCTGTGCAGAATGTTTGTAGCCCATCAACTCAGTAAACTAAAACACTTATGACTCTGCATGCTCCTCACTTCTGTCCATTCCAGATGATGCCAAGGCATGGCTCTAGCTCAGGACGATTACCTGTTCCTGATTTTGGCACTGTTAATGCAGCAGAATGCAGACGGAAGGCATGAGACTCAGTGGAGGGCATTGTGGCAGCAGCTCGTGGCCTTCAGGCAGTGGCAATGGGTCCTGGTGAGAAGATCAGACAGGCTGCATGCTAACATGGCAGAGTGGAGATAGCTGATGTAGATTGTGGATTCCTGTGGTTCGCTGTGGATTCTTCCTGTGCTGACTGGAAGAGACTAGAACAGGACCACAAGCACAGTGAGGTGGGATTCCATCCTCACGAAGACCTGGGATTACCAACATTGACTCCAGAACTTTCACATCAGGAAGCAGACCTTCATAGATCTGTGTGAAGAGCTTGCCCTAACCCACCAGTGCCAGGACATGCAGATGAGGGAGGCCATATTAGTCCAGAATCATAGACGCGTAGGACTGGAAGGAGCCTTGAGAGGTCATCTAAGCCAGTCCCCTGCACTGAAGGCAGGGCTTCATAATAACTAGAAGTGGGTTGCTATTTCCATCTGTGAGCTGGCTATAGGTGGCCGGTGATAAGTTGGTGGCTAACCACCCTGGTGCTGGCAAGTCAACTGTTGGTGCTGTGGTGGTGGAGGTGTGTGAGGCAACTATTGCTGTGGTTTACGGAGAGGTGGTGGACATTGCGAATGTTCCCAAATCATAAGCTGACTTTGAGAGAATGGGGTTCTAGAACTGTGCTGGGGCCATCAACAGCACAGACGTGTGCCCACTGTTTGCCTGCCACAAAGTGCACGTGAACATGCCAACCAGAATGGATACTGCCAGCTCCTTACTCAGGCCTGGGCCGACCATAAAGGGAGGTTTGTGATCACCAATGTTGATCACCTGTGTTGGATGCATTGGCAGGGTGCATGAGGTCAGGGTGCTCAGGAGATCTAGTGTTTACCTGTTTGGACAAGAGGGGACTTTATTCTCTCCCAGTAATATGGATATCAGGGGGGTTCTGTGCCCACTGATATTTAGGGAACCCAGCCTATCTATCCTCCATTGCCCTGGCTCATGAAGCCCTGCCCAAACATCAGAGCACCTGGTAGAAAGCAGCTTTATTACACACTGAGCAGTTCCAGGAAGGTGGTGGAATGTGCATTTGGCTTACTGAGGCCAAAACAGTACTGCCTCCAAACTTGTTTGGATGCCAGTGTGCCCAACGCCACTTGTGTCATTAGGATGTGCTGCATACTACACAACATATACAGAGACAAGGGGGACAGCTTTCCCACGGAGTGGGTTCAAGACACTGCTAAGATACAGGCCCATACAGGCAATGAGAAATGGCATCTCTGATAACTGGGGCTGGGTCCAAGAGACCAAGGAAACACTGTGTGCCCATATCCTTGCATCACATGGGGAGATGGGTGGGGAAATGAGATGCTGGGGAATGTGATGTTGTGTAGTCTTGTATTTTGTGTGCGTGTGTGTGTTTATTTGCTATTGCTTTTATGTAATTTTCTGAGAATTTATGAGACTTGTTTAAAAGTTTTGGATAAAACTTCCTGCTCCCTCCTTTTTTCCCAAGCGCTCACACGCTGGTGTAATGTACAACCACCATACTTCACTAAAAATTCTTTATTCAGAACAAATACAGGCAGCTCACCTGCCACTATGCAAAGTGTGCAAATGTTAAGAAAAGCAAAAATGGAGTGTGTGATGAAAATAGGGTGACCAGATGTCCCTATTTTATAGGGACAGTCCAGATATTCAGGGCTTTGTCTTATAGAGGTACCTATTACTCCCTATCCCTTGTTCCAATTTTTCACACTTGCTATCTGGTCACCCTAGATGAAAGCCAACAGTAACGCCAAACAGTGCAATGTCCCTGGTAATGGAATTGCGTATCACCAATGTACCTGTTCTCCTTCTCCTGAGGCTGCCTGGGGCAAGAGTGAACAGGGTACATGTGCCTATGCACCCTTCCATTCTCAGTACTCACTCCAGCTGAGAAGTAATTCTGGAAAGATTTCTTTTTGGGGGTGGGGAGGTGTGGAGAAGGAGAGGTGGAAAAGTGTGCTGCCCCTTTAAAGGCTGCGGAGGTATTATTTAAGTGGAAAAAGTGTTTCATGGTTGCAATGGAATGTGTTTGTGTTTCACTAATTGATTGAGGCAAGAGAAAGAGAGAGCGAAAAGACCTTCCTTCCCCGTGACAGATTCAGGAATTTTTCCGCTAATCAAGAAGGAAAACAAAAAGCTGTGCTATGAGCGGGAGAATAGGAAGAGGGGGGATTCCCAGGTGTCCCATAAACCTGATGGCCATGGACAAAACATTTCAATCTAAGCAGACCCTGCACTGGAAAGTCTGAGGCAGCGCTGGTGAAAGCTACAAATTAGGAGCATGCCTCTCGATAGCAATGACTACCCTGGCAATGCTATACCTGCTGCCAACAAACTGTTCCTTTCAAATGCAGAGGACAGGGGCAATAGACTCAGAGTGGGGAAAGTTATTCTAGAGCAGTGGCCGCCAAACTTTTTCCCATCGCACCCCCACTTACCCATAATGGAATCTATCTGGACACCTCCCCAGAATTGCGGTTGGGAGCTGCGGCTGGAGCTGCAGTTGGGGCAGAGAGCGGGGCCGCAGCTGCGGTCAGGAGCCAGAGCCAGGAGCAGGGCCACCAGCGGGGCAACAGCTGAGGCTGGAGCTGCGGCTCGGGCGTGGCCAACACGGAGCCACAGCCAGGGCTGTGGCTGGCACTGCGGCCAGGAGCAGAGCTGGGGGCCAAGGCCAGGCCTGAGTTGAATCTGCGGGAAGGGCAGGAGCAGAGCTGGGGACAGAACAGGGCTGGGTGGTGCTCCCTTCCCACCGCACTATGGGGCCTGGCCTGGGCCCCGCCATGTCCCCCGAAAATGTTCCTCCACATCCCACAGTTTGGGGACCACTGTTCTAGAGTGTATGCTAACGGGCAGAAAAATCCTCTGCAGTCTTCCCCTTATGGGAGCTGCACCCTGAGTCCATTCCCGAGGGAAATAAAAATCCAGTTTGATTCTTCTCTATTCAGGGGCTGCACCCCAGTCCATTTCAAGGAGCACAGGAATCCAGATGAGCTTCTTCCCCTGCTTCTGGGGTGCTGTAGCTGTCTGACCATACTGCAAACTTAATTAGCCAGTCCTTTTCAAAGGGGGGCACGTTACAGGTAAATCGTGGACTGATGCCGAAATTAGAAATAATTCTCCCCATTTGGTTTTGGGAAAGAATGTTTCTCTCCTGGCTCCGCAAGGGCTGGGATGAGTTGCCCAGTAATCAAACAAAGCATTTTCTCAGTTAAGCTGCCTTCAATTGTATTCGATGAAATAGAAGGGAGCAGTTGAACAGGATCTACACTTTTCCCCTGATAAGTATTTTCCCCTTTCCATGGATAATTCCATTGGGTGGGATGCAGCATATTGTTTTGTCTATTTATTTAGTTTTCGTACATAAATTCAAAGCTTGTGACAGTGAAGGACACATTGGAGACAGTCAGGGTCACCAGACAGCAAGTGTGAAAAATCGGGACGAGGTTGGGGGGTAATAGGAGACTATATAAGAGAAAGACCCAAAAATCGGGACTGTCCCTACAAAATCGGGACATCTGGTCACCCTAGAGACAGTTATAGTGCAAGTGGGTACCAGGCAAGCTTCCCCCTCCAAGTAGGGTTGCCAGTTTTGGTTGGACTTATTCCTGGAGGTTTCATCACATGACATAATCTTTAATTAAAGATGAATTTTTAATTCCTGGAGACTCCAGGACAATCCTGGAGGATTCTCCAAGAATACACACTCAGAAAGGTATGTCCATGTACCTCATTCTTGACCTGCCGCACCTGTTGCTATTCCTGGTCTTTCCTCCTCTCAACTCTATCCCAGTACAGTAGTTCAGTTCTGATCTGCAGTCCCTCCACTAACATCACATTCAAAATCTAAGAGAAGAAGAAATACTTTATTGTAAGTACACTACAAATGTTTCAGCAAGGAAATACTTCCTGAAGAGGTCTGTGCTAAACAAACACTTTCTATCAGAGGAGGAGCACATGGCATGTGCCCCTTTTCTCTGAAAAGGATTCGCCTTAAAATATGTGATTACGTGCACGCTAGAAAGCAGATTTATTTATGAATGTAGATTTAAAAAAATCTGTAAGTGTGTGAGCATCTGTAGGGGAAGTGGGAGCATGCAGACAGAAGACAATAGGACACTGGCCCAGTTATTAACGTGCTTGGTACAATCTCTGAAGATTTGCTATCTTACCAACTCAGTATAAACAGCTGGAGGAAATAAGCAATTCCAGTCTTCCACCCTTACCCACTGTTAGACCAATCCACCTCAGTCTTTATCTGCAGCAAGCCATCCAGTTCATGTCCTAGTATCTCCCAAGAGCAAACCAATACACTGCAAACTTGATCTGCAAGCCCCTCATCACAGGCCAATCCTGGGTCTGTGCTGGGCAGGGACAGCCAATCATGTTTAACATGAAGGAGACAGCAATCATGGGTGATGATTTTGTGACGTGCAGAGACAGGGACTTGAATGAGACCTAAGGAAATCATTCTATATAGACTCTAATCAGAAGCTGAACCTACGTTTCCAAAGGTAAGAGGGAAAGGCTGTAGTCAAATCCCACCCACTGGTTTGAGATACAGTCATTTTATGAGACAGAGTGGATGATTATGTAGATGATAGGTCCAGGGTAATAGGGGGATGCTAAAGTGGTGTTGATGAAGGCATAATCTCAAATGAACCTCCACCCCTAAAGCCTCACAATCAGAAGACAGTGTTTAAATATATTGAAAAATGCCAGGTACTGCTAGACCGTCCATGCAGTCAGAAATTGCATATGTCCCTCACAGCCTGTGTGACCTAGGACATGTCTCTCTGAGGGTACGTCTACACTGCAAAATTAGGTCAATACTATAGAAGTTGATTTTTAGAAATCAATTTTATGCAGTCAAATGCGTATGTCCACACTAAGCGCATTAAGTTGGCGGAGTGCGTCCTCACTACCATGGCGAGCATCAACTTACGGAACGGTGCACTGTGGGTAGCTATCCCACAGTTCCCGCAGTCTCTGCTGCCCATTGGAATTCGGGGTTAAGCTCCCAATGCTTGATGGGGCAAAAACATTGTTGCGGGTGGTTTTGGGTACGTCATCAGTCGCCCCTCCCTCTGTGAAAGCAACGGCAGACAATTGTTTCGTGCCTTTTTTCCATGCGGATGCCATACTGCTTTCAACAGACGGTGCAGTAGGACTGCTAACCATCATCATCCACCACTTCTGCTGCAACTCTGCTTTGTTGCTATTGTCTCAATAGTGAATTTCTCCATGTTGTCTGTCATGGGCTCCCGGGTACGTGTGTTCTGTGGGAAATGTGCGCAGTGCTAACCGTCATCCTCCACCGCTTCCGCTGCACCTCTGTTCTCCTGCTCTCATGAATCCACCTCACAGGTCCTCTTGTCATTCTCTATAAATAACTATTCTCATGGCATCTGTCGTCAGCCACCACTTCCACTGCAACTCTGCTCTCCTGCAGACGCCATACCACAGCAAGCATGGAGCCCGCTCAGATCACCGCGGCAGCTATGAGCATTGTAAACACCTCGCGCATTATCCTGCAGTATGTGCAGAACCAGAACCTGCAAAAGCAGACGAGGAGGTGACGGCAGCGCGGTGATGAGAGTGATGGGGACATGGACACAGACTTCTCTCAAAGTACGGGCCCCGGCAATTTGGATATCCTAGTGGCAATGGGGCAGGCTCATGCCGTGAAACGCCGATTCTGGGCCTGGGAAACAAGCACAGACTGGTAGGACTGCATAGTGTTGCAGGTATGGGATGATTCCCAGTGGCTGCGAAACTTTCGCATGCGTAAGGGCACTTTCATGGAACTTTGTGACTTGCTTTCCCCTGCACTGAAGCGCAAGAATACCAAGATGAGAGCAGCCTTCACAGTTCACAAGCAAGTGACGATAGCCCTCTGGAAGCTTGCAACATCAGTCAGTCGGGAATCAATTTGGAGTGGGCAAATCTACTGTGGGGGCTGCTGTGATCCAAGTAGCCAACGCAATCACTGAGATGCTGCTATCAAGGGTAGTGACTCTGGGAAATGTGCAGGTCATAGTGGATGGCTTTGCTGCAATGGGATTCCATTGGGGCGATAGACGGAATGCATATCCCTGTCTTGGGACTGTCTTGGGACTGGCACCTTGGCAGCCAGTACGTAAACCGCAAGGGGTACTTTTCAAAGGTGCTATCAAGGGTAGTGACTCTGGGAAATGTGCAGGTCATAGTGGATGGCTTTGCTGCAATGGGATTCCATTGGGGCGATAGACGGAATGCATATCCCTGTCTTGGGACTGTCTTGGGACTGGCACCTTGGCAGCCAGTACGTAAACCGCAAGGGGTACTTTTCAAAGGTGCTGCAAGCACTGGTGGATCACAAGGGACATTTCACCGACATCAATGTGGGATGGCCGGGAAAGGTACATGACGCTCGCATCTCCAGGAACTCTGGTCTGTTTGAACAGCTGCAGGAAGGGACTTACTTCCCAGACCAGTTGGAGATGTTGAAATGCCTATAGTTATCCTTGGGGACCCAGCTTATCCCTTAATGCCATGGCTCATGAAGCCATACACAGGCACCCTGCACAGTAGTAAGGAGCTGTTCAACCATTAGCTGAGCAAGTGCAGAATGGTGGTAGAATCTGCATTTGGACATTTAAAAGTGCACTGGCGCAGTTTACTGACTCAGTTAGACCTCAGTGAAACCAATACTCCCATTGTTATTGCTGCTTGCTGTATGCTCCACAATATCTGTGAGAGTAAGGGGGAGACGTTTATGGTGAGGTGGGAGGTTGAGGCAAATCGCCTGGCCGCTGATTACGCACAGCCAGACACCAGGGCGATTAGAAGAGCACAGCAGGGTGCGGTGCGCATCAGAGAAGCTTTGAAAACCAGTTTCATGACTGGCCAGGCTACGGTGTGACAGTTCTGTTTGTTTCTCCTTGATGAAAACCTGCCCCCTTGGTTCACTCTACTTCCCTGTAAGCCAACTGCCTTCCTGCCTTCGATCACCACTTGCAGAGACAATAAAGTCATTGTTGTTTCAAAATCATGCATTCTTTATTAATTCATCACACAAATAGGGGGATAACTGCCAAGGTAGCCCAGGAGGGGTGCAGGAGGAGGGAAGCACCGGGTGGGGTGGTGGATGAGGGGAGGAGGGAAGGACAAGGCCACACTGCACTTCAAAACTTACTGAATGGCAGCCTTCTGTTGCTTGGGCAGTACTCTAGGGTGGAGTGGTTGGGTGCCCAGAGCCCCTCTCTGCCCGCTTTCTTGGGCATCTGGGTGAGGAGCCTATGGAACTTGGTGAGGAGGGTGGGCGGTCATACAGGGGCTGCAGCAGCGGTCTGTGCTCCTGCTGCCTTTCCTGCAGCTCCACCAGACGCCAGAGCATCTCATTTTGATCCCCCAGTAGCCTCAGCATTGCATCCTGCCTCCTCTCATCACGCTGCCGCCACCTCTCCTCTTGCTCCCACAACCTCTCATCTTGCTCGTCCCTCCTGTCCTCGCGCTCATTTTCTGTTTTGCTGGGCTCTGCCATTGTTTGCCTCCACGCATTCTGCTGAGCTCTTTCAGTGTGGGAGGACTGCATGACCCCAGAGAACATTTCATCGCAAGTGTGTTTTTTTCGCCTTCTTATCTGTGCTAGCTTCTGGGAGGGAGATGATAGGGGGAGCGTTGAAACATTTGCAGCTGAGGGAGGAAAAAAAGGGACAGTAGTATTTAAAAAGACACACTTTAGAGAACAATGGGTAGACTCTTTCACGGTGAACCAAGTTGTTAACATTACATAGCACATGTGCTTTCGGTACAAGGTCGCATTTTGCCTCTTATATTGAGGGCCTGCCGGTTTGGTGTGAGAGATCACACATGCAGGGCCAGGCAACAGAATTCGGCTTGCAGACAGCCATGGTAAGCCACAGTCTTTCGGCTTCTTCAATCTTCATAACATGTGGGAATGGTTTCAAACAGCAGCGCCCTCCTTTCCGATACTAAGCACCCGTCGGGTTGATCATTTAAAAGGAGGGGCTGTGGTTTTTGGGTTAACATGCAACACAAACCCAACTTAACCCCCCCCCCAATTCTCTGGGATGATCACTTCACCCCTCCTCCCACCGCGTGACTAGTATCAGGGAAGATTCCTGCCAGCCAAACGTGAACAGCTCAGCATGAATGCCCTCTCCCCCTGCCCCACCGTGTGGCTAAAGCGGGGACGATTTATTTTCAGCCACAGGCAAATAGCCCAGCAGGAACGACCACCTCTGAATGTCCCCTTAATAATGTCCCTGGAGGATTTCCACTCCATCCCCAGACATGTTAACAGACTTTTCCAGTAGCTATACTGGCCTTGGGAGAGTTGGGAGAGTATTGGCTCCAGGGTGATAAACAGTTCCTGGCTGTCGGGGAGAACAGTTTCTCTGCTTGGCTGTTGTGCGCTATACTCCACCTCCTCCTCCTTCTCCTCCTCATCTTCCTCATCCCCAAAATCCTCATCCCTGTTGCGTGAGACTCCCCCCTTGCAGGTGTCCACAAACAGGGGTGGGGTAGTGGTAGGGGCACCCCCTAGAATTGCATGTAGCTCATCATAGAAGCGGCATGTCTGGGGCTCTGACCCGGAGTGGCTGTTTGCCTCTTTGGTAGGCTTGCCTAAGCTCCTTAATTTTCATGCGGCACTGCTGTGGGTCCCTGTTATAGCCTCTGTCCATCATGCCCTTAGAGATTTTTTCAAATATATTAGCATTTCGTCTTTTGGAACGGAGTTCTGATAGCACGGATTTGTCTCCCCATACAGCGATCAGATCCAGTACCTCCTGTTTGGTCCATGCTGGAGCTCTTTTGCAATTCTGGGACTGCATGGTCACCTCTGCTGATGAGCTCGCCACACTGGTCAAACAGGAAATGAAATTCAAAAGTTCCCAGTGCTTTTCCTGTGTACCTGGCTAGTGCATTTGAGTTGAAAGTGCTGACCAGAGCAGTCACAATGGAGCACTCTGGGATAGCTCCCAGAGGCCAATACCATCAAATTGCATCCACACTACCCCAAATTCGACCCGGAGATGTCGATTTCAGCGCTAATCCATTCCAGAGGAGATGCTTCCATGCTGATGACACTCATTAAAAAATGTGTTAATTAAATTTGTAACTGAACTCTTTGTGGGAGAATTGTATGTTTCCTGCTCTGTGGTTTTACCCGCATTCTGTCTTATATTTCGTGTTATGGCAGTCTCGGATGACAACCCAGCACATTTTGTTCGATTTAAGAACACTTTCACTGCAGATTTGACAAAACACAAAGAAGGTATCAATGTGAGATTTCTAAAGATAGCTACAGCACTCGGCCCAAGGTTTACGAATTTGAAGAGCGTTCCAAATCTGACAGGGACGAGGTGTGGAACATACTTTCAGAAGTCTTAAAAGAGCAACACTCTGATTTAGAAACTACAGAATCGGAACCACCAAAAAAGAAAATCAACCTTCTGTTGGTGGCATCTGACTCAGGTGATGAAAATGAACTTGCAGCAGTCCGCACTGCTTTGGATCCTTATCAGTCAGAACCCATCATCAGCAAGGAAACATGTCCTCTGGAATAGTAGTCAAAGCATAAAGGGGCATACAAATGTTTAGCATGTCTGGCACGTAAAATACCTTGCAACACTGGCTACAACAGTGCCATGCAAATACCTGTTCCGACTTTTAGGTGACATTGTAAATAAGAAGCGGGCAGCATTATCTCCCGTAAATGGAAACAAACTTGTTTGTCTGGGCGATTGGCTGAACAAGAAGTAGGACTGAGTGGACTTGTAGGCTCTACAGTTACACTGTTTTAAGTTTGAGTGCAGTTATGTAAAAAAATAATTCTACATTTGTAAGTTGCACTTTCACAATAAAGAGATTGCACTACAGTGCTTGTATGAGGTGAACTGAAAAATACTATTTCTTTTATCTTTTTTGCAGCACAAATATTTGTAATAAAAAATAATGATATAAAGTGATCACTGTATACTTTGTATTCTATGTTGTAATTGAAATCAATGCATTTGAAAAAGTAGAAAACATCCAAAAATATTTAAATAAATGGTATTCTATTATTATTTAACAGTGTGATTAAAACTGTGATTAATCATTATTTTTTAAGGATCCTGGGAACTACAGGCCAGTCAGCCTCACCTCAGTCCCTGGAAAAATCATGGAGCAGGTCCTCAAAGAATCAATCCTGATGCACTTGCATGAGAGGAAAGTGATCAGGAACAGCCAGCATGGATTCACCAAGGGAAGGTCATGCCTGACTAATCTAATCGCCTTTTATGATGAGATTACTGGTTCTGTGGATGAAGGGAAAGCAGTGGATGTATTGTTTCTTGACTTTAGCAAAGCTTTTGACACGGTCTCCCACAGTATTTTTGTCAGCAAGTTAAGGAAGCATGGGCTGGATGAATGCACTATAAGGTGGGTAGAAAGCTGGCTAGATTGTCGGGCTCAACGGGTAGTGATCAATGGCTCCATGTCTAGTTGGCAGCCGGTATCAAGTGGAGTGCCCCAAGGGTCGGTCCTGGGGCCGGTTTTGTTCAATATCTTCATAAATGATCTGGAGGATGGTGTGGATTGCACTCTCAGCAAATTTGCGGATGATACTAAACTGGGAGGAGTGGTAGATACGCTGGAGGGGAGGGATAGGATACAGAAGGACCTAGACAAATTGGAGGATTGGGCCAAAAGAAATCTGATGAGGTTCAATAAGGATAAGTGCAGGGTCCTGCACTTAGGACGGAAGAATCCAATGCACCGCTACAGACTAGGGACCGAATGGCTAGGCAGCAGTTCTGCGGAAAAGGACCTAGGGGTGACAGTGGACGAGAAGCTGGATATGAGTCAGCAGTGTGCCCTTGTTGCCAAGAAGGCCAATGGCATTTTGGGATGTATAAGTAGGGGCATAGCGAGCAGATCGAGGGACGTGATCGTTCCCCTCTATTCGACATTGGTGAGGCCTCATCTGGAGTACTGTGTCCAGTTTTGGGCCCCACACTACAAGAAGGATGTGGATAAATTGGAGAGAGTCCAGCGAAGAGCAACAAAAATGATTAGGGGTCTAGAACACATGACTTATGAGGAGAGGCTGAGGGAGCTGGGGTTGTTTAGCCTGCAGAAGAGAAGAATGAGGGGGGATTTGATAGCTGCTTTCAACTACCTGAAAGGGGGTTCCAAAGAGGATGGCTCTAGACTGTTCTCAATGGTAGCAGATGACAGAACGAGGAGTAATGGTCTCAAGTTGCAGTGGGGGAGGTTTAGATTGGATATTAGGAAAAACTTTTTCACTAAGAGGGTGGTGAAACACTGGAATGCGTTACCTAGGGAGGTGGTAGAATCTCCTTCCTTAGAGGTTTTTAAGGTCAGGCTTGACAAAGCCTTGGCTGGGATGATTTAACTGGGAATTGGTCCTGCTTCGAGCAGGGGGTTGGACTAGATGACCTTCAGGGGTCCCTTCCAACCCTGATATTCTGTGATTCTGTGATTCTGTGAAATCTCGTGATTAATCGCAATTAATCTTTTTAATCATTTGACAGCCCTAGGTACAAGCATACTTGCCATCTGGCTCTAGCATGCACCAGTCGAGGAAACAATTGTGCAAATGAAAGAGGAAATCTCTATCTAGACTATTTCCATCCTCTATTGTTTGTTACTCAACCCATTTGTTATAGAGACAAATATGTAAATCTGAGGATTGCAACACTGCATTGTGACATGTTCCTTTTAACATTTAATTTTAGCAGCATGAGAGGGATATGCAATTCAGAAAAAACCCAGTTCAGATGAAAGCGGAAACCTGTGATACTGAGGAGACGATGTTTTTACCATAAAAGGAAACAGATCAGTTCAATGACCCTACAGGTTTGTGTTCTGTTGTGTGGGTGATCCAGTTAGATTTCTACTCCTGCTCTCTCACTTCTCAGGACCTGGTAGGGTCTGGAAGTCCTGTGGAGGATGTTTCCAGTGATCCAGGTGATTAGAGCTTTGTGCTGCCAGCCATGAATCCCAGGCTTGATTCCTGGTCTTTGGGCCTTTGCTCCATGGTGTGCAGGAGTCATATTTCCCTATTCTAAAGGAATCCTAGACTGGGACATTCTCTGCCAGTGAGAAGCTGCATATTGATAAAGTTCCCTCCTTGAACCCCAGATCATTATATTTATTTATATAGCATCTTTTAAAATGAGGTTTGATGGTTCAGCTACCGAGACCCTCCCCTAGCATAACACTCTTTCCACCTCAACGTGTGAAAGAGTATTTGGAAACAGGCAAAGTTAAGTAGTTATGAATAAAATAACTCAAACAGGGAAGACTCCAGCACTGAGAAGACTTTCCCCTAGCTCGATGCAGACTGGACCTTGGGACTACGAGCAGGGACAATACATCTGGTCTTGGTGGGACACAGGGTAAGAGCTGATCTTGCAAATACATTGACCCTAGATTACCAAGGTGCTTATATACTGGAAATATGACCCTAAACCAGGGGTAGTCAATAGGCAGACCGCAGACCAAATCCGGACCACCAGATGCTTTTGAACAGACCCTGAAATCTTTTTATTTACTTATTGTCATTATTATTGTTTTTATTATTTTCTCTGGAGTCTTGTCCTTGACCAAGAAATTTGGACCTTGATAAAAAATAATTGACTGCCCCAGCTCTAAAGTGTTTAACAGAAAAGTGCTGATTTAATGCTAAGTCCCCATCTAAACCACAGCTTTTCACCATGTCACTAACAAGCTAAAGGCACCACTGGCTGAAAATATAGTTTGTGTTCATTGTGCACATGGTCAGTAGTTTATTACTAATCCATGAATCTTAACCATGCATCATCCCTGACCGTGGCCTAAAGGGGTACCTGGCTCCACTCCTATCAGGGGTAAGGCACATGGTTATTTTGCTGTTTGGATGGGCTGGGTACCTCCAACCGTGTCCTTCTCAATTCCCACTTAAGATCATTCACAGCACTTGGCAGGGTCCGGATCAAAGCTTTTAGCATTGCTTGTCAGTTATCACAAGGCTATTGATAAAGTTCCCTCAAGAACCTCAAATCAAGACATTCCTGGCCAGCCAACACTGATGTACTGATACCTTTATTCCTTAAAACAAGGAAATAAGAACATTTTGTTTGCTGAAATCTTGCAGCTACAACACACTTTCAATTCCTCAAACACAGTGTTCTCCACATGACTAAAAGCATCCCCATGACTAAAAGCATCCCCCGCTTTCCTCCCTATCTCTTTCCTCCCAAGTACACACACATGTGCAACTGGTGTTCAGAAGGAGAGAGCCTATGCCCTGTTCTTTATAAAAAGGATAAGAATATGATATATGCATGCTTCATTGAGAAAGTTACTAAACCACAGGAGTTTGTGAAAGGGGAAAGCCAAGATCTGGAAAATGCGCAGAACAAGAACATTTAAAAAAATGTTTTACAGTATCTCCTTTACCAAGTACACTGCTTAGCAAGACTGTAGGGATCCCAATCACTTGCATTCACCATGCAAGACAAAGTGATCATGTCATAAGGCTGGTGGGCTAGGTTGCAATGTTGGCCTCTTCACATCATGCTGTTTTATCGGTGTGCAAAAGATGCTGCAATTGCTATGTTTTAAATTAAGAGCTGGATCCTGGCCCCCTGCTCTGGCTCACGTGCACCACTCCACTGTGTAAAGGGGCTGTGAATTGACCTAACCAGCCAGCTGAGAATTTCCCTGCCCTGGGGGAATCTCAGTGAGACATACCTCACCCACACCCTTGTAGCCCTTCGCACAGAGGATAAAATTGGTGGTGTGGCCAGAGCATTCCTGCACTCCAGCCACCCTGGCTGCTGAATCAGCCCCATGGGAGTTGTTACCAACTGGTGCAAGTTAGAGCAGCTCTGTGGTTACTCCACCTTGCTTTAGAAAGTGAAATGGTCCAGGACTTGGGGAGAACAAAGGTGTTCCATTAGGATATCCTGCATGAAGCACAGCATGACCTGAAGATCAGGGCCTGTGACTCCAGAGACAAAGTAGGGAAAAAAAGTGTGTTTATTATGAGAGCTAAACTCAGCCACACACACACAGGCAAATGGTATTCTCATTTTTTTCTGGTGCTCAGTCCACACAACTACCCCAGCAGGATAGAGTGTGATGACATTCTCAACCAATGAAACTCAAGACCACAAGATCTAACATTGTAACATCAGACAAATTTGTTACTTAGCAACAACCAAAAACCTTTAACCCTTTGATGGATGTCATCATCACATGAATTTGTGTTGCAATGCAGCGTAGCAAAGTCTGAAATAAATGTGTGGATCTTTAATTGTCATGCAAAGCCACAGGCTCATAGGACACATCATGGAAAGTTAGGAATATACTGTGAATTTAGGGTCAGGTGACTGTAGAGTGCAGATGAAGGAACAGGGATGAAACCAGGTATGAAAATCTAATTTGTGTGAAAAAAATTAAAGGCGGGGTTCTGGGTTGTTCCTCGCAAGGGACAGGAGACTTTTGAGGTGGCAGAGTTGAGAGCTGTTTTAAGTGAATTTGGTGCAAATGAAGTGTGTCAGATCAACCACTCCTGGAGACAGAAGTCTTCTATTTATCTTCATGGTAGGTACAGGCAGGACAATGGAAATGCAAGACTCCCCCAACCCCACCAATGTGCCTCAAATCTTGTCCTGGATAAGTCACCTGTACGGACAAGAGAGGAGCTCATTTTCTTTGTCCCATTCAATCCTTGGCCTCTCTAAGACTGCCATCGAGGTTAACAAATAGTGCTACTGATTATGGTGATGATTTTGGTGATATGGGCTCCTCACTAAGAACTGGGCTGAGACTGCTTATTTGTTTCCCACAGAGGCCACTAAAGAGCCAGCAAATGGTGGTAACTTTCAGCAGTGTGAGACAGAACTGGACCCAGAGATCTGTATCTTACAGATCTAGGAAAAGGGCAAAAGAGCATTCCAGGTGCATTTGGTTAACATTACAGTGTGCCGTCCTGTCCCCCACAGAACCATTTTGTAGCAGTTGTGTCCCTGACAGCTGCCCAGGAATTCCAGGAATGTGAAGTCACCCTGTGCTTTCCCCTCCTGCTCCAGCCTGTCGTCAAGAACAGGATATTCACCATAGAGAAAAAGAGACACGTCTTGTTATCAGGAAAAAACACTCAGTCAGCGTCTGCAATATACTCTGATTAACCATACGGCCACCAGGGCTTCATCATCAGGAAGCCAGGGGACATTAGCTTGCGGGAAAGGGCATCAGGGAGGCAGTGGGCTACAGAAATTTGCTCAGCTGGCACTGAAATTATCCATATAGCACTGGAAAAGAATAAAAGGAATAATGGTAACCCCTTGCCAAACTGCAATGTCAGCAAGAAGTTTTATTTACATCAGAATCCTCCAGAACCAGCTGAGATGAGATTATAGACTTACAGAGAGAATAGCAGATGGGATGCACTGAGACACAGAGGAAAAGTCCCATCAAAGGGGTCCAGGGAAATAATAAACTACAAGAGTGGAACTTGAGCCATTTAAGTCTCTCCATTATCCACCCATAACGTGGAACTGCATCCTTAATATAGGAACAATTTGAGGATTCAGTCATTAATATAATAGCTGTCCATGAATCTTCTCCCCATTTGCTGCTTCTTGTCCTCTTTCTTGATGTAGCATCCCACTAGAAACAGATGGATGGGGACCTCCTTGCAACACTTCACCAGAGATAGGCAGATGGCTGGGACATTAGTGTAAGTTTTCACTGGAAACAGCACCTCTAATGCCCAGTAATGCACTGCAGAACTGAAGTTGGGTATAAACCTGTAGGGGATTTGAACCCCCAACATCTTGGCTCCACGGTGAATGATTTTGGACGGACTGCTGCAGTGATGCCCTACTGGGGTGGCCAAACTTACTGACCCTCCGAGCCCCATACGATAATCTTCAGAAGTTTGAGAGCCACAAGACCTCCCTCCCCGCAGGGCAGAAGGCCCTAGCCACACCATCCCACCACAGGGCAGAAGCCCCAAGCTCCTCCCCACCCTCAGTCTGGTAGGCAGAGAATGGGGGGCGGGCATAAGGGGACTCCACTAGCCACATTTTAACTGTAAAAGAGCAGTATATGGCTCACAAGCAGCGGTTTGGCCATGCCCCTAAATGGCAGTACCTACCAGTGCCCTCTCCAATCTCCCTGATCCACATAAACATCTCTCATTTCCAGCATAGCCTCTGCAAATATGTCCTGTCTCAGGTAAACAGGATTTTGCTGCACTGGCTGACCTTGTTTACCTCCCTGAAAAAAAAACTCATTGGAATTTTTCCTAGGAGCTGGTGAGTCACCTCTTAGAAATGTGCTGGCCGTTCCATACTGAGTCATTCCTATTATACTCCCCCAGCTCACTGTCCTGCAACAGAGAGTCAAGGCCAAACAAGAACCCCCTGCTATCCCGATGATGTAACGTGCTCTCTGTCAGCCCAGCAGCGACTGCCCTTGTTATTGCTGTGGCAATTGTCTCTGCAAAAGGAAGTGAGGCCTAGTGACCAGGCATTCTCTGTGCCACAACACAGGAAGCGCGCTGAAAAATTAACCACGGGCATTGTCAACTCCAAAACCACAACACAAAACAAACCAAAAAAAAAAAAAAAAGACTTCACGAGAACAATTACCAAAAGAAAAGAAAAGAAAAAAGGCCAACTAAACTGGAGGAAGGCCAAGGACCCCGTGTTTTCATTTCACAACACAATACACATTAAATAATACTTCCTTCTTGCAAGAAGGCCCTTTTGGGGCTGGTTTTTTTTGTTTTGTTTTTCTTCATTACTGGAAGGGAGTCCATCCATATCAGTCATTCTCAGTCACACCACGAGGTCAGGATGAAGGTCTCTTCAGCACTGCTCCTCTGCACCAAGCATATCAGCTATTCTCAGCGCCACTCGGGAGCAAAGGCTGCTTCTGTCTGACCACCAGCCCTTCCCAGCCCCACTGCAACACAATGGTCTTCAGAGTTGCTTCTGCTCATCTGTCATCCTCAGCCCTCCTGTAAAGGTTTCTTCCGCCCTTCTCTTGTCCATCCATCCATCCATCCATCTCAACTGTGTCAGCCCCACTGCAGAGCCAAGGTCTCTTCAGCATAGCTACTATTCATCCATAGGAGCTAGGGAGACTATCTATGCCTAGGAGCAATGTGGACTAAGCCTCCTCAGTGCTGCCCTTCTCCATCCAGCAATCTTGGTAGTTCTCACCTCCACTGCAGTCCTCTTCAGCACTGCTCCGCCTGTGCACTTCCAATATGCTACTGCAGTCATAACTAGGCGCGTCTCTCTGAATCTGGCAACCGCATCACCACTCCCAAGCAAAGATCTCTTCCTCACTGCAACTATCCATCCTGCTGAAGAGTAGGTCCCAGAACCTCATCACACTTGGTCACTGTGGCTCAGCAGGATTGTGACACTAGTTAGCCAAGTCCTGTGTCCACCGCGGGCCTCATCTGCTGGGAGCTACCACATATGTACAGGTGGCACTGTTAGTGGCATCTAAGATTAAGGTTGCCTGACACTTCCTGTGATAAGACTGTTTTCAATTGCTTTTACTTTGCCAGACTTTAACTGTTTAGGATGAAACTTCCCATGCTGAGTGTCTGTCTCAGGCTGAAATTTTTTGGAATGCTTAGGCTAAAGAGGTGCAGCTCTTTCTAAGAATGAGACTAGAGGAAAATATGATGTTTTACCCATTTAAAAATAGTCTTACAACTGTTTCGCTGAGAAGCTCTTGTACTTCTATGCTTTGGAGAAGGAACTTGAAATTTGGTAGGGGCATCACCCTGGTGTTAGGGATGTGCCTTTTGCCATCTCCGTGAAACTGTGCTCAAATTGGGCACAATTATAACTTTGAAAAATCTCAGTTCTCACGTGGGCAGTAGAGATTTGCTGGAGTTTAGCAGCTAAATTCCCCAAAGATTCCAGCGGTGCTGAGCATGCACCTTCCCAGGATTGCAGGGGCTGAGTACGACTTTCCTGCAAGTAATGCTCCTGGCTGCTTGTAGCTGCTCTGATGCCAGCCACAGGAACTGGGAGTGGGGGGATGTCTCTCTTGTGCTATCAGTGCTCCTCCTGTTGGCATCCAGGCTGCATGGATGAGGAGGAAGACTCAAGCCGACTCAAAGGCACAGGAGTGAGGAACAAGATGAGACATGGGAGAGGAGAGGTGTGTGTGAGGAACAGGGGGAGAAGGGTTGAGAGATCCAGAGGTTGTGGGTAGGAGCCACATAGGTGGGGGCAGGGAGGCAGGAGCCAGGGCATAGCGGGGGGGATGGGGAGGAAAGAGTGGGATGGTGGCGGGAGCCAGGGTGGGTGAACTGGATAGGTGCAGAAGGGGATGGGGCAGGAGCTGGAGGCTGGATGGTTTGGTTAGGAGCTACAGCAGACTGGGAGGGAGGAAGGAGCCAGGGTTTTGGGGGGTGGATAGGAGCAGAGTGGGAGGGAAGCAAGAGCTGTGGGGTAGAGGGTAGAGAAGAGCAGATAAAGAGAGAGATTGGAAACAGGGCATGGGAAGTGGGTAGGAGCAGAAGAAGGAACCAGGGGAGAGTGAATAGGTGCAGAGAAGAAAGGGGGCAGGAGCTGGAGTGCTGCAGACAGGAGCAGAGAGGAACAGAAACAGGCTACGGACAAAAGGATCCGTAACTCCTGGAGAAAACTTCCCAACAGAACCTGGAATTGAATCCAGAAGTGCTCAGTCTCAGTGTGAAACCCACTGGCAAAGTGTATGTCTCATCCTCCTCTAGTGACTAGTCCATCCAGAGGATGACACCTACTGCTGCTACCCCTTATTCCATTAGTTCCAGTGGTGAAGATCTTTTCTGTGGATCTAAAGGTTCAAACCCTGCTGATAAGCCAAGCTGGTGGTCTGTATGGTTCCCTGTTACAGAAATCCTGTTTTTTGTGTGTTTTTTTTTTAATTAGGGAATTATGCTATAAAACTGTGTTAAAAGAATGTCAAGGTTGCAAAGTCAAGCATTACAAAGTTAGGGAACACCAGAATTAAGGTTGCCTGTGCAACCTTAATTAAGCCCTCTTGTGTATATGAATTATAATACAGCCTTTAATATATGGTCACATATTATTTATTCCACAGGACCACTGGCTCATTCAGTGAATGGCAGTTACTGAGTATTTCTTTTTACCCTCCACATTCAGTAACAACCCCAGGCCTCATTAAATGTTCCTCTCAAACTTCTCTTATGCATACTCCCCTTATCAAACTACCTACTCCAAACACTATTAGGTGTGGATGTTTGGTGTAGTAATCAGTTATTTTGGAAGGAAGTTGTTTGGTAAAGGAGGTGATGAAAGGTTAACATCCCTAGGTTAGTAGAGTTAAATTTGGGGTGTGTGGTCTGTGGTGTAAAGTAGTCGTGGTAGTGATACAATGGTGCTTGGGGGTGGAAGTTAAGAGGCTATGTATTGTTAGGTGGCTTAACTTTCCATTTCTTTGCTTTTGTGGTTTTGTGTCAGGCATGTTATATGTGTAGCAACCTTAGCAGTTTAATGATATTTTTGTGCATTAATTTCCTAGTTTTTCTTACATTTAAGTGATGAAGTTTTATCCATTCAACAGAGAACATTAATCGACTGGTTACCATGTTGTGCACAAACTTTCAGTTATAACAAATAAGGGCAAAAAATGACCCTAAATCCTAATTTTTATTGAACTCCCTATTTCATTAGATACACTCAAGGGTCATCTCTCCGCAAAACTTTGTGTAGGCAGACAATGTTTTTTAAAAGTCAGACTCCAATGGACAAATATGATCCACAGCCCTATTTCAAACATGTACTATTTAAACTTTATGAAAATAAATCAAACAAAAACCACACAGAACATTCAAAGGGCACAAAAAACTAACTAACACTGTATGGAAAGGCCTCTTACACGTAGAGAAAACCAGGAATTTATACCCTATTTTTAGCCCATTTTAAAAAGCAACCATAACTGTTGAAACATGAACAAGCATCTCCATAATATTCTGCAGATTATAATTACTGTATCTAGCATAGCTCATAATTCTAGTTAAACCAAGAGGAGGGGAAAAGGACTCATACCAATTTTGGGATGAGAGTCTGTTGCACAGCACCATTTGGCACAAAGAGTTCCTTATGCTGTGAGAATTCCCCCACCCTGCCCATGTCCTAACTCTGACTCTTTCCTGTAGCCCCCACCTCATCCCCTCTACCCCAAACAGCTGCAGTATTTGTTTGAAGGCGAGGAGCTGCGGTGAGCTGTATCCCAGAGACATGTTGGGACGCAGAGGGAAGAGCGGAGAGATGGATTCAACTTGTCAACTCATGATAAAATATGGTGATAAAACCAAAAAAGTTCAACTTCTGTGGTTTAAAAAAAAAAAAGAACTTGGCTAAGCCTCTAAACCAGCTGCTTCCTACCTAAATAAGAAGCATGTATAATGCACAAAAAGGAATATCTGACATCCCAATCAATTAGACAAGGGGGAAAATGGCTCATTTTCCTTCTCAACATATAATTATTGTAGTTACAGAGGATTTCAAGGACATCTGGTGTTTTGGCAAAACTGGATTGATGACCCACGAAAATAGCAGGAAAATGGCTGAGTTACCAGTTCGGATTGAAGTGCACTGGCACAACAGCATGTAGAGGTGTGTCAGGAGAGAAATAGCAGGGGATGCTGCCAATCAGGACAGGTGTGCCTTAGTAAAACAGTGAATAAACATCTGTTTGTGATGGTTGAGCCAGAGCTAGCATCAAGAGGAACTGTTCTGAGACAGGATCTGGACAAACTGGAGAAACGGTCTGAAGTAAATAGGATGAAATTCAATAAGGACAAATCCAAAGAACTCCACTTAGGAAGGAACAATCAATTGCACACATACAAAATGGGAAATGACTGCCTGGGAAGGAGTACTGCGGAAAGGGATCTGGGGGTCATAGTGGATCACAAGCTAAATATGAGTCAACAGTGTAATGCTGTTGCAAAAAAAGCAAACATCATTCTGGGACGTATTAGCAGGAGTATTGTAAGCAAGACACGAGAAATAATTCTTCTGCCCTACTCCGTGCTGACCAGGCCTCAGCTGGAGTATTGTGTCCAGTTCTGGGTATTTCAGGAAAGATGTGGACAAATTGGAGAAAGTCCAGAGAACAGCAACACAAATGATTAAAGGTCTAGAAACCATGACCTATGAGGTTTGGGTTTGTTTAGTTTGGAGAAGAGAAGACTGAGAGGGGACATGATAACAGTTTTCAAGTACATAAAAGGTTGTTACAAGGAGGAGGGAGAAAAATTGTTCTTCTTAACCTCTGAGGATAGGACAAGAAACAATGGGCTTAAATTGCAGCAAGGGCAGTTTAGGTTGGACATTAGGAAAAACTTCCTAACTACCAGGGTCGTTAAGCACTGGAATAAATAGCCTAGGGAAGTTGTGGAATCTCCGTCATTGGGGATTTTTAAGAGCAGGTTGGACAAACACCTGTCAGGGATGGTCTAGATAATACATAGTCCTGCCGTGAGTGCAGGGGACTGGACTAGATGACTTCTCGAGGTCCCTTCCAGTTCTATGGTTCTATGAAAGTCTAAGGATTCAGGTGCATCACCAAAACTATGCAGGGGAAACTTGCATAGCTCCTACTTGTGCTATATCTGGCTTTGGAAACTTTTATAAAAAGTTATCCATGGGAATAAAGAAGAAATATACAGTGGCCTAGATGTCTCAGGGGATTGTAAGAGTCCTATTAGAATTCAGTTCAGGACATTTCAGTAGTGACTGAGAGTTGGTACAATCTGTTGTCTGTTTTGGACCTTATATGAAATGGATTGGGGATCTCAGTCCAATTGCCAGAGATCAAGTGCCCATGTCACAAAACCCACCATCACAATTAACTCTGATTGGCATCCTAATGCAACAATTCAGTAGAGGCCAAGTATTGCATAAGGTACAGATGCTGCATTATCCTATCACTCCACAGAGGGGGCCCTTACGGGTAAAGGATTTACACACAGTAGGCCATATGCTGGCCCTCCCCCTGGCCCTTTTGTGCCATGCCAGCAATGCAAAGGGGTTGGAAAGTTGCTCTAATGTGTCAGCTGAGAAATCCTCAGGAGCAGGAGACTCCTATACCACACCCTTTTAGTTCCCTTCATATAGTGGGCGGGACGAAGAGGGGGCACGGGAGAAGTGTGCTGTGCTCTGGAGACCCCCAGCAGGCTTAAGAGCCTCTAGGGATCCATTACAGAATCTGAGAGAAGGTCTAAGGCTACTCCAAGTTATGATAGCAACCACACCCAGGGGTTTGGGGGAGTGCCAAGATGGCTCAATAACATCTTTGCCCCCCAGCCCCCACTTTCTTCATCATTATTGAGCACAGCTCTGATGCAGCTGAGGCTCGTGGACATATGAGCCTGATACTTCACTCATTTATAACAATTTTACATCGGTGTGACTGCAGTCCCTTCAGTGCTATCGCTCCCGATTTATATGGGGAGAGCTGGAGACACTGTATGGGGAAGCTTGACTACTGCTACCTTTGCTGTACCTGTTCTGTGGCAAAACAGAGGACTCCAGCCCTGGTCTACACTACAAACTTATGTCGGTAGAACTATGTCGCTCAGGGGTGTGGAAAATCCTCACCCCTGAGTGACACAGACATACCGACCGAACTCCTAGTATAGACAGCACTATGTTAATGGGAAGGCTTCTCCCCATGCGACCGCCTCTCGGGGAGGTGGAGTACCTATGTGCTGATGGGAGAAGCTCTCCCGTCAGCATAGGTAGCATCTTCACTAAGCGCTACAAAACTGCACCGCAGCAGCGCTGTAAGCGTAGACAAGCCCTTAGTCTCCAATGCTGTCAAGACAGCAGCTTTCATCAGCACTCCGTTCACCCGCTCAAAAAAGAGGGGCAGGGTGGGAGGGAGGCCAGGGGGAATTACAGAGATTACAAACCCCAGCCCAGATCAAAAGGAGCCTCAAGAGAGTGCACTCTCCCTGAAACTTTAGGCGTATAGCGCCACCTAATGAGCAATTAGCTTTCAGACATGAACGAAGCACAAAATGAATGTAAACCAAATCAGAATGGTATCATTTTATATCCCCTATGCACTGGTATAAATGACTACACAAGGTGCAAAGCAATGGTGAATCTGGCCCTATGTCACCTTCTCCCCACAGCTCTGCCTGTCCAGCCCATGCACTCAAGTCTGTGGACCAATCAGAGAGAGGGTGAGATTGTGGTGCTGGCTCATAGTTCTCCTCTCCTTTTCTTTGTTGACAGTTTCAGAGCCATCACGGAAGGCCATGGGGCACTAATGCACACCTCAGCTGGAAAAAGCGATGGAATGCCGTTCCAACCTGTTCTTCCCACTCCAGGTCTGAGTCCTGCTTCAAAGTATGCCTCAACCACCATCCTGGCAAGTTTATAAATAGCAACTTAGCCATAGGCCAAAGTGCCAAAAACAAAATATATTACAATAAAACTTAAAACTAAATCAAAAAAATTAAACTACCAAAATACATGTAAATACAGATGAAAAAGAACATAAAACTAATTAAACCATGTACAATCACCGTGCCACTTGCCTTTCCCTTATTTTAGCGGCTGACCGTGCAAATAGGACAACTGCTTGGATCACAGTTACATTGTCAGTTCCTAATAAATATTCTGTTTTCTGAGAGCTCACAACTGTATGAAGGAAACTGCACAGATGGTGGATTAGGCCCAACTGCCACACCAGTACACCCAACTGCCACCCTCACAAATCTCCCAGCATCCACCCCTCAGTCCAACCACTCACACAAGAACACAACCCCCATACACAATAGCCTCAAACATCACTCCGTGCAACAGCATGGGCTTTCAGCTACTTAACTGTATAATAACCCTTCACACTTCCTAGTGCCTTCCAGCCACACACCTCAAGGTGTTTTACGAAGATTACTTAAATAACCCTGACAACATGCCTGGAAGCCAGGGAGATAATATTACTCTTGTTTAACAGACAGGGAAACTACAGAACAAAGAAGTGAGCTGTAGCTCATGAAAGCTTATGCTCAAATAAATTTGTTAGTCTTTAAGATGCCACAAGTCCTCCTTTTCTTTTTGCGGATACAGACTAACACGGCTGCTATTCTGAAACAGAACAAAGAAGTTAATTCGCTTGCCCAAGGTCACGTAGTTAGTCAATGGTGGAGCTGGGACTAGAACAGATCCTTCCTCTACTCTAACCACCAGATTTCACTCTTTCCCAAGGAACAATAAGGAAACCTGCCACCATATGGCGGCACTGGAGTACTCATCTGTGTCCTTGGCTCAGCTTGAGTGATACTCATTGGGCAGCTTCCCATACTCTACCATTTACCATCCTGTTGGTTTCAGCAGCTCCTTCTCATCTGCTGGGCAGCGCAGGAATGGAATTTAGGTTGGTTCCCAGTTGATTAGGAGCTGAGCAGAGCAGTTGCAATATTAGTAGTAAGATAATATTAATAACATCCATAAAGAACCAGACCTACCATTTAACCAGTATGTAATTACCAGATGGAACCCAGCATTTTATATGATGAAATATCTAACAGAAAATGAACAAACTTTCCATGTTGGTGTGAATTTGGTGCTTCTGGAAATTGCTGATTTGACAGATCCAGTGATCAAAATCCTCAGTTTATCCACAGAATAGGGACAGCATGGGAAAGGCATGTTTCCTCAAACTGCCCCATCAGCATGTCTCACGCTGCAGAGACCATTGTAGAGATGAGAAGGTAATTCACTTGCATGCTCGTTCAGTCCTTGGACTTCAGAGATGCTCAATAAGGGAGCCAATTGTGGTGTTTCTTATGATCTGAGCACTAGGAGCTGGACTAAGACCGCCAAATTTATCTCAGCTAGTGCTATGACACCTAACAGCAATCCGACGATAGCAACTTTCAGTCACTCCAGACCTGGGCAGACTTTGAACCACCAATCTACATGCGAAAGATGCTACAGTCCAGTAACAATTCCCCTATGCCATCCAGTCCTCACAATAAACTTCTTTGAGCGTTGTCTGCACAGAATACCTGAACGTCTCATCACTGACCCCTCTGCAATGGAGGAATTGGGAATTTATATATTCCAGCCATTTCAAGAACTAACAAGAGAAATTAGTGCTGGCTAAAACCGCTTCTCTGTTGTGCTTTCTGCAGTGTGCACTTTGAAAGTGTATGTTCCACTCTGAGGCATAAATACTATGAAACAGAAATAATGAACTCTGTGATCAGAGTGGGATAAAATATTGAATTGGAACAAGGTTATATACTCTTTGTGGTGGATACACAAACCCTGTGCTGGATCTCGACAGAAAGGGGTTAATGGTCTATCCTAGTAACTGAGACTTAAATCAGTCCAGTCGCCACAGCCAAAAACATCAAGCCTGATACAAAGATCTTCCAGCTGTAGTTGATAATCAGGAGGGAAGATGACATAAAGGGGAGGAAGTATAACCTAGAGTTAGCTATTCTGATAGTGGGAATACACATCCGCAGAAGGAGATGCACCTAGGGATTAGAATCCACAAGCAGCCTTCCCTGAACTAGGTAATGTACAGCCAACAGAATGTTTGACCATCCAGGAAATACTGACCAGATCTCCGTGAGGAAAGGGAATGCCTATGTCATAAATATAAAGGGAAGGGTAACCACCTTTCTGTATACAGTGCTATAAAATCCCTCCTGGCCAGAGGCAAAACCCTTTCACCTGTAAAGGGTTAAGAAGCTAAGGCAACCTAGCTGACACCTGACCCAAAATGACCAATGAGAGAACAAGATACTTTCAAATCTGGAGGGGAGGGGGAACAAAGGGTCTGACTGTCTGTGTGATGCTTTTGCCGGGAACAGATCAGGTATGCAGACTCACAACTCCTGTTAAGTTAGTAAGTAATTTAGCTAGAAATGCGTTAGATTTCCTTTTGTTTAATGGCTGGTAAAATAAGCTGTGCTGAATGGAATGTATATTCCTGCTTTTGTGTCTTTTTGTAACTTAAGGTTTTGCCTAGAGGGATTCTCTATGTTTTGAATCTGATTCCCCTGTAGGTATTTACCATCCTGATTTTACAGAGGTGATTCTTTTACCTTTTCTTTAATTAAAATTCTTCTTTTAAGAACCTGATTGATTTTTTCATTGTTCTTAAGATCCAAGGGTTTGGGTCTGTGTTCACCTGTACAAACTGGCGAGGATTCTTATCAAGCCTTCCCCAGAAAAGGGGGTGTAGGGTTTGGGGGGATATTTTGGGGGAAGATGTCTCCAAGTGGGCTCTTCCCCTGGTCTTTGGGTAAGACGCTTGGTGGTGGCAGCATACTGTTCAAGGACAAGGCAAAGTTTGTACCTTGGGGAAGTTTTTAACCTAAGCTGGTAAGAATAAGCTTAGGGGGTCTTTCATGCAGGTCCCCACATGTGTACCCTAGAGTTCAGAGTGGGGAAGGAACCTTGACAGCCTACATTTGGACTATATGTTCTTTTTATATTCTTTTTCTTTCTTGTGGATCTGACCTCAATCCATTCCCAACTTGGGCTATGGTACTTGTATGGTTGTTTTGCTTGTTGGTTTTGAGTAAAGATGATTGTTTTTTCCAATACTACTTACAAGTATCTCATTCTTTTTGGCCATCGCTGTGTCTAGCTGACACTCTACTGGTGTGAAACCCCACTGCAGATGCCAGAATATTAAGAGAGTTAACTGAAGGCTCAGATTTGAACACAAAATCACTCTCTGGGTAGGCTTGTGTGTTCCAAGGGTTCTGGGTTAGCCTAAATTGACACCAGTTTGGCAGGAATCTCCTACTGCATTCTTTCCATGTGCTTCTACAAGCAATAAAATTAAAAATACAAAACAAAAAGTCCACACCATACAGGGTAGTTTTTCTGATTCCCCACAGCTTCCTGACTTGGCTTCTAGTCAACACAGACCCTGTTGGCCTCTTCCTTTTCTTTTAAGCTGTTGAGCCTCTGAACTCTGTCTGGGAACTAATTCCTGAAACTCCAAACTGTGACTTGCTCATCTGGGCCCTCTCCTAGGGATAGTATTGGCATGAGATATGGCAGGGCTTTGGGGTCACTCACCATCCATGGAGTGCCGCAAGACCTATATATCCTTATTCCAGTAGGTGGTGCTAGCTAATCTGTCCAGGATCTTGGCTTCCTAGGCCAAAGTGGTATTAACCTTATTTGTGGCATTCAGAAGGCAAGGTCTGATGTCAATTAACTATTTTACTGTGTGGTCCCCCCAGCTCTTGTGAGGACATGTATCTCCCTGAATTGCGGTTACATGAGTTCCATATAAAATACAACTGTTTAGGCAGACATATATAAATAGTGCCACCTACTGATAAGACAATAGCATTGGTCATAACTATGTAAGTTCAGTAAACTTGTTGATATGCATTGTAAATGGCTTCCTGAGTGCAGCTCTTAATGGTTGCCAACTCTTGTGACATTACGGGACAATGGCAGCACAGTGCTATCAGGTTGCCAAGCCTTGCTTCTGTTGCAAGGTCACTACTTGGAGCTCTGCCAAACAGCATTCCTTCACGGAGGCTACTCACTTCTGCTGAGGCTACCTATGCTGATCATTGCTGCAGACTTCTCCAAGATTAGGTTTTGTAGAGTGCAACTGACCATGAATAGATGTTAGTTATTAATATCAGTGTCTGCATCAACTGCAAGTTAAATCACTTCATCAAAGAATAGTAGCCATTTAGGGTATGTCTACACTACAGAACAAGGTCGAATTTATAGAAGTCGGTTTTTTAGAAATCGGTTTTATATATTCAAGTGTGTGTGCCCCCACAGAAAATGCTCTAAGTGCATTAAGTGCATTAACTCGGCGGAGTGCTTCCACAGTACCGAGGCTAGAGTCAACTTCCGGAGCATTGCACTGTGGATAGCTATCCCACAGTTCCCGCAGTCTCCGCTGCCCATTGGAATTCTGGGTTGAGATCCCAATGCCTGATGGGGCTAAAACATTGTCGCGGGTGGTTCTGGGTACATATCGTCAGGCCCCCGTTCCCTCCCTCCCTCCGTGAAAGCAAGGGCAGACAATCGTTTCGCACCTTTTTTCCTGAGTTACCTGTGCAGACGCCATACCACGGCAAGCATGGAGCCCACTCAGGTAACCGTCACCCTATGTCTCCTGGGTGCTGGCAGACACGGTACGGCATTGCTACACAGTAGCAGCAACCCCTTGCCTTGTGGCAGCAGACGGTACAATACGACTGGTAGCCGTCATCGTCAAGTCCGAGGTGTTCCTGGCCATGTCGGCTGGGAGCGCCTGGACAGACATGGGCGCAGGGACTAACTTTGGAGTGACTTGACCAGGTCATTCTCTTTAGTCCTGCAGTCAGTCCTATTGAACCGTCTTATGGTGAGCAGGCAGGCGATACAGATTGTTAGCAGTCGTACTGTACCATCTTCTGCCGGGCAGGCAAAAGATGAGGATGGCTAGCAGTCGTACTGTACCATCTTCTGCCGAGCAGCCATGAGATGTGGATGGCATGCAGTCCTTCTGCACCGTCTGCTGCCAGCCAAAGATGTAAAAGATAGATGGAGTGGATCAAAACAAGAAATAGACCAGATCTGTTTTGTACTCATTTGCCTCCTCCCCTGTCTAGGGGACTCATTCCTCTGGGTCACACTGCAGTCACTCACAGAGAAGGTGCAGCGAGGTAAATCTAGCCATGTATCAATCAGAGGCCAGGCTAACCTCCTTGTTCCAATAAGAACAATAACTTAGGTGCACCATTTCTTATTGGAACCCTCTGTGAAGTCCTGCCTGAAATACTCCTTGATGTAAAGACACCCCCTTTGTTGATTTTAGCTCCCTGAAGCCAACCATGTAAGCCGTGTCGTCAGTCACCCCTCCCTCCGTCAGAGCAACGGCAGACAATCGTTCCACGCCTTTTTTCTGTGCGGACGCCATACCAAGGCAAGCATGGCGGCCGCTCAGCTCACTTTGGCAATTAGGAGCACATTAAACACCACACGCATTATCCAGCAGTATATGCAGCACCAGAACCGGGCAAAGCGATACCGGGCGAGGAGGCGACGTCAGCGCGGTCACGTGAGTGATCAGGACATGGACACAGATTTCTCTGAAAGCATGGGCCCTGCTAATGCATGCATCATGGTGCTAATGGGGCAGGTTCATGCTGTGGAACGCCGATTCTGGGCTCGGGAAACAAGCACAGACTGGTGGGACCGCATAGTGTTGCAGGTCTAGGACGATTCCCAGTGGCTGCGAAACTTTCGCATGCGTAAGGGCACTTTCATGGAACTTTGTGACTTGCTTTCCCCTGCCCTGAAGCGCAAGAATACCAAGATGAGAGCAGCCTTCACAGTTCACAAGCGAGTGGCGATAGCCCTGTGGAAGCTTGCAACGCCAGACAGCTACTGGTCAGTTGGGAATCAATTTGGAGTGGGCAAATCTACTGTTGGGGCTGCTGTGATGCAAGTAGCCCACGCAATCAAAGATCTGCTGATATCAAGGGTAGTGACCCTGGGAAATGTGCAGGTCATAGTGGATGGCTTTGCTGCAATGGGATTCCCTAACTGTGGTGGGGCCATAGACGGAACCCATATCCCTATCTTGGCACCGGAGCACCAAGCCGCCGAGTACATAAACTGCAAGGGGTACTTTTCGATAGTGCTGCAAGCTCTGGTGGATCACAAGGGACGTTTCACCAACATCAACGTGGGATGGCCGGGAAAGGTACATGACGCTCGCATCTTCAGGAACTCTGGTCTGTTTCAAAAACTGCAGGAAGGGTCTTTATTCCCAGACCAGAAAATAACTGTTGGGGATGTTGAAATGCCTATATGTATCCTTGGGGACTCAGCCTACCCCTTAATGCTATGGCTCATGAAGCCGTACACAGGCAGCCTGGACAGTAGTCAGGAGCTGTTGAACTACAGGCTGAGCAAGTGCAGAATGGTGGTAGAATGTGCATTTGGATGTTTAAAGGCGCGCTGGCGCAGTTTACTGACTCGCTTAGACCTCAGCGAAACCAATATTCCCACTGTTATTACTGCTTGCTGTGTGCTCCACAATATCTGTGAGAGTAAGGGGGAGACGTTTATGGCGGGGTGGGAGGTTGAGACAAATCGCCTGGCTGCTGGTTACGCACAGCCAGATACCAGGGCGGTTAGAAGAGCACGGGAGGGCGCGGTACGCATCAGAGAAGCTTTGAAAACCAGTTTCATGACTGGCCAGGCTACGGTGTGAAAGTTCTGTTTGTTTCTCCTTGATGAAACCCCGCGCCCCTTGGTTCACTCTACTTCCCTGTAAGCTAACCACCCGCCCATCCTCCCTTCAATCACCGCTTGCAGAGGCAATAAAGTCATTGTTGCTTCACATTCATGCATTCTTTATTCATTCATCACACAAATAGGGGGATGACTACCAAGGTAGCCCAGGAGGGGTGGTGGAGGAGGGAAGGAAAAAGCCACACAGCACTTTAAGCACAGCACTTTAGAAGTTTACAACTTTAAAATTTATTGAATGACAGCCTTCTCTTTTTTGGGCAATCCTCTGTGGTGGAGTGGCTGGTTGGCCGGAGGCCCCCCCACCGCGTTCTTGGGTGTCTGGGTGTGGAGGCTATGGAACTTGGGGAGGAGGGCGGTTGGTTACAGAGGGGCTGCAGTGGCAGTCTGTGCTCCAGCTGCCTTTGCTGCAGCTCAACCATACTGGAGCATACTGGTTTGGTCCTCCAGCAGCCTCAGCATTGAATCCTGCCTCCTCTCATCACGCTGCCTCCACATTTGAGCTTCAGCCCTCTCTTCAGCCCGCCACTTACTCTCTTCAGCCCGCCACCTCTCCTCCCGGTCATTTTGTGCTTTCCTGCACTCTGACATTATTTGCCTCCACGCATTCGTCTGTGCTCTGTCAGTGTGGGAGGACAGCATGAGCTCGGAGAACATTTCATCGCGAGTGCGTTTTTTTTTCTTTCTAAGCTTCACTAGCCTCTGGGAAGGAGAAGATCCTGTGATCACTGAAACACATGCAGCTGGTGGAGAAAAAAAAAAGGGACAGCGGTATTTAAAAAGACACATTAAAAAGACCATGAATTATATCTCACTCTCCTGAGGATAACACAGAGAGATAAAAAACGGATGTTGTTTGAATGCCAGCAAACATACACTGCAATGCTTTGTTCTACAATGATTCCCGAGTACGTGTTACTGGCCTGGAGTGGTAAAGTGTCCTACCATGAAGGATGCAATAAGGCTGCCCTCCCCAGAAACCTTTTGCAAAGGCTTTGGGAGTACATCCAGGAGAACCGCGAATGCCAGGGCAAAGTAATCCTTTCACATGCTTGCTTTTAAACCATGTATAGTATTTTAAAAGGTACACTCACCAGAGGTCCCTTCTCCGCCTGCTGGGTCCAGGAGGCAGCCTTGGGTGGGTTCGGGGGGTACTGGCTCCAGGTCCAGGGTGAGAAACAGTTCCTGGCTGTCGGGAAAACCGGTTTCTCTGCTTGCTTGCTGTGAGCTATCTACAATCTCATCATCATCATCATCTTCTTCGTCCCCAAAACCTGCTTCCGTATTGCCTCCATCTCCATTGAAGGAGTCAAACAACGCGGCTGGGGTAGTGGTGGCTGAACCCCCTAAAATGGCATGCAGCTCATCATAGAAGTGGCATGTTTGGGGCTCTGACCCGGAGCGGCCTTTCGCCTCTCTGGTTTTCTGGTAGGCTTGCCTCAGCTCTTTCAGTTTCACGCGGCACTGCTTCAGGTCCCTGTTATGGCCTCTGTCCTTCATGCCCTGGGAGATTTTGACAAAGGTTTTGGCATTTCAAAAACTGGAACGGAGTTCTGATAACACGGATTCCTCTCCCCAAACAGCGATCAGATCCCGTACCTCCTGTTCGGTCCATGCTGGAGCTCTTTTGCAATTCTGGGACTCCATCATGGTCACCTCTGCTGATGAGCTCTGCATGGTCACCTGCAGCTTGCCATGCTGGCCAAACAGGAAATGAGATTCAAAAGTTCGTGGTTCTTTTCCTGTCTACGTCGCCAGTGCATCTGAGTTGAGAGTGCTGTCCAGAGCAGTCACAATGGAGCACTCTGGGATAGCTCCCGGAGGCCAATACCGTCGAATTGTGTCCACAGTACCCCAAATTCGAGCCAGCAAGGCCAATTTAAGCGCTAATCCACTTGTCAGGGGTGGAGTAAGGAAATCGATTTTAAGAGCCCTTTAAGTCGAAATAAAGGGCTTCATCGTGTGGACGGGTGCAGGTTTACATCGATTTAATGCTGCTAAATTCGACCTAAAGTCCTAGTATAGACCAGGGCTTAAAATGATAATCACTATGAGCTAAATCCTGCCTGTAGTGCTTATTCTTATCTTACTCAGGCAAAACTCTCAAGCAGTTAGCTGGGATTTTGACTAAGAGATTCTGGATTTGGGTTTACAAATTTGAATGAGATAATGATTCTGAGGAAGGGAAGGAGTGAGAGCAGCAGAATAAGGACAATGGACTTCAAAAAAGCAGACTTTAACAGATTCAGAGAACTGGTAGGTAATGTGTCATGGGAAAAAAATCTAAGGGATAAAGGAGTTCAGGAGAGCTGGCCGTTTCTCAAGGAGATCATATTAAAGGCACAACTGCAAACTATCCCCAGGGACAGGAAAGATAGGAAGAACAGTAAGAGATCAATATGACTCCATCAGGAGCTCTTTAATGACCTGAAAATCAAAAAGGAATCCTACAAAAAGTGGAAACATGGACAAATTGCTAATAAGGAGTACAAAAGAACAGCACAAGCATGTAGGAAAAATTCAGAAAGGCTAAGGCATAAAATGATTTACACTTAGCAAGGGACATAAAAGGCATTAAGAAAAGGTTCCTTAAATTTATTAGGAGCAAGAGAAAGATGAAGGAAAGTCTAGGTCCTCTACTTAGTGAGGAAGGAGAGCTAATAACTGATGATATCAAGAAAGCTGAGGTGTTTAATGCCTATTTTCCTTCAGTCTTAACTAAAAAGGTGACCAGATACTCAACACAATTAATACTAACAATAAGGGGGAAGGAAAGTAAGCCAAAATAGGAAAACAAAAGGTTAAAGACTATTTAGATAGGTTAGATGTATTCAAGCTGGCAGAGTACTTAAGGAGCCAGCTGAAGCAATATTGCAACTGTTAGTGATTATCTTCCAGAACTCCTCGAGGACAGATAAGGTCTCAGCAGATTGGAGAAGGGCAAACATAGTACCTATCTTTCAAAAGGGGAACAAGAAGGACCTGGGGCATTACAGACCAGTAAGCCTAACTTCAATACCTGGAAAGATACTGCATAACTGCAACAAATTATTAAACAATCAGTTTGTAAGCACTTAGAGATTAATAAGGTTATAAGGAATAGCCAGCATGGACTTTTCAAAAACAAATCATGCCAGATCAGCATGATTTCCTTCTTTGACAGGGTTACTGGCCTAGTGGATGGGGGGAAGCAGTAGATGTAAAATATCTTGATATTTAGTAAGGCTTTTTACACAGTCCCACATTCTCATGAGGGAAATGTGGTCTACATTAAATCACTATAAGGTGGGTGCACAACTGGTGGATAGACCATACTCAAACAGTAGTTATCAATGGTTTGTTGTCAAATTGAGAGGGTGTATCTAGTTGGGTTCCGCGGGATCAGTCCCAGGTCCAGTACTGTTCAATAGTTCCATTAATGACTTGGATATGGAAGTGAAGAGTATGTTTACAAAATTTGTGGATGACACCGAGCAGGGAGGGGTTACAAGAGCACTTTGGAGGACAAGATTAGAATTCAAAACAATCTTGACAAATTGAAGAACTGGTCTGAATTCAACAAGATGAAACTGAATAAAGACAAGTACAAAGTACTACATCTAGGAAGAAAAAATCACATACACAACTACAACATGGGGAATAACTGGCTAGCTGGTAGTACTGCTAAAAAGGATTTGGGGGTTATAATGAATCACAAATTGCATATGAGCCAACAATGTGTTGTACATAAACACAGGAGGTATTTGTTCCACCCTACTTAGCACTGGTGAGGCCTCAATTGTAGTAATGTATCCTGTTCAGGGAGCCTCACTGCCATAAAGATCTAGATAAATTGGAGAGTCCAGAAGAGAGCACCAAAAATTATAAAAATTTAGAAAACCTGACCGACAAGGAAGGGTTACAAAAACTGGGCACAAGCGGCGGCGGTACTTATAACAGTCCTCAAATATGTTAAGGGATCTCATAAAGAAGACTGTGATTAATTGTTCTCCATGTCCACTGAAGGTAGGACAAGAAGTAATAGATTTAATCTGCAGCAAGGAAGATTTAGGTTAGATATTAGGAAAAACTTTCCAACTACAAGGGCAGTTAATCTCTGGAACAGGCTTCCAAGGGAGGCTGTGGAATCTCCATCATTAGATGTTTTTAAAAATAGGTTGGACAAACATCTAGCAGGGATGGTCTAGGTTTACTTGGTGCTGCCACAGAGCAGGGGGCTGGACTTGATGACGTCTCAAGGTTGCCCTCCAGCCCTACATTTCTGTGTTTCTATGATAATATTTGCTTTGAATTGTTCTTCTATTTAATAGTTTAAAACCACTTGCATATTGGGACCCTACACCACCGTGTATTTTAGTGTAACAGCACTTTAAATCATGTGCTATTATGTAACAGCACTTAAAGTCATAACAGGCATATTTTCAAAAAAGATCTAAAATCTACCTGTCCTAGATATGCTATGAAACAGTATTTTATCATAAAATTGCTTTTCAAGCACTTCCAAAATAGACTGCAGGATCTGAACACCTTGGTTATCTGTCTTAATTATCCCTAGTCAATATTAAATGAATCTTACTAGCCTTTACCTGGTATTCAAGTTGTAAAAACCATTATTTTCCTTCCCCTTCCTCTTTAATTTTCCTCTGGATAGATGACCAGAGGTAGAAAAAGTGGAATCCCACTTCAAATAATTACTACACTCCAGTGATTAGCAACTCCAGTGACAATAAATGTAAACCTAATGTAAATTATTTTCTCTGACGTATAAGATAAAATCGAGTGAACATGTTTTGACAAAAAAAATTATTTAGATGGTTTATCTCTAGAGTTCAAAAAGATGTACCACAAATTACATCTATTAGATGTCTTAAATAAGGATTATGAACCCTATCAGCAATCCTTTCCTTTGGAAATAGCCAGTGGTTTTCAACCTTTTTTCATTTGCGGACCCCTAAAAAGTTTCAAACAGAGGTGCAGACCCTTTTAGAAATTTAACCTGTTGTCTGTGGACCACTACCATAGAAGTCTTAGACTGAAAACTAACTGAACAGAATTCAATTATAAACGTCGCAGGTGCTTGGCATGGCATTTGATGCAGCGTGAGAAAGGGCGCTAAATTATTGGCTTCTACAGTAACACTTCCGGGTTTTGACCTGTAGGTGGGAGTATTCACATATTTTTGATAGATCAGAAAAATGGAATGACTACTCTGGAATCTAACATAGTCTGTGGCCCCCCAGGGATCCGCGGACCACAGGTTGAAAACCACTGGTCTAACTGAAAGCGGTGGAACTACTCATGTAAATAAAGGCTACTTGTCTGAGCAAGGGTTGTAGGATCAGGCTCTTCACCATCATAATCATCACACAGAAAACAGCCAACTTACACATTTTGTGCTGTCTTGGAATCAAACTGGAACTTCGCTGCTGGTGTCATCTGGTGCCAAGAATTAATTTGCAGTCATTCCAGGTGAGATACAAGTGCCATTTCAATACCTGTAATACCAGTGATATAATAAGTGACATTCATGAAACTTAAAATTTTAGGCAACTATTAATTTGGGGGTTTTGTGATTGTGGATAAATAAATGATACTAATGGGGTCAAATATGACCATTTCTATTGGATTACCCTAATTTATAGCGACACTGCCAGGTTGGTCAGGCCCCAAATGCAGGTTGCTTAAAATAAAAGTTTGAAAACTTAGTATTAAAAATGTTCACAAAATATTGCTTAAATGTCAATGAAAACAGTGCGCGTTCAAAATTCAAGGAATATCATCTACTAAAAATCAACCTGTAAATCTTTTATGTTTAATGGCTTAGATTACTAAACATTGACATTTTAAAAATTCAATTTGGTTCTTGCTATTCACATGCTCCTTGTTTTTCTGCTTCTATCTCACACTGAACTATGTCAATTTTATTACTGTCATTCTCAGGATCATAGTGCTACAATGTCCACTACAAAGGAAGCTGTTTAAAAATCTGATGGATTTGTTGCAGTTCAGAGAAATGTTTCCAATTTGTTCATCTTTTGCTTTCTGAAAGCTTGTGTACCTCAAACTTAAGCTTTATGCCAAATTTAAGTTACTGCTGCCCTTTAAAACATTCTCTGTAGAATCTGAACCCCAAAACTATTGAAGTTTGTGCAAGTGCATGAGAAAATGAAACAGACTCAAAATAAATGTGAAATTGTAAAGTCTTATTTCACCATGCAGTTCAGAAAATAATCAAATATTGGTGGTGAAAGAACTTTTGTTCTAATTTTAATAATCTAAGTTGTTAGATGGTGGTTAAGAATTTTTTTAAAATGACTTCTAACCTAACAGTGTCTACTTAAAACTCAGCAAAAAGAATACAACCTCTACGCTATGCTGTTTGTGCAGTTTTTGAACGAGTGTGTAGCTGCAGTAAATATAAAAACTACTTGCAAGTTCAAATGAAATAGATCAAATGCAACATATTTAAAGTAGATAATTAAATAAAACTTCCCTCCCTCACTTTTTTGAGGAGTTCAAATGTATCTGCAAAATTACCCCACGCTGTATATTAGTCTGCTCCTCACATAGGCGTCCTTTTCTCTAACATTTCAATTTATGTAGCAGAATTGATACCAAAGTCCTCTAAAAACTTACATACATACAGCATCAAAGAAGTGCAGCCACTTCTCCTGGAGCTTGCTACAGCTGTTTGGTGGCGGCAAGCGCTGGGAGGTAGGCAGAGGAGCGGGGACCCAGCACCCTCAGGGGAGGAGGCAGAGGTGAGGTGGGGCAGGGCAGGGAGCTTGGCTGCCTGTGGGTGCAGAGCACCCACCAATTTTTCCCCGTGGGTGCTCCAGCCCCGAAGCACCCACAGAGTCAGCGCCTATGCCCCCCACGCCCCTAGTTCCAGCACCTATGACCCCAACCCTCTGCCCCAGCCTTGAGCCACTCATACCCAGCCCCACCACACATCCATATTGGCACACATAATAAAATTCATTCCACACATGGGTGGGAAAAATTAGAGGGAACACTGCCCCAGCGTGGGGACACCCCAGCCCCTCTCCTAAGTGACCATGACAAGGTTGGGGGTCGAGCCCCTCAGCCTTGCGGTTACAAGGACTCTGCCACACAGGAAAGTGGAAGAGGAGCCCTCGAGGTCAGGCAGGCCTCTGGGTAAAGGAAGTGGGTGCAAGGACTCAGATCCTTTCACTAGCCCATTTCACAGGGGTTATTTATAAGCCAGGAAAGTTCCCCACAATAACAGGACCATTCCCCCGCTTACATACAGCAAAAATGAGAATACAAGAAACCATAAAGCAACAGCAAAGTGACTTACATGCTAACAGCACAGGGGAGACTGCATCAGACAACATTAACACAATAAGAGAAAAGGCACAAATGTGAAAGCAGCAGTCGAACCAAATCAAAACATAAGAACAGTGCACAATTAGAGAGTGGAAAACCAAAAAACCTTCATAGGAGGGAAGATTGGAAAAGCTGTGGAAGATGTGGCAAAACACCAAGCCACAGATGACAACAGTGTAAAGAGGCAGAATGTAGGAGATACCATAAAATGAGACATTTTGCAATAGCATGCACCTCACCAAGAGCAGTGGAACAATCCAAGAGGGAGCGTTATCATCAGTTGACAATGAGTTCATATTTCTAGGGACTATATCCTCAACAGAACATACAAACTATGTTATGCAAGCATGAATCTAAACAGCTGAAACCTTAAATTTAAAATTGATACTGGGGCAGCAATCACTGCAATTCCAAAAGAAGATTATAACTGATCCAGGGATGGAGATCTGCAAAGACAAAATAAGAATCTCCATGGGGCTAGTAACACTGCATTTCAGAGTAGCAGCCGTGTTAGTCTGTATTCGCAAAAAGAAAAGGAGTACTTCTGGCACCTTGGAGACTAACCAATTTATTTGAGCATAAGCTTTCGTGAGCTACAGCTCACTTCATCGGATGCATAAAGTGGAAAATACAGTGAGGAGATTTATATACACACAGACCATGAAAAAATGGGTGTTTATCATACACATTGTAAGGAGAGTGATCACTTAAGATGAGCTATTACCAGCAGGAGAGTGGGGTGGGGAGACAGAAAACCTTTTGAAGCGATAATGAAGGTGGGCCATTTCCATTGGATGTCTGTGGCCAGTTCCTTGGGAAACTGGAGAAAGGACAGAAATTTCTTCAACAAATATATGTAATACATGGACTAACAATTCCCCTACTAGGATTGCCAGCAATATAAGGAATACAGCTAGTAGAGAAACTGGAATGCATTAATGGCAGAAAGCAAACTATACAGGAGATGTATCCACAAATCTTCACAAGGCTAGGAAAGCTGTCAGGGGGGTACAAAATAAAATTGACACCAGCAGCAACTCCCTTTGCTCTCAAAGCTCCAGGTCACATCCCTAAACTCTTGTTAGGGAAAGTTAAAGAAGAATGAAAGAGACTGGAACATAGAGGGTTTATTTCCCAGATAGAAGAACCCACTGACTGGAGTCCAGGGATGATTGTAGTACCAAAGCCCAATGACAAAATCCAGATTTGTGTGGAACTCACACAAATTAATAAAAGCATGTGCAGAGAGAGATACTTGCTTCCTTCAGTTAATCAGAAATTAACTCAGTTATCAGAAGCTAAAGTCTTCTCAAAGTTAGATGCTACAGCAGGCTTCTGGCAAATCCCCCTTGCTAAGAATTAATACATCCATCACCCCATTTGAAAGGTACTGTTTTGGTCATCTTCCTTTTGCCATATCTTCAGCACCACATCTTCAGCACTAGAACATTTCCAAAAGAAACTCTTTCAGATCATTTCAGGTTTGCCTGGCACCCTTTGCCATGCAGATGATGGGTTAGTATACGGCAGAGATAAAAATGAACATGATGAGCAACTACATGCAGTTTTGAGATGCTTCCAACAAGCTGGCCTCACTCTGAAATGAGAAATGTGAACATGGAAAGAAGCAGATATAACACATCATTAGCAAATGGAATTCAGCTGAATTCAAACACACTGATGGCATTACTCGCCTTACCTGAACCTACAGACGTTTTCGCTATAAGAAGATTCCTGGGCATGATTAGTCATTTTTGGAAATTCTTACCAGATTTAGCTCATCTAAAAAAACCCTTAAAAGATCTCCTTAATGGTCAAAATATCTGGATTTGGGGAAGCCGCAACAAAATGCATGTAGTAAAATAAAAGAACTATAGGCGTCTCCACCTGTTTTGGCACAATATTCGGTAAACTACCCAACAATTGTAGCAGCAGTATATGTTCATAGCGGTTAGAAACAGTGCTGACATAAAAGCAGACAAAAGGTGACCACAGACTGGTTGCCTTCATACAATCATAGAATATCAGGGTTAGAAGGGCCCTCAGGAGGTCACCTAGTCCAACCCCCTGCTCAAAGCAGGACCAATCCCCAATTTTTTCCCCAGATCTCTAAATGGCCCCCTTAAGGATTGAACTCACAACCCTGGGTTTAGCAAGCCAATGCTCAAACTACTGAGCTATCCCGCCTCCCAAAAATAACTTCTCTTCACCCCAGATGGGGCTTGAACCCCTAATCCCTGTTTTAAGAGGGCAATGCCTTATCCATTAGGCTACTGGGGCTGCCTCATTTCAAGAAGCCTCACAGAGACCAAGCAACTGTAGGCCCAAATGGAAAGGGAAGCTCTAGCAGTCATGTGGGCCTGTGAACAGCTCAGTGCATATCTGTTTTGCCTGAATTTTAACACAGAAACAGACCACAAGCCCTTAGTAGCACTATTGGTTCAAAACCATTGGATGACCTTTCACCTAGGATTCAAAGATTTTGACTATGGCTAATGTGATTTTCTTGCAACATACATACTAGGGAACGCACTCATAGCAGCGGACACTCTATCTAGAGTCCCAGTTGAGTAGCCACCAACAGAAGAGGTTTCAGAGAAAGATGTCAAAGTCTACATTGACCGTGTTCTGGCAGCAATTGCAGCATCTGCCAGCTGACTTCAGCAAATTAGAGATGAACAACTAAAGAATCAGACTTGCCAGAAAATGACTCAATGTTGCCAAAGAGAGTGGAGATAAAGCAGTCAACTTCCAACAGATCTGTTATCATACTGACAGGACTGAAATGACTTTCACATGGCCAAGGGCCTGTTTCTCAAAGGCCAGTTCATTCTTATCCCTGCAGTACTTCAGAAACAGATACTCTCCACAATCCACAAGGTATGCCAAGGTATAATCAAGTGCAGGGCACAAGCATAGCAACCTGTATGGTGGCCCCGTCTGAGTAGGCAAATTCCTTGGGACCTTAGTAGAGGACTGCAATATATGTAACAAGAGGAAGAAAAAAAAAAAAAACAATTGCCAGAACCATTACTTTTTACAAAGCTACCTGACAGACCTTGGAGGTGGGTAGCCACAGATGTTTTTCTGGAAAGGACACATATACATTATTGTAGTTGATTACTTCTCCGGATATATTTGACTTGGCTATAGGTACGCGGACTTCATCGGCAAAGGTCATACAGAAACTGAAGTCAATATATGTAAGTCATGGAGTTCCTGAAATCCTCATATCTGATAATGACCCTCAATTTACCTCTGAAACATTCCCAGAATTTCACAGGACTTTGATTTTGAACATGAGACTAGTAGTCCACATTACCCCCAGAGCCAACAGGGGGAGGTGGAAGGAGCAGTGCAGACAGAGGCGGATTAAGTTCTCCTGGGGCCGGGGCCAGGGCCAGAGCAAGTGGAGTGGTCCCAGCACTGAACCATGGATCGGCCTCGCGCCTTCTGCCTGCAGCCCTGCCCATGGCCCCATCCCATTCTGCCCCTTCCCCCGCAGCCCTGCCCCTGTTTCCCCAGGGCCCCTGGGCATATGCCCCATGGGCCCATTGGATAATCTGCCAGTGAGTGCAGACTACAAAATGTTCTGCAAAAATCAGTGGACTCATATAAAGCATTCCTGGCATATTAATCAACACCACTTGCATCTAGACTATCTCCAGCAGAATTTCTCACGGGAAGATGACTAAGGATGCCTTTATCTGTGGCACAAATACAACTTAAACCTAGGTAGACCAACCTGCACGAATTTTGAAAATAGGTTGCCAAAATAAAAATTCAGCAGCAACAAAACATCAATGTTCAGCACAGAACAAAAGCGCTACCGAACAAAAGCACTACCTTTTGAGCTAGGGAACAAAGTTTGGCTCAAAAGCTCTCAGACATCTGGAACTGTTCTTAACTCCTCAGTCTCCCACATCCTAACTAGTGAAAACTCCAAACCCAGTGAAGAGAGGATCTGGGACCTGCTGGCACAGGTGCCAACTTTCCAAAGTGCTTGGGGGTGCTCGACCCCTAGCTCTGCCCCAGGCCCGCCCCCCACTCCATTACTTCCCCCAGGGCCTCCCCACATCCCCACCTCTTTCTGACTCTGCTCCACCCCTGCCCTGCCTCTGCCCACCCAGTTCCGCCCATCCCCTGAGCATGCTCCTCCCCTCCGGGAACCTCCTGAATGCTGTGAAACAGCTGACTGCGGCTGGCAGGCGGGCGGGAAGCACAGGGAGGGAGGGGGACGCACTCATCCGCAGGGTACACCGGTGGGCGGGAGGCGCTGGGGGCTAGGGAGAGCTGATGGGGGGCTACCGATGGGTGCTCAGCACCCACCATTTTTTCCCTATGGGTGCTCCAGCCCCAGAGCACCCACGGAGTCGGCTCCCCAGCCCCAGAGCACCCACAGAGTCGGCACCTATGCCTGCTGGTACTTTGTCAGGAAGTGAGCCCCCTCCACAGGGAATGCCATGCACAAACTCAACAGAAGTGAGAAAACATCTGGAAGACTGATCAAAACCCCCTTAAAGACCTGATCTTTAGAATACTGTTCAAGACTATTTAAAAGGGAACATAGAAGTTTAAATAGTTTTAAGGAACTGAAGTTTATTTTGAACTGCTGTGTGTATACACATTGGTTTATAATTTAGGTTTTAATCTTATAGAGTACCTGGTCCTTCACCAGGTACCAGAGGGACCAGGATGTGTAGAAGCAGGGATCTTAATAAGTGGGGGAACTTCGTGGTTAGGGAATTCTCCATTTGCTGCTTAAAGCATGGCTCTCTATGTTTATATCCTCCTACTACAGAAATAGCACCACAAAGAGGTGAAGTGACTTGCCTAAAATCACACAGCAGGTCTATTCTGTTCTCCATAAGATTTTTATATTGTGCTTATCACTGTAGTATCTGAGCGCCTTCCAGTAGCACATTACTAACATTTGTTATGTGGTGGTTGTTCTCTCATCCTTTCCCCAGGGGGAGAAGTGTGTCCCGTGGAATGTTCTGGAAGGGTTTTTTAAATAGTAACATACCACAGGCACTGACTTTTCAAAGTGCCGGGGGTTCTCGACCCCCAGCTCCACCCCAGGCCCTGCCCCCACTCCACCCCTTTCCCCCAAGGCTCCACCGCCGCTCCACCCCCACCCCGCCTCTTCCCGCCCAGTTCTGCTCTCTCCCCCAAGAACGCTGCGTCCTCGCTCCTTCCCCCCGCCCCCAGCCTCCAAACAGCTGTGCGCAGTGGGCAGGAGGCACTGGGGGGTAGCGGGGGGAGACGCTGATCCGCAGGGCCCGCCAGTGGTCGGGAGGCACTGGAGGCAGTGGGGAGAGCTGATAGGAGGGCTGCCGGTGCGCGTGCACACACACACACACACACACACACAGAGCTATGTGTTTATATTCAAGAAGGTAAGGTCAAAGAATGCACCTTGCCCTTTGAGCAGAAGGCGATGAGGTTTGTGATGGCCCTCAGAGTTCATTCCATTCTTGAACTGACCCCCGAGAAAACTCTGTCTCTTGCACAGACAAACTTTACCCTTGTGGTAGAGATTCCATTGTGTCAGAGAAGCAAAGTTGTCAACCATGGTCTTCATCCTGTAACTTTAGATTGTCTTTTCGATATCCTGGGCACAGGCCGTGGAACATCTTGAAGATAAATTCTGAGACCTTCAACTCGATATTCTCTGAGAAGCCAGGGTAGAGAGCAGGGGACAGGTGTGATGTGCTCACAGTTGCCCGTGTTGCTGAGGTGATGCACTGCAATGTTCTATACTAGTTGGAGTTTCCTGAGAGCTGAAGTCTTCATGCCCAGATACATCACATTATTGTAGCCTAGCTGAGAGGTGACAAAAGCGTGAACAGCTGAGGTCAGATCATTGTGCGCCAGGATAGAATGTGTCTGCTAGCCTAATGGAGATGGTAGAAAGCATTACTTCCACATGCTCATCAGGGGCAGAGCTGGGAACAGAGCCCAGGTCTCCTGGCTTCTAGTCCAGTGCACTATCCGCCTACTGCACTGCATTTCCTCATTTAAGGTCTCTTCTTAAATAGTAAAAAAGAACCCTACCCTGCTCTACACCCCACAGAGCTCAGCAATGCTGCTCTTGGGCTTTCAGATGGAATGAGAACTGCTGGAGGGGAAAGACAGGGGTGAGGCACTCCATCCCCATCTGCTTGATCCCCCTCCCCATCATCTTCCAATTATGAGAGGAACACACTGCATGGGCCCTCTGCCCCTCCAAACAAGGGCAGTTCATCTCCTAGAAGGGGGTAGAACCTATGGCAGGGAGGATCGGGAGCGCAATGCCTCTCGCTCCCCCAGCTCCTCTTACACAGCTTGGGAGTAGAGGAGCTCCGGGCTCAGCGGGCTCCCCAGAGAAAACTGGCCTAGGCCCCACCCTTCAACCTCAGCCGTCTAGTCAGCGCCAAATAGAGACCCATCGGGAACAGCGAGCGAAGGCCCGGGAAATATCTCACATTCACGATCCTCTGGGCGGGAGGAGGGACCCGGCAAAGCGCGCGCCCGCGGAAGGGGGTGGGGGGGCTCGCGCGCGCCTGGGAAAATGTTGCGCAGATTCTAAAATGGAACGTTGTCGGCGGCGTGATTGAGCGCGAGGGGGTGTGTGAGCGTGAGTAAGACAGGGACCAGCGGCAGCAGCCACCACCGCACCCGCCGCCTTCTTGCAGCCAGTCCCCCCGCAGCGGTACGGGGAGCAGCCGCCTCCTCCTTCCCCCTGCATGGAGCTCTCTGCTATCGGGGAGCAGGTTTTTGCGGTGGAGAGTATCAGGAAGAAGCGCATAAGGAAGGTGAGGAGGGGGCGGGGGGCACCAGCATCTATTCCCCACCTCGCCCTCCCCTGCTGCAGGCAGGGGGGGCTCCAGAGCCTACTGCCTGTAATCTCTCCCATTCGTGCACCACGCTGCAGGGAAGGAGGGCAGGGGCCCTGCTCCCGTCTTGCCTCTCGTACATATTCTGTGCTGTAGGGAGTGTGGTGGACACTGGGATCGCCCCATGCTGCAGGCGTCGGGTATGGGGGCATCAGTATGTACCCCCAGCCATGCTGCATGCGGGGGGGGGGGGGGGGGGGGGCGTGGTGATGGGTACTAGCACCATGCTGCGGGCAGGGGGCGTGAAGGGGATCATTGTCAAGCCCCAGTGCTGCAGGACATGGGTATGTTTTTCTGTCACCATGTTACAAGTAGAGCTGTATGGTGCGGGTCACCATCACCTACTCCTCCAGCGTCCCATAGAGAGGACAGGTACCATTTCCATACATGCGTCTCTGCATGCTGTTCCTTTCGGGGATGGAGAGAAAAATAGCTAGATGCGAGGCTTGTAAGGGAAAGAGGACCCATGCCTGTTCTTCTTCCCTTTTTCCACCTCCCACAATGAGGTCATCTTTTTCTTTTACCACATCCCCTTAAATGAGTAATGACCTGGTCAAGAATAGGCCACCTTGCCAAATTTCCTGACCTCCCCTTCCTGACTTTTCATGCCTGTGGATGCAAGTCTTTTTAAGTGTGGCTTATATCTTCAATTCTTTGAGGATCTTAATTTGTAGTAAGGGTTCATTTCTTTTTGGAAAAATGTGGGTGTGGGGAGAGAGGCACAGATGGACATGGGAGAGATGGCTGCATGTTTAACCTCTCACCTCTGTTACCTTAAGACAAGTCATTTTTGAACCATGTCCTGACTCTTAGGTGCTGAGTTATACTTGTGGTTTGAATGGACACTTCTGTAGATGATGGGGTGATTGAAAAAGTGCGATGAATGCAGAATTTGTTTTGAAATGCTGATGTGGGACTCTAGGATGGATCATTGTATAAGAAGCATGGCTTTGTGCTTTAATGATAGAAGCGGGAGTTGAAAGAGCTGGGTTCCTACTTCTGACACTGACTCTTTTGGTAACCTTGGGCAAGTTATTTTGCCCCCCCTTTTTTTAAATTGCCTCTAATTTTAGGTACTGTTTTTGGATGCTTGGGGGCTCTGAATTTTTTCAGGGGTGCTGAGCTCCCATTGACTTGAATTGGAATTGTGGGTACTCAGCACTTCTGAAATTCATGCCAAGATGTGTCAGATTGGGCACCCAAAATCAATGGACACTCCTGAAAATGTTGGTCTTGAATTTAGTGACTGTTTTCACAGCTGTAAAATGAGGATGGAGGGGGTATTAACCACCTTATGGGATATTGTGAGGATTAACCCATAAACATCTGCGAAGTGCTTGAGAGCCTTCAGTGGAAGGCATCTTATAAGGCAGTATTTTTTTTTCACATATTTGAAAGCTGAACCCCCCCACCCCCCTTCAAGAAAATGAAATCAATTCCATGATCTCCCTTCCTTCTACAACCCATTGTGTATGTTAAGTGTATCTTAATTTGTATATTTTCGATGCCCTGCCTCCATAAGTATGTGTGTACACACCACACTTCAGGCAAACTTTAAGGGTAAAGTGCTGCTGTTATTTATTATTACTCAAATATCATATCAGTTGTACACATACTCAGAGCTCTTGAACTGATTTCCATACTCTCCCATTTCTTCCATCTCCCCCCTATATAGTGAACAACTAATTGGATACCTTTAAATTCAGCTTTGAATTGCTGTTTGTTCAGGTCAGAACGTTGAGTGGCTTGGATGGAGGGGGACAGTGTTTGGGTAAAGCATGTAGCAACTGGAAGGGGACACGCCAAAGAGGCATTTCATAGCTTCTAAAATTTTGTATTTCTTTTGGCTTCTTATAACTAGCCCCTCAGACACTTGTTCCATTCCTGGCATGAGTCTTCCTCCCATCATGTTTATGCATGCGGACTTGTTGTAGGGTTGCTCATGAGTTGTGGAGCTGTGCGTATGCGGTATGCCTGTTAGAGGGTTGCTGGGGCTCCCCGCCTTCTAGTACATTAGTCACTTTTGAAGCACCTGCAGAGCTGTGTTCCCTGGTTGATAGTAGGGTCATTTGAGAGCACTAGGAATACGTGTGCGTTTGCTTGTGAAATCTGTGGATTTATTCAGTTTGAAGAAAAGGCTTAATTTTTTTTAAAGGTGGTGATGGGGAACAAGCTCTTCAGTGCGCGCTGTTGCCAGTGCAGAACAAAGGGCATTCTCTTGACACAGTTTCTCCTCTTCCTGTAGTACCCATTTCGGGTTGCAGGGCTTACCTCTTCTTTTTGTTTCCCTCTCTCTAGGGTAAAGTAGAATACCTGGTGAAGTGGAAAGGATGGCCCCCAAAGTAAGTATCTCCTCCCTCCACCCTGCTTGTCAGTAATGGCTTTGGCTGTATTTCTGCTCCCCATGTTATTAACATATGTTCTCTTGTGCCTTGCTCCAAAAAAGACAGACAGCCCCAAACAAAGTCTATGTACCCATATTCCTGACTGACTTAATGATTGGTGAGGCTGAAGCATGGGCCCATATCCTTCAGTTGCCTGTCTCTTTTCTTTCCATTATCCTCTCCCCTCTGTAACTGTTCACTTGCTAACTACTTCCAGTCTATCCATCTTACACAGGAAAACTCCAAGGGAAACCCAGGTGCTAGGGTTTTAAGTGTTACATTCAGTAGGAGGTGTTCTTCCTTCCAGGTCAATACTGAGAAGACCCCCCCCCCCCCCCCCAACATATTATTAGAGGGTGGGTTGCATCTAGAAGTGCTTCCTTTTGGATAAGACACAAATTGTGAGCATTATCTCTTATAATTAAAGATTTCCTTTCATGAGAGAAGAGGCACTGACTCAGATTTACTGGTCACAGTCCTCTGTGTTGCCTTTTGAGGATTCCCACTATTTTCCATTGGTTAGGGTATATTTCTGTTCCTGTCCTAAATTATTTTAGTAGTTAGTTTAGTCTTCCCCAGAAGTGGCTGCATTTCAATTGGGAGTGACTTTTTTTGGCAAGGAACAATCTGTAAAATGCTGTAAGATGAAAGGCATTATGTAAAATTATTACTGTGTGAACTGCCTGCCTAAAAGGATTATGGACATCTGTCTTCACTCGTCTAAAAAGAAGTTTAAACATCCCCAGATGCCCTGTCTCACCCCCCAACCTCCACTTCCCAGGTGTATGTGTGCGTGTATACAGTCTCTATCTCTTTGGTTGGTGTGGGAAGAGAGATTTTCTTCCTGGCTATAAATTCTGTGATCAATTTAACCCTGTGCACTTGAGTACCAATCTCTATAGTGCAGTTTAGCACCAAAGCCATTTTCTGTGGACCTGCTGACTTTAGAGTTAACTTCAGCTTTTTGTATTCAGGCATTCAGATTGGTAGCATGTCTGCACTGCTAGAAGCACAGAACATTGATGTTTGTCCCCTGTTACTTTCCACAAGTGCAGTCACTCCAGTGGTGCCTATTTCACTTCTGCTTGATCATTAGTCAGTAGGAATGGGTGGACTGAGTTTGGTCTAATAGCTCTTCTGAAGGACAGTGCAGCACTTACCTCCTTTTGTCTTTTTCTTCCTTCCTTCCTTTCCCCCAGACCTTGAGATCCGCAACAAAACAAAATCCTAGCATGGGCATTTGAACCCTCACAGCCTCCTGGCTCAGAGGCAAGAGGATTCCTTGTTTTGCTGCCATAACACCTCAAAACATAAAAATATCAAACCCTGTTGATTGGTATCACATTTCTGAAACCTGTTCTCTCCAGAGCTAGCATTGCTTGAAACCTAAATGTTTCAGTTGTTAACTCTCTTCCTTCCTTTTATCAGTCTCTGTCTTGATCTCTGAATGCTCTGTACATGCAGAGGTGTGCAGCATACTTAGGTGTTTACATCCTAGCCTTCCAGCACATCCCGTGTCCCCCTACCCATCTTGGTTTTCTCTTCCTGTGTGTGTGTGTGTGTGTGTTGCCATTTCTGATCTCCTTTACCCGTTATTCAATTACTCCCACTGTGGTGTTGATGGAAAGGGGTAAAGGGTCGGGTACAAGTAGTGCATTTGCTTCTTTCCTGTGTGTTCCATGTACTCTTCTCAAATTTCCCTCATTAATTTGCCACACCTATCAAATCACTGGGCTGTGCTGCTGCAGGCAGGGACTGGAAGGGTTACAGATCTGACTCAGCCACAAGCTTGTTTACAACTTGTGTTTGAGGTGGGGGAGGGGAGAAGGAAGATCATGTGATCTGTGTTTTCCAGAGTGTGTGCTCTCTCTGCAGTTCTGCTGCTGCAGCCTGGACTCTGTGTGTGTGTGGGGGGGGGGGGGCGCAAATTGCACCATGTTGGGTTTTTTTTTTTTTTTTATATGCAGTGTTTTGTCACTGCAGTGAGCAGGGAGCTGAGCTGCAGAGGAAAAGGAAACACCCATCAGGTTTTTTGTAACAAATCCCCCTCCTCCGCTGCTATCAGAAAAGGAATCCTCTGGCTGATTTTTTTCTCTCCCTTCTCTGTAAAAAACGAATACCGAAATTTCTGGAAGGGAGAGAAAGGAACCTTCCTCTGCACGGATAACATCTTGACTTTGACAGCCTGCGCATACAGAGACTGCTGCAGGAGGCTTGAGTGAAAAGATGGGGGAGAGTTGGTGATGGTGGAGTGAGAGGGGAGGGAAGAGTCAGTTAACAGGGAATGGTGAAGGCCTGTCTGTTCTTAACCCTGTGCCCTGTCCATAACCTTCTGGAATAAAGCACATCTTAGAATTCCTGGGTTTCATACCTGTCCTTCTCCCTTGTTGAGGAATCTACATTAGGGTTTCTAGAATCATCCTCGGGAATCTCCCCTATCTTGGTACTCTCTTCTGCCTCAGAAGTGAATGTTCCAGAACCACACGCACAATATACACCTCTTCATCCAAAAACCAGACCCTTCTGTAATAATTTGGCTTGCTGCTCTGCTTCAGAGATGTTTGTACAAACACCACTGCCCTGCTTGTGGTTTTTGGTACCACTTCTCTCTCCCCTTCAGGAATGTATGAGATTGTGTGCCCCGCTGCATGGGTGTTAGACCTTTTTAGTCCAGAAAATAAATCACTCTGGAACATTTTGTTCTAGAGCTATATTCTTCTCCCTGGTGGGATGGGCATTCCAGATGTATACCACCCCCAGTCCCAGTCAAACATGACCTTTGCGAGTGGTATCCCTTCCAGAATTGTTCTCTTGCATTTAGCTCTTCCATGTTCTAGCTCTTCTCTGAAAGCGGTTTTTAAGGACTTCCCCATAGTCAGAGTGTTTCGCTGATACCACACCTAACCCCTAGTTCCTGTCTCAGCTGCATAACAGTCAGGGAGGAAGACGGGTTGATGACCTTTCTGCTCTGCAGCTCTGCAAGGCTAGCTTCTGTTTTCTGGGTGCCGAGTTCGGAAGCACTATTTCCAGTCCTCCCCCCTCATAACACCTGGCTTATGTTAGATAGTTTCTGTGCCGCTGAAAACAATATGCATGCATCCCTTTTTTTCTTATCCCAGTCTAGAACTGGTGTATAAAAGCTAATTGATCAGCGTCTTGTCACCTGTAGGAGGAGTTAGGTGCATAAGAAATAGCAAAAGGTCTGAAGGCTCACAGTCAACTTACTTTAGGCCCCAAATCTAGGTGTGTGTTTTTGTTTTTGTTTTGTTTTTTAAATCAGCATCTGTGGTGAAAAATCCATTCAGCTGTTATAATCCTTTCATCTTCAATAATCCGAGATTGTTTCTTCACCTGTGTTGTTAACTTATTAATATTTCTGCTTAGGACTCTATTAATCTCGAGTGTCCTGTTTTCTTGAAAATCCCATCCAGCCGGGCCCATTGCCTTAGTGGTTAGTGCTCTGCCAAGGGGGAGAGCTGGATTTGCTCCCCGAGTTGGGAGCAGCACTGCAGAGCAGATTTGCTCAGCCTTCAGTGGTGGGAGTAGTTTATGATGCTCCTGCTGACTTTAAGAGAGGTTTTGAGGGGGCCTGTGGTGGGAAGCTCTCTCTCTTCTCTCACAAAGAGTGGATGATGTAGGGTTTAGACTGATTCAGGGGCGTGTATGCACATGTGAAAATGGGTGATGAGAAGTCCCCAAAGCTCTCAAAGTGGTGTGGCTGATCCCTGACCTCCCACTGAGGAGTGATCTATGCATGGGAGGCAGGTTCCAGGGCTTCAGCAATGCCAGTAGCAGCCCTTGCAGAGAAAATGTTTCACTGAAGCCTTTTTAAAATATATTCATTTTTATTTCTTCAGATACAGCACATGGGAGCCGGAGGATCACATCTTGGATCCTCGCCTGGTAGTGGCTTATGAAGAGAAGTAAGAGGGCTCGTTTCCCCCCCCCCCCCCGCGTCCCTCCCCCCCCGAGGCAAACTTAAAATAAAAAAGTCCTGTATGCATAGAATGGGCATAGCACGGGCAGCAGGGGCATAAGCATCTCTCCTGTCCTGCCAATATGCCTCAGTCACCATCAAGGGTGGCAACCTCTTGGAATGTCTGGTTCATTCTCCATGGCCTATTCAGCCCTGGGACTCTGCTGAGACTGGCAAGAAAGAAGTCCGTGCCAGTCATGGCGGTTTTTTGAGAAGGACACTTCTCCTCTCATTGCCCAAACGCTGCTGGAGAGCTATTGTGAATAACTTCCAGTCACTGCCACCTGGGCTGGATATAAACAGGTGACCTAGAGGCACCATATCCCAACCTAGATCAACTGAGCTGTGACCTTTCCTTCCCAACAAGGTTTTTACTCCCACAAGAAGCAGCTCTGGGGTTTTCTCCTCGCTCGTGATGCTGGCCTGTGGGGTTTGGTGAAGGAATTAAGGGAACTAGCTAGATACGGAGAGTGGAAGCCCTAGTTGGGCCTTGAGCTGTGATGTTCTGTATTGTAGTTTGTCATGTTGTGTCTCACATTTTTTCCTTACAGGGAAGAGAGAGACCGTGCATCAGGATACAGGAAGAGAGGGCCTAAACCGAAGCGCCTCTTATTACAGGTAACCTTTCACTCTTCCTGGCATGTCCTCTCCCATCCTTAGCCCCTTCGGTACTGCGTCTATGGATCTTCCAGGGTGGAGCTGACTTTCTGTTTGCAATGGTATATCCTCTGACTATCTGTACTAGGAAGAAAGGTAGTGGGTTTCAAACATAATAGCTAACACGCTTTAAAATCTTAGTGTAGACAGGGCAAGCTGCAGTTTTGACCCACTTAGCGGATTGAAATGAACCCAAGGCATTCCCATCGAGGGCGTGCCTATACTCCCAGGCTGGATATGCAAACTTGTGTTGGCAGGGCTCGCGCTAGCGTTGCAGCAGTGGCAGAAACTGGCTAGAGTGTGCCCTGTGTATGCAAGGATTGTACAATGTGTCAGCTGGCATGTTAAACATCTCTTGTTCTAATGTGCACACATTTCTTTGCTGCTTAAGGCTCTGAGAGGGCACTGAGAGCATCCCTCTGCTGGAGATTATCCCTACATGAGGGATGGAGGGGGTTTGGGCGAGCACTTGGATATTCTGTCTTGTAAACAGCTCTCCAGTGAAGCTTGTGCCTCCGTGTTAATGTTTATTTTCAGCAAAACTTAAACCATGCTCAGGCTCAGATGGAGCTGGCCTGTAGAGGGTCGTTGTGGCAGTGGAGGAATCAGATTAGGGCAAGTGGGTTCCACTGTGCAGAAGGGATGGCTGTAGGTGCCCTGCAGGGCAATTAGGGCCAGGTAAGTACCTAAACAATTAGATTTCTGGCATAAAAGAGATGCTACCTGTTTGTGTGCTCACTGGATTCACCCTGTGAGAGACCTTAGAGGACAGACAAAAGATGGGAGGGGAAATGGAGGCACAGAGGGGTGAAGTGACTTATCCAAGGTCATTTAGAAGACACAAGAGTAGAACCAGGTCTCCTGACACCTAGACCAGTGCCTAGGGATGGACCAGGCTGTCTCAAGAGACTATTCTGTACAGCAGCGGTTCTCAAACTTCATTGCACCATGACCCCCTTCTGACAAGAATAATTACTGCATGACCTAAGGAGCAGGGTCTGAAGACCGAGCCCTGTCACCCTGGGTGGTGGGGGCCAAAGCTGAAGCCCAAGGGCTTCTGCCATGGGCAGGGGGCATGTAACCTTAGCCCTGAGAGGTGGGGCTTGGGCTTCAGACTTCCTGGTTGCGACCCACTTTGGGGTCCCGACCTACAGTTTTAGAACCCCTGCTGTACGGTAACAGCTCTTGCTGTTGGGACTGTTGACTTGATGCATTCATCTCAAGCTTTCCCTCTGCTCAGTGACCTTGCTGTACAGCTGTCTCCTCCCTAGGCATTTAGGCACCTGTAGACAGTTATTCCCCTTCCTCTTAGCATGGTTCTGTCTCTGCAAGGGCATTGAAACACACAGGTGCTTTAGTTCTGTTTCTCTGGAATGATTGGCTTTTCTGCTCCGCTCCCATTCACAGAGGCTTTACGGTATGGACCTGAGGAGTGCCCACAAGGGAAAGGAGAAGCTCTGTTTCTCTCTATCACGGCGATTTGGAGGAGGAAGCAATCTGGTGGGGGCCAAGCCAGGACAGACAGAGCTATCTGAAAAGAGTGGGGGAGGCGTCCTACCATTCCCACTCCGGAAGCAGCGCAAGAACCAGAAATATCTCCGGCTGTCGCGGAAGAAGTTTCCACGCATGTCAAGCCTGGAGAGCCGTAACCACAGGCGTGAGTTCTTCTTGAAGGAGTCAGTGGCACTAGAAACTAGGCAGACTCCCAATGACTGGGATGCGACGCAGCATGCTAGCAAAGAAGGTAAGGCCAGGGACCCCATTTGACTGTGAATTCAGGGGCATGAGCGTGATGCTGTCTGATTTTGTTTACTGGACACACACTCTTCCTCCTTGCCTACTGCATCCTGGGAGTGTGGTTTTGGGTCAGCTCTTTACAATGTAAAGACTTTGCAAAGACTATAATTGGCAAGGTTGTCCCCAAACACCTCTGCAAGTTGTCTGGATGAATAACTCGGTTAATCTATCAGTCTGCTTCTGTGGTGTTGCCACCTATGTGTTCTTATATTGGTGACCATCATCATAGTATCAGAGTGCATGTGAAAGCTAGTGCTGCTTCTCTTCCCCACTGCTTTTCCAGAGGGATGACATGGCTGTCTGTTGCAGTGAGAAACTGTCTTGTCATGTTCCAGCATATAGTCCTTCCCCACACCCTGATAAAGGGAACCTTAAAATGGATAAATTCACATACTCATCATCCTCTCGCAGTGCCACTTTGAGGCATGTGTGCAAATGTCAGTGGGAACCCTGCCCTCCTCTCTGCCACCCAAAATCCCTTTACATTAATATTGTGCTAAATCATCAGCTTTGAGGGTGGGGTGCAAAGGTCACTGGAATTTCATCAAATGTCATAAGCTAAGTAGGGCAGTAAGTGGATTGCAGACCGCCAGGCAAACCCCGGAAGCTGCAGGGCGGGCTCATGGCATCTCAAGAGTCATATCCTTCAGAATCAGTAGCAAACCCCATTACCCCTGCATAGTTTGAGCTTCTGAAGGTGCGGTTTTCCTGTCGAGATGTAAAATCAATGTCATGGCACTCCTGGTAGGAGCAAGGTGTTACCCAAGTTAGAATTAGGTTGGGCCATGGGGCTAATTAGATTCTGGCGATCTAAACTTTCCCTTCTAGTTTCAATTGGAGAAAGTACTCAACTTCCCCTCCACGACTGTCCTGTAGCACCACCAATGCAGAATGGCTGTCGTGCTGCATATTGATGGTGGGTGATGTGATCCCTAGCTGTGCAGTCTGTAAAGCAGTTTGGGATCTGAAGGATGAAAGGTGCTAGAGAAATGTAAAACTATTTTTCTATTCTCCCCTCGACGTGTGCACATTCGGAATTCCGGTTAGTGTCTGGGTGAATGGACTCTTTCCGAGGTGAGAGTAGAGACACCTCAGATATCTGAGACAGAAGCCAGGAAATGCCCAGTTAAGGGGTCCACATTCCATACCCAGGTGGGACAACAGGGTGCAGTACAGGTAAAGTAATAGAGAGGGGATGTTTCCCTCCCCTCTCCATATATTTTTGTGGCTCTCTTTGGGTGCGGGTTTGTTCAATCTGTTCTTGAGTTTTTTACACTGTGGGGAAGTGGAAGTGGGGGGTATTTGGGTCCCTCACTTGGAGTGGTAGAGATTAGGAGCTCCAGGGGAGAGTAGATGTTTTTAGCTTCCTCCCCTCGGTGGGGAGGAGCAAAGAGGAAGACTCTTGTAACCTTTGGACCCCCAAAGGAGTGGCATTGATGGGCTTTGGAGAGAGTCACATCCAGCCCTTCCCTTGGCTGGATTTGGAGGTACAATGGAGGAAAATCCTCAGTTTGTTAGGGCCCCCTTAGGCCCAGGGAACATGGGGTATCGGGGATGAGCTTGAAAAAAATGAGTTCTGATTGTTTGTTTTTTATTTTGGTTGATTGGTTGGGGTGGGGGTTGAATTTACACTACAGTGAACACGTGCACTAACCAGGAGACCTAGTGGGCTGAGATCCAGTTTCCAGATGTTTCCCCTAAAGTGGGATATTTTGACTCCCATTTGGAAAGAGGGTGGGGAATGTATAATGAAAATGCTGGTGGACCTGTAAGCATGGTGGTGCTGTTGGGGGGCTGTTGTAGTATCAGCCTGCACAGTTGATTGTGTGTCTGTCGTTCTTCTTGACGCTCTCCCTTCTTTCCCTCACCTTTCAATGTCCCGTTATTATCTTCCCACCTCTTCCCTCTGCCCCTTACTTTCTGTGTGGGAGGGTTAGACACCTACAGTGCCTTGGAGCATGTGCAAACTTGGCACAGGTTGATGTCACCCACCCATAGCCAGCAAGGGTGCTCCTCTTCTGTTAGCCCTTCATTCTTTTTCTAACGTGCTCTTATCCACCTCCCCCTCTGCAGTAGGCATGGATGCAGTTGATGGCAGCCTCCCCTGGATCCCCACCTTGTCCCCCAGCGAAGTGACAGTGACAGACATCACGGCGAACTCCATTACCGTGACCTTCAGAGAAGCACAAGTGGCCGAGGGCTTCTTCCGAGACCGAAGTGTGCAGTTCTGAATCTCCATTTTTAATGTTCCTAGTCAGATTCTTTTGGGGGTCGGGTGATTATTTCACTCTTTAAAAATATCCAAAATGTTTCTTTTAAAAAATGTTTACAGAGGAGGGGTTTTTTTTGTTTGATTTTTTTACTGAAGTCTCATTGATTTTTCTTTTCCCCTTCAGATATGCAAAAACGAAAGGCAATGTACGCGGTGCCCGTGTTTTTGTTTGTTATACTTGTCTGTTGTTGCTTTGTCCGTCTGAGAAACTGATACCCCTTTCCTTGGCAAAGACTCCCCTGGTAGGGCATTTTGAGAACCTTTTTTCTCTATGTATTTCCTTTACTCTGTTAGTTCTGACAGCTGCATTTAGGGTGAGAGAGGACACGGAGATGGAGAAGGGGTTGGACCTATTGCTTGCTTCCCTGATTTGCAGTTGTTGTCCCTTGGGTAAAGATGCTTCCTCTGGACATCACCCTCCCCATCTTCCTGCTCCCGCCCAGCTAATGCAGTGAGATGTAATGGACCCGATCACTTTAGGTAACTCAAGTCTGTTACAAGCTTCCTCCCTTCCAAATGTTTTATCTGTGGCGGTATTGCAGGTAATCTGTTTGCCTGGGAAGGTAGGAAACTCCATGGCAAATAATGAATGGGACTGATGGTTACAGTGTGATTCCATGAAAAGTGAAGGGATGTCTTCCTTGTCTGCATGATCCATTTATCCTGTAACACATAGCTTTGTAATCTCCTAGCTGTGGTATATTAGCTACACATGCTCACTTTAGATTTCTGAGCCTTTAATAAAGGCATCACTGTAACTTAATTGCCCTTTAGGAGGATAACTTTATATATTAAGAAAAGGAGTACTTGTGGCACCTTAGAGACTAACCAATTTATTTGAGCATGAGCTTTTGTGAGCTACAGCTCACTTCATCGGATGCATACCATGGAAACTATGTCTGCTGCAGTTTCCACGGTATGCATCCGATGAAGTGAGCTGTAGCTCACGCTCAGATAAATTGCTTAGTCTCTAAGGTGCCACAAGTACTCCTTTTCTTTTTGCGAACACAGACTAACACGGCTGTTACTCTGAAACCTGTATATATTAACATAGTGGTACTCATTTTTCTCTATCCAGAGACCTTCCCAGAACCCTTCTATGATCTAGAAATATGGGAAGAGAAAGGTGTTTATATGTAACCCCCCCACCCCACCCCCTGGGGGATGAGGATTCCCCCCAGGCTGAGAACCCCTGTACTAAAAGATTTACCAAACCCAGACTGTATATAAATATTGTCCTGAAAATGCTTTACTAAGTCAGTGAAAAGGGTGGCTCTCTTCTTGGGAAGAAGGGCTTATAGAGGGATTGAAAGATTGCCTGGCAGTGCTGGAAAACCGCAGATAAGGGCAGAGGCCAGATGCATGAGAAGTAAGCAGTGAAACTGGACTTTAGCTGGTCAGTTTCCACTTTTAGGTAGTTTTTTTTGCTCTCTGATCAAATTTAAAGGGCAAAAGTGAATAGCATAAGGGCTGGGAGGAGTCTACTAGACTTCTAACATTTTTTAACTTTTAATTTATCCTCTAAAGTGATAAGGACTCTTGGACTGAGTGTCCTACTTATATTTTCCCTCCTCAACTTACCATATCTGTGACCTCATCCTTATTTGTTCCCTTTACCAGGGGAGTTTCCCTTTTGAGGGTTTAAAAAGCTTTGCCAAGGAAAGCCATCTGCAGTTCTATAGACTGCACCTGATCTTGCACTTAAAAACGCCTGGAGATTTGTGCTGGATTCTACCTGTGACATTTTGGGGTTTCTAAGAATTGCTGTATCTTCAAAGTTGATGTTTAGCATCTGTTCTTGCATGCTCACTCTCTTCCTTCTTTATTTTAAACTTAAAAATCTTTCTCTCTGTGGAAAGCAAGAAGGGAAAGCTAGGGCCTTGGGGGGGAATTGTGGGGCAATGTGATACAGTGCAGACTTGACTCTTTCTTCATTTGCTCCCCTCCTTTAATTCCCTCAAAAAAAAAAACAAAAAAAAAACTTCATCTGCTGGTTTTGTGCTATCTGAAGCTACTTTCATACAGAGCTGAAGCTAAGTGTTAGTGTAAATCCTAAATGCTGTTTCTCTGCAGCTCTCCCCCTGGAGGGCTTAGCTCCTGCAGAACTTCGGAGTTCTGCAACACTGATGCTTTGGATCCTGCAAACACTTGCTTTTTACAAAGGTTTTGGACTGCTCCTAAGCTTGCTTTAAAAGCACATTTTACCTCTAATAAGCTCTAGCTGCTGACAGGATACTAAGATTCACCCTCCATTGTCTGAACTAGACTGCCTTCCACCAGGTCATGGTACGTGCGGGATGGATTGACACGCCCTATATTTCAGGTGTCTTGGTGCAAATATTTTTGTCCCTCAAAATAAACACAAAGTGGGGGATGCAGGAGACTGCCCTAGCTCCAAGTTTTAATGAGTGGTGAATTTTGAGAGGAGGGGTAGGGGGTGAAACCTGAGTTGATTTTTTTTTTTTTTTTTTTTTTTAGTGGTGGGAGTAGGTGTCAGATGAGAAGGAGTGCTGAATCCTTTAAGAAAAAAAAATAGAAACAGTGCAACCTGTGGGATAAACATAGACTCAGGACAAAGTTTGTCAATCGTGGTTGCCTAGAGTTATGCTTCTAAATACATATATAGTCACCTACATAGAAGTGTCCTCTTTCCCCATCCCTTCCCTCAAAAAAAGAGTGCTGAGCACCTGCATCTTTTACTGACTTCCCTGAGAGTTGCAGGTGCTCAGAATGTCTGAAAATCAGGGTGACTTTGATCCAGGTGACTCTAGATTTAGAAGATTAATCCTAGGCACCTGAGTTTGAAGAACTTACTTCCCAACTCCTTGTTCCAAACTTTTGTAGGATCTGGAAGAGAGGCTTTAACTTTTATTTTTTTTATATGTGGGTACGGCCTTCTATGCACTTTCCCCAGTTTAGTCCAGAAACACTGCAAGAAAAACTCTTGTTTGTGGATGTTTCCAGCCCTGGCCAAAATCTGCAAGGCAGCAGAAATCCTGTAAAGAGCAAGAAAATAGCTTCTTCTCTCACCAGACTTCCGTTCTGCTTTTCTCTCTCTCCTTGGTGTCACGTCTATGCACCCATTGAGATTTTCCAGACCAAAGAATTCTGTCTTGACATTCATTTTCTTTGAAGAACACTGTTTTTGCAAACTTGACTGTAAGTGGAACTCTGGAGCCCTTGCAAACAGGATTCACCCCCACTGCTTCATTTTTAACCCTTTTGTAGATGTTTACTTGTATTGCTTCTGATGACTAATATCCTCTCCTGACCTGAAAGGATTAAGGAGGTATCTTGGTAGCCGTACTACCTTATGCCCAAGTCACTGGGGGGTTTAATTCATTTCCAGTTGAGATGCAGAACTTTGCTGATGTGTGGGTTGGCTTTTTTGGGGGCGTGGAGAGAACAAGTGGGGAGAGGGTGTTTTGTGGTAGGAAACTAAACATGTATTTATCAATTTTTATTTTATTTTTTTTGACACATCCTTAGCAAGGTTTGCATGTTGTAAAAATCAATCTTGCTCTCTTAACAGAATGGTTTTATTGTTTTTAGTCTCTGTAAAGTGTCGTTCTCTTCTGAAAAGTGACTAGAGAAATGGTGGCGTGGGCTCCAGGGTGGTGGAATGTCAATGATTTTCAAATCAAATGTGCTCAGTTTACAAGTGCAAAGTTTAACTGCAAACTCAGCCTGGAATCTGAAAGTCATGCGGGGGCCTTTTTGGCTGCTATCACAAAAATCAAAGATTCTGTGATTAGAGCTTCACTAGCTATTATGTTTGATGCAAGAGCCAAAATAGAGTCCAGTTGGAGCTTACTTTAATGATTCTGTTTGAAATATGAGCCAGAATAGAATCCAACTGACTCCCCTATAGCTCTGTTGACTGCAAGGCTGAAGCAATGCAGACTGACTTCAGCCAGCAGAATCGCACAAAAAGCAGGTCCCTTGAGTAAGAAGGGACTGTTCTTACAGAGTCAGTCTTCAGAACAGAACTGCACTGTAATAACTTGCCAGCAGTTCGTAGGGCAGGCGACGCTTGTTTCATGCATCTGTTCATAGTGGTATTTTATGTATTGTTTGTATCATGTCCACACTTAGGGGCCCCTGTCACATTGGGACTCGACTCCATTGTACTAGGCACTGTATAAACACTTGTTGAAGACTGCTTCAGGGGCCCCCCCCATACCTTCCATCCCCACACCCCAGTATTTTTGATTCCTCTGAGCACCAACTACAAATCATTTGTGGTATCTTAAGGTACATCTATGCTGGAAAAAAAACAACTCCTCAGAACAAAGTCTCAGAGCCCAGGTCAACTGACTTGGGCTCCCGCTATAGGGCTAAGCATACCAGTGTAGATGTTCCCATGTCCAGCCAGGCAGGAACATCTACACCGCTATTTTTAGCCACTCAGCATGAGCGCAAGTCAGTTGACCTGGGCTCTGAGACTTGCTGCCCCAGGTTTTTTTTGTTTTTGTTTTTAAACAGTGTAGACCTACCCTTAGTAGCCCTGTGTCTCCAGCACACCCCTTATTCTCCTGTAATGACTTGGGCCCTTGGACGTGTCAAGTCCAAATTTGTTTTCAGTGGCAGACAGGATATTGTGGGAACACCCAAATGCAGTTCCTTTTGCCAAAATAAACCCAAGTCTGCCAGTGAAGTGACCCTGACTAAGTCAGAGCCTGAGACACAAACGAACATAGATGTGATTTAACATATCAGAACAGGGTGTTTTTTGTTTTGTTAGTGTTGTGAAACTGTCTGGAAAGATTCTTCTGGTGTGTTTGATTGAATGTGTGAACTTGGTTTTGACCTCATGGGGCCCATGGCCCCAGTACTGCTTCCTGCTCTACCCCAGCCCCACGCTTAGTACTGTTTGACAATTTAACTGGAATAGAGAGAGTGGCCTCATGTAGGCTGAAAAATAGGCAGGCTGTTAGTAGGAGATACTTAATGCAACCACCACAACAAAGGTTGGGGTGAGGAAATACAGTGCTGATGGCTGTGGGCAACAGCCCAGGGTTGATGGTTAAAGCAGGGCCCCTTTGCTGAACATTAAGTTCATGATTTTGAAATAGGAAAGAAGCAAACCTCCTTTCTAAAAATGGTAATATTTTCCCTTCTCTTCTGTTCCTATTCCATATACTCTTCCTGTAGCCTAGGAAGGAGGGCATTGTAGCTTCCTGGGACAGTGTAGGGGCTGCTTGATGAATGGGGCCCCTAACTTGTAGAGTCTGGCATTCCTTGGACTCCAGAGTTGTGCTGGATCTGTGTACCATATCCCCATTGTCAATAATGCCCTTGCTAGACTGTTCAGGACAGACTGTTGGGTAGAGTGCCTGTTACTTCAAGAAGAGAGTGCATTGCGATGCAGGGAGCATTCATTAACTCCCAAAGCCCTTCCGGGGTCTGCATCATGCTGATACTTCCCATTGAATAAAATCAGATGCCAAAGTGAGAAATCCAAAACCTTTCTTCTTGTTGGAGACTTCTGCTCCCATCCTTTGTAAGACCCAATTCTGACTAGTTAATGGCTTCGTTCAGCTGGGATGTGCACTACACAATGGCCTGTCACAGCTTTGGTTTTGCCACAGATTTGTTCTCATCTTTTCACTCAGATGGGGGAAAAAAAAGTGAATATTAGATGGGGGTGTGCATAGAGAGGGGAGTATCTAGGAGATGGAGTATGTTTCTGTTCAGTGTAGCCTAGTGTATTCAAATACACAATTTTCTTATCTCTTCACTTCCTTCTCCCTCTTAGGACATCACTGCCCTGCATCAGCATTTTAGAAGGATTAACTGGCACTCTTCTGTGTGCTCTGAATGGGTACTGAGTAAGTGAGCATGTGTGGAGAGAGTCGTTTGCTTCTGTGTTAAGTAGCTGGGTCTTCCAGGGGGAGGGAAAGCAGAGACTTATCTTTGTGGGGGCGGGAGCCAAACAGGAGAATGACAGTTCAGAGCCATTATTAGAAAGGAAAATCTATCATTGGCAAATGCAGGTGATGGGAACAGATTGTTGCAGATCTCAAGTCAATATCTCCCAGAACACAATGATCTAAAATCAGCTCTTTCTCATGTCAGAGGGTCCATGTTGTCCTCTGCCCCACCGAGCTCAAATGCCCATAAGCCAGGACTGTAGCCTTCATGCAAAAGGAGAATGACTGTCCCAGATTATTTTATCACTCAGATGAAACCTAAGCTCTTAAGCAGGTGGAAGTGGTTGTGGGACTTGCCCAAGAGATGAGCATTTGTAAAGCAGAGGTAGGTTGCCAGTCTCATCAGAACAGTCACTGGTGGGGAAGGGCAGACATAGTATTCATTCAGAACCTCATATCTTCCTCTAACATCCATTTCAGATTCTTCTTTAGGAGAAGGAATGTTTCCTGGGGAGTTGGTCGCTTCCCGGATTTCTGAATGGGCAATGGCTTCTGGATGATCAGAAGTAGCACAGAGCGATTGAGCCCAATAATGGAAGCTGGTAGTGGCTCCCATTGAATGGGAGACTGAATTACTGTACTTGCGAAATGGGATGGGAGGAAAGCTCAGGCTCAGAGAGAGGATTTGCTGCTTTCATTAATTGTGGGCCACTTGTTACCCTGCTTGTCTTTTCAGAGAAGAGGCACACTCCCCTCCCACAACTGTGTGTGTGCTGGAGGTGCCAGATAGACATCTTCGGGTGGGAGGGGGTGCACTGTGTGATGGTCAGAAACGTGACCTTTTAAAATCTATCTGTGCTGTATCATTTTAGTGCTAACAGTGTGGGAGGGTTGACCAGAAATGTAGAGGTAGCATCAAAAACTCTCTGAAATCTAAAAATGTTAGTCTGCTTTTTGGCTTTTCTTAAGTCAAGGCCTAAGTATGTTTGAAGCACTTTGAAGATGCAAAGCACTAGGAGCGCTGAGTACTCGTATTGCCTCTTTAAAAAAGTGGCATTTGAAAAGGGAAAGATGTATCCATTTCAGACCACTGGCTATTCCTTATCTCCTTTCCACAGCTGCCATCCAGCCCTTGGCATCCCTTCTACAGTTGTAGTGTGGGTTTGCCATTCCAGGCATCCCAAGTGAACAAGGGCACAATGAAGGAGGGAAGGAGACTTTAAAACTCCACATCCACCTTCAGAACATGTTTTCCCCCACCACTTGCGGATAGGGGAGTTATTAGGTTCTGTTGCCATGTTAAGTAGTCACAGTGCTCAGAGATGGCCGAGATGTGATCCAATGGGTTTCTTCCATCTCTAGTTATGGAGACCTCCTTTTAGTTCCCTTTTCTGGACAAATTGCACTTTAGTAGCTTAATGGGGATGGGAGGCATGTGTACCTCTTTGGGGTCGGGGCAACCCAACAGCTGTTTTCAGTGGCTGCTGGACTCTTCCAGTGGGTTAATGTCTCACCTCACATCCAACAGAACAGGTGCAAAGGAACTTGCTTAAAAAAAAACTAATCACAAAGTTTAGGCTTAAAAAAAATCTAAATTGAACATTTTAGCTGGCTATGTGGGATGTTTTACTTAGTAGCAGGCACCTGTGTTTGGAGGAAGCCCAATCCTCCCAGCTTTTCAGCGTTGACCTTCTCTACCATGCTCCTGCACTGCTTGATCTAGGTTCTTCTAAGACTGCTGTGTGACTTTATTGCCTATTTTATATGCTTGTTTTCCACCAAGGATGGGGTTGGGGAAAGTTACTTTATTTTTTATTCTTGGCATGATAGAGCACCTGAGTCTTTGCACAAGAAAGCTTCCTTTGCACAGAATGAGCTTCTAGCTTTTGTACAGACTAATTGAATGTATTTGGGCAGAGGGGGCTGAGGGAACGAATCAATTCCAAACAAACAAAAAACCCCTACATATATAATGCCTTTTCTGAGTGAGCGCGTGTTGTAAATGGAGATTGTAATACAAATGGGAGGACAGGTCTAGTTACAATTTGATGCAAAGTGTGGTTTTATTTTTGTACTGATATGGGTAAGAGACTGTACAGCATCTATTTATTTAGATGATTTATGTGGTAAATGTTGCAAACAAAGTTATTAAAAATATTAAATATGATAACTGACATTTAACTAATGGCCTGTTTCTGTCTTGTCATTTTCCCCCTTAATCCTACAATTCCATTCTTTCTATCTCTGCTGACCTCTTGGCCTATGGAATGAATGTGCAGTAGTGCTACCGGCTTAGGAGAGATGGAAATCATATGTGTATGATGCACAGGGATCACGTTTAGTGAGGGCAGTGAGGGCATTTTCTGACAACACCTCCCTTATTGGATCATCTCAAGCAGGTTAGGTTTTTTTTATTAATTTTTAAACCTGGAAAGTGAGTTTTAGCTGACCTCTCAAGATCCCTTTCAGTCCTATATTGCTGTTCTTCTTAGAGTGCTTGCTCATATCAGTTCCAATTAGGTGTGCGTGCACTGCATGCACGGCCATTGGAGAATTTTTACCCTAGCAACACCCAGTGGGTTGGCTGTGGAGCTCCCTGGAGTGACGCCTTCATGGCATTCGATATATACCCCAGCCGACCCAGCGTCTCCTCAGTTCCTTCTTACCGTCCGTGATGGTCATTGGAACTGTGGAGTCCCGCTTCACTTGCTCTCCACTCTCCCTAGCGTATACCTAATAGTGGATAGTTTATAGTTTTGTTTTGTTTGTTTTGTTAGTTATAGGTGGTTTACTTAGTGGGGTTGCTGGGCCTTTCCCCTCCTCCCAGATTCTTCTCTTGGGCTCATGCCCAAAGCTCTGGGATTCAAGCCCTGCAGTTTCTGCTCTAAGCCCATGCCAACAGGAGATCCCCATGCCTCTTGCCTGAAGTGTCTGGGAGAGTCTCACCAAGGAGAGAAGTGCATGGAATGCACCTGCAGGGCACCGAAAAGTAAATCCATGGTCTTTGCTGCCAAATGTTCTGTGCACACGCTGCTTTAGGATTGACTGGATTCCAAATTGCTGGAAGAGAGAGGGAGACTGATTTTTTTTTTTCTTCCCCTTCACCAGGCTTTTCTCCAGAAACTGCTAACGTGACCTTAAAACTCCTTAATCAGTGGAAGCTGCTGGGGGGCAAAGACCCTCCAAAAATGCAGGACCTCAAGAGGACATTTGCATTGTTTGTGCCTAGGACTATCCCTGCTTCTTTGTACATTGAGGTGAAACACAACCACGTGCTGTCCTGGTCTACAGTTTTTGTACCAATATAATTATTTAAGTTAAGCGTGTGAATTTGTGTTATTTGGTACAACTCTTACCATGAATGCAATTATACTGGCATAAAGATACATATATGGCAAAGCTTATTCCCCTTCCCAGCTGGGAATAAGCTATAGGAGCATAAGCACCCTCAAGTAGATATAACTACATCCACATTAGTGGCTGTTACTGCTTTACCAGTACTGGTGTAGTTACAGCACAACAACTGCGTGTAGATAAGCCCTAATTTTGAGCACTCTATTGATTTCAAACAGAATAGTGAGTGTAACAGAGCAAATGGAACCTAATTATGCTTCAAGAATCAAACTAGGACCTTGGGTAGTTCAAGGGAACATGGTTAGGTTTTACCTGCTGTGTCATAGGAAAATGGGCTTTAACCATGAGAAAAGAACAATGGGAAAGGGAGTGCTAGGGTGGGTCAGACCCATGGTCCATGTAGTGCAGCATTCTGACCCTGGCAGGGGCCAGCACTACCTGCTGCTTCAGGAGAAAGGGCAAGAAACCCTGCAGTGGGAGTTATAGGATAACCCGATCTCAGGAAAACTTTCTTCCTAACCCCCATTCTTCTGCGGGCAGTTTATGTCCTGAAGCATGAGGGTTTCCATTCCTTCGCCTTTGATGCCTTACTTATAAATTGCGCTAGCCTTGTTAGCTTGATCTGCGTCCAGACCTTTTCTGACCAACGTGCTACCGGCAGGTCCCTCTAACTGCACTGATGGGATAGACGGGCTGCCTACACATCTGCCCCCTTGACCCTGGGATCCGGGATCTCTTAGGGGGAAGGCAGCTTCACTGGCAACCGGTTCACAGGAGCCGAGGGACGGGGGCTGTACCTCTAAAACTGCCCCCCGCCTCCCAGCGCGTTTACACCCCAACCCCCCGTTCTTTGTACCCCCAACCCCCTTCCCCGACCCCGCGCTTTGCCGCCCGAGCAGCGACCCAGCTCGCGCCCCGCTCCCTGCAGCCCGCGCGCGCGCCTGCGCCCTCCTCCTTTTCCCCTAGCAACCGCCGCCGGGGAGACCCTGGTAACGGTGCACGGGGGAGGGGGAGAAAGAGAGGAGGGAGGGTCACGTGCGGCCGCGCGGCCGCAGAGCGAGCGTGAGCGTGCGCGAGCCGGTGCAGCTCTAGTAGCGGCGGCGGCGGCGGCGGCGGCAGCAGCCTGAGCTGGGGGGAGGGAAGGAAGGAGGGAGGGAGAAAGAAGCGGGCGGGATTATTATGGGCTGTGGGTGCTGCTGCTGAGCAAGATGGAGCTGTCTGCAGTGGGGGAGCGAGTGTTCGCGGCCGAATCCATCATCAAGCGGCGGATCCGAAAGGTGAGCAGCCGCCCAGCCCGAGCCCGGCCCCGGCCCCGGCCCCGGCCCCCCGCTGCCGTGGGTTTGTTGCAGTGGCCATTTCGCTAATCCGCCCTCCCTCCCTCTCTTCCTTCTCCCCCCTCCTCCGCTCCCCTCCTCATCTGTGTTTTGCAGGGGCGCATCGAGTACCTGGTGAAATGGAAAGGCTGGGCCATCAAGTGAGTTGTTCGAGTATTTCTCCGTGTGTGTGTGTGTGCGCGCGCGCGCGTGTGTGTATATGTGTGTCTGGAGGGTTTTTCCCCAAGTCCGCGCTGAGATAATATTATGCATCCCTTTCCCGTGCGCGCAAACTGTACTCTGGGGTTGCTCCCCCCCGCCCACATTCTCCTTTTTTATGCGGGTGCTCGTGTTTTGTTTATTTTTTTGTGCCTTGGCAGGTACAGCACTTGGGAACCTGAAGAGAACATCCTGGACTCCCGACTTATTGCAGCCTTTGAGCAGAAGTGAGTTTAACAGGGGAAACCACGTTTGTTTATTTGACTGACATCTGAGCTACCCAAAAAAAAAAAAAATGTGTATGTGTGTGTTTTTTCTTAAGAAAAAGTTTAACTTTCTAAAATTTGACTCCCTAAAGGGAACGAGAGCGTGAGCTGTATGGGCCCAAGAAGAGAGGACCCAAGCCTAAAACTTTCCTCCTGAAGGTAACTTTTATTTAAATAACTTAGGCCCAGTTAGATGTATCCAAAATCCCGCTGCCTGTCCACTTTTGGAGGTACTTAACTCTCAAATGACTTGGGCCTCCCTTAGTCTGCATGTCTGGTGCAACTAAATAAAAGGGGGGAATAGAAGTAAGTGCATGAGATGCTGCTTGGGGTAGTGAGGGATTATCACCAATGGGATAGTAAAAGCTAGGGTGTGTGAACGTGTGTTTGTGGGGATGTTCTCTTCTTGTCAGTCTCCTCCTCTCCTTCCCCTCCATCCACCCCCAGATGTTTGTCCCTGTGGTGTTTGCACCTATCTGCTCTCTCTCCCCACCACAGTGGTATTTCATTCCTCCCTCCCCACCTTTGGTCTGCATGTGATAATATAGTGGCATACTTGGTGGCTATGAAAAGGTTTTGTAGTTGTTTTTTTAAGATATGACAAGGGTCCTGCTGCTGCCCCTCCTCTTCACATGTCAGTATGCTAGATGCCCACCGGCGCTATATTGGCGGTCCTTTGGGGCTCGCTGCTTGTTCTGAAAGTCATGGAATAACTATGCTTCTTCATGGCATAAAGACTCCACATCGTCCCCATTGACAGTGTCATTTTCATAATATCTGTTTTTTCATGCATAGTCGTGTTTTGTCTCAGAAGGAAGACTTTTTTTAAAAAAAAAAAAAGGTGGAGTCCCCAGTTTCCTCTTTTTAAAATGTGGTGGTGGTGACCTTTGTAGCGGAAGTTAACAGATTTTTCCTGTAAGAGTTGGTATCTGCCATATTCTGCTCTCTGACTGACACCCTGCAGACAAATTTGTTGCATTATTGCTCCCCTACAAATCCCAATCCTGGATCATAAATGAATGGAGGTGCCAGAATATCATCCAGTGTATTTAAGACAAATTTGCATGGGGAGTCAGGAATTTCTCAATTCTGGTCTAATCTGATACCCAGATGCTATGGAGATGGGTGCTGTAGCAATGCATCTAATACTCCTATCTCAAGCATTGACCCATTCTGTGCCTTTGGGCAAGTGAAGTTACATTTTTGTGTCTGCTTTCCCTATCTGTAAAATGGGGTTAATACTTTGCTTTCCTGCCTCACGGGTGTTGAGGGACTTCACATCTTCAAAGCTCTGTTGAAACATAAGTGAAGTGCTAAGTGGCAGCACTCAAAGTTCTGTGCAATAGGACAGTGGTTCTCAACCAGGGGTATGCGTATGCCTGGGGGTACTCAGAGGTCTTCCAGGGGGTACATCAACTCCTCTAGATATTTGTCTAGTTTTACAACAGGCTACATAAAAAGCACTAGCAAAGTCAGTACAAACTAAAATTTCGCACAGAGCAGAATAAACAACTCATTTTTTATCTACTGTACACTGAAATGTAAGTACAGTATTTATATTCCAGTTGATTTATTTTATAATTATATGGTAAAAATGAGAATGTAAGCAATTTTTCAGTAATAGTGGCTGTGACATTCTTGTATTTTCATGTCTGATTTTGTAAGCAAGTAGTTTTTAAGTGAGGTGAAACTTGGGGGTACGCAAGACAAATCAGAATCCTACAAGGTGTACAATATTCTGGAAAGTTGAGAACCATTGCAATAGGATGCCCCCTGTTATCTGCTTTGGAAGGATAGAGCATATGGAAGGACCGCAGACATAGTTTAAACATTGTGGGGAGAATCTTCCTGGGGTTTTCTGGATGCCCTGGTAAAAATTGGGGAGCTCTCTGGAAATTTTTAGGAAGCACTGCTTGTGATTGGAACATTCTCCCCCCTCCGCGGCCGCCACCACCACCACCTTGTCTACATTGTTACTCTTTCCTTAATTAAAAACTGAAAACGATAAAAATCTGTTTGCTTTCCCCACTAATGAGTGTGTTTCTTTTTACACTTCACTCCCTGAAACGGAGCTAGTCAATTTCATTCTATAGTCAGTTTTTATCTCTGACACTTATGCTTTAGATCGTCTTGTGTTTGGGAGTCTAATAATGCAGAGGAAAGCTTAAGACGACACCATTGACTTAAAAATAACATTTCTGTTTGAATTTTTTTAACCTACTATTACTTGTAACACTTGAAATCTGAAAAGAAACATTCTAATTTTTGCTTCTTTATTTACATTGAGTATTTGACAACTCTAATCAGTTTTCCTGAACAGTCGGTTGGTTTCCTCTTCTATGTGTGTGGGACAGAGCAACATGGAAGGGGAACATTTAGTTAAAAAATTTAAATGTGTAATACTATATATAGCAACATGTGATTGTATAGTCGCAAAGAGCTGGCAGGGCATCTCAGAAACAGGTGCAGATTCTGAATCCACCTTACTTCTGACTTACTGTCTAAATTGATTAGATTTCTAGTTAATGGTTTTCTATTTTAAAAAGATATTGGGGTTGGGGGACACAAATCATTGACACTTCAAGAAATAAGCATTCCTATAATTTCTTAAACACCACCACAACAAACAATATTCCTTCACTGGCGTCTTGACTTGCCTTAATTCTTTTCCCTCCCCAACTCTTGAAATCTACTTGACTGTTTCTGTAATCCTCTGACTTGTGCTTATAGTTAGCTTGTCACGCTGGAGAAGAGAGTGAAGCGTGGAACAAAAAATCACCACTGGTAGGTTGATGCCTCACTGTGGGGAGCACTGAGTAGGGCAGGAGCTGCTGGTGTCTCCTCTGGGGAGGAGGTCTGGTGAGAGGAGGTTGTGTTGGGGACTTCCCTTAGTTGCTGGTTTCTTTGGGGTGTTATTTTTAGGGCTGGATCAGAAGTCAGACTAGACAGCAAGAAGTAACTCTCTTTTGGTTTAGTACCATCTGAACTTGTCCAAACTTTTTTTGAGGAAACTTTGCAATGTGATTTTAGTTAGAAAATCAGCTAAAAGAGCCCTTCAGTCCTTTGTACTGAAGTCCTATCTTTCTGTCTGCCAAAGCCAAGGTTTTGACTCTTGTAAATGCTGCAGGACTGATGCCACTACAGGAGGAGAAGGAGGGTTCTGTTCTGTCTTGCACATTAAACATGTTGTCAGTTCTTTTGACTGCAGAATCTCTTGCCGATGAGGACTTCTGAAGCACGGGGGAGAAACTTGACTCTTGGGTCCCCGGGGGAGTTTGCAGAGCTGGCAGTTAGAACAATATTCTTTTTGACTGGCAAACTCAACCGATTAGAACTGGAAGGCATGGAGATTAAATACGGAACCAAACCACGACTGGTTGTAAAAGGCTAGCATGCACTTGTAATGAATGGTTTCATATATAATGTTTCTGACCAAGATTTTCAAATGTGGTGTTTAAAGTTAGGCTTCTAAATCCATATTACAGCATCTAAATAAGTGGCCTGATTTGAAATTCCGTTTGCTTATTTATTTAGTTATCTTAATATTGATTTGGAGCCAGATTTACAAAGGAATTACTCTTTGAATTGAGTTATGTGCCTAATCTGCTTGGGCACTTCTTAAAATCCCACTAGGTGCCTATCTGCATTTTAGGGCACCTGATTGTTTTATAAATGTGGCTGTTGGTGCCTTAAGTCAGGCTTCGAATGCTTGGCTTTTCTATCGGATCGCTAAGGGATATCACACCGGTGTTTGTGATATCACTAACACGCTCTTGCATCATGGATGGCAGGACTGAAAGTGTGGGCTTCAGCTACAGTATTTTGGGTAGAAGGTTTGGCTGTATTCCCTGGATATTAGTCAAACTTTCCCATGGATGAAGAGCTGAAGCCCAGAGGACAAGTTTACTTGTAGGGGGGATCATGGCATGCAATAGCCTGTAAGGTGACACTAATTTATGGAAAACGTAAGTTGTTGCTTTGGGAGGGGAATTTGGAATGGCTGATGTGGGGCAGTCCTTTCCAACCTTTATTAATCTGACATTCCTGATAGATCTTGTCTGTAGGAGGTTGCTTGAGGGTTTAGAAATATATAGATAGGAAATATCAATAAGATTCAGTCTGGGGAAAAATGGAAGCTCATGCAGAGTAATAGAGACACATTAACTGTCCCACACATATACTTTGCATGCAACTTTTGTCTTCCTTTCTCACCTCCCTGACATACTTCTTTCCTCACAGCTTTGTTGGCTTGGGAAATGCAAGGGTCACATGCAACTCCATAAAGTCATGCATGTGCTATCGGAGGACATGTCCCTGACCCTCCTGCTCAGCTTGCAGAGATCTCTATTCTCAGTCACTCTAAATAATAAGGTAAAGATTGGAGGGTGTTAATGGAGAAAGTAGTACTGAGAGCGTGCAGTAATAGACAATAGGGGATTTCCCTCTTGCTGCTTGCAAGACCTAATTTAGTCTGTAAACTGAAGTGGAGGGAGGCGCAACATGGTGTTAAGCAACTTCCTCCCTCAAACTCCGCTTTTGATCTCCCTGTTCATAAATTACCCCTCAGCAGATTGAAATTGAAATCTGTTCCCTCATAGCATTCATTTTCCCTCCAATGGGGAAACACAGTTTATGGTAAGGTTGCTTAGGAGCCACAGCTTGCTGTTGCTCTGTCAGCTAAAGCTTGCAGAATGCTAGTCAAAGAGGTGAAAGGGGAAATAAGGGCTCTTATAAATATATTATTTGAGGGGGGAGTACAAGACAAAGCAGATGCACTACTAAATAAGGAGGGACTCGTGTAAATACGGCAGAGCTACTAAAGTGTTTTCTTTTGAATCAAAACAAAAAAGAGTTGCATCCTTTATTACTTCCTATTTGTAGAGTTATTGACATAAATTAGGTAAAGTAGGATTTGTGGGGAACTTGAATATGTACTTCTCACCCTGTCTTCAGTATGTGTATCCTAGAGTGTGAAGGGAATGAACTGATTAAATTATTTGTTGGATCACTAGCAATAATTATTTAAAAAAGAACAGAAGTAGGGAGGTGTGAGCTGATGAGAATTCATTAGGGGGCGGAGCAAATGTGATCCAGATTTCCAAAAGAAGGGGAAAAAAGTGATCCTAGCAATTACTGTGCTGTAAATCAACCTTTGTTCTCTGTTAAATGAGAACAAAATCTCTAGACGATTGCAGACTTTTATCTTGGTGAAAACTGAACCAGGATCAATCAACAGGGTATTCTATGTACAGCACTGAACACATCTTCCACTCTTAAGTCACTAAGGTAAAGACCGTTCCCGCTCCAAGGAATTTACCATCTGAAGGAGACATTTAAGATGCACTTGTGAAGTTCAGAGAAAGGATCAACTTTTGTTGTCTTAAACTATGAACCCTTACAGTTCATGAGCACCATAGAAGAACTGAGCCTTCAGCAGGGAGAAGTGTGTTTCTTGCAGAGATTTGAGTGAGAAGAAGACTTTGTAAACTGGGATTGGGAGGTAGCTCCAGGTATAGAGGGAAGCAGGCACATAACCAGGAATAGGAGAAAATGAATGGGTCAGTAAAACTATCAACTTCCAGGGGGAAGAGAGGAGCGTTTGTAAATGATATCTGACAAACTTGATCACATATTTGGTAGAATTACTGGACTAGTGTCTGGAAGGAACACGGTAGTTGGGACATCTGGATTTTCACTAAAGCATTTGATATTGTTTCTTGAAACTTTACTTGAGAAATGAATTCAAGCTTACTTGGGTATGTGTACTCTAACATGAATTGCTAAGCGTTGCAAAGAATGTAAACTAAGCAATGAGTAACAGCAGTGTATTGAGTTGGAGGGAGTGTTAGGTTCCATTTTAGCCTATTTGTTGTAAATCTGTCAGAGGAGAAAACCAGCATGTTAATTCCATTCATAGGATAGTCAAATACAAGGTTTCATGAGGGTAGGGAAATAAAATATGGGCAGGAAATAAGAAATGGATTCAACCAGGAAAAATGCAGACAAGTGCTTCTGGGATGTAAAGTAATCTGGGACACAAGTATTCAATGAGCATAAGACACTTTGAGAGCAGAAATACTTCTAAAAGAGAGACAGAGTGACACACACCATGGTGTGATAGAGAAAAGCAAATTAGACATCAGATTAGTGTGATATAGTGGCAAAAAAGACAAGGGGATTTATGGGTTTGCTGTGCAGGGGGAGCCATGCCAGCTATCAGGGAGTTAATAATCCCTCATTATATGGCTTCAGTTCGCTTGGAATAAGAGATTTCATTCCCTGCACTGCACCACACTACTAGATAATCCCAAACTGGAGGGAGTTCAGAGAAGAGCAGTAAAAATGCTTGAGGGGCTGTGATAATGATGTTTGAGATAAGACACAGATTCAAAGTAAAATATGGACCAGAATAGCTTGGTTAAAAGATGTCTGAAGAGAACCAGTGTGGGAGGGATAGCTCAGTGGTTTGAGCATTGGCCTGCTAAACCCAGGGTTGTGAGTTCAATCCTTGAGGGGGCCATTTAGGGACCGGGGCGAAAATTGGTGATTGGGCCTGCTTTGAGTAGGGGGTTGTACTAGGGGGTTGAGGTCCCTTCCAACCCTGAGATTCTATGAACCACTGCCATCTGTATGTATTTAAATGGTGATGAAAAGAGAGGAATTATTTGGCTTCAAAGAGCTATTGAAACATACTAGACTGTAGTCTCTGGGTTAGGAATCTGAATATCTGTGCTGTAAGGCACATAGGCCGTGGAATAATAGATGAGTCTGAGCCAAAGAAACTCTGGATGCGCATTAGGACGTCATGCCTGACAGTGAAATCTGTGAGGATTTTTGTGTGCTAGAGATTTTTAACCTTTGCTGAAGATAAACACATGTTTGTGGCCTGTAGTAAACATTTGGGGAGTGGCAAACACTGTCCTTACAAATACATTAACCACCTTGAGTTATTTGACAATCGTTTAATTCCAGGTATAAAACGCCTAGTGTACATGAGCCTTTAGACTGTGGAATTTGTTTCCAGACGAAGCAGTAGAAGCCCCCAGCCATCACTGGAGCCACTTACAGCTAGACTAGACAAAGCATTGGAGAGCTTACTGTAGGGAACGGCCCTGTATTAGCCAGAGATGAGCTACATGCCTTCAAGTCTCCATTCCCAACTTCTTCCATTGTGTGGCAGGGCTGTTTGAGAGGTTTGGGGCTTCCTGCAGCGTGTGCTGTTGTCATATCTTGGGATTGGAGTGGGCAGGGTGGGGGCAATCAGCAGGAGTGGAATCTTTTGGGATCAGATATAAGGAGTTGGGGAGATAGGCAGGGGAGATAATAGTGCAGCTTAAAACCTTAGCTCCCCAGAACCTGTCCTGAGCTGTGTGCCTGTGAGTGAGTGTCAGTGTCAGGAGGACGAAGTGAGAAAGTGGATGTTGTATCCTGGGGACTGCAGTTCTCACTGTGGTCACTAGATGGTACAAGAATCATTTGATTCTAAGTTGGCAAGGCAATGATGGGTGTGGGGCCAAAAGGTCTGGTTACTTCTGTCCGGGGCTGGGTTTTGGGGGCAAGGGAATTATAGAGTGACTGTTTGGGATGAGGGAGAGTCTGTTTCAAAGGGGATGGGGCATCTTATCCTTGCAGGGCACCATTTAAAGTGTGGCTCTGCTCTGAAAAGCGAGTGTAAAATTACGCTGTAGGGTTCCGTGTTTGTTGTCTCCAAATCAGACTATCTCAATTTACAAATGAAAATGTAGTTAGCTGCTCACGACAATCCTGTTGCTGATGCATGAGCCAGAGTAAATTCCAGCTCACTCTGCCAGAGCTGTCATGGTTCTACAGGACTAAGAAGAACTAAAAACTTTTGTCCCAAATGTTAGCAGATATGACTCCTGATACATTTATTGGGGAGGAGGGGGAAGAGCAGCTCTCTTTCTTCTGAGAAGAGCAGGTGCCTTTCACAATTTAATCTGTCATGTTAAACAAATATCTCATCTGAAGGGGCAGGACAAGTCTGGTTTTTAGGGGGAGAATAAGAACACAGAAATTGCTTAGAAACCTAGGGGTGGAATAGGAATATAAGAATTGCATCGGAAACCACGATAGACCCTAGGTTAGGGTTAGTTAATTTTTTTTTTTTTTGTCAAGGTCCAAATTTCTTGGTCAAGGTCCAGACTCCAGAGAAACATTTTTCACACCACAGTAATAATAATAAGTAAATAAAAAGATTTTGCAGTCTGTTCAAAAGCATCTCATGGTCCGAATTTGGCCTGCAGTCCGCATATTAACTACACCTGCCCTAGTTCCATTTAGCCCAATATCATGTCTATGACAGTGGCCAGCACCAGATGTTTCAGAGGAAGGTGTAGGGACCCCGCAGCAGGCACGTGTGAGATAATCTGCTCTTTCTCCCCCTCCTCCCACACCCTGACACACACACTAGGCTAAAATCCTAAAACGTGAGGTTTAACATCCCTTCCAAAATTTGCATTTTCATTAATTATGATAACTCCACATATTCTTGATCTCCCTGCAGACAACCCAGGGGATTAGAGACCAGTCATCTTAACTTCAGTACCTGGAAAGATAATTAAACAATCAGTTTGCAGATACCTAAAAGATAATATGGTGATAAGTAACAGTCAGCATGGATTTATCAAGAACAAACCTAATAGCTTTCTTTGATAAGGTAATGAGCCTTGTGGATAGGGAGGAAGTGGTAGATGTGGTAATCTTATATATATGATTTAATAAGGCTTTCAATACTGTCTCACATGACCTTCTCATACACAAAAGTGGGAAATACAACCTGGATGAGGCTGCTATAAGGTGGGTGCATAACTGATTGGATAACCGTTCCCAGAGAGTAGTTAATTATCAGTGGTTCATAGTCAAGCTGGGAGAGCATATCAAGTGGGGTCCCGCAAGGATCGGTCCTGGGTCTGGTTCTGTTCAATATCTCCATCAATGATTTAGATAATGTCTTAGAGAGTATACTTATAAAGTTTGCAGACGATACCAAGCTGGGAGGGGTTGTAAGTGCTTTGGAGAATAGGATTAAAATTCAAAATGATCTGGACAAACGGGAGAAATGGTCTGAAATAAATAGGATGAAATTCAATCAGGACAAATGCAAAGTACTCCACTTAGGAAGAAACAATCAGTTGCACACGTACAAAATGGGAAATGACTGCCTAGGAAGGAGTACTGCGGAAAAGGATCTGGGGGTCACAGTGGATCACAAGCTAAATATGAGTCAACAGTGTAACGATGTTTCAAAAAAAGCAAAAAACATTCTGGGTTGTATTAACAGGAGTGTTATAAGCAAGACACGAGAAGTAATTCTTCCGCTCTGCTGTGCTGCAAATAGGCCTCAAGTGGAGTACTATGTCCAGTTCTGGGGGCCACATTTCAGGAGAGATGTGGACAAATTGGAGAAGGTCCATAGAAGAGCAACAAAAATGATTAAAGGTCTAAAAAGCATGACCTGTGAGAGAAGATTGGAAAAAAAAAAAATGGGTTGTTTAGTTTGGAGAAGAAAAGACTGAGGGGGGACATTAGTTTTCAAGTACATAAAAGGTTGTTACAAGGAGAAGGAAAGCAAATTGTTCTCATTAACCTCTAAGGATAGGACAAGAAGTAATGAGCTTAAATTGCAGCAAAAGTGGTTTAGGTTGGACATTAGGAAAAAATTCCAGACTGTCAGGACGGTTAAGCACTGGAGTAAATTGCCTAGGGAGGTTGTGAAATCTCTTAAAAATCTCCAGTGACAGAGCAGGTTAGACAAACAACTGTCAGAGATAGTCTATACTTAGTCCTGCCTTGAGTACTGGGGAATGGACTACAAGACCTCTCGAGGTCTCTTCCACACCTATGATTCTATGTCCAGTATCTTTTTGAACCTTGAATCTGAGACTTTCCTCTCACAGTATCCATCAGACCACTACCTTCTCCATCAACCCTTCCTAAAGATCCATTTCTCCCATGACATCTACAAGAAATTACTAATAGTCTGGATGGGACTTTACTTGCTTGCTTTATTCCTCTCTCCTATCCTTTGTCTTGTTTGTCTTCTAGATTGTGAGCTTATGGACACAGTCCCTGCTCCCTACATTCAGACAGTGCCTAGCGCGCATTGGGGTGCTTACTCACCACAAATAAACTTCTTGGTGTTGAGCCCCACCAACAACCACCAGATGCTTATGAGGATGATTGGCCCCTTCTCCTGGTGACAGAGTATAGTAACAATTGAGTGTAGCTTTAGAATCTCTGGCACCAGGCTCCCTGGGCACTTTCCTTTGTGCTCCTCTTTCAGGGGAGCATGTAAGAAGGGGGAGGTCAAGGAAATGCGCTAAAGCAGCACTGCATGCTTCGTGAGGATGCTACTTATGATGACAGGAGCGCTTCTCCTGTCAGCGTAGGTACTCCACCTCCTCGAGAGATGGTGGCTTTGTCTACAGGAGAAGCCCTTCCGTAGACATAGCGCTGTCTACACAGGGGGTAAGATCGGTATAACTGTGTCGCTTGGGGTGAGGATATTCCACACCCCTGAGCGACGTAGTTCTGCCAACATAAGGCTGTAGTGTAGACGTAGTCTCAGACTTCCTACAAGTGCAGTCCTTGGTAAGTCCTAGAACCTGACCGGCTGCCCTGCACTAACTTCCCTTGTTTGTGGAGGGAGCCGTTCATGGTGATTGATAGTAACAGTCTGCAGATGAAGTCTGCTGTTCCTTTCCCGTGGCTCTGAGTTCCTTGGTTGGTTGTTTTAATTGCTGCTGAACACACACCGGCAGGTCATTTCTCTCATCTGTCAAAGATGATGCAAGTGTCATAGCTGCCGTCCTGGCTGATGCACTGGGGATTGAACAGGGGACTTCCGGAGCTAAAGCAGGAGCTGCTACAGCTTGAACTAAAAAGCCAAAGCTCCATAGCTAGGGGCTGTAACAGGCACTGAGGGGGACTTCTGGCAGCCGTTCGCCACTGGGTTACCTTCGTACTAGGGTCCTGTGCATTTAGTTCTTCATTTAAATGTGTGATTTGTATACAAAGAAGGTGTAGCCCTCTGGCTCTTGACAGGGTGCCTCTCATGTGGTCTTGTCACCACAAGCTGAGGTGCCCCTGATTCAAGGCCTGGCAAATCTCAGGTCGTCTCTGACTCCATTCTGCTCTCTCCCCCACCACCGCAGGCTCGGGCCCAGGCGGAGGCCCTTCACATTGGGGATGTACACTTCTCTGTCAAGCCTGGCTCTAGCACCTCGTCACCCAAGCTGCACTCCAGCGCTGCAGTGCATCGGCTCAAGAAAGACATCCGGCGATGTCATCGCATGTCCCGGCGCCCCCTGCCCCGCCCAGACCCCCAGAACGGCGGGGGAGTGGGAGGAGGGGCTGGCATACGTCCGCCAGTCTCGCCCTTCTCCGAGACCGTCCGCATCATCAACCGCAAGGTGAAGCCTCGTGAGCCCAAACGCAGCCGCATCATCCTCAACCTCAAGGTTATTGACAAGGGCGGGAAGGCCGCGAGTGGGGGAGGGGGCCTGGCCCGTCCAAAGATCCCCTCACGAAACCGCGTCATTGGCAAGAGTAAGAAGTTCAGCGAGAGCATCCTCCGCACCCAGATCCGCCACATGAAGTTTGGCACCTTCTCGCTGTACAACAAGCCGTCCGCTGCACCGGCCACATCTCTGGAGGGCAAGATGGAGGCAGGAGGCTCACAAGGTGCCTCCTGCGGGCTGGTCATGGGCTCCACCCCTTACGATGCCCACAGCTCCAGCTCCTCAGGCTGCCCCTCTCCTACCCCTCACTCCTCCTCCGACCCAGACGATTCTCCCCCAAAGCTGCTTCCCGAAACCCTGAGCCCTGCCATTCCTGACTGGCGCGAGTCGGAGGTCCTGGACCTGTCGATCCCACCAGAATCAGCAGCCACCAGCAAGCGCTCTCCCCCCGGGGGATGTGCTGGGGGCCAGACGCCCTCATCATCCCTCTCCTCTTCTGACCCGGAGCAGGAGGCTGGCGACTGGCGCCCTGAGATGTCCCCCTGCTCCAATGTGGTGGTCACAGATGTCACCAGCAATCTCCTGACCGTCACCATCAAGGAGTTCTGCAACGCAGAGGATTTCGAGAAGGTGGCAGCAGGTGGAGGAGGCAGCAAGTGAGAAGTTGGCTCCCAGCTTCGGGGGGGTAGGGGAGGCTCTGCTGGAAGAAGTCATGGTGTGAATGGCTGTTGTTAGTTTTCTCCTGCTCTTCCCCCCCATCCCCTTCCCCGGTTCTTTTTCTTTCTGCTTGGAGACTGGGGTGGGAGTTAGAGGGCAGAGGTGTCTGAAGTTCCCAGATGTCACAGCTGCGAGGGGTTGGGCTGGGGAATGATCATTTGTCTTCAAAGAACATGTTGTCAAACTGGTGTGGAGCCTGGGTGACAACGGAGGTGTGTGTGTGTGTGTTGGGGCTGAGTGGGGAAGGCTCCCCCCCAGCTTTTCTGAAAGTATGGGGGAACTCCTACTACTGGAGAGATGGATAAGGCATTTGAAAGGGGCTGTGCTACCCTCCACATTCCCCCTTTGCCATGCACTGTACACACACTCCTCCACTTCTCCAGTTCTTCACCCTGCCTTCTCCCAGGGAAGCTCTGACCCTCTCCCTTCTCTGTGGCATGGGTTAGCTGTCTCTTATGATCCAGCTTCAGTAGTTCTGGCTGCATCTCTGGGAGAGGGATACTATTGGGGGGAGGGGGAGGAAGAGGAGGGGAGGAGATCAGAAGTTAAAGCATCAGGGTTAGAACGAAATTGCAACAGAGCTCAAGTGGGGGGTTGCAACCCTACAACACATGCCCCAGGCTCACTTCCTTCTTGCTTTTACTATTGGTGCTAACTTGGCAGTTGTATGGGCACTTTGAGACTGCCTGGGCCCTTCCTCCTCCCTTCTGCTCCTTCCCTTCCAGATCTTCCAGTCTGCTGAGCTTTGTTGCGCCTGTCACTTCCAGCCTGGATCTTCCTCCTTCTGTTCATCACTTGCACTTGCTCGGGTCTGAGGCATGCCGTACCCTTCCTAAGCCTTTTCCTAGTGGAAGTGGGAAAGCCACACATCCGTCCTTCAATTCAGGAGGAGCAATGGCTTGGCATGACATTACCCCAGCAGGATGAGGTCAACAGGTCTTACCTCCCAGGAAAAATATAAGCCTCCTTGGGTCCACTGAATCACTTCACAAGCCTTGTGGGTGTGAAGGAAGATCTGCTACTCTTCCTGCTTGGTTTCATCTGTTTGTGGTGGGTGCGTTGGAGAGGGTTCACTGCAACCATTTCCAGGATCTAAAATTGCCTCTACAATTGTCAACCAAAGGTGCTAAGAACCTGTTGTAAGAATTACCGTGTCTTGCATTTGTTTGTTTGTGTGTGTGTGTGTGTGTGTGTGTGTGTGCCTGCCTGCCTCTCCTTCATCTGCCCCCCCCCCCCAACTCCTTGTTTTTACATGTTCAGTGTGAAATTGGATCTGGAATCGCCCCCACCCTCTGTAACTGGAAGCAAGCGATGATGTGGCTTCCTCCAGTTCCCTGAGACATACTCTTAATGTCCAAATGTGCAAAAGCGCTCTTCTTTGCCATTCGTGGCTTGTTTGACTCTGTGTCAGTGCTGAGCTTTGTGGCTAGATACCCCTCCGTCACTTCCCCACTCCTCTGTTGCCGAATCTGTGAAACACTTGGGTGTGGGGAAGAGGGGCTGATAAAGTCCATCTAAATTAGTGTTGCAGTAAGTGTCTGCCTTGATTCCCTGACCACGGGGGAAAAGGGGGTGGGAGGGGTCGCCTGTTGTGGGATCCATAATTCTTTATATGCCTACAGGGGTGCACGTACTGGGGGAAGGAGAGAGAAACTCAGCTCTAAGGAGAGTGTGTCTCTCTCTCTCTCTCTCTCTCTGTCACACAGCCACCAAAATAACTAAATTGGGTGGAATTCACCCCTTTTGTGGTTTTGCATGCAGAAACCCTGGATTTGAAGGGTATGTCTATACTACAAGCGCTATGGCTGCTGCTACGCCACCGCAGCGTTGACACTTGCTACAGTGACAGAAGGTGTTTTTCTGTCGGTGTAATAAAACCACCGCTTCAAGAGGAGGTGCTTGATTGACAAAAGAATTCTTCCACTGACCTGGCTGCGCCTACAATGTGGGTTAGGTTGACTTAACTACATTGCACAGGGCACAACATTTTTCCCAGTCATAAGCAACGTGGCTAGTGTGATCTAATTTTTAGGTGTAGACCAGCCTTAAAACTCACCTACTGCAAAATAAATGTCTACACAGAAACTTGCATCAAAATTTTAAAAACGTGAATTCAAATGAGTTTAGCTCCAGTTTGTGTGTAGCCAATCTGAGAGATGATCCCATATGTGGTTAGTTGTATTCCCACACAACCACAACACCCACCTCCACAAAGCTGCCCATCTTTTATGGGTTTTTTAAACAAAACTTTTAAAATCCAACAGAATATTTCAAAACCAAATACAGGGTGGGGGAGACTTCCCCATTCATTCATCAGTCCAAGGCTTCCTGTAATTTGTTGGATATGTATGTGTGTATGTGAATTAATACCTGCCTGTTGTCTCTGCTTTGTTTTGCATCTTTCCTTCACCTTGCGCATGCAGGGTTCTCTTATTTCATGGTAACTTCAAAAACAAGCAGGCCTTGGAGAGGTGGGAGATCTATATTGGGAGAATAACAAGGAGACTTGTGTTTAAAAAGAGATGATTTTAAAAAGGAATTAATTTATGAGGCTGCAAGATAAGAGGAACTATTTTACAGAGTAGATGCATGCCAGCCAGTCACTTTTTTTTAGGTTGCTTGGTTACTCTTGGCGTGTATGTGATGGCGTTCTTGTTTCGTGGTAATAAAGTTCAGAAATATTTGAAAAGTTTAAGTGGGAGAAAAAAGGGAACTTTAATAGGAGACTCTTGACATGTTTTAGCCAAGAAATGACCACTTGGCAGAGTTTTTTTTTTTTTCCCCTCCTGATGTCTGTTGTTTGGTGTTCCTGGATTTTTCCATAATAAGTGGTTTTCGCCTTCCTCTGAAGCATTGGCCAGAGGATTGCATGGGGGCTCGGTGACCCTTCTTCCTGGAATTATAAAGACAGGAGAGGGGCAGTGGGCTTTGGAGGAACTCGTATCGTAGATCATCTCTCAGTAGGAAAGACGTGCAATCCAGTCAGGGGAAGTAGCTTGAGTCCATTTGTCACCACCCTCCTGGGTGGGTCACCTGTGGGGATTGAACCCTGAACCTCTGGATCTAAAAGCATGAGTCTCTATTGCTTGAGCTTAAAGAACAGGCAGTAGCAGTCTCATAAATCTTTGTGTGGTCCAGCCACTAGAGGCTGACAAAACCCCACGCTGGTATGAATGTGGGTTATGCTCACCTTCCATCTCCCATTTATTTTTTCCTCCCTCCCTACTGGAAGATAAAAGGGAGGTCCCATCCATGCCTTTCAGAGAGGGCGTAGGGTTGGGGGGAGTATTCAAAAGCATTCCCCCAAAACCAGGGGAACAGTCTGTGTCTGTGCCATGTTTATTCTCTTGTTGTGTTTTTAGAGGAGATTTTATGATGGAAAGTGGAAAAAGTGAAATGAATAGTTTTTCAAAAAAAAAAAAAGAAAAGAAAAGAAAAAAGAAAAGTTTTTAAAAAATGAAATTTCTATAGGGGGAGAGAGAGTTTAAAAATGAATAATAAATGCAGTGATTGCACAAACTGTAGTGGTATTAGATGATCCTTAGAGAAGAGAGTATTTTGTAGTGTTGAAGTGTGTGTCTGGGATGGTATCTGGCTCACTTGAACTGGAGGAGGGTGTCCTTGGGGTAACCAGCAATTTTTGATTTGAAGAGGCAAGTCCTGTTTTGGAGAAAACCCATGTAATTTACCCTTCTCTTCCCCACTTCCCCAAGTGTTGGCATGAGTTCCATCCAACAGCACTACCATTTCCCTTCCCTGCCCCCTCTCCAGAAATTAGACAGAGGCTCTGTATTTTTCTCCCCTTCCCAGGTACAGTGGTGCCAAAGTTGTTGCAGAATGGTAAATCCTGACCTGATGGGGTCTGGGCCAGGCTGGTAAAATGGAAATGGCATGTGAGTGGAGCTACTGAGATCTTGGATTGGCTTGCATCTTTCTTGCTAGATAACCACCCCAAGAGCAGAATAAACGCTCACTCAGAACAAGGCAAAGCTCCCTTCCTTGTCTTATCAGCTCACTGATTTCAGTGCTTGGTGGAAAAGGCATTTTAAATACAGAATTTGCCACAGCAGAACCCGATGTAGCCCAGTCTAGTTTGGTGTCCCACCTCTGGCAATGGCCACTACCAGATCTTCAGAGGAAGGCAGAAACCCCTACGTGTACCTGAAGTTTTGGACAAGTGGGGATCACCCTCTCCTTGGGAAGGCTGGGGTGCATCGAGTGCATGTAGGGGTGAGAGCCAGGATGGCGTTGGTGGGTTTTTACTAGCGCAGGACTGTAGTCTCCTGGACTGTGGGATGTGTGAATGTCCCATAGTGGTGGAGGGAGCTTTCCCAGCCAAGGCTGCACTGTGTCTCTTTGCTGCATATTGTTCATCTGCTGTGTTGGAATGACTGTAGGAAAGAGGATGGGAACCAGGCGTTGGCGTCTGAATGTAATAAGTTACTAGATATGGGACTCTAAGATTTCTGGCTTGTCAGGGTCTCCTCTGTGCATTTTGGGTAAAAAAACAACACTGTCTCTTCCCTTCTCTGGGTTGTTCTTGGGAACTCATTTTCTCCACTCTTCACCCCTGAGCTCTGCCAGTGCTCCTCTGTCCTGACCTACAGCTTCAGTCCTGAGCTGAGCGTACATACTAATCTCCCACCTTTGCTCAGCACTCCGTTCTGGTCTCACTGAAGCTAGCATATGGGCATGGAGCTGACAAGCATACAAAGCCTTTGCAGGGATGGGAGGATGTATGTAGGCCCAGTGGGGAGTTCTGCCTTCTAATCTTAGGTGAGCCACTTACTTGCTGTGTCTTTTCAGGGGATGGGGGAGTGTCTCCGCATCTCCTGTACTTCAGTCACCCCTCTCCTGCCACCCCTGCTGGGATGGAGGTAAGGTACCCTCCATCCTTTACCAAATGGGTGCTGTCTGAGCTGAGTCTTCCTGGGTCATTAAATCCCCTTCCTCGCCTCTGCTGTTAAAGGAAGTTTCAGGCGCTTTGCAATATTCCCAACAGTCAATCTAACTTCCTTCATGGACCTGACAGTACTGGGGATGGAGAGTCGGAACTCCCTGTGGATATCCAAGCTAAAGCACAGGTTGGGGTGGGGGAGCAGCTGTGCTGGCAGGTAGTCATTTCCCCCACAGTCCCGCCCTCCACACCACGTCAACAGTGGTGTCTGTGGATGTGGGATGGTGGGAGGAGAAAGTAGTGTAACCAACTGGGATGGCCCTTCTCGCCAGCGGGTGTGGGATTCCAGTTCCATAGCCAGGGTTTGAGCAAGGAGGTGCAACAAACCAAGAATGGGTGTCTGGCTAAGTGCTCCGTGTCCCTTTGGAGGAGTGCTTGTCCGTCTCCCATCCCCACACCTCTGAGGCCTTGCACTGTTTGGCCTGATGTATCCTTTTCTCCAGTGTTGCTTGCTTTGCTGCTTTTTGGATTGCCCAATATCATGCAAGAGCTGGGATCTTATTTACTTTTTATATGAATATAGATATATATAGATATATATATAGATATATATATATATATAAAAGAACCCCCCACGTAATCCGTCCCAATCCCTATATCAAACGCATAATAGTTCAGAAGGTTGCTCTTGGGGCTGGGAGCTAGGCATTCCTGGGTTCTTTTGATTTCCTGTGACCTTGTGCAAGTTGCTTCACGGTCCTTTGCCTCTGTTCCCCTGTCTGTACCATGGGGGCAATGCCCTGTAGAGGTTGCTGGGAGGCTAAAATTTAGTAATGTGCATATAGAGCTATAGAAGGGCTGAGTATTGCTTCAGAACCCACGCATTCCTTCCCAGATACTTTATAAATCCATTGCATTGTCACTCTGGCTTTGAATGAGGGAGCGTTTTGGCCCTCCTCCAAAAGTGCAGTGTGTACATTTCTGAGGAGCAGAATCTCTCAGCTCCTCTTTCCCCCACCCTTATTTTTCCATTTGCCGCTTAACCTCCCCACGTCAGTTATCCAGCATCAGATCTGGGCATCCCTACTGCTCCTAGTCGTCTCCTCCCCCAAAGCGAGGCAATTGTGTTGACACTGTGTGGTCCTGTATTCTCATTAAAACATGCTATTCACTTCCAAGGTTGAGATAGCCCTCACTGGTTTACAAGAAGTGGAGACCAAGAAGTCCCTTCTCTTCTTCTCCCCTCTCTCTCCCCCGCCCCCCAAAAAGAATCTCAGTCAGGTAACAAAGGAAGATACCAGTTTTTCCAGGGTTGTACCTCTAGCAGTTCTTCTGTCCTTCCCACCTGCTGCTGCCTAGCACAAGATGAAACCCTACAGGACCATCCAGAGTTCTGTCTTCGATGCAGAACTGCATCCAAGACCTGCTTTCCACCCTAACAGGACACATCAATCCCTTAGGGATGTTCCACTCTTGTCCCTCAAGGGGATGCTGTCTGGGGTCTTCTGCAGAGACAGCATGTTCAGTCTGGGGTGTGGACTGCCCCACTTTTGCACTCTGGCCAATCTAAGACTGGTATGGGGAAGAGGGTATTGAGATATGGCTGCAACTGGGGAAATTGTGTGGCAGAGGAAAGAAACAGGGTGATTACCCCAAAGGAGAACATCAGTAAGAGAAATCAGAGTAATGTGATCTTAAATATCGGCAATGGTGGGTGATCCAAGAGAGATTAATTTGATGGGGGGTAATGGCAGGTTAAGTAGTTTAAACATTAATTCCTGTATTAGCTAACACCCCATGATGCCCCAATTCAGCAAAGCATCGAAGCACATACTTAAATCCATCCCTGTTCAGCAAAGCACTTAAAACATGCACGAAACTTCTAAGCGGGTGGTTATGGATCTAAGTACTTTACTGGATTGGGCCTCATACAGGAACTGTGTCTTTTTAAATCCAAGTAAATTTTCCCCATTATTGCAGTTTTCTTCTTTGCACTTCGGCTAGGATGGTGAAATTAACTTGGTCAGTATCACTTCCTGGTTCCCCAGGAGTAGCCCTGACTCTTCCAGTGTAGCAGGGACAAGTGGGTTTCCTTGTTGTGGGGGGAGGAAACTTCATTCAAGTTCTGAGAATAAATAAATCTACCATCATATTTTTTTAAAATCTAAATTTTGGAGCTAAACTACTTGCCATGCCCCCCCTTCTCCTCTTAACAGTAGAGGATTCTTTTTTTTCTTTTCTTTTTCTTTTTTTTTTAAATTTTGGGTGGAAAATTGCAAGGGGGGGTGGGAATCAGGGCTTACACATCTGCCTCTTCCCTCCACCTCCCCAGGTGCCAAACTGAGGCCCAGATCCTGCAGACTTATGCAAGTACTTAACTTTAAGCAGGCGAGTAGTTCCACTGATGTCTAGAGGTACTTGCTTCAAGCTAAGCATGTGCATAAGTCTTTGCAGGATCAGGGCCTTACTCTTTATCCCAGAGAGAGATTTTGATTTAATTTCTATAATGGTGATGGTCCTGATGCAACCCATACACCCCCCCCTCCCCCATACCTACCCCACACTTGGCATACAGGGTATGGTTACCCTTTAAGCTGGTTGTGTGATTCCCAGCTCAAGGAGACATTCACACTATTTCTTACTGAGCTAATGCACTAAAAATAGAGTGTAACTGTGGCAGTGCGACCTTCAGGACTGGCTAGCTACTCTAGGGTCTCAGACGGGCATGTACTCGGGGCAACTAGCCCGTCCTGTGGCTTGTGCCACCATGGCTTCACTCTATTTTTAGTATGCAAGCTCTGAGAGCTGGCACAAGTATGTCTCTTCAAGCTGGGAATCACACACCCGGAGCCAACTGGAGACCTACCCAGAGAGGGGAGGTGGTGACTTTTTTAATTTAAAATAAACCTAAATATCTTGTAACTTTTTTTTATTTTGAAAAATGCATTTAATTAAAGAATCATGCACGAATGAATTGTATATCTATATATTTTTTTGTCTTGTAATTTTCATTTTTAAATATAGTGTTTGCGTTTGTTTATTTTAATCCAGTTCCCAGCTGGCTAAACTCTGTCTAGAGTGGATGGATGGGACGCAGGGTGGGGCGATAGGATCCCCCTCCCATTGGCGTTTCCAGCGGAAAAATGGCTTGTTCTGGGTTTGGGGGCAGTTTGTGCTAATTACTCTCGTATTCTTGTACATTTTGTTCTTTCTGCTGCTCTTGAGTATTGTATCGATGCCAGAAATGGGGAGTTAATGAAAAATATTAACCCCAATAAATTGTTACATTCCAAAGCCTGTTGCCTGCCTTGTGTGTATGTGACTCTTTGTGATTTTCAAAGGTGAATGGCGATGTTTTAACCTGCCAAGGGAAGCAGTGTCCGCCCCATCACTTCTGTTACTTACAGCTAGCTTCGCCAAAGCACAGGAGAATACACTGCAGGTAACAGTCTTGTCTAACGAGGAGTGTTGGAAAATGGACTAGATGTCTTAATAGGTCTTTTGCCCTTTAATTTTTATGTAATTGGGGACAGACTAGCAGAGCTGTTAACTTGGCTCTTTAGGTAGTTTCCATGTTTAAAAACAAAACAGCAGCAAATACAAATGAAGCACAAAGCTCGAGCCAAACTTCTGCCCAAAAACAAAAACTGGGCTGCTGCTCTCAGAGGCAGACACACAGATGTTTTCCTCTGGAGGCATCCATTCACCTGGAATCCCAATATGAGTCTGGCAACAAGTGACCTGTTAACTACCTGGACAAGCCTGACGGCTATTTGTTATTGATACTGGCTCATACGTAACTCTTGGACTTCAAAATCTATCGTAACTAGAAGAAGAGGAGATAGAAGCCTGGTGCCCTTTTTCTACTAAAAGCAAAACAACAATCTCAGTGTTATGATGTGAAAATGCCGAACTCCTGCCTTCTATTTAAAACGCTTAATGAGAGGCATATTGAAAACCCATCTAGATGTGGGGCAAGACAAGTCTATGCTCATCATCTGTTTCCCATCCTTTTGTCTTCAGTGCTTGCTGCAAGTTGGCCCAGAAGAGCCTGTGGGCACCAGATCTGATCACTAAGGCCTGGTCTACACTGCATGGTTAGGTCAACACAAGGCAGCTTACATCAACCCAGCTATGGATGTGTCTACACTTAAATTTTGTTCCTGCCAATATAACTGCCCCGGTATGGCAGCTTAACACCACCACCTCCCTGAGTGGTGGAGAGTCAAGGTTGATGTAATTAGGTCAACTCAGTGTCAGTGTAGATACTGTGTTACTTACGTCAACTGTTACTGGCCTCCAGGAGCTGTCCCACAATGCCCCACAGTGACCACTCTGGTCACTGTTGTGAACTCCATTTCCCGTGGGCCAGGTGGACAGGAAACTATTCCTCCCCTTTAAAGCCCCACAGATTTTTGAAATTCCTTTTCCTGGTTGCCCGGCTTGGCAAATACCTAGCAACAACACTCCATTGTTATGTGCAACTGCTCACCTGCCCATGCCAGCTACTTGCAGTAGGCAGAAGGTTTTGTACCTCCTGGGTTTGTGGGGAGAAGAGGCAGTGCAGGCACAACTCCGATTCAGCTGTAGAAATGTTGACGTCTATGAGCAGATTCATTGGGGCATGCAGGAGAAGGGCTAGAAGAGAGACCAGCAGCAATGCCGCATGAAAGCCAAGGAGCTGTGGCAGGCATAACAGAAGGCAAGGGAGGTCAACAATCAATCTGGTGCAGAGCTGTAGACCTGCCACTTTTACAAAGAGGTCCATGCCATCCTTGGGAGAGACCCCACACCTGAGCCCTGTGGATACTTTGGAGGAGCCCGAGTCACAGGACCCTGCCATGAACAGCAAGGAGGAGTATGGGGGACAGACGACCAGAGGATCCAACTGCACAGTGAGCCAGGGTATTTTTTTACCCCATCGCAGTCCAGCCAGTTCTGACAGTCACACAAGAGCAAGCCTGATGCAGGGTAAGTATGCCGTTTGCTTTGAAATTACAGAGATGGAACCCCCCAAACTAGCAGGACACATGTGTTGATTTACTCTCTTATTTATGCTAGAAGAGGTAGTGAAACAACCAAGAGACGTGGTGGGTGGTATCTGCTTCTCATCCCCCTCTAGAGTTAGACAGAGGGGGCCATGCAGAGCAGCTTGTTTTATGTTCTCCAGGATGTCCTGTGAATTCTCCATAGAGATAGTGATGAAACTGTGATGAAGGTACTCTGCAATCCTCTGCCAAAGGTTTCTGGGGAGGGCTGCCTTATTTCTTCTGCTGCAGTAGAACACTCTTCCATGCCACTCAGTGATTACTTCAACAGGCACCATTGTAGTACATAGGCTTGCAGCATACCGGCCCAGGTGGCATCGGGATGCCAGCAGCAGCTATTACCCTCAGAAGTGAGTTACTAGCTAAAATCACCCCTGCCGGTGGAAAACAGTGCCACTATTCACTTCCATTGCTCTATACAACTATATTAACTGAGCTATCCTCCTTCAATTCCCCAACCATCTCCCCAGCCCAAGGGCCATTCTCGCCATGGCTGGTGCTGTGACTGGCACAGGACTGTATCATCCCAAGGAGAAGTGAGAATGCAGTGCTCACAACTTTTGGGGATCAAGAGGTGTGAGTCCAGTATCCTAAAGTTTGATTTCTGTTGTGAATATACTGACAATGGTACTCCTGTGTGTTGTGGCCTTTAGGGTCTACCCCTCCACACCCACAGAAAGCCTGAGCCAGATAAGGAGAAAGAAGAGGACTCAGGATCATGTGTTCTAGGACATGTTGTAAGCCTGTGCTGCATCAGAGAATGAGAACAGGGCCTGGAGGATGACTCTTGCAGACATCATGGGGAAGGAAGGAGTGGAGAGGAGAGGGAGATGCACCAGAGCATAATGGTGCTTCTCAGGCAGCAAACCAAGATCCTACAGACTCTTGATAGAGCTGTAGGTCCAAGAATCCCAGGCTTACCTCCCTCTGCAGCCAGTAGACAACTCAATGTTGGGACCTCCTTACACCACCTCTCAACATTCCACATGGCATTAGGGACCACTGCACTGCCCCTACCAATCCAATCCGGGGGACATTAAAGACCATCACAGCTGCACATACACGGACCTGTGAAAGACATGGTTGGTGTGTGCCCACCTGAAATATAAAATGGCAGTTCTTTCCCCTTTGTAAGTTGTGTTCCCTTAATTTATCAAGTTTTATAAAGTTCTAAATGTTTAATCATTTGCCTGGTTCACATTACAGAATAAAATTCTATTTTTTGAAACATAATTCATCTTTATTCGTTCACAACATATTCTGGCTGGTGCTGAGCACATCTGACACTCCCCAATTTCCTGTTACTTCATTTTATTCCAGAATGCACAATATCATTCTCAGACAGTATTAAAAGGTGCATTGACAAAGTTATATTACTACACACACAACACTTGCTACAAGATTCATACTGGGCTGCAAAAGACCAAGGCCAGCTAGAGCACACTACTATGAACCCTATTAAAATGGTCTTTCAGAGCCTCCCTGAGCCATATAGCTCCGTGTTGAGCACTTCTTATAGCCTTGTATCTGGCTATTCACATTCAGCGGGCAGCCGTTCACTCCACCTCTGCCCTCCAGCCTGGTGGAAACTTTTCCCCCTTCGCTTCACAGATATTATGCAGCACACAGCTGGCAGCAACAATCTTTGGCATTTTTTTTCATTGAGGTCCGATCTCGTAAATAGACTATGCCATTGACCCTTCAGACAACCAAAGGCACATTCAACTATTTTTCTGTACCTACTGAACCTGTGATTCAAAAGGTCCTTGGTGCTGTTGAGGTACCTGGTGTACAGCCTTATGAGCCATGGGAGCAAGGGGTAGACTGGGTCTCCCAGGATCACTGTTAGCATTTCAACATTCCCGATGATAATCCACCAGCTGGAAAAGAAAGTCCCTGATTTAGCTTTCTGAACAGTCTTGTGTTCTTAAAGATGTGTGCATCATGCACGTTCCCTGACCAGCCCACAGTGATGACAGGAAAGCATTTATGGTGATCCACCAGTGCTTGCATTACCATAGAAAAATAGCCTTCTCCCTCGATGTGCTCTGTGGTTTGGTGCTAAAATAGAGATGTGTGCCATCTATTGTGTGCCACAGTTCAGGAAGCCCATTGCTGCAAAACCATTCTCTTATGTCCTGCACATTTCCCAGAGTCGCAGTCCTGTGTAGTAGGAGGCAATTAATGGCCCTGCACACTTGCATGACAGCTGCCCCCCAGGGCCATCCTTAGCCATAGGCAGAATAGGCAGCCGTGTAGGGCACCACTCTGCCGGGAGTCCGGACAGATGGGAAGCAGTGGAGCATGTAAGAGCAGGGATGCTGGGTCCTAGAGAGAACCGAATGCAGCACAGTCTGAGGGAGGAGATTGGCTGCTGGGGTCTCTGGGAAGGGGAGGGGTGGGGGAAGGAGGAACTCACCTGTGAGTGTGACTCTCTCCCCCTGCGTGAGGTGAGGCAGGCCCAGCGGCTGCAGTATCCTTTGTTGCCCCCACCCCCATAAGGTCCATTCTTCTCCCCACGGAGCACCCTTCCCCACCTCCCCTCTGGCAGTCTGGGTTGGGTGAGGGGAAGGGGGGGGCTGACTGGCTGCGTGCTGAGGAATGAAAGTGAAAGTAACTCACTTCCTGGGCAGCCAGCCAGGATTGGAAGGGTCACATGCAGCTGGCTGGGCCAGATAGCATGTGTGAAAACTCAGAACGGGGGTTGGGGTAGGGTGACCAGATGTCTCACTTTTATAGGGACAGTCCAAATTTTTGGGTCTCTTTCTTATATAGGCTTCTATTACCCTCCATCCCCTGTCCTGATTTTTCACACTTGCTGTCTGGTCACCCTAGGTGGGGGTAATTGGTGCCTATATAAGACAAAGCCCCAAATATCAGGACTGGCCCTATAAAATCAGGACATCTGGTCACCCTAGCTGGGGAACACATCTCTCCCCCGGGCTGGCAGCGATCCTTCTCATCTGCAGGGGAGCTGCGCAGGGCAGGATGAGCTGCTGTGGCTCCGTAGGTGCCCCGTCCCTGAGATCAGATGCTGTGCTAACTTCACCCTGGTCCATTAGGCTGGCAGTGGTGCCCATTGGTGTGTGATCGGACCTGAGGGTTTGCTGTTGCCACTCTGCACCCCAAGAGGTAGATTTTGGGGTCCTGCAGTTTTCCACCTATCTCCTCCTCTGCTGCAGCTGTTGGAGCAGCAGCCTGGGGCGTGAGTGAGCCAAGCATGAAGGCAGTACTGTGTTGCCATTTAGATTGTCATTTAACAACTTTGTGTGCCAAAAATGCTTGCTAACAATCCTGAATCCAATTTCAATATTTTTTTTTAAATCAGTATCTTAGCCAAAACCAGAAAATTAAGTTGTTGACAATTGTTTGGGGCAGGGAGCGGGCCAGTTTTCATCAGAGAAACAAAAAATGCTGACTGGCTTTCCAATAGCCCTGTTACTGCTAAATAGAGCCCTCCAACAACTGTAATATGCGCATCTCCTTACTAGTGTATAGAGTGACCATATGTTGTACTAAGATTCTCTTGCTCCTTTTCCCCAGTGAGTCAGTATGGCTTTTGACAGCCCAGAGGTTGGGCAGCCAATGTCTTACGTTTTCACAGTGTTTTGTCCAACTTTCATAAAGTAAATACTCAGTTAATATGAGTTGACAAGGCCAGGGACACTTCCTTGTGAAGAATCTGTGCAGCAGAGCATGCGAGAGCTGTGAACATGTCAGGTTTTGATGGAACTTTAGAGGCAGTGATTTATCATGTATTTCTGGCCGTGCCCAAAATGTGCTGCTATTGCTAATGTCTTTCTAAACAAAAATAAGGCACAACAGGACTCCTGTAACTGTTCTGTGCTGCCTTAATAGAGATGAGACGATTCTGTGCTGACTTCATTTTGGTCACTTTGTGCTTTACCTAGGAGTAAAACTAGGGTTATATTTTGCCACTGTTTGGAAACCCAGCTTATTAAACTGGATAATGCCATTGATCTAGTTACAGTATAAGGTTGATAGAGAGTTGTAACTAGCATTAAGACTGATGCCCACTATACATTTAAAACTAAAAAGTGGCTTTGTAAAAATGACATGGGTTTCCAACTCTACTGTGTCTCAGTCAGGGTGGAGCGCCTTGTGAGGTGTCTTCACACTAGCTCAAGGTCACAGACTCACAACTATCCTATATTAGTTATTTTAAATAATATTTCTGATAATCTGATAATTGAAACAGTTATTTCTTTAAAAAACACCCTTATTAGTTATGTCGTATCAAAAACAACTTTCCGGGTCACAAAAAAGAAAATGGAAAGATGAAATAGGATTAGCTGTACAAGCACAGAAGGGTTCTCTATTTAAGTTTGTACATCATGAAAACAACGAAGTTGATCAAGATCATCAAGTAACTGCCGAAGAAAATTTTTATGCAGATGAAGCTCAAGAAACGCAACAACACACAGAACAGTCATTTGAAAGAGATGCAGAAACAAAACAAGAAATTACAACCGTTGAAACTGTACTAGCATGGGATATAGATGACATTGGCACATGGCCGCAACCTTTAAACAACGAATTCCATGCCATTATACTTGAGAGAGGCCCTGGGAAAATAAAAGGTCTTGAATATCCTAAAGACATTAGAGGTAGGAAATTCACAGAAAACAATTACTACAAAAGACTTTCTAATGGTGAAATTGTAAACAGACAGTGGCTTGTGTACTCTAAATGCAAGGATGCTATATTTTGTTTCCCATGCAAGCTTTTCAATAGTTGCAATAGTAGCAACCATGGGTATTAATGATTGGAAAAATCTTAGTCACATATTACCGCAACATGAAAAGGCACAACACCACACTGAAAGTATGCACAAATGGTGTGAGCTGAGTGTAAGGTTAAAAAATCAGACAACTCTTGATTCCCAAAATCAAAGATTGCTGGAGTCAGAGGAGCCGCATTGGTGTCGTGTTCTTGAATGTCTATTATCTATTGTTGAATATCTATCAACAAACAATCTTGCTTTTAGAGGAAGCATTGAGAAATTATTCCAGCCCAAAAATGGCAATTTTTGGGGGCCTTGTACAACTGCTGGGAAAATTTGACACAGTGATGAGTGAACATCTCCGAAGAGTAACTGAAAATGAAATACTTGACCACTATTTGGGACCAAGAATTCAAAATGAATTGATCATGCTAATGAGTGATAAACTGAGAGACAAAATTGTTTCATTGGTTACTTTGGCAAAATATTTTGCCGTAATTCTAGATTGCACTCCGGAAATAAGTCATCAAGAACAGATGTCATTAGTAGTGAGATTTGTCAACATTAGTGATTCAGCACAGATTACAGTTAAGGAATCATTTATCACATTTTTAGAAGTAGAGGACACTACAGGTTTTCGACTTCTTCAAGCTCTCCTTGATGAACGAAAACGAATGGGATTGTCCATAATGAACATTAGAGGACAAGGCTATGATAATGGTGCCAATATGAGAGGATGCATTTCTGGCGTGCAAGCTAGATTGCTGGCAAAAAATCCACGAACCTTTTTTGTTCTGTGTGCATGCTACAGCCTCAATTTGATTTGTGTGATATGGCCAAGTGTTCTGTAGAAGCTATTTCTTTTTTTGGTTTGCTGCAACGCATTTACGTGCTCTTTTCAGCTTCCACTCAACAATGGCAAATATTCAAAGCACATGTCAATGGTATTACCGCTGGGAAAGCGGAGTAGAAAGTGGAAAAACATTGAGATATCAATTTGAGGAAGTTTACAAAGCACTGGTTGCTATTTTGGAAGAAGCCAGAGATCCAAAAGCTAAAAGTGAAGCACAGTCATTGGCCTCTGAAATATCCAGCTTCAAGTTTCTAATATCTGTCGTAATCTGGTGTGACAGTCTTGTTAAAATCTCAATTGTAAGCAAAATAATGCAGAGTCCAGTGATGCAGCACTTACCTTACTAAACAACACACGAGACTTTTTAATACAGAGAAAATGGATTCAAAGCAGCACAGGTTACACCAAGAGAGCTTGCACAGGCACTCGATGTAGAACCAAAATTTCCATGTCCGAACGTGACACGAGTTTGAAGGAAAAAACGGCAAGCGGAATATGAAGGCTCAGATGAGCCCAGAGACGATCCAGAAAGGAAATTTGAGGTTGAATTTTTTAATGTTGTCATGGATAATGCACTATCTGCAGTTGATGAAAGGTTTAATACCTTACGAGCACACCATGAACAGTTTGGATTTTTGTATGACATAACTAAATTCAACGAAATAGGAAAACAAGAGCAGCAAATGACAAAATGCAAGAACCTAGAGAGCCTCCTGAAGCACGGTGATAGTTTTGATTTTAAATGGACTTGAACTATACGAAGAATTGAGTACCTTTGCATCAATGTTGCCACATGCAAAATCGGTGATGGACATTGTACAGTTTATTCATATCAGCAAACTTGTTGACATGTATCCTAATGTGTACATTGCCACTCGTATTCTCCTGACAATTCCTGTAACAGTAGCATCAGGAGAATGGAGTTTCTCAAAACTAAAGCTCATTAAAAATTATCTCCGTTCTACAATGAGTCAGGAACGATTCACTGGTCTTGGTATTCTTGCAATCGAAGAAGACATCACTTTGTCTTTGTCATACGATGACATTATTACTGATTTTGCAGCCAAAAAGCCAGAAAGATCGCTTTTAATTAAAAACAAATCCTTGTTTCAATACCTCTTCATAGATATTTCCAATAAAATGTTGACAAATTTAAAAAAATATATTATTTGCATCATTCTGTCAATAAATCAGAATTTTTTCTATAGCGCGACTTCTTTAGTGCTGGTCCATCAGCATTACAGTGTGGTTAATTACGTTAAACTATTTTTAATAAAGTGCATGTGGCAAGTTTTCCAGTACTCAGGACAGGAGTACTTGTGGCACTTTAGAGAGTAACAAATTTATTAGAGCATAAGCTTTCGTGAGCTACAGCTCACTTCATCGGATGCATGGAATAGAACATATAGTAAGATCTCTCTCACACACACTCACACAGAGAGAGAGAGAGAGAGAGAGAGAAAAGTTGGAAGTTTTTGCAACAGAAAAGCTTCCAAAACAGACTCCAATGAGCAACTGCTGAGCTTGAGTTAATATGCAAACTAGATACCATTAACTTGGGTTTGAACAGACACTGGGGGTGGCTGGGTCATTACATATATTAAATCTATTTCCTTAAGTTAAGTATCCTCACACCTTCTTGTCAATTGTCTAAATGGGCCATCCTGATTATCACTACAAAAGTTTTTTTCTCCTGCTGATAATATCTCATCTTAACTAATTAGCCTCTCACAGTTTGTATGGTTACGTCCAATTTATCTGTGTGTGTGTGTGTATATATATATATATATATACACACACACACATGTTCCATTCTATGCATCCGATGAAGTGAGCTGTAGCTCACGAAAGCTCATGCTCTAATAAATTTATTAGCCTGTAAGGTGCCACAAGTACTCCTGTTCTTTTGCGGATACAGACTAACACGGCTGCTACTCTGAAACTTTTCCAGTACTGTAAGCTTATGTTTGTGTTGCTAAGAGCAAGTGAGGCATAGGGGTACCAGTTTAATAATCCCACCTAGAGCACCATAAATCCTAAGGATGGCCCTGGCTGCCCCTGTGATGGATTTCCTGGCTGACCTATAACAATCGGCATTGCAAGTTTCCACAGTCCAATCACCACTCACTTCTCAACTGACCATGTGGCTTTCATTTCAGTGTCCCTGTGCTGGAGGATTGGGGTGAGCTTGGCATACAGATCTAGGAATGTGGCCTTGCGCATCCAAGACTTCTGCAACCACTGTTAGTCATCCCAAACTTGCTTGATAATGCGATCCCACCAGACAGTGCTTGTTTCTTGGGCCAGAACCATCGCTCCCCCATCTGTAGCTGTTCTATGAATGCTGCCAACAACCTTGAATGGTTTCTTTCTATGTCCCACAGCCATCTAGCCTCCAAGGAATCATCATGTTTCCCGCAAACCCTCTGGCAGCTCTGCAAATACTGCAGGATCAAGTGCTCACAACACTCATGACAATAGTGCAGAGCTAAGGAGGCTCCATGCTTCTGTCAGAGATGGTGGCCAGTGGGGAGGGACATACAGGTTTGCGAGGATTTTGAAAAAAGGTGTGAAATATTATGGGATGCAGATGAAATTATGGTATGAAGAACACTGCATTATGGGAAGTTGAACCCATGCTCCCAGTCACCCCTGCATGATTCATTTTGGCCCTGTGAGGCACTGCAAAACTTCCCAAAACACCCTGCACTGGATGGCGGTGAGTTGCACTGTAAGATACACCTACCCATGGTGCACTGCACTCTGCATCGATACAAGGAGTAGTGTGCACCTGCACAAGCGATGTAATAACTGCAGCAGCTTTATGCCAACCTAGTTAGGTAGACATAATTTTGTAGTGCAGACATGGCCTTAGTCTGTGTCTTTTCAAAGATTATCTTGCACAACCAGGTGTAAAAGGATAGGTCCTGGTTGGGCAAATCGTCCTGGATGACTAGATGCAAGATTTATGTCACAGAGCTGCTTGCCAGCCACCTAGATTTTGTAGCGCCACTCAGGAGTGAGATAACACTGGGAGATGTCAGCTTGCATTGCAGGTGGTGGCTTTGGTGGTACTGATCATAATGGCCTTGCCTCTTTCAGGTTCCCAGTTGTGGAGGCAGAGTTTGATCCATGTCCCGGGCTTCATCCTTGCTATTGGACATAGGTATCAGTCCTGCTTGAGGTTACAAAAAATAAAAAATAAAAACACAAGAGGGACTCAAGGGAGAGTAACACCCTCTGGCTGGTTGTTGCCTGGTGCCCCAGCCTACAGCTCAGCCAATCCTCTTCAACATGGACTTGCCCCATCCCCTTGGAGTGGTATTTGAATCAGTGTATTCCTCACCTGTGTCCTGGGGGCTGGGCTCTCTGTGCCTTGGTGGTATTTAAGCAGTGGTTGCTTAAATACCCAGGAGTAACACTTACTTTGGGAATTAAAAGTGTTATGTAATCTAAGGCTACATCTACACTACGCCCTACTTTCAGCAGGGTGTAGTGTGCAGGCAACACCACAGTAAAAAGCACACTGTGTTCACGCTGCAGTGTATAGCTACACTTGCCAGGGAAAGGCTTCAGCGACAGCATCTCCCTGCTGCTAGAGCCTTTCACTGCAGCAAGGAAAGGCTTCAGCGACAGCATCTCCCTGCTGCTAGAGCCTTTCACTGGAGCAAGGAAAGGCTCTGGGAGGGGGGAAGTGGCCAGGGAAAACCAGAGCCTTTTCCTTCACTGTCTCCTCTGCTAGAGCTTTCCCTGCTGCTGGAATTGCCCTGTTACCGGAGTCTCTTCCTGAGGAGGTGAAAGGCTCCAGTAGTAGAAGGCAGCAGGACACCATACTGCTAAAAATAACAGTGCAGGTGGGAGGCACTGCTTGGCCAGTAGAGAAAGTGTAGAGTATGTACTGCGGGTATGTAGCCACACCCTTCAGGTATGTCTTTACTAGCTTAATCCATGCTTTACTGTCTATGCTGCAGTTGCTGTGTATACCTGTGCTGGGGGGCTATGTGTTTATGCACAGTACATGCCACCAAAAGAATCTTGCAGTGTAGACACACCCTATTTGCTATAAGCGGTCAGGACTTTGGCTTTAAGTCTTAGCTGAAAGTTGGTGCTGTTCCACTGTTTTCTCATTCAAGCGCTGGCCAGGCACAGCTCTGTTTAATTTGTGATGGCTCCTTCCACACCCCTAACACCATCGAAGTAGAACAACTTGAGTTGCTTTAGCTAACCTCTTCTTTATTAGATGGAAGTTCCATCCCCCAGTCCCATCATCGTCACTGGTTTGTTTGCTCTCTCATCTTGCAGAAACTCCCCCTCCTCTTCCTTTCCAAAGTAGGTAATCTATTTGGGAAGGTGCTTTTCTGAGTTGTGGTGGTAAGAGATACCACAGTGCTACAGCTGGCCTTCCTTCAGCTAGCCAGGAAGCTGTAGAACCTACATTGGCAATATCACTAACATACCATGGCACCAATTTTACATCGGTGCTCATGAAATAAGTGCATATGGAATGTGTAAAGTACGTGCTATTCCATACAACCTCCAGCCTTGTCCATTTATTTCAGTGCTGTCCCCTTTCAACATGACTGGGATATGTGGCTCCCATTGGTCCTGCTAGTATATCAGATCAGGGTTCATTCCTCCTTTGCATGTATCTTCTTTTTAAGGGTGTGGATGGTTGCAGTGCTTCTACCTCCCCACCCCAGTGTTAAAAATCACGAGTCAGGCCTCTCCCTCTCAAAAAATCATGAGATTGGCTTAAAGCTTAAAAAAAAATAATAGTAAAGTGAATTTTTTTTATTGGCCTGGTTTCTGAGCATTTAGGTTGCACTCAATTCATATTTTCAGGCTTTTCTCTGTAATCACCTGTCATGGTGCCTAGAGCGGGTCACAACTAAGAATGCCCAACTCAGGACAGACTGAGAAAATAGGGCAGATACACCCACACTGATGGTATATTCTACAATTAGATTTAACAAAACCAGCAACAAATGAGTACTCCTGTGTTATTACACCAGCTTATCATGGAGTCACAAACAGTCTCCCCTTAGGCAATCCAGCCCCTGGTTTACTACCCAGACAAACTGGACTTCTGTGATAAATGATTATTACAACCAGAAATCACATATAGTAGGTTCTTCCAACTCCCAGGAGCTGGCCGCATACCTCAGGTCAAAATATACTCCAGATCTCACCAAATACAACGCTGAACCCAATTCTTTAGTAATCTGAAATGAAAATTTATTAATTAGGAAAAGGAAGGAGAGTTATTAAAAAGTTAAAGCAGAAAAGATTCATTACAGTTGGATCAGGCTATATGAGTCCAGTTGTTAGCAGCATAGGTGCCGATTCTGTAGGTGCTCCAGGGCTGGAGCACCCATAGGGAAAAAATGGTGGGTGCTAAGCACCCACCAGCCGCCCCCCTATCAGCACCTCCCCCTTCCTCCCTCCCTGCTCCTTCTGCCCCCCACAATCAGCTGTTTCATGGCATACAGGAGGCTGGGGATGGGGGGGGAGAGGGGAGGAGTGATGATGCAGCACGCTCGGGGGAGGGGGCGGGAAGAGGCAGGGTTGGGGGTGAAGTGGGGGTGGGAAGAGATGGGACGGGGACGAGGTGTGGTGTGGCCTTAAGGGAAGGGGTGGAGTGGGGTGGGGTATGGGGCAGAGCCAGGGGTCGAGCACCTCCCCAGCACAATGGAAAGTCGGTGCCTGTGGTTAGCAGAGAAATAATGTCTGCTAATTCTGCATAAGTCTTGTAGAGTCCTTTCATAGAATATCAGGGTTGGAAGGGACCTCAGGAGGTCATCTAGTCCAACCCCCTGCTCAAAAGCAGGACCAATCCCCAATTAAATCATCCCAGCCAGGGCTTTGTCAAGCCTGACCTTAAAAACTTCTAAGGAAGCAGATTCCACCACCTCCCTAGGCAACGCATTCCAGTGTTTCACCACCCTCCTAGTGAAAAAGTTTTTCCTAATATCCAACCTAAACCTCCCCCACTGCAACTTGAGACCATTACTCCTTGTCCTGTCCTCTTCTACCACTGAGAATAGTCTAGAACCATCCTCTCTGGAACCACCTCTCAGGTAGTTGAAAGCAGCTATCAAATCCCCCCTCATTCTTCTCTTCTGCAGACTAAACAATCCCAGTTCCCTCAGCCTCTCCTCATAAGTCATGTGTTCCAGACCCCTAATCATTTTTGTTGCCCTTCGCTGGACTCTTTCCAATTTATCCACATCCTTCTTGTAGTGTGGGGCCCAAAACTGGACACAGTACTCCAGATGAGGCCTCACCAATGTCGAATAGAGGGGGACGATCACGTCCCTCGATCTGCTCGCTATGCCCCTACTTATACATCCCAAAATGCCATTGGCCTTCTTGGCAACAAGGGCACACTGCTGACTCATATCCAGCTTCTCGTCCACTGTCACCCCAGGTCCTTTTCCGCAGAACTGCTGCCTAGCCATTCGGTCCCTAGTCTGTAGCTGTGCATTGGGTTCTTCCGTCCTAAGTGCAGGACCCTGCACTTATCCTTATTGAACCTCATCAGATTTCTTTTGGCCCAATCCTCCAATTTGTCTAGGTCCCTCTGTATCCTATCCCTGCCCTCCAGCGTTATCTTCCACTCCTCCCAGTTTAGTATCATCCGCAAATTTGCTGAGAGTGCAATCCACACCATCCTCCAGATCATTTATGAAGATATTGAACAAAACCGGCCCCAGGACCGACCCCTGGGGCACTCCACTTGACACCAGCTGCCAACTAGACATGGAGCTATTGATCACTACCCGTTGAGCCCGACAATCTAGCCAACTTTCTACCCACCTTATAGTGCATTCATCCAGCCCGTACTTCTTTAACTTGCTGACAAGAATACTGTGGGAGACAGTGTCAAAAGCTTTGCTAAAGTCAAGAAACAATACATCCACTGCTTTCCCTTCATCCACAGAACCAGTAATCTCATCATAGAAGGCGATTAGATTAGTCAGGCATGACCTTCCCTTGGTGAATCCATGCTGACTGTTCCTGATCACTTTCCTCTCATGTAAGTGCTTCAGGATTGATTCTTTGAGGACCTGCTCCATGATTTTTCTGGGGACTGAAGTGAGACTGACTGGCCTGTAGTTCCCAGGATCCTCCTTCTTCCCTTTTTTAAAGATTGGCACTACATTAGCCTTTTTCCAGTCATCCAGGACTTCCCCCGTTCATAAGTGCCTCAGGGTTTTTCCAAAATGGATTTGGGGAGTTCTGTCATGTATCTAGAATAGCCCTCTAACAGCACCCAGAAAGATCAGAGCTGCAGGATTCTGCCCAAGGTTTCTCTTTTATAGGTGAAACAGGCTGACAAGCTGACAGGCATCCTCACCATATGGGCTTTGATGAAAAGCAAATGCCCACAGTCTGTGATCCATATCCAATGAACCATTCAACAACAATGCACTCAGTAATAGCCATTCAAGCTACCAAGACGGTTTGCAGGTGGTCCACAATGTAGATTCACAAGTTTCAAAGAGAGATGAGGACAATAAAATTAGTACTTCACCAGTTTCATCTAAATTCCAACACATCCTTTTTGAACTAGAAACAATTGAGTACAGTAATGTAGCATTACAAGACATGAAAAGGATTTAGCAACTACAAGCTAATTTGGTTACATTGATACACTTCTAACAAGATGTAGGTAAATCTAGACAAATACAATTAGCATTTAGTCTTGATTATCAACGCAAGTGAATGGGTCTATGTTTACCAGCCCATTTAACATCCCTTTGTAAGGTATACACAATGAAACAATTGGCCTGACTATCTTGCAATGCCTCCTGAGATGTTTTTAAGGTTCATACATAGCTTATTTGGTCTGCTGGTTTTAATCTGACCTGGTTTGCTAGTGTCACCCCCCCCAATACAAAATTGATGCAGAAAGGGGTGTCCCAGACACTGCTGGATGCATCTTAGGAGTTCCCCATTCTCGGCAGTACATGTGCACTACATTTTTGTTCCCTTTAATATGAATTATGTTCCAGCGAAGCAACCTGGAATTGGTTCCCTTAGCTCTGTGTATGAGAGGTGCACGATTTCTTAATGTGGTGAACCTTCTGTTGTACAAATAGGGTATAAGTTGCTTAACAGCCAGGGGTGAAAGTAACTTAAAGGACTTGCCACCGATACTCCGGAGTCCTGGGTAGGGGGAGGGGCCTCAACCAGAAGAGGCGTGGCCTCTACCGGAAGAGGCGGGGCCTTTAAATCCCCAGGCCCTTTAAACCAGGATTTAAAGGCCCGGGGCTAGGGCTGTGGTAGCAGCAGCTGGAAGCCCTGGGCCCTTTAAATGACCCCCTGAGCTCCCAGCTGCAGAGGTGGCTGGGATCCCTGGGGCTCGGGGGGTGTCATAAATATAAAGGGAAGGGTAAACCCCTTTGAAATCCCTCCTGGCCAGGGGAAAGTTCCTCTCACCTGTAAAGGGTTAAGAAGCTAAAGGTAACCTCGCTGGCACCTGATCAAAATGACCAATGAGGAGACAAGATACTTTCAAAAGCTGGGAGGAGGGAGAGAAACAAAGGGTCTGTGTCTGTCTGTAGTCGTCTTGGCCGGGGATAGACCAGGAATGGAGTCTTAGAACTTTTAGTAAGTAATCTAGCTAGGTATGTGTTAGATTATGATTTCTTTAAATGGCTGAGAAAAGAATTGTGCTGAATAGAATAACTATTTCTGTCTGTGTATCTTTTTTGTAACTTAAGGTTTTGCCTAGAGGGGTTCTCTATGTTTTTGAATCTAATTACCCTGTAAGATATCTACCATCCTGATTTTACAGGGGGGATTTCTTTATTTCTATTTACTTCTATTTTTTATTAAAAGTCTTCTTGTAAAAAACTGAATGCTTTTTCATTGTTCTCAGATCCAAGGGTTTGGGTCTGTGGTCACCTATGCAAATTGGTGAGGCTTTTTATCCAACATTTCCCAGGAAAGGGGGGGTGCAAGTGTTGGGAGGATTGTTCATTGTTCTTAAGATCCAAGGGTCTGGGTCTGTAGTCACCTAGGCAAATTGGTGAGGCTTTTTACCAAACCTTGTCCAGGAAGTGGGGTGCAGGGTTTTGGGAAGTATTTTGGGGGGAAAGACGCGTCCAAACAGCTCTTCCCCAGTAACCAGTATTAGTTTGGTGGTGGTTGCGGCCAGTCCAAGGACAACGGGTGGAATATTTTGTACCTTGGGGAAGTTTTGACCTAAGCTGGTAAAGATAAGCTTAGGAGGTTTTTTTCATGCAGGTCCCCACATCTGTACCCTAGAGTTCAGAGTGGGGGAGGAACCTTGACATGGTGGCATAGTGGTGGGATTAACCTGAAATCATTTTGAGATCCAGTTGAGATTTTTTGAACTAGAAATACAGATTTTAAAAAGGATTTTTTTTTTTCCTGTGGAAAGGAAGTCCAGAAAGCAGCTTTGAAACTGAAAGCAGCTTGGTTTTTCTCTGCTTTGTGGCCAAGCAGAGACAAAAGGGGATTATCTTTGTGAATTGCAGGTTTTCTTTGCCTGGAGGCAGGGTACTTAACTCCTGCAGGGAAATTCACAGTCTTCCAACCCAGAGTTTTTTTTTTTCTTTTCTTCCTAAAAGTAAATAGGGGGGGTGTGCTCTACCCATTTGCCTGGAGACAAAAGTGGCAGGGTTTTTTTTTTAGGATTTTGATTTTTTTGTCTTACAAGGAGCACAGGTTTGAAAAGGAATTTTTTTTTCTTTGGGCTGGGTAAGCAGGTTTCCAAGTAGTTGGAGGTTTTTTGCTTTAATTTGGGCCCAGAGCAGAGACAAGGGAATTGTCTTTTTCTGTAGGCTGACAATCACTATCAGAGAATAGGTATTCTATTCCAGCACAGCAAAATTTTACAGCCAAGTTTTGTTTGTTTATTTCTAAACCTCGGGTGTAAAGTTAGTTAAAAACAGAGAGGTTAGAATGGCAAAATCCGCGGCTTGACTACAGCTCGAATTAGCCAAATTTCAGGCTGAGGAAAGACAAAGGGAACATGAAAGACAGATAGAACTCATGCGGCTGAAGAAGGAACAAGAAAGGGAGGCAGAACAACACCAAGCGGCTGCTCACAGGAGAGCTATGGAAGCGAGGGACAAAGAACTGGAGGAGAAGGAAAAAGAGAGGAAGTATGTGGAGGAGATGGAGAAGATAAAGGCTCAGCAGAATATCCCAACAAACCCTAGTAATCCTTCTCCAAGTACCACTTCCCATCCCAGAAAGTTCCCCACCTACAAGGCAGGCGATGATACTGAGGCCTTCCTAGAAAACTTCGAAAGGGCCTGCCTTGGGTACAACATCTCTACTGACCAATACATGGTAGAGCTGAGGCCGCAGCTCAGTGGACCCTTAGCTGAGGTGGCAGCTGAAATGCCTAAAGAACACATGAACAAGTATGAACTGTTTAAATCCAAGGCGAGAGTCAGAATGGGGATAACACCCGAGCAGTCTCGTCGGAGGTTCAGAGCCCTAAGGTGGAAACCAGACATGTCATTTACCCGACATGCCTACCACATTGTGAAACATTGGGATGCCTGGATATCAGGAGCAAGTGTTGACTCTCCAGTAAATTTGCCCTTCCTAATGCAAATGGAACAATTCTTAGAGGGTGTTCCTGAGGAAATAGAAAGATACATCCTAGATGGGAAACCCAAAACTGTAATTGAGGCAGGAGAGATTGGAGCCAGATGGGTGGAGGTGGCAGAGAAGAAGAAAACTGGTCGCAGTTGGAGCGGAGACCAGAAGGGACCACCCCAGACCACACCCTATTACCGGGGGCCGCCCAAAGCCCCACCTACCTCCCAAAGAACCCTCCAGACCCCTTATCGTCCCACCACCCCGTTCTCCAGCAACCCTCCTCGCCCCAGTGACCCGTCAGCTGGACGATGTTTTAAGTGTAACGAGCTGGGGCACGTAAAGGCCAACTGCCCCAAGAACCCCAACAGATTACAGTTCATTGCACCGGAATCACACCAGAGGTCCACAGGCCCAGATACCTCCCAGATACCCTTGGAGCGGAGGGAAACTGTGAGTGTGGGCGGGAAGAAGGTCACCGCGTGGAGGGACACCGGAGCACAAGTGTCAGCTATCCATGCTTCCTTAGTGGACCCCAATTTAATCAACCCAGAGATCCAAGTGACGATTCAACCCTTCAAGTCCAACTCTTTCAATTTGCCTACAGCCAAGTTGCCTGTCCAGTACAAGGGCTGGTCAGGAATGTGGACTTTTGCAGTCTATGATGATTATCCCATCCCCATGCTGTTGGGGGAAGACTTGGCCAATCATGTGAAGCAGGCCAAGAGGGTGGGAACGGTCACCCGCAGCCAGGCTAAACAAGCCGTGAGGCCTAGCTCTGTTCCGGAAACTTCTATCAGGACCCAGTCAGAGGTGATGGACCCGGACCCCAGGCCAATGTCTGCAACAGCAGTAGTGGATCCAGTCCCAGAGACCCAGACGGAACCAGTCCCAGAACCGGAACCAGCCAAACAACCAACACCAGACCCCGTGCCAGCACTGAATCCAGTACTTGCAACCTCAACACCAGAGGGCCCCACTGAACCTGAACTGGCAGCAGCCGATAACCCTACACAAAAGGCTCAGCCGGAGCCTGAATCCCAATATAGTGCACCAGCGGAGAGCGGTTCACAGTCAACAGAAACAGCTCCATCCCCTATATCGCTTCCAGAGGGACCAAGCCTAGGTCCACAATCCAATGAGGAACTGATGTCCCCAGCATCAAGGGAACAGTTCCAGACTGAACAGGAAGCAGATGAAAGCCTCCAGAGAGCTTGGACGGCGGCACGGAGCAACCCCCCGCCTCTCAGCTCTTCTAATCGATCCAGGTTTGTTGTAGAAAGAGGACTTTTATACAAGGAAACTCTTTCTGGTGGACACCAGGAAGACTGGCATCCTCAGAGACAGTTGGTAGTTCCAACTAAATACCGGGCCAAGCTCTTGAGCTTAGCCCATGATCACCCTAGTGGCCATGCTGGGGTGAACAGGACCAAAGACCGTTTGGGGGGATCATTCCACTGGGAGGGAATGGGCAAGGATGTTTCTACCTATGTCCAGTCTTGTGAGGTGTGCCAAAGAGTGGGAAAACCCCAAGACCAGGTCAAAGCCCCTCTCCAGCCACTCCCCATCATTGAAGTTCCATTTCAGCGAGTAGCTGTGGATATTCTGGGTCCTTTTCCGAAAAAGACACCCAAAGGAAAGCAGTACATACTGACTTTCATGGATTTTGCCACCCGATGGCCGGAAGCAGTAGCTCTAAGCAACACCAGGGCTAAAAGTGTGTGCCAGTACCTAGCAGACATTTTTGCCAGGGTAGGTTGGCCCTCCGACATCCTCACAGATGCAGGGACTAATTTCCTGGCAGGAACTATGAAAAACCTTTGGGAGGCTCATGGGGTAAATCACTTGGTTGCCACTCCTTACCACCATCAAACAAATGGCATGGTGGAGAAGTTTAATGGAACTTTGGGGGCCATGATACGTAAATTTGTAAATGAGCACTCCAATGATTGGGACCTAGTGTTGCAGCAGTTGCTCTTTGCCTACAGAGCTGTACCACATCCCAGTTTAGGGTTTTCCCCATTTGAACTTGTATATGGCCGTGAGGTTAAGGGGCCATTGCAGTTGGTGAAGCAGCAATGGGGGGGATTTACACCTTCTCCAGGAACTAACATTCTGGACTTTGTAACCAACCTACAAAACCTCTTTAGCCCTTGCTAGAGAAAACTTACAGGATGCTCAAAAAGAGCAAAAAGCCTGGTATGATAAACATGCCAGAGAGCGTTCCTTCAAAGTAGGAGACCAGGTCATGGTCTTAAGGGCGCTCCAGGCCCATAAAATGGAAGCATCGTGGGAAGGGCCATTCACGGTCCAGGAGCACCTGGGAGCTGTTAATTATCTCATAGCATTCCCCACCTCCAACCGGAAGCCTAAGGTGTACCATATTAATTCTCTAAAGCCCTTTTATTCCAGAGAATTAAAGGTTTGTCAGTTTACAGCCCAGGGAGGAGACGACGCTGAGTGGCCTGAAGGTGTCTACTATGAAGGGAAAAGTGCTGGTGGTGTGGAAGAGGTGAACCTCTCCATGACCCTTGGGCGTATGCAGCGACAGCAGATCCAGGAGCTGTGCACTAGCTACGCGCCAACGTTCTCAGCCACCCCAGGACTGACTGAACGGGCATACCACTCCATTGACACAGGTAATGCTCACCCAATTAGGGTCCACCCTTACCGGGTGTCTCCTCAAGCTAAAACTGCTATAGAACGGGAGATCCAGGATATGTTACAGATGGGTGTAATCCGCCCCTCTGAAAGTGCATGGGCATCTCCAGTGGTTCTAGTTCCCAAACCAGATGGGGAAATACGTTTTTGCGTGGACTACCGTAAGCTAAATGCTGTAACTCGCCCAGACAACTATCCAATGCCACGCACAGATGAACTATTAGAGAAACTGGGACGGGCCCAGTTCATCTCTACCTTGGACTTAACCAAGGGGTACTGGCAGGTACCGCTAGATGAATCTGCCAAGGAAAGGTCAGCCTTCATCACACATCTCGGGCTATATGAATTTAATGTACTCCCTTTCGGGCTGCGAAATGCACCCGCCACTTTCCAAAGACTTGTAGATGGTCTCCTAGCGGGATTAGGAGAATATGCAGTCGCCTACCTTGATGACGTGGCCATATTTTCGGATTCCTGGGCAGACCACCTGGAACATCTACAAAAAGTCCTTGAGCGCATAAGGGAGGCAGGACTAACTGTTAAGGCTAAGAAGTGTCAAATAGGCCTAAACAGAGTGACTTACCTTGGACACCAGGTGGGTCAAGGAACTATCAGCCCCCTACAGGCCAAAGTGGATGCTATCCAAAAGTGGCCTGTCCCAAAGTCAAAGAAACAGGTTCAATCCTTCTTAGGCTTGGCCGGTTATTACAGACGATTTGTACCGCACTACAGCCAAATCGCTGCCCCACTGACAGACCTAACCAAAAAGAAACAGCCAAATGCTGTTCAGTGGACCGGAAAGTGTCAGAAGGCCTTTAACAAGCTTAAAGCGACACTCATGTCTGACCCTGTACTAAGGGCCCCAGACTTTGACAAACCGTTCCTAGTAACCACAGATGCATCCGAGCGTGGTGTGGGAGCAGTTTTAATGCAGAAAGGACCTGATCAAGAATTCCACCCTGTAGTGTTTCTCAGCAAAAAACTGTCTGAGAGGGAAAGCAACTGGTCAGTCACTGAAAAAGAATGTTATGCCATTGTCTACGCTCTGGAAAAGCTACGCCCATATGTTTGGGGACGGCGTTTCCACCTGCAAACCGACCATGCTGCACTAAAGTGGCTTCACACCGTCAAAGAAACTAACAAAAAACTTCTTCGGTGGAGTTTAGCTCTCCAAGATTTTGATTTCGACATCCAACACATCTCAGGAGCTTCTAACAAAGTGGCTGATGCACTCTCCCTTGAAAGTTTCCCAGAGTCAACTGGTTAAAATCGTCCTTGAGATGTGGAAAATATTGTTAGTCTTTATGTACTTGGTAGTATATTTAGAGATGCATATGTCTTATTAACTCTGTTTTTCCTAGAGCTCCAGGAAGAAATCCCAGCCAGTGTTTCACCCTAGCTGAGATTTGGGGGGCGTATCATAAATATAAAGGGAAGGGTAAACCCCTTTGAAATCCCTCCTGGCCAGGGGAAAGTTCCTCTCACCTGTAAAGGGTTAAGAAGCTAAAGGTAACCTCGCTGGCACCTGATCAAAATGACCAATGAGGAGACAAGATACTTTCAAAAGCTGGGAGGAGGGAGAGAAACAAAGGGTCTGTGTCTGTCTGTAGTCGTCTTGGCCAGGGATAGACCAGGAATGGAGTCTTAGAACTTTTAGTAAGTAATCTAGCTAGGTATGTGTTAGATTATGATTTCTTTAAATGGCTGAGAAAAGAATTGTGCTGAATAGAATAACTATTTCTGTCTGTGTATCTTTTTTGTAACTTAAGGTTTTGCCTAGAGGGGTTCTCTATGTTTTTGAATCTAATTACCCTGTAAGATATCTACCATCCTGATTTTACAGGGGGGATTTCTTTATTTCTATTTACTTCTATTTTTTATTAAAAGTCTTCTTGTAAAAAACTGAATGCTTTTTCATTGTTCTCAGATCCAAGGGTTTGGGTCTGTGGTCACCTATGCAAATTGGTGAGGCTTTTTATCCAACATTTCCCAGGAAAGGGGGGGTGCAAGTGTTGGGAGGATTGTTCATTGTTCTTAAGATCCAAGGGTCTGGGTCTGTAGTCACCTAGGCAAATTGGTGAGGCTTTTTACCAAACCTTGTCCAGGAAGTGGGGTGCAGGGTTTTGGGAAGTATTTTGGGGGGAAAGACACGTCCAAACAGCTCTTCCCCAGTAACCAGTATTAGTTTGGTGGTGGTAACGGCCAATCCAAGGACAACGGGTGGAATATTTTGTACCTTGGGGAAGTTTTGACCTAAGCTGGTAAAGATAAGCTTAGGAGGTTTTTTTCATGCAGGTCCCCACATCTGTACCCTAGAGTTCAGAGTGGGGGAGGAACCTTGACAGGGGGTGATTTAAAGGGGGCAATTTAAAGGGCCCAGGGCTCTAGCTGCCGCTACCACAGCGGAGCCCCGGGCCCTTTAAATTGCTGACGGAGCCCCAGGGGTCCACCAGCAGGGCTCCGGCTGCCACTACCCTCCAGGGCCCTTTAAATCATCCCCAGAGCCCTGCTGCCGGAGCCCTGGGGTAGCAGCGGCTGGGCTCCGGTGGCTATTTAAAGGATCCGGGGTGGTAGAGGCAGTGGGAGCCCCGGACCCTTTAAATAGCCGTTGGAGCCCTGCCTCCACTACCCCAGGACTCCGGCAGGCTCCGGGGGCTATTTAAAGGGCCTGGGGCTCCAGCTGCCTCTACCGCCTCGGGCCCTTTAAATTGTCCCTGGAGCCTTGGGGTAGCGGCAGTGGGGCTACAGCAGTGATTTAAAGGGCCCGGGGCTACCCCAGGGCTCCGGCAGCAGGGCTCTGGAGGCAATTTAAAGGGCCCGGGGCTCCAGATGCTGCTGGGAGCCCCAGGCCCTTTAAATTGCCGCCTGGGGAAGCTGCACCCCAGTATGGTGCACCGACTCTTGCCAGCAGGGGTGGCAGGTTTATAGAAATGTTGGTGGTGCCCAGAACCTGCCCCTGCCCAAACTGTGCCCCCCCAACTCCACCCCCCACCTGCCCAAGGCTCTGGGAGGGAGTTTGGGTGAGGGAGGAGGTCTGGGGTGCAGGCCCTGGGCTGGGGCAGGGGATTGGGGTGCATGAGGGGTTCAGGTGCAGGCTCTGGGAGGGAGTTTGGGGATGGGAGGGGGTACAGGGGTGAGAACTGTGGGGTGAGGCTGGGGATGAGGGGCTTGGGGAGTGGGGGAGGTCAGGGCTGAGGCAGAGGGTTAGGGTGCGGGGGGGATGAGGGCTCTGGCTGGGGCTGGAGATGAGGGGTTTGAGGTATTGGAGAGGCTCAGGGCTAGGGCAGAGGGTTCGGGTGTAGGGGGATGAGGACTCTGGCTGGGGGTGTGGGCTCTGGGGTGGGGCAGGACTGGCGATGAGTTTGGGGTGCAGGCAGGCTGCCCCAGGACTGGAGCCAGAGAGGAGGACTCCCCCCAGCCCTCTCCTCGCTGGCAGAAGTGAGCTCTGGGGTAGGGACCCCCTCTCCCCCTCAGCAGCATACTCACACCCACCACTGTCACTGTACATGCTCCTAGGGCCCCTCTCAGGTCCAGGAATCCCCCTCGCCTCCCCTGTGGTGGGTGCCATGGTGGGGGTTTGCCATCACATGTGCACCTTGTCCCCTGCTGCTGCCCCTCACTGTAGCCTCACTGGGGTGGGGGAAGGGGCTGCGCCTTGCCCAACAGGGGGCAGGAGCAGTGACTGCGGGCATGGGGGGCTGCTGTACTGATGGAGGAGGGTTCCACCAGAAAATGAGAGGGTCTGACCGGAAGGGCAGCCTGCCCTGCCACTAATGGATGAGGGGCACTAGGACCCTGCGGCAGCAGTTGATGCAGGGAGGCAGCATGGAGCTGCAGGGGAGAGACATGGAGGCTCTGCTCCTGGACCCAGGGAGGCGTGCGGGGGCAGCAAGGGGGGACCAGGGGACACTCGGGGGAGGTATGGGGGGGCTGTAGGTGGGACCAGAGGGGAGACCGGGCCCTGAACATTGGTGGAGCCGGGCCCCCGGGCCCTCAATATTGCTGGAGCCACGAGCCATTTAACTCGCCTCTGCTGCTTGCCTGTACGCCTTACCAGAGTACCGGCTTACCTTCACCTCTGTTAACAGCCCACACAATTGCACAGCATTCTTTCTCTATTGTTGCATAATTTTGCTCAGCTGATGTTAGCTTTTTGCTTAAGTATGCAATGAGGTGTGTGACAAAGTTCCTCCTCTACCTTGGTGGGTCTTGCGCTTACTGGCGGATTTGCTCGACTTGGAGTTTCACAGCAGCCCTCAGTTTGGCCATTTTCATGAACCCACAGTCCAGGTCGACTCCTCCTGTGTCTGACCAGGAGTTGGGAAGTTTGGGGGGCACCCAGGCCCGCCCTCTACTCCGGGTTCCAGCCCAGGGCCCTGTGGAATGCAGCTGTCTAGAGTGCCTCCTGGAACAGCTGTGCGACAGCTACAACTCCCTGGGCTACTTCCCCATGGCCTCCTCCCAACACCTTCTTTATCCTCACCATAGGACCTTCCTCCTGGTGTCTGATGATGCTCGTACTCCTCAGTCCTCCAACAGTCCGCGTTCTCACTCTCAGCTCCTAGTGCCTCTTGCTCCCAGCTACTCACACACGCACCACAAACTGAAGTGAGCTCCTTTTTAAACCCAGGTGCCCTGATTAGCCTGCCTTAATTGATTCTAGCAGCTTCTTAATTGGCTGCAGGTGTTCTAATCAGCCTGTCAGTCTTAATTGTCTCCAGAAGGTTCCTGATTGTTCTGGAACCTTCCCTGTTACCTTACCCAGGGAAAAGGGACCTACTTAACCTGGGGCTAATATATCTGCCTTCTATCACTCTCCTGTAGCCATCTGGCCTGACCCTGTCACAGGTGTTTCTTACTATCTTCCCCTTCTTACATGACCACTGCCCCAAATCCAATACTGGAAGCATCCAAGCACAGCAGGAATGGTTTCTCAAAATCAGGGCTGGCTAAGATAGTTTCTCTAGATAAAGCTTCATTTATGCTCTGGAAGCTCTGTTCAAAGGCCTCTGTCCACATCACCTTGTCTGGTTTTCCTTTCTTTGTAAGGTCAGTTGTGGGAGCAACAATGTCCCTGAACCCCTTTACAAACCTACTGTAGTAGTTGGCCAAACCAATAAAGGATTGGACCTGCTTCTTTGTTTTAGGGGCAGGCCAGCTTTTATTGGCTTCTACTTCCAAGGGTTTTGGGCGAACCAGCCCACCGCTCACCCTGTGTCCCAGGACTGATACCTCTGAGGCTCCCATTTGCATTTAGAAACTTTAACAGTCAGGTTGGCTTCTCTGAGCTTTCGTAACACAATCTCCATGTGATTTATGTGATCTTGTCAAGAGCTGCTGAAGATGGCTAGATCATCTAGGTAAACCCTTATAAAAGATTCTAATCCCTGTAGGACTTCACTTATGAGCCTCCTGAATTCTGCAATCTAAATGGTAAAAATCTTGCATTCATATAGACCAGATTCCACTATGAAAGCCGATTTTTCTTGGGTATCGGCATCTTTAAGGGAATTTGCCAGTACCCTTAAGTTAAATCCAGTGTGCTTATGAATTTTGCTTCTCCCAGTATATCTAGCAGATCCTTTATTCTGGACATGGGGTAAGGATCAGGTTGAGTGATAACATTCAGCTTCCTATAATCCACACAAAACCTCAAGGGTTTGTCCTTTTGGGGTACTATCACAATAGGAGATGCCCATGGGCTTTTGGACCTAGTAACTATTCTCATTGATCTCCACCTCTTCCTGAATCTGTTTCTGCATTTCTCCCTCGGCTCGGTAAACCCTGCTCATAGCTGGATGGGGACCTGTGGTGTGAATGGAGTGCATCTTCTTGCTAGTTAATCATTGCCGATTTGAGAATGTCTGCCTATGATGCTTCAATAGAGCTAATATTTCCTTTTGAGCTGGAGTTAAACCCTCCCCCATCTCAGTGCTTTCAAGCTGTGTCTCCTCTTTGCTCTCCGTAACCATATCAATTAAAGGGACAGACAAAGTTGACAAAGTCTCTTCCTCAGCTCAGCAAATCATATTCACAACTTTCCTTTCATGGTAAGTCTTCAATCTATTCATATGCACTGTTTGTACAACTCCTCTGCCAATGGGGCTTCCTCACATTATCGGTCACCTCGTTAACTCTTTCCACTACCTCTGAGGGTCCATTTCAAATATCTTGCATTTTATTCTTTCTCACAGGATCTAGCATAGGCACCATATCTCCAATTTCAAACACCCTTTCCTAAGTATGCCTATTACACCAAGCCTTCTGAACTTCCTGGCTTTTCTTAAGATTCTGCTGAACCAAATCCATCATGGCTTGTAAATTCTGTTTAAATTGAGACACGTACTCCACCACTGGCTGCTCTGTCTTCTCAGTATTACCTTCCCAAGAATCAGGGATCAGATCGAGGCATCCCCTGACCTGCCTTCCATGCAGTAGCTCAAAGGGAGCAAACCCTGTAGATTCTTGAGATACACTCCTGTACGCATACAGGAAATATGGAAGCAAAGTGTCCCAGTCATTCTGGTGCCTGATCACATACATTTTCAGCATAGCTTTCAATGTTCCATTGAATCTTTCCGCCAGACTATTGGTCTCTGGGTGGTAAGGAGCAGTTTTTCGGTGTTTAATTTCACACATCTCCCATAACTGCTTAAAAACAACAGACATAAAATTTGCACCATGGTCTCACAAAATGTATCTTGGAAAATCCACTCTGCTAAAAATAGTAAGCAGTGCCATGGCCACTGTCTTTGCCTCAATATTAGACAATGCTGCAGCTTCAGGGTTATCTGGTAGCAAAATCTCTCTTCCCATTACTGGAAGGTTTAGGGAGTGGTTCCACAATATCCACAGACACTTTTGCAAATGCCTCCCCGATAATGGGTAACGGCTGCAGGGATACCTTACTAGGTCTTTTTGCACTGCTGACAACAAATCACAGCTTCTGCAATAATCCCTCACTGTTTTAAAAAGATAAGGCCAGTAGAAATTTTGCTTTAGCCTGTCACACATTCTTTCCACTCCCAGGTGCCATGCAAATGGACCATTATGAGCTAACTTTTCTATATCCCTCTGGTATCACAAGCTGTTTGCAAATACTACCACGAGGATGCTTTTTCCCTGTAGAGATTTGCTATACAACAAACGATCTTGCATGAAAAATCTGCCTTTCCCTTCCCCAGCTGGGGCTTGATTCTGATCATCAGTTCTGGCCCTCTCTAATGAAACATAGTTTTTCTGCACCATAATAAACTCCTTCTGTGTTCCATTCTAGTTCAGAGCCATTTCTGACACATCAGACAAATTCTCAATCCGCACAAGCTGAGATACACTCTCTGCCTGTTCACAGTTTCCCTTACTGACATCATGCAGGGTATCTGCATCAGAGTCATACTTTCCCTGTGACCTGGTCACGATATTAACCTGATTAAACATAGCTGAAAGATCATTACCAATCAAGATATCAGCAGGTAACAAATCTCTAATACGAACCACCATATCACCTTCAAAACCCAGATTCTGACCAAAGGCACTTTTACAGACACCTCAGAGAGAGACAATATGTTCACACTCTTATCTGACAACAAAGCAGTTCCTCTCTGACCAATTCCCCTTCAACTAAAGTAATATCAGATGCAGCATCTCACTATCCTGTACACACAATTCCACTGACCTTTGCACACTTTATGAATTCCTCCACATCTCACTCCTAATATAATTTGAGGTTATTTTCCTCTTTCACCATCTCATTTGGAATTAAAGTGATAGCATTAACACCTGCAAGGTTAGCATTTGTACTCAAAGGGGCAGTGTTGGTGCTTATCTGGTTAGCCTCTGTATTCAGAGTAACAGCATTGGAATTTATTATGGGTGCAGATTGTGGGGTGTTTTTAAGGTTTGGGCAATTCGGTTTTATATGACCAGAGGTCCCACATCGGTGGCAGATAACCTGTTTCCCCTTAGGGTGAGAGGTTTTATGTTCTGGACTCCCAGTAGTCTTTCTAATAAAACTGGAGTTTGGTTCACTCTAAAACCCTTCATCCCTTTTAAATTGGGGTGCATAGAGATTACCCTTCCTGGAGTTTATGCCCATCATGAACCCTGTTTTCTATGTATTCATCAGCAATTATTTCTGCCTGTAAGACTGAATCAGGTTTCGTATCACAGACTGCTACTCTGATTTCTTCAGGAGCCATGTTTAACAACTTTTCTAGTGTAATTAACAGTTTATCAAAGTCACCATAAGCTCCTGCTCCTGTATTCCACTTCTTAACAAAACCAAGCAATTTATAAGTACATTCCATATAAGCAGCATTATCAGACATTCTGAGATTTATAAATTTCAATCTATAAAACTCAGGAGTAATCTTAAAACATTTCAACACCGTTTCTTTTAACTTTCTGTAATCCAGAGCATCCTCTACCCTCATTTCATTGAACACTTGCCTTGGTTTACCAGTCAGTTTGGTCAGGAGAAACCCCATCGTTTTTTCATCTGGAATTTTCTAGACATCACACAAGTGCCCAAAGATGGATAAAAATTCTTCAGAATCTTTATAAATTGGACAGACGTTATCCCTGTCTCTGCTGTTGAGAGGGGATGGAATTCCCGGCTGTGGCAGCCTCTGTTGCACTCCCAGGACTTGAATTTGGAGTGTGGCAGCTTCCATCTGGTTTTGATGTGCTTCTTTCTCAACTTGCAGCTGTTCCATTTGCCTCTTGAGAGCTTTTTTCCTCCATCTCCTCACTTGCTAGCTTCTTCCTCAATCAAAGGTCTGCCATTTTTTCTTCATGCTCAAGATGCTGCTTGTCTGCTATCGTTTGCATTCAGATTGCTTCTGCCTGCTGCCTTTTGATCACATTCCATGAGCAAATCTCTCATCTCTTGACCTGAGATATTCCTTGTAAGGGGCTATTTTCTTAGCTTTACATACTTATTGAACTTCTTTTGTGTTCATAGCCTCATAGAATTGTGACTGACTCATTGTCACTAATCTTTAATCCTTAAAACTTCCTCAATATCAAATTTAAATTTTGGATATACCCAGCTAGAGCCTAATCTCCAGTGGGTGAAATAGGATATTGAAAGTCCATCTTTCACAGGCTTGGGAAAAGCAAAATGTGTTTTATGATCAGTGCTAATCTAACAAATGCAATTGAAGGGATTATATATCATAGAATCACAGGACTGGAAGGGATCTCTAGAGGTCATCTAGTCCAGTCCCCTTCACTCATATGAATCAGTCCAAACAGTCAAGGCTCCAGGCTTGTTGCATGGGTCTCTAGTGTGTGGAAGCATATAGAAATGATGACTATCAGCTTTTGCTCTAAGGAGGGAAAAGAAGCAAAGTGGCTTCACTGGTCCACTGTCCAAAGAAGCATCACCATTTTGTCCATGAAGGTGGAAAGAAGGGCACAGAATTGATGGGAGGGGGTGAAGAGGAGAGGGATTTGTGGTGGAGAACAAGTTAGAATGTTAGAATACTTCACCAGACTTTGAGATTGGAGAAGTCATGGGATCACAGGGTCCAGAACATAGGTGCAGCCATGGAAAAAAATTAGCGGGTACTTATCACCCACCGGCAGCCAGCTCCGTTGCTACCCCCTCCTCCCAGCACCTCCCGTCCGCCAGCTCTTCCCCCTCCCTCCCAGCACCTCCTGCCCACCATGATCAGCTGTTCTGCAGCGTGCAGGAGGGGCTGGGAGGGAAAGGGAAGAGCGGGGATGGGGCACACTCGGAGGAGGGGGGCAGAACTGGGTGGAAAAGAGGTGAGGCGAGGCAGGGTAGTGGTTTGGGGGAAGGGTGCAGGGCCAGGGCTGGAGCGGGGGGTTGAGCATCCCCGTGGCTCAGAGGAAGCTGGCGTCTGTGGTCCAGAAACAAGACACTTTGGCCCACCAGCGAAGCTGAACTGCTTAGGAATGAGTCACCTACAGAAGCAGCTCACGGCTGGAGAATTCAAGCCAACGGCACAATTAGATCTGCCATATTGCATACACTCAACAAGCCCAAACCTACACCACCACCACAATGTGCTGGAAAATCACCACATAACTAACTTTAGACAGTTGTTTACTTCCCATCCACTCCCCTCTCCTTCGCTGTTTTCCACTCAGAGCCAATGAGGTACTCAAGTGAGCAGGAGTGCCGGGAGTTAGATTCTCTCAGGTCACTGTGTTCTGGATTCAGAGGAGCTCTGGGGAGCCAAAGGGAGGTCTATGATGTGACAGGAGATGTGGTGGGGTCCCTTGTTCTTGGTGTCTTTGGTAACATTCTAATTCTGAAGATGGCTGTAGCTGGTAGTTCAGTGACATATTCTACAGCCAGACTGCAGGCCTGGTAGCACGAGTCTAACCTCAGTCCAGAGCTGGAGAACCTGCTGCCTCTACTTTGTATGGGTAAGTAGGCTGGAGGCTTTGGAGAGATGTACTGAAGATTCTGCTCTTCCCTTCTCTCATTCTTTTTCTTTTTTTGCCTGTTCTGGCAGTGCCCCTTGCCTGTGTAATATTTAGTCACTGGTAAGTTCCTTCCCATAGAGGGCACCAAAGCCCTCATTTCCTTCCCCTCTGATACAGACTTTGCTATGTTGCATGCCATGACTTGAGCTGCAGAGTGACCCACACCCGCCTTTTCCTTGTCTCCTGTCAGCGTGCCACAGAGAGGGGAAGAAAAATTGCTTTCTTGCCTTCAGGGCAGCTCAAAGACTAGCATCACACCCCTCAATGCTCCTTTCATAGAATTCATTATCATCAGCCGGCAGAGAGCGATCCAGCGGTGACATGCTCCGTTTCTCACCCCCCAAGTCCCTAAGCTAATCACGCTCCCTGACTGGGGGCCGAATTGGAACCAGTGGCTAAACTGAAGGGCTTTGGATATGATCCCGAGTCCTTTGAATCATGCAGGCCCCATGAGGCAGGCCTGTGCTGGAATTAGTGATCTAGAGTGGAAAGGCTCTGACTCTGGTTACCAGTTCCAGGCAAGCAGGCTCATCACTAGGGGGAGGAGGTGGACAACAGCTACTTTCCCGGTTGCCTCTTGTCACTGCACCTGGACCACATCTCTTCCCCTACAAACACTAGCGCCTTTTCATCCCTATGCCTGGAACTCAACTGTTCCCTTCCCCAGTCCTCCATTTCCACCACCTTTTCTCTATGTTAGCCATCAACTAGACATCCCACCTGATTTCCTCACACCTTCTCCCACTTTTCCTTCCCTCCCTCTATGGCCTCCCAGAGAGGGTGGAAAGCAGAGACACCCCTATGTGCAGAGGTGCCGGAACAGTTTGAATCGTGGGGGTGCTGAGATCCATTGAACCAAACTGTAAACCCTGGATATGATGGAAACCACTTCAAGCCAGGGGCTGTGGCAGCCCCCCCAGCACCACTAGTTCCAGCACCTATGCTTGTGAGTCTAGGAAAGGACAGCAGTTTCCCTGTTGCTGTGGTGCAGAACCTAATAGGGGAACACAGACTGAAGGAAAGCCAGCTGGCCAGGAGGGGCTGCCGTTGTGGCCAGCAGTGGTGAGTGGGAGGAGGAGACAGGTCAGAGGTAAGGAGAGGCCGCAGCTGAATTATTTTGAGGGGTTTGAATTGAGTACTGTAGAAGAAGGGATGTGTGTGTGTGGGCGGGGGGTGTCTACTGAATACATTGGGGAGGGGTCTGGAATTGATGGGAGCGGTAAAGAGGAGAGGGGATTTTTGGTGGGAAACAGTTTAGTGTGTGAGGAGGAGAAATGAGGCCAAAAGACCAGATTGGGTAGGAAAATAGGGGAAAACCAGAAGGGTTCAATTGGGGGAAATCGTGAGTGGATTTCAGGAGGATGGAGAGGGAGAGAGATCAGGTGTGTGGGGACAGGGCCTATTCAAGACAGTCTGGGGAGCCTCTGTGAAGTCACATGGTTGGGTCTCCAGCTGCAAGGCCCAGGATTGAGTGAGCAGCCCTGCACTGAGCATGCAGCAATCTCGTCTGCCCTGTCAGCTGGCAGAGGGATCCAACCCCACCGGGGCAGGGAGAATAAGAAACATGTCCAGACCTGGAGGAGGAGGGGCTGTTTGTGGAGGGTGTTACTGGAAAAGCAGATGGAGGCTTCCTGTCAAACAAGGGGGAGGCGGGAAGACAGCTCTGTGCAACAGCCAGAGATGCAATAATGAGAAGACATTCCTCTTCCCCAGGGGCTCCTGCTGGAGCGCTTTCAGTTAGCGCAGAGCAGCTCTTTCTCCTCACCACACACAGCACTGGAACATGAGTACATCACACTAGTACTGTAGCCCAGCCTTGGTGGGCAGGAGCCCCCCATAAGCTCTTGTGGCTGCAGGTTTGGCAGCATTTGTCTGAACAGCCTCTCAGGAGGAGCAGGAGGGACGAGAGTGAGGGTGGAATCTCACAAAGGAAATGGGACCAGTGGGGACAGAAGAGGAGAGGGAACATTTGTTAGAGTGCTGCCCAGAGGCAAGGGCACTTGGGCCCCCGTGGTTCAGGAGTGCACTGTTTGCTGACAAGTTCAGAGCATGATTTGGCTCTGGCAAGCTACTGTAGTAAAACATTCTTTTTAAGCACCAGGTGGATGTGCTTAGATGCATGTGTGTTTGTTTTGAAAGGCTCCAGATTGTGGGAAATCACACCTAGAGTCTCATAATATATATATTGGGGGAAGGGGGGAGGGCAGAACCCCCCAGGCTACGAACCCTCATGCTTCAGGGCATCCCAAACATCTCATCAACTACCCCTCCTCCCCCAATTTAATTTTTCCTCCCCTCCCCATAGCTCCCCCAAGTCCTCCTCCCTTCTGTTTGGCCAGCTCATGAGCTATCTGGTCCTCTGTGGGGACCGTTTCATAGCACACAGTCAGGGGGTCTGCCTGGCATGAGGGGTAGCTTTGCTGGTTTCTTTCCCCTTGTGCCAATGGTCCTGAGCCCAGTTTCCCTCATCTGCATCTCCTAATACAAAGGCCCCAGTGGAGCTGGCATGCTTGACAGCTTTGCCCTGTCAGATTCAGCTCCTCCAGAAGAGCTGCCAGTTGAAGACACTGTTTGGCCATTAATTACAGATGGGCTTCAGAAAGAAATCACTTAATCTCCCCCTCTAGATTGAACCTAAAAGCTGCTGTTAAAACAGGCTTCTTTCACCAACCCTGCTTGTCACTGCTCCTTCCCTTCTAAACAGGGGCTGTCTCCTGCTGTTTTCACCCCACTCCACCCCAACAGAAAGGCCATAAGGGCTGAGACTAAACCCCAGAGCCTACCCATGGAGGTTATTGCTAATAAAGATCTTACAGCATTATTTACAAGTCTAGGAGGCAGGCCCTGACAGCCTGGGTAGATTCCAGTCTGTGTTATCTGCCAAACTCCATTTTTGCCTTGCAGTTTCAATGGAAAAGTTGTTGTAGGTATTATGGTAGCACCTAGAGGCTCCAGCTGAGATCAGGGCCCCTATCAACTGTGCTGTACACCCGGAGAAGGACTGTCCCTGCCTTATAGAATCACTGAAGTGTCGGGCTGGTAGGGACCTTGAGTGATCATCAAGTCCAGCCCCCTGTGCTGAGGCAGGACCAAGGAAACCTAGACCATCCCTGACCGGTGTTTAACTAACCTGTTCTTAAAAACCTCCAAGGCTGGGGATTCCACAACCTCTCTGTTCTGGTACTTAACTACCCTGATCGCTAGAAAGTTGTTCTGAATATCTAACCTAAGTCTCCCTTGCTGCAGATTAAGCCCATTACTTCTTATCTGTCCTTCAGTGGATGTTGAGAACAATTGATCCCTGTCCTCTTTATAAAAGCCCTCAGCATAGTTGAAGACTGTTATATCCCCCCTCAGTCTTCTTTTCTCAAGACAGAACATGCCCAACTTTTTTAACCTTTCCTAATAGATCAGGTTTTCTAAACATTTCATCATTTTTGTTGCTCTCCTCTGGACTCTCTCTGATTTGTCCACATCTCTCCTAACACATGGCACCCAGAACTGGACCCAGTACTCCAGCTGAAGCCTCACCAGTGCAGAGTAGAGTGGAACAGTTACCTCCCATGTCTCCCTGTTCATATATGCCAGAATGACATTAGCCTTTTTTGCAACAGCATCACATTGTTGGCTCGTATTTAGAGCTGTCAAGTGATTAAAAAAATTAATTGTGATTAATTGCACAATTAAAAAATTAATCTCAATTAATCTCATGATTAATCGCGCTGTTAAACAATAATGGAATACCATTTATATAAATATTTTTTTATATTTTCAAATATATTGATTTCAATTACAACACAGAATACAAAGTGTACAGTGCTCACTTTATATTTATTTTTTATTATAAATGCACTGTAAAAATAAATAGTTTTTTCAGTTTACTTAATACAAGTACTGTAGTGCAATCTCTTTATCATGAAAGTTGAAGTTACAAATGTAGACTTATGTACAAAAAATAACTGCATTCAAAAATAAACAATGTAAAACTTTAGAGCCTCCAAGTCCACTCAGATTTACTTCTTATTCAGCCAATCGCTCAGACAAACAAGTTTGTTTACATTTGCAGGAGGTAATGCTGCTTCTTGTTTACGTCACCTGAAAGTGAGAACAGGTGTTCTCATGGCACTGTTGTAGCTGGCATTGCAAGATATTTATGTGCCAGTTGTGCAAAAGATTCATATTTCCCTTCATGCTTCAACCACCATTCCAGAGGACATGCGTCCATGCTGATGACAGGTTCTGCTCGATAACGATCCAAAGCAATGCGGATCGACCCATGTTCATTTTCATCCTCTGAGTCAGATGCCACCAGCAGAAGGTTGATTTTCTTTTTTGGTGGTTTGGGTTCTGTAGTTTCCACATCAGAGTGTTGCTCTTTTAAGACTTCTGAAAGCATGCTCCACACCTCGTCCTCTCAGATTTTGGAAGGCACTTCAGATTCTTAAAGCTTGGGTCTAGTGCTGTAGCTGTCTTTAGAAATCTCACATTGGTACCTTCTTTGCACTTTGTCAGATCTGCAGTGAAAGTGTTCTTAAAACGAACAACATGCTGGGCCATCATATGAGACTGCTATGATATGAAATATATGGCAGAATGCGGGTAAAACACAGAACAGGAGACATACAATTCTCCCTTCAAGGAATTCAGTCACAAGTTTAATTAATGCATTGTTTTTTAATGAGCGTCATCAGCATGGAAGTGTGTCCTCTGGAGTGGTGGCTGAAGCATGAAGGAGCATACGAATGTTTAGCATATCTGGCACGTATATACTTTGCAATGCCGGCTACAAAAGTTCCATGTGATGTCTGTTCTCACTTTCAGGTGACATTGTAAACAAGAAGCAGGCAGTATTATCTCCTGTAAATGTATGCAAACTTGTTTCTCTTAGCAATTGGCTGAACAAGAAATAGGACTGAGTGGATGTTAGAGAGCTTATTCCTTCACTCTCCCACTTCCCTGGTCCTTCTCGCATGAACAGAGAGCAACAATACCCGAAGTACAAAGGTGCAAACAATTCGATGTTTATTGGGGTGAACTTCCAGCAAGCTTAAATCCAAGTTCTTTTTTCCTTATTTTCGAATCCCAACTTACTTCCTGTTTGCCCCTAATTTATATAGTAATATTCTTAGCTATACCTTAACCAATCATTCTACTGAAATTTACCTAACCAATCCTACCATATTGTAACATGATTAGCTAACCAATTATATCCCACCACCTTCATTAGTTTACACTCAGCAAAATTAATTATACAGCAGACAGAAGCAATCACAGAACCAGACAGAGACCATGCAAATAAAAGCAAAGTGGGAACTATAATGACAAAACAATATAGAAGTAAGGATTTCACAACTACATTTATAAAGACATTAGGGTTTCCCAGCTGTGTCTATTGATAAGTGAGTTCTTACCAGACAGAAAACTATCAACCTAAATTTCCTTTTACATCTTCTAGGCTCTTCCCTTTCTTTGGAGGTGATAGATCAGATCACCTTCCTAACAGCCCCATATTGACTAGTTTGGAATGTGAAGATGTGACCAGTCGCTTCCCAGCTTACGGCTGCCCCTGCTGCTTAGTCAAAGGCATTGGCCTAAGAACAGGGCCTCAGACTGTCACAGTGAGAGAAGGCCCTTACACAGATTCTTTCTTGTATACCTCTGTTACTAGCTAAATGATAAACATATACCTACATTCTTAAAGTATAGGCCTTTACAGGCAGGCCTGAATATCTATATCCTAACAGTGGACTTGTAGGCTCTAAAGTTTTACATAGTTTTGTTTTTGAGTGGAGTTATGTAAAAAAAAAAACATTTGTAAGTTGTGCTTTCATGATAAAGAGATTGCATTATGGTACTTCTATGAGGTGAATTGCAAAATACTATTTCTTTTGTTTATTATTTTTACAGTGCAAATATTTGTAATCAAAAATAATATAAAGTGAGCACTGTACACTTTGTATTCTGTGCTGTAATTGAAATCAATATATTTGAAAATGTAGAAAAACGTCCAAAATATTTAATAAATTTCAATTGGTATTCTATCTTTTTAACAGTGTGACTAAAACTGCGATTAATCACAATTAATTTTTTTTATTCACAATTTTTTTGTGTTAATCGCATGAGTTAACTGTAATTAATTGACAGCCCTGCTCATATTCAATTCGTGATCCACTATAACCACCACATCCTTTTCAGCAGTGCTATCAGCTAGCCAATTATTCCATTTTGTAGTTGTGCATTTGATTTTTCTTTCCTAAGTGTAGTACTTTGCACTTGTCTTCATTGACTTTCATCCTGTTGAATTCCAAGCAATTCTCCAATTTTTCAAGGTTGTTTTGAATTCTAATCCTGTCCTCCAAAGTGCTTGCACTCCTCCCAGTTGGTGTCATCTGCAAATTTTATAAGCATATTCTCCGCTCCTTTATCCAAGTCATTAATGCCAGTTTTGAACAGTACCAGACCAAGGACTGACCTCTGCAGCACCCTTCTAGGTACATCCTTCTAGGTACATCCTCCCACTTTCATAGCAAACCATTGATAACTACTCTGGGTACAGTCTTTCAACCAATTGTGCACCCACTTTATAGTAATTTCATCTAGACCACATTTCCCTAGTTTGCTGATTAGAATGTCATGCGGGACTGTTTAAAAAGCCTTACTAAAATCAAGATATATCACATCTACTGCTTCTCCCATTCACTAGGCCAGTAACTCTGTCAAAGGAGGAAATTAGGTTGGTTTGGGATGATTTGTTCTTGACAAATCCATGCTGGGTATTTCTTACAACCCTGTTATCTTCTAGGTGCTTACAAACTTATTGTTTTATCATTTGTTCCAGTATCTTGCTAGATATCTAATTAGGCTGTTGGGTCTCTAATTCCCCATGTCCTCTTTGTTTCCCCTTTTAAAGAGAGGTCCTATATTTGCCCTTCACTAGTCCTTTGGGACCTCACCCATACTCCAGAAGTTCTCAAAGATAAACGCTAACGAGTCTAAGGTTGCTTCAGCTAGTTCCTTAAGTACCCTAGGATGAATTTATTCAGGCTCTGCCGACTTGAATACATTTAACTTATCTAAATAGTCTATAACCTGTTCTTTCCCTATTCTGGCTTGTGTTCCTCGCCTCTTGTTGCTAATATTACTTGTATTGTGTCTCTGGTCACCATTAACCTTTTTAGTGAAGACTGAAGCAAAATAAGCACGTCTCTCTCTTGCTTCTAATGTGTTTAAGAACCTCTTCTTATTACCTGTTATGTCCCTTGCTAGGTGTTACTCATTTTGTGTCTTAGGCTATGTCTATACTACAGCTTCTGTCGGCAGAACTTATGTTGCTGTGAATCTATGTGAATAAACCACCCCCGGGCGCCATAAGTTACACTGACATAAGTGGCGGGGTGGACAGCGGCAGGAGAGCTTCTCCCATCGACATAGCTTCTGCAGCTCACGGAGGCGGTTTTATTATGCCAGTTGGAGAGCTCTCTCCTGTCAGCATAGAGCGTCTTCGCCAGACATGCTGCAGCGGTGCAACTGCATCAGTGCAGCGCTGTACATGTAGACATGCCCTTAGCCTTTCTGATTTTGTCCCCACATGCTTGTGCTGTTCTTTTGTACTCCTCCTTAGCAATGTGTCCGTGTTTCCACTTTTTGTAGGATTCCTTTTTGATTTTCAGGTCATTAAAGAGCTCCTGGTGGAGTCATAGTGACCTCTTACTATTCTTCCTGTCTTTCCTTTGCATGGGGATAGTTTGCAGTTGTGCCTTTAATATTATCCCCTTGCGAAACTGCCAGCTCTCCTGAACTCCTTTATCCCTTAGATTTTCTTCCCATAAGACCTTACCTGACAGTTTTCTGAATTTGTTAAAGTCTGCTTTTTTGAAGTCTGTTGTCCTCATTCTGCTGCCTTGGGGAGCCTCATAATCCAAATAGACAAAATGGATGACAAGGGAAGTATCTCCATTTTGTCAGGTTTCAGAGTAACAGCCGTGTTAGTCTGTATTCGCAAAAAGAAAAGGAGTCCTTGTGGCACCTTAGAGACTAACAAATAAATTGGTTAGTCTCTAAGGTGCCACAAGGACTCCTTTTCTTTCTCCATTTTGTGTGTGTGTATAACAGAAGCTCAGAGAGATGAAGGCCAAGGTAAAGGTATTTAAGCTCCTAACTTCCACTGATTTCAATGGAAGTTAAGAGCCTGAATACCTTTGAGGATCTAGGACAAGGTGACGCAGGGACTCTGTGTCTGACCCAGAAATTGAACCTAAATCTCAGTGTCCCATCCATAGGCGTTGACTTTCCAATCTTCCGGTGGATGCTCAAACCCTGGCTCTGCCCCAGGCCCCGCCTCCACTCCACCCCTTCCCCCAAGTCCCCACCCTGCCTCTTCCCACCCCACCCCACTCCCACTCCCACCCCTCCCCCGAGCATGCTGCATCCTTGCTCATCCCCCCTAGAGCCTCTTGCATGCAGCAAACAGCTGATTGTGGCGGGCAGGAGGCACTGGAAGGGAGGGGGAAGAGCTGATCTGTGGGGCTGCTGATGGACAGGAGGCACAGAGGAGGAAGGGAGCGAGGGCTGATAGGGGGCTGCCGGTGGGTGCTCCGCACACACCATTTTTTACCCATGGGTGCTCCAGCCCTGGAGCACCCACGGAGTCGGCGCCTATGGTCCTATTCACTTCTTCAATCGTAAGACCATCCTTCCTCTCTATCGAGCTATTCCTCATTTTCCTCCTACTTGATGCTTGCATAGCATCACTGAGAGGGAGAAGGAGATGCACCTATCTACAGATTTATACAGCACACACATTTATATAGATATATATAAAACACTTGCAGTTCCTTCAGAAGGAAAGGCATTCAGATGCTGGTACCCAGCCTTTAGCAGCTGGAGATGCTCTTCGTCATTCAATAGCCTTGCAAAAAGACAGGAATCACACTCATCCTAATTGCCTGATGTTGCAGTGACTTCTATTATTTTATAATTATTATTTATTACTGTAGTGCCTTGGAGCCCCAGCCATGGACCAGAGCCCCACTGGTGCCGGGTTCTGTACAAAAACAGAGAGAGGTGGTCTCTGCCCCTCAAGTGATGTTGCATTAATCTGTAATGATGTTCAGTGTTATCCAGCATTGAAACAACAACAGTACAGTCCTGTTAGAGCGCCTTTCATCGAAGGGCCTCCCACAGCTTTCCAAAGGTAGGTGAGATGTTTCATCCCCATTTTACTGATAGGAAAACTGAGGCACCAAGACATAAAGTAACTTGCCCTGGGTGACTGTGAGTTAGTGACAGATCTCAAGTCACCTGACTCGCAAGCCCCAGACCTAGTGATTAGATTGTGCTGCTCTCTCTCTACAGTTAGCCACACCTTTGTATGCAACATGCACTGTCGTGATCAGAGCTGGGTGATTAGTGCAAAAAGAGCATTTGAATATTTGTGGGGATTGCAAATGGCTGTTGGTTTGGCTATGTCCCTGCCCCTTCTTATTGAATGCTTATTCAAGGGGTTTCAGTCTAGGGGATGGTGACTTGGGAACAGGGGTTTGTTCATATGAACAAACAAGAGTATTTGTGCACAAACAAGTATTTTCTGTTTTAAAAGTGCCATCCAGTCAGTGGGCAGAAACAATAGCATGGAGATTTAGCTGGCTACGCAGACATCATGAACAGCCAGTAAAAGTGACCAGAACATCAACAATCCCTGGGTTGAAAGCTGTTCAGTAAATACCTATGGACACCAAATACACTCACAGTAAACAGAAAGGAGGGCCGGATTCAGAGCATAACTTGTTTACAGTGAGTAGATCAGCAAAGCTCTAGCCACACAATAATCACAGGATGTATCTTGTTAGCTCTGTATTCGCCCTTTCCATGGCTAATGAGACACAGCAGGGTGTTTCTCCTTTCTCTTCCATTCTCAAGGCTGCTGGGAATGAGGGCTTGTCTACACTTAACAGGCTGGCTGCTTTAACTGTACCAGTATAGTTGAAGTGGCAAATCAAATCCTAGTGCAGACAGTTATACCAGTATAAGAGCTCTTAGACAGTCTAGCTCATTCCAATTTAGGAACCACTCAGATATCTTTGAGACTAACAAATTTATTTGGGTATAAGCTTTCGTGCCCAAATAAATTCGTTAGTCCCTAAGGTGCCACAAGGACTCCTCGTTGTTTTTGCTGATACAGACTAACATGGCTACCCCTCTGAAACCTGTCAGGTATCTTTGTAACAGTAACTGCATCTATATCCGGGGCTTATACCTGCATAACTATCTTTGCAAAATAATAAATACATCACATCCCTAGCAGAGTTATACTAGTAAAACTTTTAAGTGTAGAGCAGGCTTGAGAGCAGAATGCTCCACTGGCTTTTTTGCTCCTTCCCGTCACATTTGCTCAGCTCTACCTTTCAAATAATGGGCCAGGTCCTCGGCTGGTGTATATCAGCAAGCTGCATTGGCACTTTAGTGATTCACACCAGCTGAGGAGCTGGCCTAGGGATTTTAAAGTATAGTCTCAAATTTGTTTTAAAACAGGTCTCCCCTGACTATAAATATGTTTTTTCCCTTCCAAAACAAGCATGTCCTTTCTTGTTTATACAAAAATTATGGGGACACTTGATGCAATGAAAAGGTGACCACTTTAAAACAAAGATTTTTTTTTACATGTGCCATAGAATTAGCATGTGGTACTCACTGCTACAGGAAACTAAGGCAAATAGCTTAGTTAAAATTTCAAAAAGATCAGGCATCTCTAAGACTAAAAGCAGCATCTGTAGGGTGACCATATTTCCCAAAGGGAAAACAGGATTCTGCGCAGGGCTGGCCTGAGCCCTTCCATCCCCCACCCCGTGTGGGGCTTGCCCGGTCGCTGGCCCGAGCCCTGCCTGCCTCCCCCACTACACAGGGCTGGCATTGCCACTCACCCCTCTTCCGCACGTTCCTCTGCACTACATCACACTTTTTTGACAAAAGTGGGCATTTGTCCTGGTTGCTCTTACAACTGATCAAATTGGCCAGAGCAAATGGGACGAATGCCCACTTCTGCCAAAAAAGTCAGGATAGGGCTTAAAAAAGGGACTGTCCTGGCCAAAACGGGATCTATGGTCACCCTGAGCATCTGCAGTAACATTAGCTAGGATCAGATGACAAGGGCTATTAACCCTCATGCTTCAGGGCATCACACGCTGATCACCAGCTGAAGTCAGGATGAAATTACCTATCAGCCTTTGAAAAATGTTAAGACGCTGGCATCCCTCCTATCACAGGGGGCTCTCTCAGCTACCCAGTGTGCTCTACAGTATAGCCCAATTCTGTCAGCTCACAGCTGGTTTCCTTGCACCGTGTGTGTCTTTTATTCCTCTGTTCCTCTGCTTTTTTTTTTTTTTTTTAAACACCTTGACCATGTAACTGGCACTTTCCACACAGCCAGCCTCCCTCTCCAGCACAGCTCAGCTTCTGAACTGCCCCTTCCTTCCTGTTCCTTCTACTTAGATCCTCCCAATGACATCATTAGCCCCAGTAGTTACCACTCAGGTGCTGGCAATCTCCCAACAGAGGGTTTAATTGCTCACAGCTGAGCCTGAAGCCAACCTCATACTGCAGCAACGTCGGCGATCCGGATGCAGCTGCTAGCACTCGGTTACATTTCCCCCACTACATCCCAAGGCTCTAGACAGATGTTCCACCCACACGCAGCAGCTGCAACCAGTGCACCTCTTGCTTCTCAGCTCCCCTTTTCTGCCAATGATACAACTTTCATTGCAACGGGTTTTAATATTCGATGAGTATACAACCTTTCATTTGGGTACATCTTCACTCTGCCTTTCTCCTCCCATTTCTATAGTCCAAGCTCCTTTCATCCTTTCTCTTTATTTCCATGTCTCTCGTTTCTCTCCTGAAGTTTTCCTCATGTCTCTCCCTTCTTTCTGGCTTTTAATCCCCCCACCCCCTGCCCCAACATCTTTTTCCATCTTCTCTTTTAGTCACCAGACTTTCCCTTTTTCCATCCTGCTTCCCTGCTCCTCTCCTCTGTGGTGCTGTGTATTGCTCTTCCCCTTGCTTTGTCTACTTCTCCATGGTCCCATTCTCCCAATCCTTTCTCCTGCCAGTCTCTTCACTTGACAACTTCATCTTTCTACCCTTCCCCTTGGGATCACAACAACCTCATCTCTTCTTTGATAATGGAGGACTGCAGTTTTTGCTCATTCCATCCCATGAGTGCATCTCCCAGGAGGCTTTCTTCCAGTGAGGATGGATTTCCAAAAGCAGAGAGAGTGCCAAAAACCTGGATAACAATGACTAACTCTCTGCAATTATATCTGAAGGGTGTGAATCCTAAGGTATGAAAGAGATTCTGTATGGCAGGGCCAAAGGAGATCTGGTAGTAATGGAACAGAACAAATGGGATTATAAAGAATAGCAGGAAATAGCTCTTGATAGTGAGAGTTCATCTTGCATTTTGGTAAGCCAGGGCCCGGGCTAGGATCTGAATCCATCCTTGGCTCACTACTGGCAAACAGAATCCCTGCCTGGTGGCTCTCACAGGCATAAATCTTCATGCATCAGAGCATAAGCCAGTTGCTGACTGATAAGGTTAGAAAGGAACTTTTCATATGGACTGCCATATTTGGGTTCAGGAAGGAATTGACCCCCAGGTCAGATTGGCAGAGTGCCTGGGCAGAGAGGGGGTTTCGCCTTCCTCTGCAGAACGGGGCACGTGTCACTTGCAGGTTTAAATGAGAGTAAATGGTGGATTTTCTGTAACTTGAAGTCTTTAAACCATGATTTGAGGACTTCAGTAATTCAGCCAGAGGTTAGATGTCTGTTACAGGAGTGGGTGCGTGAGGTTATGTGGCCTGCAATAAGCAGGAGGTCAGACTAGATGATCACAATGGCCCTTCTGGCCTTAAAGTCTATGATTCTATAATTGTCCACTATAGGATTTCTTAAAAAGAAAAGGAGTACTTGTGGCACCTTAGAGACTAACCAATTTATTTGAGCATGAGCTTTCGTGAGCTACAGCTCACTTCATCGGATGCATACTGTGGAAACTGCAGAAGACATTATATACACAGAGACCATGAAACAATACCTCCTCCCACCCCACTCTCCTGCTGGTAATAGCTTATCTAAAGTGATCATCAAGTTGGGCCATTTCCAGCACAAATCCAGGTTTTCTCACCCTCCGCCCCCCCCACACAAACTCACTCTCCTGCTGGTAATAGCCCATCCAAAGTGAACACTCTCCTCACAATGTGTATGATAATCAAGGTGGGCCATTTCCAGCACAAATCCAGGTTTTCTCACCCCCCCACCCCTCCCTTTTTTTTTTTTTTTCAAAAAAACACACACACAAAAACTCACTCTCCTGCTGGTAATAGCTCATCCAAAGTGACCACTCTCCCTACAGTGTGCATGATAATCAAGGTGGGCCATTTCCAGCACAAATCCAGGTTTTCTCACACACCCCCTCCCCCCCCCCCCCCACACAAACTCACTCTCCTGCTGGCAATAGCTCATCCAAACTGACCACTGGGCCATTTCCAGCATAAATCCAAGTTTAACCAGAACGTCGGGGGAGGGGGGTGTAGAAAAAAACAAGGGGAAATAGGTTACCTTGCATAATGACTTAGCCACTCCCAGTCTCTATTTAAGCCTAAATTAATAGTATCCAATTTGCAAATGAATTCCAATTCAGCAGTTTCTCGCTGGAGTCTGGATTTGAAGTTTTTTTGTTGTAAGATAGCGACCTTCATGTCTGTGATTGCGTGACCAGAGAGATTGAAGTGTTCTCCGACTGGTTTATGAATGTTATAATTCCTGACATCTGATATGTGTCCATTTATTCTTTTACGTAGACATTGTCCAGTTTGACCAATGTACATGACAGCTTGTGCCACACCCTCTCAAAGAAACTGCGGAATCACCTGATCAACATCCTCTACAGCAAATAGGGAAAGGTTAAGAATGAGCTCTCAAAAATGGATACTCTCATAAAAAAACAACCTTCCACACAAACTTCCTCTTGGCTGGATTTTACTAAAACTAGACAAGCCATTTACAATGCACACTTTGCTTCTCTACAAAAGAAAAAGGACACTAAACTTTCTAAACTACTACATGCTACAAGGGGCCACAGCAATGGTTCCCTCAACCCACCCAGCAATATTGTTAACCTAGCCAACTATACTGTCAGCCCAGCAGAAGCAGCTCTCTTATCTCGGGGCCTCTCCTTCTGCCCCTCCACCCCCACGAACATGATACAGTTCTGTGGTGACCTAGAATACTATTTTCGACGTCTCCGACTCAAGGAATATTTCCAAAATACCTCTGAACAACATACTAATCCACACAGGCCTCCCTACCAACATTACAAAAAGAAGGATTCTAGGTGGACTCCTCCTGAAGGTCGAAACAGCAGACTGGACTTCTACATAGACTGCTTCCGCCGACGTGCACGGGCTGAAATTGTGGAAAAGCAGCATCACTTGCCCCATAACCTCAGCCGTGCAGAACACAATGCCATCCACAGCCTCAGAAACAACTCTGACATCATAATCAAAAAGGCTGACAAAGGAGGTGCTCATCATGTCATCCTGTCATCATGAATAGGTCGGAATATGAACAAGAGGCTGCTCGGCAGCTCTCCAACACCACTTTCTACAAGCCATTACCCTCTGATCCCACTGAGAGTTACCAAAAGCAACTACAGCATTTGCTCAAGAAACTTCCTGAAAAAGCACAAGATCAAATCCGCACAGACACACCCCTGGAACCCCGACCTGGGATATTCTATCTACTACCCAAGATCCATAAACCTGGAAATCCTGGGCGCCCCATCATCTCAGGCATTGGCACCCTGACAGCAGGATTGTCTGGCTATGTAGACTCCCTCCTCAGGCCCTACGCTACCAGCACTCCCAGATACCTTCGAGACACCACTGACTTCCTGAGGAAACTACAATCCATCGGTGATCTTCCTGATAACACCATCTTGGCCACTATGGATGTAGAAGCCCTCTACACCAACATTCCACACAAAGATGGACTACAAGCCATCAAGAACACTATCCCCGATAATGTCACGGCTAACCTGGTGGCTGAACTTTGTGACTTTGTCCTTACCCATAACTATTTTACATTTGGGGACAATGTATACCTTCAGATCAGTGGCACTGCTATGGGTACCCACATGGCCCCACAGTATGCCAACATTTTTATAGCTGACTTAGAACAACGCTTCCTCAGCTCTCGTCCCCTAACGCCCCTACTCTACTTGCGCTATATTGATGACATCTTCATCATCTGGACCCATGGAAAAGAAGCCCTTGAGGAATTCCACCATGATTTCAACAATTTCCATCCCACCATCAACCTCAGCCTGGTCCAGTCCACACAAGAGATCCACTTCCTGGACACTACAGTGCTAATAAACAATGGTCACATAAACACCACCCTATACCGGAAACCTACTGACCGCTATTCCTACCTACATGCCTCCAGCTTTCACCCTGATCACACCACATGATCCATCGTCTACAGCCAAGCTCTGCAATACAACCGCATTTGCTCCAACCCCTCAGACAGAGACAAACACCTACAAGATCTCTATCAAGCATTCTTACAACTACAATACCCACCTGCGGAAGTGAAGAAACAGACTGATAGAGCCAGAAGAGTTCCCAGAAGTCACCTACTACAGGACAGGCCTAACAAAGAAAATAACAGAACGCCACTAGCCGTCACCTTCAGCCCCCAACTAAAACCCCTCCAACGCATTATTAAGGATCTACAACCTATCCTGAAGGATGACCCAACACTCTCACAAATCTTGGGAGACAGGCCAGTCCTTGCCTACAGACAGCCCCCCAACCTGAAGCAAATACTCACCAGCAACCACATACCACACAACAGAACCACTAACCCAGGAACCTATCCTTGCAACAAAGCCCGTTGCCAACTGTGCCCACATATCTGTTCAGGGGACACCATCAAAGGGCCTAATAACATCAGCCACACTATCAGAGGCTCGTTCACCTGCACATCCACCAATGTGATATATGCCATCATGTGCCAGCAATGCCCCTCTGCCATGTACATTGGTCAAACTGGACAATCTCTACGTAAAAGAATAAATGGACACAAATCAGATGTCAGGAATTATAACATTCATAAACCCGTCGGAGAACACTTCAATCTCTCTGGTCACGCAATCACAGACATGAAGGTCGCTATCTTACAACAAAAAAACTTCAAATGCAGACTCCAGCGAGAAACTGCTGAACTGGAATTCATTTGCAAATTGGATACTATTAATTTAGGCTTAAATAGAGACTGGGAGTGGCTAAGTCATTATGCAAGGTAGCCTATTTCCCCTTGTTTTTTTCTAACCCCCCCTCCCCCAACGTTCTGGTTAAACTTGGATTTATGCTGGAAATGGCCCAGTGGTCAGTTTGGATGAGCTATTGCCAGCAGGAGAGTGAGTTTGGGGGGGGGGGTGGGGGGGGGAGGGGTGAGAAAACCTGGATTTGTGCTGGAAATGGCCCACCTTGATTATCATGCACATTGTAGGGAGATTTCAGAATAACAGCCGTGTTAGTCTGTATTCGCAAAAAGAAAAGGAGTACTTGTGGCACCTTAGAGACTAACCAATTTATTTGAGCATGAGCTTTCGTGAGCTACAGCTCACTTCATCGGATGCATACTGTGGAAACTGCAGAAGACATTATATATACACAGAGACCATGAAACAATACCTCCTTCCACCCCACTGTCCTGCTGGTAATAGCTTATCTAAAGTGATCATCAAGTTGGGCCATTTCCAGCACAAATTGTAGGGAGAGTGGTCACTTTGGATGAGCTATTACCAGCAGGAGAGTGAGTTTTTGTGTGTGTGTTTTTTTGAAAAAAACAAAAAGAAAAGGGGGGGTGGAGGGGGTGAGAAAACCTGTATTTGTGCTGGAAATGGCCCACCTTGATTTTCATACACATTGTGAGGAGAGTGGTCACTTTGGATAAGCTATTAGCAGCAGGAGAGTGAGTTTGTGTGTGTGGTTTTTGGAGGGGGGTGGGGGGGTGAGAAAACCTGGATTTGTGCTGGAAATGGCCCACCTTGATTATCATACACATTTTAAAGAGAGTGGTCATTTTGGATGGGCTATTACCAGCAGGAGAGTGAGTTTGTGGTGGGAGGGGGGGGCGGAGGGTGAGAAAACCTGGATTTGTGCTGGAAATGGCCCAACTTGATGATCACTTTAGATAAGCTATTACCAGCAGGAGAGTGGGGTGGGAGGAGGTATTGTTTCATGGTCTCTGTGTATATAATGTCTTCTGCAGTTTCCACAGTATGCATCCGATGAAGTGAGCTGTAGCTCACGAAAGCTCATGCTCAAATAAATTGGTTAGTCTCTAAGGTGCCACAAGTACTCCTTTTCTTTTTGCGAATACAGACTAACACGGCCGTTACTCTGAAACCTATAGGATTTCTTGCCTCTGGAGCATGTGGTCCTGGTTGCTGTCTGAGAAGTGGTATTGGCCTAGATAGAAATCTGGTTTGAACTGGTCTGGCAGTTCCTATGGGTATTGTACAATGCAAGAAGTGGGGTGGGTTGCTTACAGTAGCTAGAAAGGATGTACTTGTTCTGTAGGGAACAATTCTGCACTAGCCAGAGTTCAATATTCTGTTTCCATCTCTTTTGATTCTATGAACACTGACTCTGTGGCTATGTCTACACTATGAAATTAGGTCGATTTTATACAAGTCAATTTTTAGGAATCGATTTTATACAGTCAATTGGGTATGTCCCCACTAAGCGCATCAAGTTGACGGAGTGTGTCCTCAATACCGTGGCTAGCGTCGACTTACGGAGTGGTGCACTGTGGGTAGCTATCCCACAGTTCCCGCAGTCTCCGCTGCCCATTGGAATTCTGGGTTAAGCTCCCAGTGCCTGATGGGGCAAAAACATTGTCGAGGGTGTTTTTGGTACATGTCATCAGTTGCCCCTCCCTCCCTCCGTGAAAGCAATGGCAGACAATCATTTCGCACCTTTTTTCCTGGGTTACCCATGCAGACACCATACCACGGCAAGCATGGAGACCATTCAGCTCACCACTGCTGTTGTGAGCATTGTAAACACCTCACGCATTATCCTGGAGTATATGCAGAACCGGGCTAAGAGACACCAGCACGACGAGGATGATTGTGATGAGGACATGGACACAGACATTCTTGAAAGCACGGGCTGTGGCAATTGGGACATCATGGAGGCAGTGGGGCTGATTGATACAGTGGAACACCAATTCTGGGCCCGGCAAACAAGCACAGACTGGTGGGACCACATAGTGTTGCAGGTATGGGATGATTCACAGTGGCTGCAAAACTTTCGCATGCGTAAAACCACTTTCCTGGAACTCTGTGAGTTGCTTTACCCCACCCTGAAGAGCAGGAATACCAAGATGAGAGCTGCCCTGACAGTTAAGAAGCGAGTGGCGATAGCCCTGTGGAAGCTTGCAACGCCTGACTGCTACCGGTCAGTCGGGAATCAGTTTGGAGTGGGAAAGTCTACTGTGGGGACTGCTGTGATCCAAGTAGCCAATCCAATCACTGACGTTCTGCTATCAAGGGTAGTGACTCTGGGAAATGTGCAGCTCATACTGGATGGCTATGCTGCAATGGGGATCCCTAACTGTGGTGGGATGATAGACAGAACACATATCCCTATCTTGGTACCAGACCACCTTGCCAACCAGTATATAAACCAAAAGGGGTACTTTTCAATGGTGCTGCAAGCACTGGTGGATCACAAGGGATGTTTCACCGACATCAACGTGGGATGGCCAGGAAAGGTGCATGACACTCACATCTTTAGGAACTCTGGGCTGTTCGAGCAGTTGCAAGAAGGGACTTACTTCCCAGACCAGAAAATTACCATTGGGGATGTTGAAATGCCAATAGTTATCCTTGGGGACCCAGCCTACCCCTTGCTCCCATGGCTCATGAAGCCGTACACAGGAAGCCTGGACAGTAGTAAGGAGCAGTTCAACTGTAGGCTGAGCAAGTTCAGAATGGTGATAGAATGTGCCTTTGGACGTTTAAAAGCTCGCTGGCGCTGTTTGCTGACTAGGTTAGACCTTAGCGCAACCAACATTCCCATTGTTATTGCTGCTTGCTGTGTGCTCCATACTATCTGTGAGAGTAAGGGGGAGACATTTATGGCGGGGTGGGAGGTTGAGGCAAATTGCCTGGCAGCCGATTTTGATTAGCCAGACACCAGGGCGATTAGAAGAGCACAGCTAGGTGCACTGGACATCAGAGAGGCTTTGAAAACCAGTTTCATGACTGGCCAGGCTACAGTGTGACAGCTGTGTGTGTTTCTCCTTGCTGCAAACCCGCCCCCTTTGTTGATTTTAATTCCATGTAAGCCAACCACCCTCCCCCCTTCGATCACAGCTGGCAAAGGAAATAAAGTAACTATTGTTTTGAAACCATGCATTCTTTCTTTATTAATTGAAGAAAAAGTGAGGTAACTGACAAGGTAGCCCAGGTGGGGTGTGGTGCAGGAGGAGGGAAGGACAAGGCCACATTGCTTATTGTAGCCACACTAAAAATCAAACTGTTTGAATGACAGCCTTCTGTTGCTTGGCCATCCTCTGTAGTGGAGTGGCTGGGTGCCTAGAGCCTCCCACCTCACGTTCTTGGGCATTTGGGTGAGGAGGATATGGAACTTGGGGAGGAGGGCAGGTGGTTATACAATGGATGCAGCAGGGGTCTGTGCTCTTGTTGGCTTTCCTGCAGCTCCAACAGATGCCTCATCATGTCCATTTGCTCCCCCATTAGCCTCAGCATCGCCTCCTGCTTCTGCTCTTCGCGCTCACTTAATGCTTTCCTGGCCTCTGCCACTGAATGCCTCCATGCATTAAGCTGTGCCCTATCAGTGTGGGAGGACTGCATGAGCTCAGAAAACATGTCATCGCGAGTGCATTTTTTTCACCTTCTAATCTGTGATAACCTCAGGGATAGAGATGATAGGGGAAGCATAGAAACATTTGCACCTGGGGGCAGATAAAAAGGGAGAGTAAAATTTAAGATGATACATTTCTGAGAACAAAAGGGAGACTCTTTCACAGTGAATCAAGCAATTCACCAAAGACAGCACATGTGCTTTAGGTGCAAGGTCGCATTTTGCCTTTTATATTGAGCGCCTGCTGGTATGATGACACATCACAAAGGCTGGGCAACAGAATTCGGTTTCCAGGCAGCCATGGTAAGCCTTTTGGTATGCGGAGTTGGCTTCTTCCACCTTCATAACATGTGGGAATGGTTTCAAACTGCAGCGCCATCCTTTCCCATAGCAAGCAATGCCAGCTGGGTTTCACATTTAAAAGGAAGGGATACGGTTTTCGGGTGGATGTGCAGCACACACCTTCCCCCACCCCACCACATGACTATTCTCTGGGATGATTCCTTTTAGCCAACCGCAGACAACCCATCATGAACAGGGTCCTTTTACTGTTCCCTTACAAAATTTCCCCTATTTCAACCAGGTGACCATGAATGATATCACTCTCCTGAGGCTAACACAGAAAGATAAACACCGAATGTTGCTTGAATGCGACCAAAACCCAGGACCATTCGCTGCCATGCTTTGTGCTGCAATGATTCCAGACTACTTGCTACTGGCTTGGCGTGGTAAAGTGTCCTACCGTGGAGGACGAAATCAGGCAGCCCTCCCCAGAAACCTTCTGCAAAGGCTTTCAGAGTACCTCCAGGAGAGCTTCATGGAGATGTCCCTGGAGGATTCCCGCACCATCCCCAAATACGTTAACAGACTTTTCCAGTAGCTGTACTGGCTGCGAATGCATCCCAATTCTTTAGGGCAAATCAAATATTAAACACTATTGTTTTTAAACCCTATACTGTAGTTACAAATGTGCACTCACCAGAGGTGCCTTCCCCGGCTTCAGGATCGGGGATCCCGCCTTGGGAGGGTATTGGCTCCAGGGTGATGAAAAGGTCCTGGCTGCCAGGGAGAACAGATTCACTGCTTGTCTGTTGCGCATTCTCCTCCTCCTCCTCCTACTACTCCTCTTCCTCATCCACAAAATCCTCCTCCCTGTTGCGTGAGACTTCCCCCTTGCAGGTGTCCATGGACAGTGGTGGGGTAGTGGTAGGGTCCCCCCCTAGAATGCCATGCAGCTGATCATAGAAGCGGCATGTATGGGGCTCTGACCCGGAGCAACCGTTTGCCTCCTTTGTCTTTTGGTAGGCTTGCCTGAGCTCCTTAACTTTCATGCAGCACTGCTGTGTGTCCCTGTTGTAGCCTCTCTCCACCATGCTCTGTGCGATTTTGGCATATATATTAGCATTTCTTCTTTTTGATTGGAGTTCGGCCTGCACAGATTCTTCTCCCCATACAGCAATCAGATCCAGTGTCTCCCTTTCGGTCCATGCTGGAGCTCGTTTGCAATTCTGGGGGGACTGCATGGTCACCTGTGCTGCTGAGCTCGACACGCTGACCAAACAGGAAATGAAATTCAAAATTTCCCAGGGCTTTTACTGTGTACCTGTGCATCAGAGTTCAAAGTGCTGTCCAGAGCGGTCACACTGGAGCACTCTGGGATAACTCCTGGAGGCCAATACTGTCGAATTGTGTGTGCGCTACCCCAAATTCGACCCAGCAAGGTCGATTTTAGCGCTAATCCCCTCACCGGGGAGGAGTACAGAAGTCGATTTTAAGAGTCCTTTAGGTCGACGGAAAGGGGTTGGTTGTGTAGACGCATTCATTTTAAAATTGACCTAACATGGCTAAATTTGAGCTAACCCCAAAGTGTAGACCAGGGCTGTGTCATGCTGGCCCTGGGGAGGATTTGTGCCTCCTCATTCTGCTTATAGCCAGTAAAACAAGGCTGGGCACTTACTGCTTGTGGTACTAGAAGATGTAGACTTTGATATTTCATGTCCACTGTTAGAGTTGTTTTCACCCCCTCTGCCAACTGGAAGAATATTTCATGCTGTTATTGAGTGGTGCTTAAAATCAATTTCATTTGGTTTCCATCCATCTCTTCTCTCTGCTTTAGTTCTTCATTTGTATACTGGCATATTGGTGATATCAGCCTGTCGAGGAGGGGAAGTGTATGTGTTCATGGCCTATAGCAGGCTTGGTTATTAACAGTAACTGCTACAAGAGAAGCTATCAAGGAGAAAGAAACCATGGGTACAGAGCATGTTGTTTAGGTCCACTGTAATGTGATGGTGGTGGTTTTTTATTTCTCAAATACAGAAAAAACATCTCACTCCTTCTCCGGGTGGCGTAAGTCTTGAGCACAAGAGCAGAGTGGTAGCCATCAAACTAGCAGAAGGAGGCAATCTCTGAATAGGCTTTTCTGATTAAAAAAATCACTTGGATAAATTGCCTGAAAACTTTGCACCTACTGCTTCTCTTGTACTTGCAGAGAGGGGAGAATAGAAATAGGCAGTACAGGGACTGGAAAAGCATGTGTAGCTTTGTATAAGTCAAACACTACAGTGCAAAGGACTTTAAAGTCGTACTTAATGTAAAGAACACTTATAAGGGGAACATTAACACAGGGTTATTACTCTCAAGATAGTAGCAGATTTCCTTGTATTTCTGAATAAAAACTTGTCAGTCTGATATTCTCTGTTAAGTTGCCCTGACATCTTTCCTCCAAGGAAGAGAGCTCTGCTCATTATGCTCTCTCTTTCACAGGAGTTAGAGAAAATACTTATTAATGTAGGTCATGTCTTGTCTGTACTTCCCCACCTCTGGCTAATGCAGGTCTATTCCCTATAGTATATTCTCCAGTGCTCCATTCAATCCTTTTTTAAATGAGTCAAGTCACTGGGGGTAGGATCCACAAAGTTACTTAAGTGCCTAAGTCTAGGCTATTGATGCCGAAGTCACAATTTTAAGCTCTGCTACATCCACAAAATCCTGCCAAACGCCATAGGCACCTAAACTCACTTGGTGCCTTAATTTGCAGGGTAAAAGTTCCCTAGGTGCTTAAGTTTCTGCCTGTGGGTATACGCACAGCTGCTTCACACTAGCTGTCCAGGTGCCTATCTCCTTCCTAGGCCCCAGAGCTATTCACAAACCTGGGGAAGACAGGCATTCAGCCACCTAAGTTGCATGGGGCTCAATCCGGTAGGTGTGTTACTTACCATTCAAGATGAGGAGTAGGAGGAGGTGGTGCTGCCCACTTAATAGCTTTTAGCCCAGTGGTTAGAGAACTCACCTGGGATGTGGGAGACCCAGGTTCAGTTCCCCCCACTCTGCCAGATGAGGAGACGAGACACCTCGTTCAAATACTGTCTCTCAGCAGAGAGCTGGTCTAACCACTGGGCTAGGGGACATTCTGATGTAGGGTTCCCTCAGTCTCTCCTGTTGAAGTCATTCAGCTCTGGATAAATAGTGAAAGAGAGATTGGAGCAGGGGGGACTGGACTATGGGTCTCCCACCTCCTAAGTAGGGGCCATGATCACCAGACTACAGAACCACTCTCTCTCTCTCTCTCTCTCTCTGGTCTAGTGACTATTTAACTATTTATCCCTAGTGGAACAGTCAATAGGCCAGAGAGAGAGAGTGACTCTGTAGTCCAGTGTTTAGCCCACCCACCTGTGAGGTAGGAGAGCCAGGGGCAGCCAGTCCTCCTGCTCCAGGAGTTGTTAATTGTTCCACTGTAAATAAGCTTTGGCAGGAGAGGCTGAGGGAGCCTCACATCGGCCTACCCCATAGCTCAGTGCTTAGAGTTAGTGATAGGATTTGAATGAGGAGGCCAAGTGATAAATGAAGGGGCGGGAGCTCCCGTTTATGGACACCCAGCCAGCCAGTTAGCTATAAATAGGGTGACCATATTTCCCGATGCTGAATATGGGACCTGGTAAAATTACTCATATTCAAGTGAATTCAATGGCAATCAGAATTCTGCAGTACAAATATTCAAATTAACATCAAGTTGACTGAGCCCCTGTTAAAAAGAAATACCGTGTAGTTGGATTCTTTTTATTTACCTTTTATCTTTAAGGCTGTAGAGTTCACACAGGGAGATGTGACACACACACTCCCGTACACCTCTCTCACACAGGGAGGTAACTAACCGACCTGACCCTCCCTGCCTGGTGCTCTCTGCCCTCCATGCCTTGCTGGGGACCCGGGATGGACCCGCCTCTCCTGGTGCCTGGCAACACGTCTTCTCGAGGCAACACATGGGCAGGGGGCACACAGGTTCACATGCCCCCCTCCCCAGATTTCTGCCAGGATTCACACCAGAATGTGGCCAGCAGCAGCCTTTCGGGACTTTGTGGGAGGGAAGGGACGGGAGCTGCTTCCAGCCGCAGGGGAGTCAGGGGAAGGGATGACTTGGCCTGTGCTTTGCAGAGCTCATCTCTTCCCCCCACCTTCCCACTCTCCTATGGCTGGAAGCAGCTTGTCCTTTCCTACCTTAACAGTGTTGAAAGGCAGCTAACACCTCCAGGCTGCTGCTGGCCACCAACATACATAGCCACCTCCTGTCCCCCAGCTACAGCACAGCAGGAAGGGGTTAAGTCCTAAGGATGCATTGTGCACCAGGGCTCAGGAAACCTGACTGCAGGGGCTTCAGCGAATCCGGCCAGAGAGGTGGCTCAGCAGGTGAGGGTATCTAGGGGACAGAGCAGTCCAGCGCTCCCTGGGGGCAAGACCTAGGGCAGAGGGCTGGAGAGTGAAGAGGGTGCTAAGCCGCTGCCCAGGTGGCTGCTGTGGAGTCTGCAGGGTTGGGGTGCAAACAGGCTGGAAATTGCTCCCCCTACCACTCCAGAGCTTAGCTGAGGAGCAAAGAGGCTTCCTTGTGTCAGTACTATGCAGGGCTTTCGCACATGCAGAACTCAGCTCCTCCTGCCCAGCACCCTAAGCCGGAGGGTCTTGGGCTTTTCTGGGTCACCGACCCAGCCACAGGCACTGCGGGAAGGAAAGAGTCATAACATCTGCCAGCCAGGCTGTTGGTGAGCTGAGTGCTCCGATCAGGGGCTGGTTCTCCACACAGCGCTGGGAGCGGGAGGTGCCCCAACAGGGGATGGGAGGCATATGGAGGACAGTGGGGTTGGGGGGAGTGAAGGGCAAAGCAGGAAGAGGACAGCAAGAGGGGGAGCACATAAAGGGCTGATGGGCGACATGTAACTGGCTGACACCTGGCGCCTGCCCGCACTCACCAGCTACCGCAGCTCATAGCCAGTGCCAGTCAGAAACAGAATGCGGGGGCGGGGGGGGTGTGCTGATGGAGCAGCAAGGGGAGCGGCCAGCCCTGCGCGCTGCAGCTTTGCCCCGCCACCAGCCTTGCACAACCACCCCCATCGCCAGCCACTGGACCCCTCTCCCCACTGCTCATGGGACCCACCAATACTGAAGGGAAGGGGAGACAGAAAATATGGGACAATTTGCCAGCTTTTAAGAAAAAGTTGGGAGACCCACAGGAGGCCTTAAATACGGGACTGTCCCTTTAAAAACAGGACATCTGCTCACCCTAGTATAAAGTCCCTCTTGGTGGCTGTTCTCTGCTTGCTTTACCTGTAAAGGGTTAACAAAGTCCCCCAGGTAAAGAAAAGGCACCTGACCAAAAGAGCCAATGGGAAGGCTAGAACTTTTTAAAATTGGAAAAGAAGCTTTCCATTTGTGTCTGTGGTTGTTCTCCGAAGAGCAGACACACAAAGAAGCAATGCTGTAAGCAGCTTTAAGCCAGGTATAATAATAAATTATCAGATCATATTTAGAATTACTTATCTGAAACTCCCAAATGTATAAGTAGATCAGGAATGTTTAGAAAGACGCGATTAGGGTTATTTCTGTTTATTTCTTATGGCTAATGGATGCCTCTGTGCTAACCCCAGATGCTTTGGTTTGCTTGTAACCTTTAATCTGAACCCCCCAAGAAAGCTATTTTGGGTGCTTAATTTTTGGAATTGGTCTTTTTAAAATCTAGCGAAAGCCTAAATTCCAGATGTATTTTCTTTCTTTTTTGTTTTTAATAAAATTTACCTTTTTTAAGAGCAGGATTGAATTTTGGTGTCCTAAGAGGTTTGTACATGTTGTTTGATTAGCTAGTAGCAACAGCTGATTTCCTTTGTTTTCTTTCTCAGCTCTTCCCTGGAGGGGGTTTGTGTGAAAGGGCTTTAGGGTACCCCACAGGGAGGAATTCCCAAGTGCTCCTTCCTGGGTCTAAGGGGTTTTTTTGCATTTGGGTGGTGGCAGCGTTTACCACGCCAAGGTCAGAGAAAACCTGTAACCTTGGGAGTTTAACACAAGCCTGGAGTGGCCAGTATTAATTTTTAAAATCCTTGCAGTCCCCCACCTTCTCCACTCAAAGTGCCAGAGTGAGGATTCAGCCTTGATGGGGGCTCCCTTCTCCCACTCTGTCAGAGAGGGGGAAATTGAACCTAGATCTCCTACATCCCAAGCAAGTGCTTTAAACACTGGGCTAAAGTTATAACATGGGTAGTGCTACCTCCTCCTCTAGACATACTGTGGTGCAAGGCCGGCACCTAACTCATTGCCACAAGAAATGCCTTGGATGCCTGAGCAGCCGGACTCCAGGCAGTGTCTCCCCATTCATGGATAACTAAGCAGAGATAGGCACCTCCTTAGTACACACTCTTCTCCTCAGCACCCCCCATTGGCTAGCTTAGGTGGCTCCCTACCTAGCATGTTGGCTTTTATGGGTCATGAACTAAGGTGCCTATTTCTCCCTATTCATTGTATAGGAGTTTAGACCTCTAACTCAGGCTTTATGGGTCAGCTGAAATCAGGAAGAACAAGCACTCTTGCAGGGAGGGGAAAACATGCATCTCACAAGATCTCCAGCCCCTTTCATTTGTGGACCAAAGAAGAACACTCTGAACAATTCCTATTTCTCCTTGGTGTTTACACCTTTCATATACTTGAAAGGAATTATCATATCTTCATTGGGATCCTCCCTCAGGAAAGCACTAAACTTTGGCAAATCTAGACATATTTAAGTAGTTTAGTCTTTTCTCATAAGTCAAATTCCTCCAAAACCTATTGTCTAGTCCAGGGAAATGGTTCATGTTCTAAAGGAAAAGACTGAGGGCGTATTTACTTTTATGTTAAGGATAATTGGTGCCACAAGTTTTCACTGAGAATTCTGATAACTTATCTTCCCCGAGGTTCTAAAATTTGGGTATTTCATTTATATTTGAACTACTTAAGACTTTAATTCCTCGGTAACTAGTGACCAATTTGGGAAGAATATAGAGAAATGCATGTTTAGAACATCCCATTGGCGGCTGCTTCTCCATGGGAATTGAGGCTTCTTGCTCTCCTTTTGTCTCTGTTAATGTTGACTGTGGCTTTTATACCTGTAAACCCTCATCATCCTAATAGGCCAAATTCAAAGATGACAAATGATGTAGCAGATTACATGTTGGTAAGTCAGCGCAAGCTGGTTGAAGTGGATGAACTTACACTCCAACAGGGCAGAAAGAGAGGGTGTAGCAAGAAAAGCAAGGAGCTGGAGAGTGTAGATGTAACAAGGTGGTCTGCCCCATCAAGGGTCAGGGGGCCTAGGAGCAGCCAGCCTTGTTCTATTATCACACCCAGCTGGGAAGGAGGCAGGAGATCCCTATAAAGGACTGAGAGCTCAGGAAGAGCTGTGGGATGGGGGTAAGCTCCTGTGAGTGGCCCTGGAGCAGAGGGAGGCAGGCAGAGTGAAAGGCCTCTAGGTATCTATGGATGTTGTTGTTTAGCAAAATAACTTTGTCATGTGTTTCTTTGTGAGTTTTTGCTTGAGTTAATAAACCATTCCCTGAGGGAAGGACCTGAAAGAGATCTGGACATGGTGCTGATTCTTTCCTGGGCTGGGAAGACAGGCCAACAGTTTACAGTCAAATAAAGCAAGGAGAGCCATCCAGCTACTGACATCCAAAAGCTAGACCCCATCACACTCGAGGTTCCAACACCCAAGCATGCCAACACACTCTCCTGCATCCATGTGATGACAAGATGCCACGTGGATGGCTCCTCACATGACACATCTACACTCATGCTGGCGCCCACCCACCAAGAGGACACACAGACCCTCAGGCACCCACCAGATGGGGCTGGATCCTCAGCCCATTGCAGCCAATGGGAGTCTTTCCACTGACATCACTGGGCTCTGGGTCAGGCACATAAACAACCTTGGCAGAGTTTGATTTTTGACCATATAATTTTGACTGAAAAGAGCAAGGTTTATTTTAAAGCATTTTTAATTTTTATCAGTTTAAATGTTCACAAATGCAGGAAATTGGGAGTGGGATCAGATCATTATTTAATGACAGCTGATGCTGCAATTCAACAAGTTAAAGCTTTATAAGCTGTGAAAACAAGATTTGTCAACATCATGTGTCCAAATACACAAAGTAAATATCCTTAAGTCAACAAATCAGACCTGTTTTTACTGTCCAGTTGCTAGTCCCTTTATAGAAAGCCCAATTCAAAAGTCTAAATAATTTAATAAGGTCTCAAGCAGCATTTTCTTATTATTTAATTATTATTTAATGGAAACATGTTCTCACTGGTCTGTGCAGGTATAGTAAAATCAACATTTACCAATAAAAATCTAATCCTTCCTATACCATATACAATACTACCCATAGACATCTCCCAGACTCCTGAACACATGTGATCCTGGGAAGGCTGCCTGTGGGCTGCTATGATTTTATTTAATTGTCTTTAGGCTACCGGTGTGCATGGCTCTTCAGTAACGTTGGCTAAAGGAGGAGCTGCTTTATATTTCTGGGTATAGTTATTTACCTTTAATAATTTTTAAAGGAAGAAAGCAATTCGTTTTAGACTCAGAGACACATAACAACCCCACTCATGTGTCTTAACATTTTTGAAACGCTCAACACCTCCCAGAAGACAAAGCCTTTTCCTATTTGACATAGCAATAAAGAAAATAAGAGGAAATAGAACAAACCTCTTACGGGTTCTTTTTGGCAGCTTCTTGTTGGGCTCTGATGGGTTCCTGTTGGCAGCCCTTAGCTGTTGCTTTAAAATTATTCTTATTGTATGACTCCCCACCTCCACCCCCTTGCAGGCTTGCCAACCCTCCAGGACTGTCCTGGAGTCTCCAGGCATTAAAGATTAATCTTTAATTAAAGACGACGTTATGTGATGAAACCTACCGAAACTGGCAACCCTACCCCCTTGCTTAAAGAAACGTGTTTAACAGCCCGGGCTAGGTGGGGTGCAGGGGGCCAGGTGGTGGATTCTGGGAGTGGGGCCCCAATCCATGAAGTGGCAGCCCCCGTTTGCCCAGGGAGGGGGCGATGCCAGCTCCCAGCTGGGTGGGAGGGTTCCGAGGATTGTATTTGATCTCCTGCGCTGGCTGGGGCTGCGGCGCTCAGCAGCAGCAGCAGCTCCCGGGCTGGGTCTCTTCTCTTTCCCCTCTCGCGCCTCTGAGCGCCGGAGCGAGGCGGGCTGCGCTCCCGGGCCGGCGCCGAACGGGTGCGGGGAAGGGCGGGGAGGGAACCCGGAGGGGCAGAGTCAGTGACGTGCCCATCAGCCCCCCCCCGGCAGCTCCAGCTCCAGCCCCAGCCCCAGCCCCAGCCGGAGACACTCGGCGCCGCGCTGGTTCCAGCGGCACAAGGCAGGCGGGGGCTCCTCAGGCAGCGCCCGCTCCGCCTCGCGCTCCCTCGCTCCCGGGGCGCCCGCCCGCCTTGTTTTCTCCTGGCCGGGCCCCCCTCGCAGCTGCCACCCTGAAGTTTCTGGCCGTGCTCCTGGCCGCAGGGATGCTCGCTTTCCTTGGTGCAATCATTTGCATCATCGCGAGCGTCCACCCTGCGGCCAGCCCCGCCGGGGCTCTCCAGGGTGCTGACAATGACTCCAGCGCCGCCGCCGCCCTGCTGCCGGCCTCCGCCGCCGACAAGGGGCCGGGCGCTCTCCACGGTGCTGGGCAGAGCTTCTCGGGCGGCCCCCAGGACTCCCTGCTGGAGCTGCTCTCCAGCAGCGCCCGGCCCCGCCAGCAGCAGCAGCAGCGCCAGCAGCTCTTCAGCCGCTTCCTCTGCACCCCGCTGCCGGCCGAGTGCCCCTCCGACAGCCCCCCGCCGGGGGACGGCCCCGCGCCCGCCGGGGACCTCTTCTTCCTGCACGCCGCGGCCGAGCAGCTGAGGCAGACGGCGCTGCAGCAGAAGGACCAGATCCTGAGCGACCAGGAGACCATCCGCGAGCTGACGGGCAAGCTGAGCCAGTGCGAGAACGGGCTGGAGCGGAGCTTCCAGGACAGCGCCTCTCTCTGGGGCGGGCCCCGGAAAGACACCATGGGCGACCTGCCCTGGGACTCGCCGGCCATGGTCCAGGAGATGGAGGATGCTGTCCGGTCGCTGAAAGACAGGATCGACAAGATAGAGGCAAGACGTGAAACCCCCCACCCCCATCCCGTCCCCCCGCAGCCCCGCGCCCTCCCCTGCCGATCTCCCCTCTTCCCCCTCCTCTCCTTCCTCCCCACTCCGTGCCCCTCAGCCTGTCAGCTCCCACGGCTGAGCCTTCTCCTCCCCTGCTTTGCACGGCCCTCTCCAGGCTTTTCCTAGATTGCCAACGCCTGAGGGGTTGGGGGGAGGGGGGTTAGTGTATTTGAATACTTCATGTAATTAAATCAGAGGTGTAATGTACTCTGGTAAATCAGACCCAGCCAGGCAAGCCCTGACTGTTGGCTCTGGGAGCTGTGGGCCCATGGGTGGGTGGCTGGCTGTGTGGGCGGTGGTGGTGAAATGGGGACACAGTATAATGGATTGAATACCTGTGAGTGTGTGTTTGATTCCTTGCCACCTTTTCTCTGGTTTCTCCCTACTCTTCGATGTGAGATTTCCTCTGATAAAAAGCTTTCATTGAAATAAAACAAGTAGCTTTCATAGAATTCAGAGATGGAAATTATAGGGATATTGCGTGTGTGTATATATACAATATATAATACATAAAAATGGATATTTCATGCCCTCCTCTCACGCTTCCAGATGCCCCACCAATGTTGGATTGTTCCCCACAGAATATTCCAGCCTAGTTTTAATTGACTCTCAGGGGATGGGGCTTTCATCACTTCCCTTCAAAGACTATTACTTATGTAAAAGACCTTAGGACATTTTATAGGTATCCATTGAAACATTTTGTAGACATCTCTTCTTCATAAATGCGGACGTGTGTCCCTTTCAACTCCACCGTCGAGTTTATTTTGAACCCATGTTTTCTCCATTCCCTACATATCTGTACTATTAATTGCCCAGGGCCAGAGCAGGCCGCCAATGCTCCCACAGAGCAGTACCTCACTCTGCCCATAGTCCTATTGCTGTGGGTGAGGGTAGCACCATGGAGTTAGTAGGGCTAGATTCTGCTGCCTTCGCACATAATGAGTAGTTCCTTAGTTATCCAGTTATGTCACTGACTGCAATGGGACTGCTTGCAGAATAAGGCTCTGTACTGCTCAGTGGGAGCAAAGGTGGCAGAATATTTCCTAACAATAATAAATATTGCTTACATAAGAAATAATGAATTATGAAAGTGAGGCCATGGACATTTTTGTTTACATTCAAGAAAGGGCTCTGTGTCATTTTCTGCTTGCCTGCAGTGCTATTCCTCTTCTTGTCCCTGCTTTGGGGTCACTGCCAGTGTTTCAGTCTCCAGTCTGGTTACAAGGGGATGAAAGCCAGCCTTACATAAAGACATACAACCGCTGTTCCCCTTGGTGGGTGGGTGTGGGAGGGTCTGTGTGTGGAAACTGAATTTTCATGTTGTTAGTGGCTGGTGGCAATCTCAGAGATGATATACACCTTTGCAAAGTGAGTTAAATGTCTCTTTTCTTTCTGGAATGCCCTCTGGCTAGATCTCAAGCTGGGAGATACTGATGGATTTGTGTACCTTCAAGGGGTGAAATCCTGGCCCCATTGAAGTCCATGACTTTGGTGAGGTCAGGATTTTACTCAAGGTGGGTAGCATGTCATCTGGGTACTTAATGAGGAGACATGTTTCTTATAGCGAGTAAAGGGTTGCCCCTTCCCTGTGGAATGAGCATGAGTTTGCTACTCAGAACCCAAGGATCTTCCCAAGATCTGTTTGGATCTCAGGAGATCTGTCAGAGGCCAGGGCCATCTGTATAGAAACCTGGATGTCATGACTGACTCCAGGGCCCACTCATCCCCCTGCATCTGACTCCCTTGCAAGGGATTCCCCACCCATTTCTATCTATGAATGAAAAGGGGGCTCTCAGCATGGGAGAGTGAAAAGTTAACCCAGGCTGATGTCAGGGCCTGTCCTGACTCACCTGTCCACATCAATGTCTCTCAACCCCTGGAGGGCTCTCAGTGGATTCACGGGGGAGAAGAGTATGCCATGAAGGCAGCTCATCATCTTCCACATAGGAAGGGGGAGAGCTATATGTTGGGGGAATCCTATAAGCATGGAATCTAGAGATGGGTGGACAGGGATGATCCCTCTCCCAGAGACAATGTCATCAGGAATAACTTTCTGTGTGCAAGAAAGAGAGAAAAGGAGAGAAACACACTTAGGCACATACAGTGAGAGAGAGAGAGGCTGATACACACACACAGAGAAAGAGCTAACACAATACATGAAGCCACTCAGATTATCCGTGCAACAGATATGAAGAAAAACACAAGAAGAGATAGAGACAAACAAAGACACGGAGAGAGACAGATATGCAGGATGGCGAGACAAAGAGAGAGGCAAGTGCACACACATAGGAACAGACTATGAAACACGCATGGAATTACAGATCCACACAGACATACAGAGTGAGAAGAACTAGTGAGCTCCCAGAGAACAACATGCACACAGAGGAGAGAAACAGGTACACATAGGAACCGAGGAAAAGACTGTCACACACACAGTGTGAGACAGACACACAAAGACACACATGCAAGGAGACAAAGACCCATCTAGAGAGAGAGCCAGACACACCAGACCCAAAGAAACCCTTCAGAATGGAGAGACACATGGGCAGAGGGTCAGAAAGATGCAAAGACTGAGTGAGAGAAACACACAAACACAACTGGACACACACAGAGGGGTAGAGAGGAAAAGTCTCTCTCTCTCTCTTTCACACACACACAAACACACACACAGAAGGACAGTACAACGCACAGAAACCCAGAGAGAGAGAGTGAGTATATATGGTGGTGGGTGTGCATTACATTTCATCTCATTGAACATCATGAGATGACAAGGTAGATAATAAGCTTTCGTGAGCTACAGCTCACTTCATCGGATGCATACTATGGAAAGTGTAGAAGATCTTTTTATATACACACAAAGCATGAAAAAATACCTCCTCCCACCCCACTCTCCTGCTGGTAATAGCTTATCTAAAGTGATCACTCTCCTTACAATGTGTATGATAATAAAGGTGGGCCATTTCCAGCACAAATCCAGGGTTTAACAAGAACGTCTGAGGCGGGGTGGGGGTAGGAAAAAACAAGGGGAAATAGGTTACCTTGCATAATGACTTAGCCACTCCCAGTCTCTATTCAAGCCTAAATTAATTGTATCCAATTTGCAAATGAATTCCAATTCAACAGTTTCTCGCTGGAGTCTGGATTTGAAGTTTTTTTGTTGTAATATAGCAACTTTCATGTCTGTAATCGTGTGACCAGAGAGATTGAAGTGTTCTCTGACTGGTTTATGAATGTTATAATTCTTGACATCTGATTTGTGTCCATTTATTCTTTTACGTAGAGACTGTCCAGTTTGACCAATGTACATGGCAGAGGGGCATTGCTGGCACATGATGGCATATATCACATTGGTGGATGTGCAGGTGAACGAGCCTCTGATAGTGTGGCTGATGGATGTTATTAGGCCCTGTGATGGTGTCCCCTGAATAGATATGTGGGCACAGTTGGCAACGGGCTTTGTTGCAAGGATAGGTTCCTGGGTTAGTGGTTCTGTTGTGTGGTATGTGGTTGCTGGTGAGTATTTGCTTCAGGTTGGGGGGCTGTCTGTAGGCAAGGACTGGCCTGTCTCCCAAGATTTGTGAGAGTGTTGGGTCATCCTTCAGGATAGGTTGTAGATCCTTAATAATGCGTTGGAGGGGTTTTAGTTGGGGGCTGAAGGTGACGGCTAGTGGCGTTCTGTTATTTTCTTTGTTAGGCCTGTCCTGTAGTAGGTGACTTCTGGGAACTCTTCTGGCTCTATCAGTCTGTTTCTTCACTTCCACAGGTGGGTATTGTAGTTGTAAGAATGCTTGATAGAGATTTTGTAGGTGTTTGTCTCTGTCTGAGGGGTTGGAGCAAATGCGGTTGTATTGCAGAGCTTGGCTGTAGACGATGGATCATGTGGTGTGATCAGGGTGAAAGCTGGAGGCATGTAGGTAGGAATAGCGGTCAGTAGGTTTCCGGTATAGGGTGGTGTTTATGTGACCATTGTTTATTAGCACTGTAGTGTCCAGGAAGTGGATCTCTTGTGTGGACTGGACCAGGCTGAGGTTGATGGTGGGATGGAAATTGTTGAAATCATGGTGGAATTCCTCAAGGGCTTCTTTTCCATGGGTCCAGATGATGAAGATGTCATCAATATAGCACAAGTAGAGTAGGGGCGTTAGGGGACGAGAGCTGAGGAAGCGTTGTTCTAAGTCAGCCATAAAAATGTTGGCGTACTGTGGGGCCATGTGGGTACCCATAGCAGTGCCACTGATCTGAAGGTATACATTGTCCCCAAATGTAAAATAGTTATGGATAAGGACAAAGTCACAAAGTTCAGCCACCAGGTTAACCGTGACATTATCGGGGATAGTGTTCTTGATGGCTTGTAGTCCATCTTTGTGTGGAATGTTGGTGTAGAGGGCTTCTACATCCTTAGTGGCCAGGATGGTGTTATCAGGAAGATCACTGATGGATTGTAGTTTCCTCAGGAAGTCAGTGGTGTCTCGAAGGTATCTGGGAGTGCTGGTAGCGTAGGGCCTGAGGAGGGAGTCTACATAGCCAGACAATCCTGCTGTCAGGGTGCCAATGCCTGAGATGATAGGGCGCCCAGGATTTCCAGGTTTATGGATCTTGGGTAGTAGATAGAATATCCCAGGTTGGGGTTCCAGGGGTGTGTCTGTGCGGATTTGATCTTGTGCTTTTTCAGGGAGTTTCTTGAGCAAATGCTGTAGTTTCTTTTGGTAACTCTCAGTGGGATCAGAGGGTAATGGTAATGTGTCACCCCTCCCCATGTGAACCTTAAAGCCTTAAAGATAAGACGGTAAATAAAAATAATCGAACTACTCAGTATTTCTTTTTAACAGGGGCTCAGTCAACTTGATGTTAGTTTGAACGTTTGTACAATTGATTGCCATTGAACTTGCTTGAATACGAGTAATGGTTACCAGGTGTCCCGTATTCAGCATAGGGAAATATGGTCACCCTACACCTAATACAAGACAAAACATCCCATTATGAAGCAGAAATATGATAGTCCCTCTTGACACAGCTTGATTAGTCAGCCTCTAAAATACTGCATTCAGTTTTCGGTACCTGATGCCAAGAAGAGGGCAGAGGAAGAGGAAGTTGTCAGCAACCTGGAGGAAGCAACCAAAATTATTGGGGATGGGAGTGATTGACCAAAGAAGGAAGATTAAAAGAGCTGAGCGCATAACAGACCACAGGTATTTGAAAGGTGTTGCTTTTAAGGAGGGGGAGGAATTGTTCAATGTGGGTATCACTAGGAGCAATAGGATGGAATTGAGCAAAGGGTAAACTTCACCTGAATCTTAAGAAACATTCCTTAAGGCAAAGATTTCTTAGCCTGTGGATCAGTCTTCCAAGGGAAGGAGTGGAAGCCCTAGCAAGTTGGCACTTTTAGATAGGATTGGACAAAGCTCTAGAAAATAAACTGTATGGGGAATATTCTGCAGTAGTTGGAGATGAGGGGAGTTCGACAAGATATGGCCTAATATGTCTCTTCTAATTATGATTTCTTTGCTTTTTGATCCAGATTGTGGTGCCGGGTTGTGTCTGTGCACCTCAGCTTCCAGTTTTATTTGCTTTCTGCTAAGGATGTTTTTAAAGATAAAAATTCTGTCTGTGCGTGGGAGGGGGATAGAGTGGGGGGAAAGGATCAATTGGTGGGGATCTGTCATGTCAGAAGTCTTTCTTTGGGACTGACAGAGCTCTTGGCACTAAATAAGGAATAGAAAAAGAGCTGTTCCCTGCCCTTAGGAGCTTAGTCTCAATAGACAGACAAAACCAAATGCACTGGGAGACTCATAGGAAGGTTCTGTCTTAGAGCATCTATCTGGTAACAAGCACATTAAGCGACAGTCTTTTTATTGACATGGGTTAACATATGCAGGTTTTGCAGGAGAAGTGAGTTTTGGGAGGGATTTGAAAGAAGATTATTAATATAATCTGGATGCTGTTAGTGTGGCTGTCAGACATAATAGGATTTATTGGTGCTTTAAAAACCCCTATTAAGTAGTTTCGTTCTTAATTTTTTTAAAGTGATTTAGCTGTGGTGAGACAGGCTGGCTTGATAATCCTGGAGGCTGGAATCCCCTATCCCCAAAGAACAGGGGCACAACAGACAGAACCAGTAACACTTCCCAGGCACACCACCCTCAGCAACTGTGCACCCAGCTCACTCTGAAGAGACCCCTACCAGCTGAGGGTATCCTTGGGCCTTTCAGTCCCCAGCCTTCCTGCTGAGACTGCAGATAGAGAAGGGAAGAACAGCGTCCGTTGTGTTGGATTTGTGTGTGGAATGTGGACACCTGTCCACTATGGAAATGGAATGGGTTACCTAACTCATTTCACATAGGCCATCAGACAGTCATCGTCAGATGGGAACAACTCTTCCGACACTACCGAACTCAGGCTAAATTCAAACAGGTGCCTAGAGATAAAAGCTTCTATAACCAATTGCTTAATCCCGCCAGCCGCTCAGTCTGCCAAGCGAGTCTTCCTTTCTTCTTCCTGTGCAGTATTTTTTTCTATTTTCTCACGTTCTCTCCATGTCTCTCTAGACACACACACGCATACCTATGCTTGGGCATCTGTTCTTGGCTTGCAAAGCCAGTGATGCCAGAGGTACCAGTTAATTATTTTAAGCCCCAAACTTAAGAGAAAACAATTAACCTTAACCCAATTTGCTGCTTTCAGTCTGTGGAGCCTTCTCCACTCCAGCACCCATCTGAAATGGGTAAAGGTGGAAGGGAAACGGACAGGCCAATCCAGAGTTTTATAAAGGAACTAACCCTTATTAAACCACAATACTATTCTACACTAATCACCCAGTAACTGCCATGTCATTGTTGTAAACTGTAATGTTTTGGCCTATTACATAAATTACTAGTGTACCTTTGTCTAAGAGAATCTGCTATGGAGAAAAACAGGCACATCCATCCCATTTCAGTTCATGGCAAAGCAGAGACATTGGGCCTCTAACCAGGAAAAAAAGATCCTAGGTGGAAAAAGGCTATTTTGTCACATCTGGTCCACTCTCCACCCCCACCTCCACTGTAAGGTGGTTCGCTATGGTACATCTGTAGTGGCTTTGTCTTGGTGAATTTTAAGTGACTTCAGCACCAGGGCTTTCTACCTCTTCCCCTGGGAGACTGGTCTGCAGTCTAACAAGCCTCTCCGATAGGAATGGTTTCTTGTCATTCATATGGAGCAAGTGTACTGAGGCAGTGCCCAGCCCCAGGCTGCAGAGTGGCTGTAGAAAGGCTGTGCTCAGGCTAATGCAGTCCTAATGCTACAGTAGCACCTATGGCCATCTCCATGGGGGAGAGGAGGAAGTGAGGCTTGGCAGGACGGGGGGGGGGGGGAAATCCATGTAGGAGCAGAATCTCTTTTGCTATGTGTACGTACAGTGCCTAGCACAATGGAGCTCTAGTCTCAGCTGGAGCCTCTAGGTCCTACTGTGATAACAAGAATTCTCCAGCCCCATTTTTTCCGCAAACCACTTCAATCCCACCTGCCCCCTGCATGCCAGTGTGCATGGGTCCCCACAAAGCTGAGCTCCCTTTATGGACCTCTGCTACACCCCGTTGCACAGTGGAACCACAATGGTGTTGCTTCCAGAGGAGTCTCTGCAAAGACAGGAGGAGGACTGGTCCCATGGCTCCCAAGTGATGCAATCTAGACTGAGAGGTTTCCCATGAGTATACGGGGCATTAGTCCTTGGTCCTGTCCTCTTTATCTTAGCAGTTAAGGTGAACATATTGGAGGAAGGGAAGGGGGGGGGAGATTGTAACAAAAGCAGTGGGAACAGATTTTGTAATGCATTAGTTAAACGAGGGGCTTTGATCTCCTTATATAAATGAAAGTGCATTTGCTTGACAACGAATAGAAACCAATCAAGTCCCAAGACTCACAGATTGCCAAGGTGTTGGCTTCCCCCCACCACTCCAGACGTTGACATTTAATGTGGTTAATATTAACTGGCAAATTTCAATCTTTTTGTTGGCTTGGCAGCACAAAATCATAACGAAGCCCCCGCTGCCCACCCCCCGCTTGCTGCCTTCGCTTTGGCAGGTGGGTAGCACTGAGCTGAATGAACAGCTTTTCAGAATTCATTCTGTACATTCCCTCCTACCAAAAGGGCAGTGGAAAATGACATTAGTGCAGCAGTTACGGCTCTGAAGTCATTTGGTCTGAGGGGAAAGGTGCTAGACTGGCAGCCCTGGAAACTGAAATTGCCAGCACAGGGCACAGCTCAGCCAGCGGCAGTGAAAATTTCCATCACTCCACTATATCTTAATGCTGACTGTAGGGGAAGCCCTTTATGTTTGATGTGGGGAGTTCAGTGTCCATGGCCCTGTCAATCCTGGGCCTCTCTGGTGAGCTGGGCAATTAAGCCCCCGATGGGATGATGGTTTTGTGCTGTGAAAATCTGTCCCACTAGGAATGGGATTGAAACACCCCTCAGCTAATTCTGCACAAGCCACTTACCTCGTGTCAGGAGGTATTTATTTCCTGGTCCACTGGCCTGGGACCAGGCTGGAACTGCTGACCTGGAGGTGAAAGGCTGCGGGAACCATTCACCATCCAATCGTTTGGCAAATACATTTTTGTCTCTTCCCACAAAGAGTGAGGCTAACATGATAGTTCCAGGGAGAGCTGTAAATGGTGTCCTCATACTCTGTAAACCTCCTGTCTTGCTTCCCACCTGGGCCAAGCAGAGTCCTTATAGGAATGGCCAGACAGATCCCACTAGTCAATCCTAACTGCTCCTCACCCTCTCCTAGAAGATGAGCTAACCCAGAGGAGCCTGTCCAAAAATCATGCTCTTTGCTGCCAACCCCAAGCACAAGCCAAGTTTTGAGGTGCAGGGGCCCTTGTTGGCATCTCCCAACCTAGCACAAACCTTCCCATCTGGCTGACCCCCCCACCTCCATGTGAAAGGTGATGTATAGCGGAACCCTCTTTAACACTCCCAGGGACAAGCACCACCATCCAAAACCCCAACCAGCTTCTGAAGCCCTCTCTCCTTGCAGCCCCAAACTGACCCTCTCACAGCTTCTGAAATCTTCCCTCCCCGCCCCCCAGAGACAAACCCCCTCCCAGCTGCCAAAACCTTATGCTCTGCTCCACAGTGACAGTTTCCACTGTCTCCTGCCCAGTTGCCAAGCCCTTTCCACCCACCACTGACTTCTGTTGCTTTCTGAAGTTGTCTGGGGCTCTGCAGGTCTGATTTTGCACCGCCCCCTGCTAGGGTTGATTGAGGTTCTCTGCTAGGGAAGTGGGATGACATTCTTACTGTCCCTTTCAGTCAGCACACAGGGAAAGTGGTGACAAGTGAAGGCTCCGTGTGTGGGCAGGTTACGAGGGCTCATCGTTCCATATGCTGGCAGTGCCAAAGCCAATACTGTAGTTTGGTTCTCCTTAGATCGGATACAAGATCATCTTTGTGACCCATCCAGGAATCAGCGGAGTCAGGGGAGAGAACAGATAAACTGAGCTAGACAGATCAATCCAAAAAGAGACAAAAAAGGTAGGGGAGAGAGACAAAAATAATTAGAGAGAGAATGTGGTATGAAGGGAGCTAGAGAAAGAGAGAAAAATTTCAGAGAGAGAGAGAAATGGAGGAAGCTGCCAGAAGAAAGAAAGGACGTTACAGAGAAAGAAAGGAAAGAAGGAAAAGAAAGAAAAGGCAGTCAGTCAGAGGGAATGAGGGAGAGAAACAAACCTTTATTGATCAGTGTAGGGCAGATTGTCATGATGCTAACAACAGTGACAAGAGCTCTTTTCTATTAACAGGTGGAGCTGAACATATAAACAGGGACATGGCATTTAAATCCAGAGCTAGAACAATCAAAGGGTGTAGCAGACAGTATCTCTGCAGCCTTTGTAATATCCAAGCAGCCTAAATGGATTAGAAAAGCCCTCAAAATCCGCAGCAACAGTAATAGTAAATAAATAAATAAAAGCTAAAACCAACAGGGAGCACAAGTAAATAACCCCACCAAAACAAAGCAGGGCACCCCCCACACACACCTGATCATTAATTATTCCTCTCATGGGCATGTAAATGACTCATTCAGCTTTCCCTCCTCTCCATCCATCCCCCTTCCCTGATGTTCCTCTCCTCAGCTTTCTCTTCTCCTTTCTGTGTCTTTATCAATGTGTCATTCTGCTTACACCAAAAGCATCATGTGCCCCATGGGGAGTAACTAGAAGTAATGGCACAAATTTGAGCAAAGGGAAAATGTGGCTGGAGATCAGGAAATGTGTTCCTAACAGTGAGAACTTCAAAGGCTATAGAATAGTCTCCCAAGGAAAGTGGTGGGAGCCCTGTTGTTTGGGACAATTAAAGCTAGAATGGAAATACCACCAGGGAATAGATTTTAGAGGACAATCCTGCATTGGCTGGTGGCAGGGGGTGGAACTAGATAGCATAATAGATCTTTTTCATCTTTAATGCTTACAATTCTATGACTGTAATTGCAATTAAAGCATCTTTTGCCCTGAAGGAGGCCAGGATAGAGAAGTACTCAGCAGGCAGTTGACTAAAGAGAGAATTCACCCCCCTCTAACTATCACCTCTTTGCTGAGGGATCATTTTCTTGTCAATTCATCTGTATTTTAAAAGTATATTCTATGCCTCATTTTACCCACAGTGGGGATGTTTTTTCCCTTGATAGAATAACCAGAGAAGTGATGCAGTTTGTGATGGTTTTTTTTAAATGATTATTATTCAGAAAGAGGTTCCGTTATCACCGGCTTAGCTAAAAAAGCACAGCAGAGGCAGCTGGTCTTCTCCCACCTACTAGGTTGCTAGGAAGTCCATCTCTCTGCATGAGTCTTTGCCGGACAGTCCTGGAATTATTGCTCTATTATTAATGCTGTTATTATTAATGCAAAGAAGATGAGAAAGAAAGTTGTTCACCAGTAGCCCTCCCTGCTCTTTCTCAGGAAATAGATTGTGTGGAATATGCCTTTCTGATCCTAGACCATCCCAGTTCACCATTCCAAAGAAAGGAGACATACCCAACATGCTGACGGGCAGGACTCCATCCTGACTTCTGGTCTGAGAGGAGACAGATCTTTGACCTAGCAGAACAAGGCAGAGCAAGACCCAGTGGTTGGAGAATGAAGTCAGACAAATTTAGACTAGAAATAAGGTCCACATTTTTAACAGTGAGGTAATTAACCAGTGAATAAATTACCAAGGAATGTGGTGGATTCTCCATTGCTTGAAGTCTTTAAATCAAGACTGGATATCTTTCTCTCAAACGGAAGTTATGAGCTTGATTCAGGAATTACTGGGTGAGGTTTTCTGGCTTGTGTTTTGCAGGAGGTCATACTATTTGACCATGAAGGTTCCTCCTGGCCTTAAACTCAATGAATCTAATGATCTACTAAGGTGACCTGCAAAACTTAATATTAAAATGAGCTTGTGCCCTTTCTTTGCTTCTTTTGGATCAGAGCCGGTCGGCAAATTTCTGACCAAATATTTTTTCGTCAGAATTTGCTCATTCATTGAGTCAAAATGTTTTGCCAGGTAGGTTTCAAAACTGCCTCATTTCCCACAAGATTGCCCCCTCCTGGCTCCTCAGCAGCCTGCCTGCTGGACTGCCCAGGGCTGGAGACCCCAGTACTTCCTGAGTCTGCAGCTTCAGGGTAGCTCGCCAGACTGCCTTGGGGCTGGGAAGCCCAGGGCTTCCAGGGCCCATGGCTCCATGGCAACACACAAGGCGAACTTCCCCGGGGCAGGGGCGTCATTTGCAAAGAATTTTGTTTTCATTCCTAATTGGAATGACACCAGATTTCAAAGTATCTAAAGCCTGTGTGAAAGGGGACTCCCTTTCTCCACCCAGCTCTACTGATGATGAATAAAGAAGGCCTGAAAGTGTGCGTGTGAGAGGTTTCTGCTTGTTTGTTTACCTTAAAAATTCAGGTCTTGTTTGCCCTGGAAAACTCTTGAACTAGTGACTTCACACAGCCAGTAGAGAGGAGAAGGCGATTTTAGTCAGACTGTTTAAAAACCCTTTGGACCAGACCATCATCTGAAGAGCTGGCTCTATAATTTTAGTTTGTTTATCTGGACACCTACATCACTCCTATGACTAATGAAGATTTTGATGAAGGAACATCCTTGTTAAAGTTTCAACACCACCCAACACTTCAGTCAAGATCTGAGAGCTCACAACATACATGATCTGAGACCTGCAACAGCTCCTGCACCAAAACCTGGAAGGGGGGCAGAGAATGCCAAACACTGATCTCCCTTTCAGGGGAAAAAGACCGTGTGTGGATTAACTACAGGAAGAGACTATTCTAGCCACCACTAACTGAAGAGAGCAGGAGTGAGGAAATTCAATATGTACCTGAGCATGCTAGTGAGAGCTTAGGGAAGAGCTGGGAGGAGGAGGAGCTGTTCCATTTGTATAGGTTTGCTTGAATGGAGTCCACTTTAACCCTACAGCCTGTTTGCTTATTTCAATCTAATTACACAGAGCTGCTTTGTTTTAAATTTCCGGGCATGCTAATGAATTCTTTTGTTGCTGCTTAGCTTGAATAGCTCCTATTCCAAGTCTGTGATTCCCTTGGGAGTTACTTTTGTTGCCAGCAGTGGGAAAGCTGCATGCAAGACATTCCCCGATAGGGTCTCCTACCTGTTTAAACCTTCCAGTTAGACTTCCAGACAGAGGGCCTGACTCTCCTCTCACTCACACTGGCTTTATGCCAGTGTGACTCCACTGAGCTCAGCAGCAGGACTCCTGATTTGCACCAATGTGAGGGAAATCAGAACCAGGCCTGGAATCTTCTGTGCCTGTTTATCAAATTGAATAGACTTCTCTTAGAACCCTGAGAGAGCTGTTCCCATATTAGCCAAAGGGGCCACTACAGGGGTGAAGGAACCTCCTTCCCCTTCCCCCTGAGCCAGAGGTCTAGGACGGGAATCCAGCTGGGATCTCTCTTTGGCCCAGCACAGCAATGTATGTCACCCTTATAAAAATATAACTGCTGATAGATAGATTAGATAGATAAATAGGGCACAAGTCAAACAACACATCTGTCTATCCAAGTGTCAGCACTTTGCACAGCGGTCCAGTGGACCTTGGTTTAATTCCCAGCTCTGGTCTTTGTTCCACAGGCTGAAATACTGTGGAACAGTGTTCTTAGCCCCCAGTGCAGGAAAAGGGCCTCGTGTCCCCTTAACAGCCAATCCCCTTCTGGCCAGTAAAGGGTATGTCTACACAGCAAAAAAAAAGAAACACAGAAGCAAGACTCAGAGCCCAGGTCAACTGATTTGGGCTCACGGAGCTCAGGTTGTGGGGCTAAAAACAGCAGTGTCAATGTTTGTGCTCTGGCTGGAGCCTCGGCTCCAAAACCTGGCGACTGGGGAGGGTCTCAGAGCCTGAGCCCCAGCCTGAGCCGGAACATCTACACTGCTACTTTTAGCCGCACAGTGCGAGCCCCATGAGCCCAAGTCAATTGATCCAGGCTTGGAGACTTGCTACCCCTGGAGGGTCGGGAGAGGTTTGCTGTGTTGATATATTCCAAGAAGCAGAGATAAATGATGGTGCGGAATCCTCAGGGCATTGACAGGGAAATAGAAACTGTCCTGTAGCGTGGATGAAATTATGCTGGCATTGGATTCTGGAGTCCAAGGAAAGATGGATTTCAACATGTTAATGCGTCACACAATGGTGTCTACTAGCCACACTTCTGAGTCTCAGTGTTCCTCCCTAAGCTCTGGGTGCTGGAGGAGTGGAGCACAGAATGGAGCTAGCCTGGGTGGGACCCGCTTTCTGTGTGAATAGAAATGCTTGGCTTAGAGGGCACTGCTGGAGAGCCCCATTTGGATTCTGGGCAATACCAGTTCTTCCCAGCTAGGGAACCGGAAGTGCTGCTGGCAGTGATAATAGAAATCAGCCAGAAATACACTTTTGCTGGCCTTTGCAGAAGCTTCTAGGCTGTGAAAACACAGGAAGTCACCACCCTGTGACAGTTTCCAATGAAGCAAAGCAGAAAATGGAGAATTTTCTCTGGATCCCTTTCCTAGCCCACGTGGTGGTGAGGTGCCTGTTGGCAGTGCAGTCTGGGCTCAGACCAAGCCAGTTTGCAGTAGAACAGCCTGCAGGCCCATCAGTTTCTTTAACATCTAAGCAGGGTGGAAGGAAAATAACTTGTTTAAAAGGTTTTTTCTGTTGATGACAAATGGATTTTTGAACAGTGTGAAAAATGTGTTTGAAATGTTTCCAGTTTTCCCACTAAAGAATTTAAAAGAAAAAAATCATTCTGAGTCATTTGGTTGATGAAGTGGAAAATTCCACACACACAAAAATTAAAACAAATTCATTTCATTCAAAATATGTATGGAAAATAATTTCCTTTTTTTTCAACCAGCTCTACACTGAAACTCTCACTGAACATTAGCATTCAGTTTCTAGTCTTTAGGGCTGTGGAAAAGACCTTCAGAACACAGACCCAATGCAGTCTGGAGAGAAATGATAATGCTATGTGGTGGGGGGATGGCCTAGTGGTTAGAGCACGGACAAGGACTTAGGACACCTGGGTTCTATTCCCAGCTCTGCCATTGGCCTGATGGGTGACTTGGGTAAATCCCTTCACATCTCTGTGCCTCTGTTTTCCCATCTGTAAAATGGGGACAGTCATGTAATGTGCTTTGAGATCTACTGATGAAGAACATTAGACATTGCTGCTACTCTTATGTTGCAAATGCTGCCCCAATCCTGTCAGCACTGATGGTCTTAAGTACAGTGGAACTAACTGCTGTGGGTTCCGCTGTGTGTTGGGGTGGGGAGGCAGGTCATGTACAGTGACCCTATGTCAAGGTATGGGCAGGTGGAGGTGCAGTGAAGTGGCCTGCAGATTCATAGGAGCACAGGAATTGCCAGACCGTCTACCCCAGTATCTTGTCTCTGACCGTCAGCAGCAGCAGGTGCTTCAGAGGACAGTGCAAGAACCCCAGCACTGCATGCCCAGGGGTCTCATCCTCAATCACAGCCCTGCAGAGGAGCAGCTGTGGCCCAGCCCACCATGTGGTGTGTACAGAGATTCCTTTTCCATTCCCCTCTGCTCGTTGATCCTATGCACAAAGCAGACTTTTGGTCTTGAGAGTGGCATTAAGAGCTCCTGTTCCTGTCACTGGGGAGTTGATTCTAACCCTAAAGATGTCAGTTTCAGTTATGAACTATTTCATGTCTGGTCCTTTTATCAGATCTCTAGCTAGTCTGGGATTGTGGGTGGAGTTGGGGATTTTTGGTGGGGCATGGGGAGAGCTTCACCACTCCCACTGCTGTGCCCTATCCCCAGTCAGACCTCGGAGCACAGCAACTGACAGAGCGAGCACATGGCCTGGGATAATGGAGCCTGTTTTACTGTGAGGAAAAGATTTGCGTGGGTATCAGAATTAGCCCCCGAATTTTTCCAAAAGGGCCAGAGGGTCCTTCACTCCCAACTGGACAAGCCACTGGGGAGGGGCAGAAGCGACATTGGTGTAACATCTCACTAGAGATGGGTGGAAGGGACTTTCATGTAATGCTTCATTGGAGGTGGGTGCAAGACGCTCAGTTTAACATCCCAGCTGGTCAGTGAATGGTGTTTTGTATCCTTCCTCTCTCTAGTCTAGGTCTGTAGCAGGAATTATCAATTGAGGGATGTCTCAATGAGGAAGGTTTTTCCAACCATCAATACTTCTTGCAAATCCAACTCGAAAAGAGGCAGGAGGCATTGATGGAAAAGCAGGACAGATGTACATGTGTATAAAAACAGACCAATACGCCACAGGCAGGGGCGGGACAGGCAGGCAGAGATGGATTGGTTACCTGTAAACAGACAAACTAGGTGGGGGAGGAACCTGTACTCCAGACACCTGGAAAGAAAGCAAGAGACAGAGACAGTGTTTGATCTTTCAGGTCAGTTTCCCTGCCCCTGGCACATTTTCCTTCCTCGCTTGCCACTTTGAGCCGATATCAGCGCTCACCTGAGCTGGTCGTACCCCCAAATGCCCTCTCCCCAAGTCATTAAGCAGTGATTATCCAGAAGCCTTGAGTGCCATGACCTCATCTCAGGCCAGCTCTGGGGGGCAAAGGCTGAGCGTCACAGCTGTTCTTTCCCACCCGACCCTGCGTCTGTAGGAGAGCCTAAGCTTAACATAGCAAGAGGGATACACGGGGGAAATAAAAGAAGTTTGTTTCTCTGGGGGAAGAGAATGGGAGATAGCATGAGGCAGCTCCTCAATTCCGCATGGGCAGGAGGAGGGCTGGAACGGGAAGAGGGTGGAAGGTGACCACAGTTACAAACACACACACAAACAGGCACCCCGGCCCTGGCATCAGTAGCCTTGAGAGGATTTGTGAAGCCCAGCGCAAAGGGAGGCAGAGAGTGTAAGCTAGTCCAGAGAAGAGCTGATATTGGAGGGGGAATGAATCCCAGCAGCAGCCACCTCGCCTTCACCATGCTGGCGTTAAGAGCAGGAGGCGTGTGGGATGGTGTCGAGCGCTGACTCCCACAGCACCATCTGCCATCACCGAACTGATTACGTGCAGGAGGCAGCACATTTTAGGCTAAGACAATACCCTGTCCTTGCGAACAGTGTCAGCTGGGGATGGGGTTGAATAGGAGGGTTTCTCTGGCTGAACTGAGCCCTTCTGTCAGAATGGACAGGGGCATAGACAAAGGCTGTGCAGCAGGGCCCCCCAAGGGCAATACCCTTTCATTCAGCTCTCCCCTCTCACCACAGCTTCCACCACCACTGAGTAATACCATCCCCTTCTCCCATCTGGCCTGGTGTCCGCTAGGGAGCCTGGAGGATGATGGTTGGGTCTTTTGAAAATGCCGTAACATCTTGGGACATGCCCTCAATGTTCCTGACCAGGGCTTTGCAATAGCCAAAGCAGAGCCTGCCTCAAAGAGTCCAGTGCAGGTTTTACTCTGAGCCTGGTCCATGGGGAGGTAGGACTTTGAGAGTTTGGGGTGGACAGCGCAGGCATGATCTGTAAATCTCAGCACTGGGATTTAAACTCCCAGCAACTGGAGACACTGTAGGTGCGGCCACTGCACCCCAAGATTCTGTTATACAAGTTAATACACACCCTGGTGGGGAGCTTTACCAGCTGGGGCCTTGTCTCCTGTTGGGGTCCTCCCCACACTTTGCCATGTACTACCTGCTGTGACCTCACACACAAACACAGAGAGAGAGCAGCGATTGAGCTGAGCTAAGAGGATTACAGCACCACTTTGTGATGTTACAATGACAGTCGCCTGAAAGTCAGAGATGAGAGCGGCAGGGAGGGAGAGGACCTCTGATCTTTCCTTGCTCAGCCTCAGCCACTGTTATAGACTCAGAGCCTTTAAGGTCAGAAGGGACCATTGTGATCATCTAGTCGGACCTCCCACACGTCGCAGGCTACAGAACTTCACCCTCCCTCTCCTGTGATAGACCCCCTAACCACTGGCTGAGTTACTGGAGTCCTCAAATCATGATTTAAAGACTTCAAGTTACAGCGAATTCACCATTTACACCAGTTTAAACCATCAAGTGACCCATGTGCCGCGCTGAAGGGGAAGGCAAAAAAATCCCAATCTGACACGGGGGAACATTCCTTCCCGACCCCAAATATGGCGATTTGTTGGACCCTGAGCACGTGGGCAAGACCCACCAGCCACACACCTGGGAAAGTATTCTCTGTAGTAACTCAGAGCCCCCCCATCTAGTGTCCAACGCTGGCCATTGGGAAAATCCTCACAAAATTTCCAGTCACAGCCCCATGGTCTCCTTTCTCCATGGAGAAAGTTTGTCCAAAGACAGAACTGACATCAATGGAAGTCCCTTTCTCTATTCAACCCCAAGGTAACAGGGAAGGATCATGAAGGGTAACCAGTTGACGTGCTTAATGTCAGATATGTTTGTAATGAAACTAATGGAGTCTCCTAAAGGTGAGGGTCACATGAAGATGGAGGCCCTTAAAGACCAACCAGTTTGACTTGGAAGTCCAGGGCTTTTTCCCCAGGTGACTCTGAAGAGATGGGGCTGGGTAATTTGTTTTCATCTTTGTGGTTATGTTTATCCCTGATTTTTGTCTTTCTTCCTTTCCCTCTCCCCTCCCCGTTCTTCACCTCTCTTTCCGAGTGCAGCAGGAGCTCCCAGCACGAGCCAACATCTCCACCACCTCCTCCCCTGTGCTGACCCGAGATGTGCTCCGCACCGAGATGGAGGAGCTAGAAGAGCAGCTCCTCTCCAAGATACTGTCTCTGGAGAAAGAGCACTCCTCCATTACTAGCAACAATGACCAGCAGCAACAAGAGGTGGAGAAGGAGCTGAGTGTTCTCCAGAGCCGGGTCTCTGAGTTGGAACAGGGTCAGTACTGGTAGGGGAGAGTCTGATTAAACCATGATCTGCTCCTGGCTGATTCAAAAAATCCTATCCCCCGCCTGCCATCTATGCACATGACGGTGCCTCACCATTCTTAATCAGGAGGAAGGGTAGATGCTTTGGGCTAGAGATGAAATACCGTGTCACTCTAACGATTATTTATCAGTGTATCTGACTCTGTACAAATAAGTGGAAACACAGCCTGTGGCCTAAGGAGATTACAATCTAACCTGGACTCGGGCCAGGTTCAAATATAGGGCACAGAGTCTGAAGGGCCAGACATTGAGCAGTAAGGGTGTTCTTTCAAATCTCTCCTATGCACTGTGCTCATTGGGCTATTGCTGCCTGGCCTGTTTGATTGCACCATGCCCTTTCAATGCGGCCTTGTCTATGCCACGAAACAGAACCACCACTGACAGTGGTTGTTAACAGTTGCAGCTGAGCTGGTGCTGTACATGGAGGGAGGATGGTGCTGAGCTGCAAGTGCTGTCAGTGGCCTTTGTCAGCAAGGGTTCCATTCTGTAGGGTTGATTTCAGTGTTGGATTGGTTTAATTTTCAGTGTTTCCATGTGGGACAGTCCCTCTGCAGCTCCCACTGTTACTCACCTGTAGCCCTGTTTCTTTCCCCCCTCTCCTTTGTTTGCCCAAGAGCACCCAGTAGCACCAGACTTCAACCCTCCAGATGCCTACAAGGTGACCATCCCTGTACGGACCAACTACATGTACGCGCGCATGAAGAAGAGCCTGCCGGAGCTTTTCGCCTTCACAATCTGCATGTGGCTGAAGTCCAAGGCCTCGTCTGGGCTGGGCACTCCTTTCTCCTATTCTGCCCCTGGACAAGCCAATGAGATTGTGCTGATGGAGTGGGGACACAACCCCATGGAGCTGCTCATCAACGACAAGGTCAGGAGGGGTTAGAGCCTCCGAGCAGGGAGCATAGGCGGAAGTAAGCGTGTATGCCACCCTTTCCTGGAGAGGGGGAGTGGGGAGAGGGAGGAGCCTCCCACCCTACTCTCATTGATCGGGATTACTTCCATGCTTCCCCTTGTCCTGGAGAGAGGAGAGGTGTGACTACCAGACCCTATTGTTTCTAACTCAGAAACCTTATTTACCCACCCTTGCTCTTTCCTTCTCCCTGCTCCTTCCCCCTCCCCTTTCCTACCTCTCCCTTTCTCTCTTATTTGCCTCCTTTCTGTTTCCTTCTCTCCACCTCCTCCCTCCTGAGGGGATCCTCCTCTTTCCAGGCACAGTCCTGAGGATCTCTCCTCCGCCCCCTCCCTGCATCTCCCAGTTCCCCTCTACACTATCCCTGAAAATCAGGCTGCTGCATGTCAGAGCCAGTGGGAGAAGGTCTGTGCAGGACTCCTGACCTGCTGCTGCAAGTGACTGCTGGGAGAGATTGTCCCACAACATGCCAAGGGTGCGCTGTGGCTTTTAAGGCAGCCCCATGACACCCCTGGTTTGGTTTTGGGTTTTTTTAAGGTTGCCCAGCTGCCCCTAAATCTGAAGGATGGGAAATGGCACCACATCTGCATCGCCTGGACCACCCGGGATGGTGTGTGGTGGGCATATGAGGATGGTGAGCAGCGCGGGTCCAGTGAGAGCTTGGCCGCCTGGCATCCCATCAAACCCCACGGGGTGATAATCCTGGGCCAGGAGCAGGTAGGTTGCAGTTGCTGCATCATCTTGGGAACAATTAACCTGGTATTCTGTGGAATATGCACAGCCTTCTGGGGTATTTGTAAGCCTCAAAAGCAGAAAACTGGTGTCCCCTCTAGCACTCTCCCCAGACTGCAGTTACCACCCTATCTGGAGCTGGTCAGGACAGCTCCTCAGCTGATCAGAGGGACCACTGTTGACTGCTGCAGCATCCGCCTCTCTCATCCTCTCCTCAGTGGTGCTGGGAGGGGTTGCCTGTGTCAGCCCTGCACAGCAAGAGCCCGGGTTCTTTTTGGAATCCCCTCCCTGATTGCTTCCAGGTCCAAGCTCAGTTATAGCCCGCGGATGCTTGTAGAGCACCTGGGAGTTTGGGTGGGAGTTCGCTTGGCAATGCCGTATTCAGTCTGCAGCCATTGTTGGCTGTGTGTGTTTACAGTAACAGCGCCCCTCCGGATCACTTGGGAAAGGGGATCCCCCGGAAGAGAAATCTGAGGTAGTCACGAGTAATGCAGTGGCCATATTCATTCATTGTATTCGCTCTACCCTTGTCTGTCTCTCTCTCACTTTCTCTCCATGGCTCTCTCTTTCCTTTGTTCACTCTTCCCATTTGATTTCCTTTGTTTTTTCTCCATTTCTGTTTGTTTCTTCTTTTTCCCTCTCTATTTTACCTTTTCTCTCCTCTCACTTTTCCTTTCTCTCTCTCTCTCTCTTTCCCTCCCCCTCGTTTCCTTTGTATGTCTCTCATTCACTGTCTCTCCCTCTCCCTTTCTACCATTTCTCTGTTAATGGGCTGATACCCCCCACCCCCAATGCGCTGGTGCAGGATACGCTGGGCGGTCGATTTGACGCAACCCAGGCCTTCGTCGGCGAGATAGCTCAGTTCAACATATGGGACCACATCCTGACGCCCACGGAGATCCTGGGCCTGGCCAACTGCACCTCCCACCTGCAAGGCAACGTGATCCAGTGGGACGACGAACTAGTGGAGGTCCTTGGGGGTGCCACCAAGAGGAGCTTTGAGATGTGTGAGGAGAGGATGAAGGCATGAGAACCCCCCTCCACCCCCACCTATGGAAAGGAGCATGACAGCGACTTCCACTGTCTCCACGTCACCTAAGGAATGAGGTGGCAGGGATCCCCTTTTTCCCAAATAGAAACATCTTGAGTTCTGAATCCACTCGGGGAGGGAGGAGGGAGGAGCAAGAAAACCATCTGAACTCAAAGAAATTTGACGCTGTTTGTTTGATTGTGCCAGTTAAGGCCTATTTGACTCGTAGCAAGTGAGTGGCAAGGTCCTCCACCAACCATCCATACAATGGCACCACCAGGGGTGGCTCTGGTGTGAGGATGAGGGAGCCATAGGTACACTGGGAACTCCCGAGCCAACATTTCTCCTCTCTGCACATCCTACTGCTAGCATTGCATAGTCTAGTGTGGGTACTGGGTGGAACTGCAAAGGCCATAGAGCCTAGCTTGCGGGGCATTGGTCCTGGGGAAGCCACTGGCTGACTGGGAATACCCAAGCTAACTGCATGTTCCACTGGGAGTGTCACAGTGAAAAACCCTCTTCCAGATATTAGCTCCATGGTCCTGCCAGCTGGGATTCCCCTTGGATTCCCCCCGTCTGCTATACCAACACCTGGGTTCCACAGAGGACTCAACAGGTTTTGTTCATTTCCCCCACAAATGGGCCAAACTCATCCTGGGTAGAACTTAATACTTTAAGGCTGAGTTTCTCACAGCTGCCCTAGGGGCATTTGGAAGCTCAAATCCCATTTAGTTTGGGCTTCTCCATCCTGTCAGCAGATTTGAGAAACTCAGACTTTTAATATTCACTACATGAAAAAGTCTTGTAGCCTCTGAACGATGGGGGACAAGAACAAGCCCCTGATTGATTCTCAAAAGCTGTCCCATTCCTGTTTCCTTTCTTAAAATAGGATTGTTCATTCCCTCCACTCCTCCCACATCCCCTTTAAATCCCCTGAAAGGGAGACTGTCAATGCAAAACTCACAGGGCTAGATTCATTCCACTGGCCCAAGCCCTGGTGGACAGCTCACAGTAGGAGGAAGTCAGCCTGAAATATGGGGGGGGGGGGGGGGGGGATGATGCAAGGCACTCCCTGCCTGGGATCAGTCCAGTCTCAGAAGTGAGTGGTGCTGGGTAGGGGAAGGGTAAAAATACAGGGTAACAGCTGGTGCGGCCTCAGTGTGCTGGAGCTGCGGGCAGATTGTGTGGAACCCCCCCGCCCTTCCTCCCGTGGAGCACACATTGGGGACACTAATTGCCTTCTCCTGGAGGTGCTCTCTCCCCTCAGCCTGGTACTGCCTGCAGAAGCAGGGGGCAAATCTGTCCCACAGACTTAAAACCAAAGCCTTGACTGTGTTACACCTGCTAGCTCCTCCTAATACTGAAGCCAACAGAGTTAGAACATGCGAAGGGCTTGAGTACCCCAGAAAGTTTTGCTGGGTTAACTGTACCCGTATAGTTAAAGCAAACAAAGCAAATTAACCCCGACCGCAGTGTGGGTGCAGTTATACGGGTATCAAAATACTTGTACTGGTAATTGTACTGGTATGGCTTATTCTGGTTCAGGGAGTGGAATAAGATCTGCTTGTATAAGGCACTTTATACTGGTACAACTATAACTACTTTTGTTAAAAAAAATCACACACATCCCCATCCAACATGGTTATCCTGTAAAACTTTTAAATGTAGACCAGGCCTTTGACTGGGATTTGCAAAGGAACCTAAGGGAGCTAGGCACTCAGTTCCCATTGAAATTCAATGGGATTTGGGCACATAATTCCTTTAGGCTCTTCTGCAAATCCCAGCCTGATTGCCTTATTCTCACTGATGCAGTTTGTTTGCTTTTTGCATGTCACTGAGCTGGGACCAGGAAACAAGCCTAGTCAGTTTCACTTTCTGCTTTAGTTTCACTTCCTAATTCCCATAACCCAGCCTGATGCTGTTGTCAGGGCTGGCTCCAGGCACCAGCTTTCCAAGCAGGTGCTTGGGGCGGCATTCAGAATGGGGCGGCAGTCCGTGTCCCGCAGCGGCAATTCGGCTCTTCCCACCGCGGCAGCTTTTGGGCAGCAGCCCGCCGCTCTTCCGGGCGCAGCGGCAATTCGGCGGCGACTGCTTGGGGCGGCAAAATTGGTAGAGCCGCCCCTGGCTGTTGTGTTTGGGTTTCCAATAGTCCAGTCCTCCTTGAAAAGCATTGTCGTCCCCCCTCACCCCACCCCCCCGCAATGCCCTGACATTTGTCATCGTAAATTTTGTGAGGCCGTGCTTTTACCACACTTAAATGCTGGGCCTAAAGCTACTTGACAGCATTGCCTTCAATCTATTACTGTCCCTACCCATCAACCCCCTCCAGTCCTAGTCAATCAAACATATCTTACACCCTCTTGGAAAGCAGGTAGTTACAGTCAATAGAATGGGTGGCAAAGCTAATGCCAACTTTACTGATAATTTTTTTTACGGATAGCTATATTTATATAATATGACTCAAACTCCATCTCATCAGCAAACCCTTTTTAGTCCTAAGAATACAGTAAATGCAAACACACACACACGTTTATACTATATAGGGAGTGGTGCTAGCCGCATGAAAGATGCATTTATCAGGCACTGTTGGCTTCCTCCCCTGCACTCTGTCCAATAAGCCATCTCCACTGGAAATACTTCGAACATTCCAAACCTCTGAAGCAATTTAAACAGCTGCCTTTAAAAACCAGCCAACCTGCCAAGAAATGTTCCCTAATTCTCCCCGCTCTAGAGGTGGAATGTTCCCCCCACCAAAATTACAAAGCTGGAGGCTCAGGATGCCCACCCACGGACAAGGTCTAGTATCTTGTGACACACCAAAGTTAAAATCAGATGCTTTTACCACTGACAAGGAGTTTTTGTTTCCAGCTCTAATAGATCAGGAGGTATCTTGACCTCAAAACCATGACGTGATGGTGTATTAGAGAGGCCTTTTAGAGGTTTTAGAAAAGCACAAGTTGACCTTTCCCTCTGGGCGGTAAAAAAGTAGATGGAAACAGCACAAGGAGCTTTCTCTGCACCAGAGGAGAGGGATGGGGGAGCTGGGAGGCCGCACGATTTTTCTAGGCAAGGAGAGAGAGGGGAGCGCTCCCTCTGCTTTTCGCAGGGGGGATGGAACTGTGCTCTGTCCTTTACTTTCACCCCTGCCTTTGAGACATGTACAGTTAGACTCCTGGTATGCAGGAAACCTGACTACAAGCAGAGGGATACAAGGTAGTTCCAATAATGTTGTTAGCACCTCTTCACCATTTCTTAAAGCATTTTTCTGTGGCCTAAACAGGCTCTCTGATGGGGTAGGGTGATCTGAGTGTTCTATTGGTACTGAATTAGGATGACCTGAATAACTCGCTCAGCGCCATGCCACCCAGGAATAACGTGGTCATCCCATGCTGATCAAGCCTCTCTACCACACCAGCATGCGTTCTCTTTCTATGCTATATATTTTCATATCTGCTGTATGTATGGAGAGATTGAGCCAGATTCAACTCTGGCTTATGTTAAAGCAGCTCCATTGTAGTCAACTGAGTTTCATTTGCACCAGGTCCAAATCTGATTGGCTGTAGCGTAGAAACTGGTGTGTTCTCTCTGAGCCACTCAGAATGCAACTTTTCAAACCTGGGATTGCAGCTGGGTGTGTTCCTTTGCTCAGCCTTCTTTCTCCACCCCCCAGCCATGCAGGGATTTGGGGTGGGCATGTCCCACTTGCAGCCAGGACTGGGAAGCATGCAGACAAAAAGCAAACTGTGATCCCAAATCTTTCCCCCTAAAACAAGTTCAGGGCCTGATTCTTCTCTCTGGCACCAGCCTGATGTAACTCCACTGACTTGACTGAAGTTGCTTTGGAGTGTCACTGGTAGAGTGAGAGATGAATCAGGCCCTTTGGGGTTTGAAGGCTTCTTCTTGTATTTTATCTGACCCTGAACACTTAGATGCTGGGTCAGTAACTAGCTGTTCCCCACTCTGCTGCTGGAAAGGCCTCAGTTACAGCCCTGAGTGGGGAAAAGCAAAGCAAGCCGTTACACCCTGATCTCAGGGTTGCAACTGGAGTCTCTTCTGAAATAGAGCCAATATGTTTCCTCTTTCCATTTGGCCAGCAATCTGCATTTCCCCTTCTTCACTGACTCCCCTTGGTAGGCTGCGGGCAGAGGGTATTTTCCTTGATGGGAGTGCTCATGGTTGGCCATTGCACCTGCTTTGCTAGACTCTGTGCTGCCTTCTGGTGGAGGATCTTTGGGGCAGAAAAGGTTCTGCATATCAAGGTCAAAGGCAGTTGGGAGTTGGGAAAGGGCCAGCATGGTTGGGTTAGCTAGGACAATGCTTTCCTGCGCTGCCCACCAAGTGGTGGGTGCCACCTCTGTAGTGAGCTAATCAAAGGAAAGGGGGAAGAGGTGCTCCCTGGGGCATGTTTTCCAGATCAACATTAGAGAACAAGAAGGAGAGCAGGAAGAATCCAAGATGAATTCCCTGGGGCCAGAGTACAGAAAGGAAGGGAAAACAATATCCCAAGGGATAGATAGTCCAGTCTGAGTAGTCATGCCTGCTCCATAGCCCCGTCACTTGCTAATGACATGTGGAGGTAGCCTGCCTGTGCTTCTTAGCTGCTCAGCAGGTGTGGGAGGAAAGGGGAGTTGAGGATGGACTTTCACCAGAGCACAGGGAAAGAGCCAGCACCCTTAGAGGGGAAGCAGCTTGGGGGGCGCGGGATTGAAAGCTGCTGGACTTGAAGCTGCAGGTGTGGGAGTTCATTTTCCTTTGGAGTGCATGACCACTCAGTGTTTCCAAGCTGCGTGAAGCCACTGAAGTCTGCATACACTGTTGGGCGGGGGGGGTTACTTTGGGGTTTTGTGATTGCTCGTGTCGTGTTTTGCTTTCCCCTCCTCAAAACCTTCCACTTTCCATGTCTGGTGGTTCCACCTGCAGGATCTTTTCCCTTTTCTCTCTCAGCTACACAAGGTGGGGAAGTGGGGGTGCAGGGGAGACAGACAAATACATTGTTGTTTCCTGGATTATTCTAGTGTCTGTTCTGACTGGATCTCCTGCCTCTCCTCTAGCTGCCCTATGCTCACACTGAGATGCAGCTAACGCCCTGCTGGAGGGAGGGACGTGTGGGGGGGGGGAGGGGCTCAAACACAATCATGTTCAAATTGTAAAACACTGTGATCTTAGTGCACCATGACTGGGGTGGGGGAGGGGGAACAACTACGCCAAGCCGCTCCCGCTCTCTCTCTCTCTCTCTCTTTTGTACATCCGTGACATGAGATTCCACGTGCGCACGCGTGTATATGTATCATATCTATTTTTCTTTTGTAAAGCTGTGAACAATAAACGTGACGTTTATGTTTGATTCCCTCTGGGAGCTTAAGAACCATCCAGTGACTTGCCAACTTGAGGCAAAGGTGGTGGAGCTGCCGAGACACCTAGACAATGGCTAGTGAGCGCCGTGTTCCTGGTGCGGATTGGTATGAGGGAGAGGTCCTGGAAGCTAAACTTAGGGCATGGCTACAGTTGCAGATGTAGAGCGCTTTGAGTTAAACCAGCCTTCAGAGAGTGCAGTAGGGAAAGCGCTACAGTCTGTCCACACTGACAGCTGACAGCGCATTGGCGTGGCCACATTTGCGGCACTTGCAGCTGCATTGGGAGCGGTGCATTATGGGCAGCTGTCTCAGCATGCAAGTGCTGCAACGTGCTTTTCAAATGGGGGGTGAGGGGGTGGGGTGGAGTGTGACAGGGAGTGTGTTGTGTGTATGTGGGGGGAAGAGAGTGGGTTTTGGGGGGGGCTGAGAGCATGTCAGTATGCTGTCTTGTAAGTTCAGACAGTAGCAGGACCCCCCCCCCGCCCCCGACTTCTCTCTCTCTCACACAGCATTCCACATTAATGGTTGCTTTGTCTCGGAGCAAAGATAAGCAGCCAGCTGTCAGAAACAGAGCTTTCAAAGGGCATATCTGCATTCCTGCAGTGATTCAAAAACAATGACAAGAGTGGCCACTTGACTTAAGGGGATTGTGGGACATTTCCGGAGGCTGATCAGACTGCAGTAATGCAACACCTCTTTCACCCTGACACCTGAGCGTTTCAGCCAAGATGCAGCAAGCGTTAATTTTCTCGCCGAGGTGGAGTACCAGGAGCTCTCTAGCTGTGGAGTCTGGGCGCTCTATGTGCCTTGCCAGTGTGGTTGGATAGTGAGCGAGGGCACCTGGGGCTGCTTTAATGTGCTCTAACTCGCAAGTGTAGCCAAGCCCTTAGATTATTGGGACGAAGGCTTAAATCCGGGGCTTTTATGACAGGTATGGTAGCTTTCTCTGTAATGCTTCCAGTTCCTCACAAAGGGCAAGCTAGACAGAAGGACCATCCGGGACTCAACACATGGATGAGAAAACATTATAAAGAAGAAGGGGCTAATGTGTATTGGGGTAGCACCTGGGAGCCCTAGTCCTGGACCAGGACCCCATTGTACTAGATGCGATACAAACACAGCACAAAGAGAGGATCCCTGCCTAAAGAGCTCACAGTCTAAATGTAAGGTTTCAGAGTAGCAGCCGTGTTAGTCTGTATCCGCAAAAAGAACAGGAGGACTTGTGGCACCTTAGAGACTAACCAATTTATTTGAGCATAAGCTTTCATGAGCTACAGCTCACTTCATCTAAATGTAAGGCACCAGGGCACTTTTGAGAAAGGAGAGAGCTGCTATAGAAGTGGTGGGCCTCACCTTAACCAAAGTGGAACCAGATTGCTGGTGCAGCAAAATGCCAAGATTTATTTAGCCTACAAGCAGAGAGAAAGCTGACAGTTGTCAAGGCGCATTCAGGTTGGAACAAGGTGTCTGTTGGGGATGTCAGGCCTACAAAGTTGACTCTCTATTTGATACTAGGACAGAAATTTCAGCTGCCATGGAGGAGAAGCAGAGCTGGATCAAAGAGAGGGACTTTCTAGAAAAGTAACAGGGTGTCAGATAAAGGGGCTAATTAAAAATAGGTGCACTGTCACAAATAAAAGCTATAAATATCCATAGACCAATGTGGAAAGCATAAAGACAAAACAGACTTGAACTAGATGGGAGAGGCGCTTGTTATAACAGACATTTCTGAAACAAACAGAATCAATGGGATACTGTCGTGCTTTGGTATAAACTATACAGGAAGAACTGACTAGCTCGGGGCCCAGGTGGAAGAGGAACAGATTCTATAGGATCAAAAGAGAACACTTCTGCACAGAGAGGACTATCTGATGAAAGCGGTAGGAATACAAATGCTAGAATACAAATATACGAGGAGGATGGTGCTACCAGCCTCTTGATCAGAAAATAGCATTGAGTATGTGTGTACATGTCGTGCTCATGTGCTCCCACGCTGAGGGAGCTCAGCTGAGCAAGAAATCTAATCAAACAGTAATAACGGGTGTTTTTAGCTACCCACAAGTAAACCGGTCGTACCAGGGACCAGGTTGACAGGAGAAACTTCTTAGAACAGCTAGTTCGAAAGCAAACAATGGCTGGGTCCACGCTAAACTTTTTTCCTTAATATTTCTCACCATTGCTGTCACTGGCACAGCTCCACCAGGGGTAGCAATAGCGGGGGTGCTAGTAGAGATGAGGCACTGGCATCTGCTAGAGTTTTACCCATAGTATCACCCCAACCTGCTCTGAGCAGGGCTAGACGAGATGGTGGTTAAAATACTGGCAGCCAGTCTGCCCAAGCTCTCCACTGTTGCTTCTGCTCATGGAGCTGTGTCTGGTGCTAGCTCGGGTGGGAAATTTTAAGGCTACGTCTGTGGCAGCCACTGCCAAGGAGAGGCTATTCTCGGTTTAGGCCCTGACTCAGCGAAGCACTTAGGCCCAGATGCTCAAAGGGATTTAGGCACCTAATTCCCATTGAAATCAATTAGCATTAGGTGCCTAAATGCCTTTGAGGATCTGGCCTGTAAGCATGTGCTTAGGTGCTTTGCTGAATTGGAGTCTTACTCCTCAGCAACCCACAGAAGCTAGTTCAAGACGTAGCCATAACTGAGCCATTAAGTAATAGGGATCTTCCATATAACTAGAGCAGCATCTTCTAGGGAGACGTCATCCGAAAGTGACCACTGTGGTACTAAATAGTAGAAAAGGGGATTTAAAGAAATAAAGAGGAAACCAGTAAAAAGACACTATAGTCAAAACCCCAGGACACTACAATCCTTAGACTCATCCTGGAGGCTTCTGGGATGATATCCTGGCTCCACTGAAGTCAACGGCAAGCTGCCCATCAAAGTCACAGAAGGCATGCATGCCCCTGTGCTGGGGTGTCCGCCCCACACAAACCCTGAGCAGATTAATGTGGGCAAGGAGAGGCCAATTAACCTTAGATGTTGCACCTGGAGGGGAACCAGAGACTGACAGGGCCTAATGGAAGATGAAGCCGAGCTGGGGGAGGAGCTGGGCTAGCATTATAAGCCTGGAAGTGAGTACAGGAAGAGGCTGCAGGGAGGACAACTGCAGTCACTCCCTGGAGGGGGAAAGGAGTTAGTCAGGGACAAGAAGGAGATCCAGCAGAAGCGTAAGACCTAGATCCTGCCCTGGACTGGGAAGTCTGGCAAGAGGCTGAGAAGGGTGGAGTAGCCATGGAGAGCAGAGGAATCGCTGATGATAAACCAGGGATAGGCTAGGATATAGAGAGGTGGGATAGGAAGATACCCAGTAAACAGCAACAGGGTCTGAGTCTGCTAGTCATAGGGTCTCTGGGTTGGAACTCGGAATAGTGGGCAGCCCCAGGTTCCCCTACCAGACACTGGCAAAGGGGTCCAGGGCTGGGAAATGTGAACTGGAGGACTGTCTGAGGCAGCATCTGGACAGTATGTCTGGTGGGACTACATCATGACCTAGTCGGAGGGCTGAGTCACAAAGAGGGAGCATCCCAAGTCATGGAGAGGGGCCACAGCATGAGCAACTGACAAATGGGGGCGCCGGACAGGAAGAGAGCTAATTCCTAGACCCAGCCACAAGGAGTTGCCCCTGTAGTGAGTGGACCCCGTCACAGCTCCTAGACAAAAAAGGATGCTGGAAAGCAAGGAGCAAAGCAGTCTGGTTAACTGGCGAGGTTGTAGGGGTTATTGGAGCCAAATAGGTATCCCTTCAGACCTGGAAATCCAAACTAAGGGAAAACAATAGAAAGGAACAAAAACTGCCACAAGTAAAATGTGAGGTGGAAATTAGAAAGGTTAGAAGCAAGTGGAACAGCAAATAGCCAAAGGCATAGAAATCAATAAGAAATTCCTTAAGTATTAGGAACAGGCAACCAGCAAAAGATCAGGAGCATCTGTTGTATTACCAGAGAGTAAGGGAAGCAACTAAGGAGGATAAGGCAGAGCAGCCTTGATTTCTTTGCCATCATCCTTCACTGTATCCAGTGCTGCAGAGATATTTCACCCAGACCTACTTTATTCAGGTAACCAAGATGAGGCGCAATCAGACTGAGGTGTCGAAAAAGGAGGGGCTGGGGCAAACTGATCAACCAAAGAAAAGCAAGTCACCAGCACCCAATGATATTTCATCAGGGATCTCTGAAGGAATGGAGGAGTGACATTGAGCTGCTAACAAAAATATGGCAGGTTTCAGAGCAGCAGCCGTGTTAGTCTGTATCCGCAAAAAGAAAAGGAGGACTTGCGACACCTTAGAGACTAACAAATTTATTTGACCATAAGCTTTCGTGAGCTACAGCTCACTTCATCGGATGTCATCTCATTAAAATCAGCCGTTGCACAAGAGGACTGGAGGTTTGCACGTGTACTTCTCTTGAAAAAGGTGCTATGAGTGATCCGGCCAAAATTACACTCATGTCACTACCAGGTAGCGTTATAATATAACTTAGATGAACATGGTCTGCTAGGGACAAACCAGCACAGGCTGTGCAAAGGAAAGCCGTATCGCTCTCATTTTTTAGAATTCTTTGGGGATGTCAACGAAAAGGTGGATAAAGACGACCTGGTTGATATAATTTATCTAGCTATTCAAAAAGCCTTTGACAAAGTCCTCTCTATGCAGCTATTAAGGAAAATAAATAGTCATGGCATGAGAGATCAAATCCTACAATGGACTAGAAACTGGTTGAGAGACAGAAGACAAATAGTCAATTTTCAACATGGCAAAATGTTACTAGGAGGTGCCCCAACGTGCTGTGCTAGAATCAGTGTTGTTCGTTTATTTATTAGTGATCAGGAAAGGAGGTGAAGGGTGAAGTGGCAAAATGTGCCAATGACACAACATTTTGTTGGTTAGTCAAGCTATTGAAAACAGAAATTCCAGAGGGACCAAAAAAGATAGTCGATTGGACAGCATGGTGACAGATAAGTGCAAGGTAACTCACACTGGAAGGCTTCACTGGAACTACTTGTACACACTGCTGTGTTCTAAATTAAATGTGGCCACTCAGGAAAAAGATCCGAGCGCCACTGTGGGCCACTCAGTGAAAACCTCTGCTCTTTGTGCGGCAGCAGCCAAAAAAAAAAAAAAAAAAATTAAAATTAAAATTAAAAGCAAACAAAATATCAGGATGCATAAAGGAGGGAATAAAAAAGTCAGAGTGAAAATGTTATGATGCAACTATATCAATTGACAGCACACGCTCACCTTGAATACTGGCTTCAGTTCTGGTCACCCCAAATCAAAAGCCATGGCAGAAATAAAAGAATCCAGAGCTGGGACACTGCTCAGAGGGCTGGTGGAAAGACTTGTACATGAAGAGAGATTGAAAAGATTGGTGCTGTTTAACTTAGAGAAGAGGTGATTAAAAGAGGACATGACAGAGAAAGAGAGAACAAGGAATGGTATAGAGAAGATAAAGTGAACTCTCTTCTTTACCTTCTCTCAGCAAGTCATTCAATGAACATGAGAGGCAACGCTATTAAAAGTGATCAAAAGAAACATTTTTGTATACTGGCACATAGCTAACTCATCACCACAAATATCACTGAGGCCAAGAGTTCAGGATTAGATCAAACAAAGGGTTAGACTCGATCACAGACCATACGGGAACCTACAGGGGGAACAAAAATTTGATAATGGGCTCTTCAATCTAGCAGACAAAGGTACAACAAAAGCCAATGGCTGAAAGTTGAAGCTAGACGATTTCAGACTAACACATTTTTAAGTGAGGGAAATGAACCACTGGGACAATTTACCAAGGGTCGTGGTGGATTCTCCATCACTGGCAATTTTTCGATCAAGATCAGCTGTTTTTCTAAAAGATCTGCTCTAGTTCAAAGAGGAGTTAATTCTGGGAAGTCCTATGGCCCGTGTTATACAGGAGGACAAATTAGATGATGACAATCATCCTTGCTGACTTTATAAGCTCTGATAAAGAGACTCTACATTTACAAATACAAGGGATATAAACCCTCATGATGCAGGGCATAAGCCAACCACTAATTGGCAGGGGGCTAGAAGAAACATCCCCTATTTACTATCAGTATTGCCACAGCCTCTAGAGGCCCCAGCTGCGTCTAGAGCCCTATTATGCTAGGCTCTGCACATGCACATAATAGGCTGCCCCTGTCCTGAAGAGCTGATGGGCCGGCTATTCATTATAGACTTGCTTGGACTTTCCTCTGGAGCATCTGCTACTGACCCCTGCTGTTGACAGGATACAGGACTAGATAACCAGTAGTCTGATATGAATTGAGGTTACAGTAACCTCTCTGCTCTGGCGTGGTGTCAGTTTTATCTCTGTGGCACTTGTTAGAAGCAGAGAGGGAGTGCTCAGCACAGGGAGTAGATGACTTTCCATTTGGGAGCAGGGGAGGGCAGGCATTACGCTGTGTTCCAGGCCTTCTGTGAGACAAGATCCCACCAGCCCATTTATCTAGGCAGGGAGCTCCCAATGTCCTGAGCTGGAGGATTCACACAGTACCTCCCTATCCACCCGCTTCAGAGCTGCCTCTGCTCCAAGTGAAACTCGACTATGGCATTTCTGTCAGCTAGCCAAAGAGGTCCTGCTGTCCCAAGTAAACCAAGATCACAGCTCCTGCTCTGAAGTGGCTGGAGAGATCCTGCTGCCCTATGCATGACTGAATCACAGCACCTCCCACTTGCCAAGCTGAGAGTGCGTGGTGTGGGAAACACTAAATCACAGTGCCCTATCCTGACTGGCTCGAGAGCTCCCACTGCGCCATGCAAAACGTGTTTCTAGCTCAGAGAGCACACCTCTGAGAGCTGATGCTCCCTAAATGAAAAGAGAGGCCAGCACCTTTTTGAGCCAGCCAAGGTTTCCATTGCCCCAAACTAAACACAGTTCGAGAAGCTCCTGTGGAGCTTATAGAGTCAAAGATTATAAGGTTAGAAGGGACCTCTGCGATCATCTAATCTGACCTCCTGCACAGCACAGGCTATAGGAGAGGCCAAATTCAGGAAGACGAGAGAACTTTAGGATTTCCCTCCACATTGGAACAGAGACACCAACAGAAGTCTAGCCTTTGCTTACAGCCATTGATCAGGAGGATATCATGAACATTGAAAGAAAACTCCCATTAGCTGGAGGATCCAGAACTCACCCTCTGTGGGGTTAATAATTTAGGAGCTGACAAGCAGGCAATGCCAAAAGGCAGTGACTATTTTTCTATAGGGGCCATGAAAATTTTTTTTTAAATCAACATTTACTGCAATTAATGGTTAAATTTCCCATTAAAAAAAAAGCAATTCCACAAACACCATGATACAATCACCTCCCATGCTGCAGAATATATTGATTTTTTCTTTATTGAATGTCACTTTATCTACAGATTGGTAAGAGACTTTGGTCTGAACTAAGACTGGGTGGAATGAAGGAGCTGATCTAGGCCCTGAGCTCCAGAGTGACCCCCAAGTCCCCTCACACACACACCCCAAAAAACCCCCAACATTTCAGAAATGGAGTCTCCCTCTAGATGTGGCCACTCCACCCACCCCACTTGGAAACATGCACATGTAAGTACACGTGTTCCCAAAGAAGCACCTATATTTTGTGGCTGCCAATGACTAACCCTTGCAAGTAGGCCCCAGGATACCTTGAAAAGCATCCTCTCTGGCCACTTTCTTTGAATGCCCAAAGGAGCCTAGTCCCATCTGTCATATCCTGAACCTTCATACAGTGGGATCTATTCACTCGGCAGCATCAAAGATTGAGGGGGGAAAAAAGAAGAAGAAATCCTCTCTAACTTGCTGCTTAATGACAGGGGTGGGTGAACTACACAGGGATTAGAGCATTTAAAAAACAACTGACTCTAGAGTTCATGTCATCCCTGGAGAGATTACAGCAGCTGCCTGGAAACAAAATCGCAATAAAAAGATCTTCTTCCTCCCAGAGATCCTGTTCTTAATTATCTATTCATTGCAAAAGAGACGATCTCCAGCTTTTACCCATCCCTGGATGGCCAGGGTGCTGCTACAGCCTCGTTCCAAGAGAACAGTGACATTAAAAAAAGGGAAGAGGTGAGTAAAACATCAAGTGGTGAAAGGAATTGAAGTGATTGTAAATGAGTGAAGGACAAGAGGCAGCATTAAGTTTCTATCCTTTATGGTGGCGGAAAAAGTTTCCTAATGTGAATCAAATAAGACCACTGCGGTATCATCTTCCTGAGTCTGCAGACAGACAGCTCCAGTGCCTCTACTGCTCAGTCAGGAAACAGGAAAATGATATTAACAAAGCTCTGATCAGTTTCATTGCTGCTGCATTTAGAAACCTGTGGCCAGCAGTTAAATTGTCAAGAGTCAGGGCACTCTACTATTGCTTGGGAAAGGCATAACCAGCAGCCTAGATGAGCACTGAAGTTATTCAGAGGGGAAGAAGACCCATGTGGAGGCTGGGGATAGCGGCATCTGACTACACCTTTCATGTTCTCTCATGTTCTCTTACCTCTGTGCCTTCTTTAGGGTGGCCCCTTACCTCTAGAAATCACTCCTGGATAGAATAGCAGAAAGAACTCCTCACCACTCATCTCTGGGGAGAGAGAGCTCCTTCTTCCAGCTGCTGGACAGGGGTGGCAGAAGCTTCAAACACATGCTAGCCAAAAGCTGATAGGAAAGATGGAGCCTGCAAGCAGAGTGCAATGACAGCATCCCACAAAAAGGCCTGTACCCTGCCTAGCAGTTGGGCTTGGGGAGCTAAATTTCTCCTCAGGGTGTTGCTGTTGGAGCTTACTGGTGGGGACGCCATTCATGTATTGACTTTGGGCTAATCTAGCCCAAAGGCCCTATTAAATTGTTCAACCTCTAGTTTAGAAGGGAGTCAATGCTTGGCTAACTGGACAGTAGAGCTGATCAACATTTTCTGAAGGAATAGTTTTCCATCCGAAAATGCTGATTCCACATAATCAAAATGTTTCACAGGAACATATTGATTTTGTCCAAATTTTCAATGGGAAATCATTAAAACTGTTTGATTACTTAGTATTATATTATAGTCAAAATGAAATGTTTCAACCTTATTGAAATGAAACATTTTCATAAGGTGGCAACAAAATATTTTCAGAATATTACATTTTGCAAAAAATGCTGAGCTTTCAACTATTCATCCCAATTCAGGACTAAATGAAATTTCAAAATATCAGAATTTCTGACAGGACAGAAATTCTGTTGTTTTTTTTACCAGACCTACTCTATAGCGAGAGATGCATCACTTTGGGGACGTAGAGGATTTCATAGACAATTACAGGTATAGAAAACCTCAAAGCAAGCAGAAATGAGATGTATAAAGGTCTTTGCTGAGGCCGGGGGTGGGGGGGGAGAGTGGTTAGTGTCACGCCAGCTTCTTGTTGAACCATAACACCCTTCCCCTACCCCTCCTCACCCCGCCCCCCCAGATTCATACAGGCATTTTTCTCCTCCCCAACATGAAAGTCTTAGGCTTCTCCCAAATGAGTTTACAACGAGAAACTCAAAAGCTTGAGATTTTCCAGACCCTTCCCAGCTGCACTCTCTGCTAAAATTTAAAAGGGGTGGAGGCCTAATATCAAAAATGTTTTTTTAAACCCGAAAACATTACATCATGACAGAGGGGCCGCCGTGCCAATTTGAGTGATATTGCAATACCGCACTCCAGGGTGTGACGCCACTTGCAGCTGCCTAGCAAATCACATTTGGCCTGGCCGCACCTTTGTCATGACAGATCGGCAGCCGGGTCAATTTGAGTGTTATGGGGCACATGGAAGTGTTGCCTAGGGCTGTAGATTTTGTTGAGCAGCCTCTGGTGCTATACTGTCATGGCATGGGTGGTGCCATGGCGTGGAAGTGCACGGTGCAGCGGTCTCCCCGCACCCTGCTATCTCAGTGTGGGTGGTGCTGTGCACACCACTGGCATGGCACGGCAGCCTCAGTGTCATGCTCTTGCAGGCAGGGTTTTGCTATGTGGGTGGCACTGTGTTGTCAGGGTGCCGTGCCAGGGCGTGGGAGCTATATCCCGTGACGCTGAGGGGCTAGTGCCTGCTCTGAGCACAACCCCTCAAGAACCTGAACCACTGACACAGGGGCTCCCTCCCAATACTTTGAGCTCACATGTGATCAGGCAGGTATTGGACGCCTACCACCCCAGCCTTGAGGAGGAGGAAGGACCCTTTCACGCCATCGACAAACCTTGGAACCAATAAGACGTTTCGAATTTTCCAAACCAACCAATGAGAAAGGGGAGGCGGGACTTCCGGCGCTGGTTGCTAAGGCAAGCACGTCTCTCTTCCTAACAACGGAGCGAAGCTGATATTTTGGGGTTCAGAGCCGAGGAGGCGCAGGTGAGACCGAGTCCCTCCCCCGCCCCCGCCAGACCCCTGCTCACCCCCCCAGCCAGGGCTGTCAGCGGGCAGGCCCCCGCCCCCCAGCCAGGGACCCCACCCAGCCGGGGCTCCCGCCGCAGCCAGGGTCCAGCCCCCGCCCGGGATAGCGCCGTCCCCTCCCCCCAGTCCCTTCTAGGTTCTGGTGATAACCCCTCCCCCGGCCTGTGCGATCTGCCGGGCCCCTCCGTGATGGGGTGTGGGGAGGCTCTTGTCCTTCTATGGCTTGATGGCCCTAGCCACCCAGTGGGGGTCTCCCCTGTGCTCTGTGTGGGGGGGGGGCTCTGATAACCCGCCCTTGCCAATCACCCAGTGAGGATCCCTGCATAAAACACCAAGGCCCAAAACATTCTCTGTGTGTGTGTGATTATTTTTCCTCCATCCAGGCCATCTTTTCCCTCTACCCCCCATCGCCCCCATGTCAGGTGGGTCCGATGCCTGGAGCAGGGGGCGTGTGAAGGAGGTGCTGTGCTCAGAAGTGGGTCTGATGCCGCAAAACAGGAACGGGTCTCCAAGGACGCTTCCGTGGGGTTGTTATAAACCAGCTCTATTTAAAATTAAAAGACTTATGGGTGAAATGCCTCTCAACAGCATTTCTTCCCAACCTGTTTGTGTGTTTAAACTGTCTGCTGTATAAGAAGGACTCGGAGCTGGATTGTGTATGTCATGGGACCTGGGGTTGTGGGTGTGACGTTTGGGAGATAAACCTGAAACACCGCAACAACTCAAAGGAACTGCCTCATTCCAGCCATCTAGTTTGCTATCCTGTCTTCCACCATCTGTGACTCCATGCTATTTCAGAGGGATGTGTAAAACTCCCACAATCCCTTCTGGGAGAATCTGTAGCCCTAGTACTTGTTACTTCAGTTAGTGTGTCTGTAGACTGGCTTTACTATGGCCTCAAAGAGGTGCTGGGTATGTTATTGCCCAGTGATGGATCATTAGCTTGTCAGGACCTCTTATGATGCTCCTGTTTTCTTTGAGGGGATAGGGGAGTGTCTTATGCCAGATAGGAGAACCAGAGGAGACCAAGGTGAAATGTTCTGAATTTGCCCATCAGAGAGTGCTGTAGGACTGCGTCACCTTCTGAGCGACTGGCCAGGCACAGGCCCAGAGAAGTGGTGCAACAGAGTCTGATGTGGCACTTCCCTGATTGGCAAACCCTGGAGTTGAAAAAAGAAGTCAAAAAACAAACCAAAACAACCCATTAACTATTTCCATCCTGAAATGCACACAAAATCTGTTCCTGTTGCATGCATACTTTGGCCGCATTGCAAACTGTATTGTGTCCTGAACTGGACAACAGCCTAAGGCAGGGGATGGTTGATGCTATGCTCTCTGTTCGGCTATTGGAAAGCATTGCTGTAATTTCATTGTGTCCTGCCCCTTCACTAGCAACCAAGCTGCCATCAAGTCAGAGCCCTATGTCTCTTTATGGAGTTGTGCCCTGAGAAGTGCAGCACATTTGAAGTCTTGACTATGGAAAGTGACAACTTTTTGTAAGCTCTTTGTCTCTGTAATATCTTGTAACAGAGTTCTCCAGGTTAATTTATATACCCTGGAAAAGGTATGGAGAAGCAGTAAGCAATGGAGGAGATGGCAGGATTCACATCTTGCTTCTCATAGTGATCAAACTGAACCTTTTTAAAATTAAACTTTCTTCCCCCCCCTCTTTTAACTAGTTGGGCAGAGAACCACCTGCTTCTGCTGAAACTGTGCTCTCCCTGATTCTCGAGAGTTCCATCCCTCTCGCCCACCTGCACTGCAGCATCTGGCTGGTCCTAAGTAGGCACCTCTGCCCCCTCTCAGGGTCACAGTGGAAGGACCATGGCAGACACCGGGGAGGGGAAAAAGGAGGAGGCAGATTATAAAAGACTTCACAGCTTCCCGCTGATCAGGGTAAGAACAAGGGTGGGCATGTATGATCATGAGAATGTCAAGGTACAAGGATGGGAGATAAATGTATTTCATTCATACCTACCCTCCAAATCAGTTTGTCCTCAACTTCTGAGTAGCTACAAGAATATGATCGTATCATATCAATTCTGCCTGAGGACTGCACCCTCCTACCATTTCCCCATGTTCCACTCTACTGTGAGGCAACTTAGAAGCAGCCTGCTCCAAAGTTTACTAATGTTGCCACTCAGTCAGCCACAGCAAGCTAGGGCAATAGAAAGCAATCCCTTTCTGACCCCACTCCTTTAGCACTGAACATGCTGCCTTTACAGAACTCCCACCACATTCAGGGTACTCTGTGCAGCTTGGGGTTTTTCAGAGGAGCTTGGAAAAAAGACCTCTCTAGGCAATGAGATAATGGAACAGAGGGGAAACTATGTGTAACTTAGATTATTGCTTATTGCAGTAATATCCAAGGGCTGCCTACCTACTTTTACCAAAATATGAGCACAAAATATTATGATCTATGAGGAAAGGTTAAGATAAATAAATCTTAAATTCAGCTTGGAATAAACAGGTGCAGTTCCATGGGAGTGTCAGGGCTCTAATCACCAGTGTTGTAAATAGTAGTATAAATTGTTCAGAAACTAGTTGTAAGTAGTAACGGAGCATAACTTTTACCTATTTGGCATTGAGTGGCTGTGCAGAAATGAGTGCAGCTGACATGTTGAGGCCATACAGGAGAGGTTGGGATGTATAGGAAAAAGACATTAGAAGGAGAACAACTAACACACCTTCCCTTTATCTTAATTCCCCCTTTAGTTATTTTTTTCTCATATACCTCCCTCTTCTCAACCCTTTAGTCTGCTCTCACTTACTCTGGTCTCCCATTGACTACACTGATGCAACTGAGAGCAGACCTTGACTCATTGTATGTGTCACGCTTGTCTTGGAAACACAAGGAATGCCAAATTGTTACAAGTCTCGTTGCTTTGTCACTTACACCCATTTTCTTCTCCAACTCTCCCCACTGCTCACAACACTCCTGAATTTGGCCCTAAATATGTCTAACTTGGCTATGTGGCAATGAAGCACACCAAGAAGGGAAAGGAATGGTTTAGGAGGATCCCAGAGGTACAGCTAGGAGTGAAAGGATGAAACTGAGCGAAGGGAAAGCCTCAAATAGCTATCACTGCAAGGTATGTTAGGCTGTGGAATACTCTCCTAAAGGAAAAATTGGAAACTTCATCACTTGTAACTTAAATCACTGAATCTTTGGAATATAAGAAGGGAACAATTCTGCATTGACTGGGAGGGAGGGATGAACAAGAGGTGACCTAATAAGCCTCTTCCATCTTGAACATTTGCATTTCTCCAAAGGCAGAGCTATTTCTGATCTCAAGCCCTTGGCATTTGAGCTCCTGTTGGTGATGCTCTTGCGTCCTCTGTGGTACAGATCAGAGGAGCTAGCATGTGTGATTTGTAGGGCACATCTGTGGCATGATGGAGGGAGCAGCTGACACCAGTTTATCTGCTCTTCTGTCTTGTGCCCAGCTCTTTGGGTTGCTGAGCTCCCTCTTGTTTTTCCCAGCACACAGACATGCCAGAGGAGATGCGAGTGGAGGCCATGGAGCTGTGTGTCACCGCCTGTGAGAAATACGCCACCAACAATGAGGTAACAGTCAGTGCTAAGAAGGTTATTTTGTCTGGACATGCTGGTTGCAATCACTCTGTCTATATGTCTCCATACTTGGAGAGTCTTCTGGAGCAAGAGTAAAGGGGGAGGCAGAAAGGAGGTCAGACACTCTGGTCCTGATTTTCTGCTGCTTTGTTCCTGCACTGGGCACAAGGAGAAAAGGGATGGGGGAGGAAAGGTGATTGGAGTCTCAGACTAGGCTCCGAGCATTGAGAGAAGCTTCAGGCCTGTTCTAACTTAGTCTGCGTCCCATTGGCTCTTGTAAGCCAGTTTTCTGTATTCTGAGCGAAGTGGGAGAGAGGTCTCTGATCCAAGTATCACTTGGCGGTGCTGTACAGGTAGGGGGGTTTTGCTCCCTCCTGAATTAACATACTTGGTCTAGTACATCCCGTTATCCCTTGGTCTCAGATGATTTCTGGCTGAGCAACAGGGGACAGTCTGCTTGTTACAATGCATGTTCAGTGCTGGGAATGAGTAAGAACTAGAAGGGAGAGTGGGGGAGTTTTTCATATCTTCCATTTGCCCCTCAGGCTGGGAAAAATGCCTTGTGCCACTCTCCAGCATCTCCCCACATCTCCCATCCATTCTCTAGCTGATGCGTGGTGTGGGGGGAAGGAGCTATTCACAGCCTGGCCCAGTCACAAAAGTTGTGTCTTGCTGATTCACTGCAAGGAAAAAGGAATTTCCTCAAAAACAATAAAGAATAATGATCTGATTCTCCTGTCAAACTCATTCTTGTGTGACTTAAATGGGCCAAGTCCTGATTCAAACCAGTGTGAGTGAGAGGAGAATCAGGTTCTAAATACAGACCTCTAATATCTCCTACTGGGTTTTCAGAAGTCTGCAGCAAAGGAGTCTGGGTACTCCTCAGTGGAGCTCTGCTGTACTGTAACCTCACCCTAGCTCTCACCCTCCTCCTGAGAGTCATGTTAAAGAGAGGGCAACAGTGGGGAATTTGTATGCACAAACACACCCCTCCCATCTCTCTGACCTGCTGCTCCCTCTGCATACTCCTGGACTCTTTCTCTTTATTCCTCAGAGTGCTGCTAAGATGATCAAAGAGACAATGGACAAGAAGTTTGGCTCTTCGTGGCATGTAGTGATTGGTGAGGGCTTTGGCTTTGAGATCACCCACGAGGTGAAGAACCTGCTGTACATGTTCTTTGGCGGCAGCCTGGCTGTTTGTGTCTGGAAGTGCTCCTGACACATCTCCTCATGTCCAAGGCTCACCACATACAAGGGATTTCTTCATTCCTTTCACAGGTTTTTGTACAATCTTGAGGCAGGGCTTTATTTTTAATAGGAAAATTTGGGGATTCTTTTTCATACGCTGTGTCTGTGCGTATGTAAATCTGCTGAGCTATCTAATCCAAATTCAAGGGGTATCTCACTTTGATCTTGTGTGTCTCGTTGCTTAAACAATAAGGTTAGGCAGGAAGGGATCTGGTGGGTAGGTTATCCCGTGGGGTGCTGTTTATGAAGCCATACATCAGAGCTAGGAGTGTGTGTGAAAGGGAAAAGGGTGCTAATCCAGCCATGCCATCTTCTTCTCCTGTCTTTCCACACTATTTTCTCTCTTCTCTGAAGTCCCTCCTACAGCACGGAAAGGTGATGATCAATGTTGATAGTATTCCTCCCCTCTCATTTTCTTTCTGTCCCTATCTAGGATGACCTTTTGGAACAGGTCATGTGAAGGATCCTCCCCCACTGTCCCAAACAGTGCTGGGGGCTAAGTCTGCTGTCCTGCACCTCTCTCCCACTCTCTGGGACAAGAACATGACAGCTGAGCTGCCTGGGTGTGAGAAGAAAGTGACAATTTAGAAATCCAAACCCAGTGGGTTGTTGCTATGCAAACTGACCCCTCCTTTTCACACCCACTGAGCAGTGGCATAGCTCTAAAATGTTTGCAGTTTCTGGCACACGGGGGAGTGGGTGAAAACTCAATACAGCATTTGAATGCATCCTTAAGAGAGGCAAAAACTCTTTGCACACCATAGGTGCCAGTATTGTGCACACTCCATATCTTGTTTAGAGGCTGGTAGTGGGGGGGGCTCCATGTGAGCTGCCAGTTTGTCAGTCATCAGAGATTTAATATACATTTCTTCTTGAGTCTGTTTTATCTTTTTGAAGCTGTGGGGAAGGTGTTAAGAGAGAAAATGAACCTACTTGTATTTTACATATATGGCTTATTTATATGAATATGGGGATTTTTTTTAACAATAAAAAGTTTATTACAATGGTGGCTTTTGTGTTTGAGGTTTTCTCTTTAGAACCCATCAAGGTGGGGGCCCAAAGGGAAGGCAGCCAACTGTGACTTAGTTCAGACTTGGGATATGTCTTCACTATTCTGCTGTTGGCTGGGTGACTTGTAGCAGTGGGAGGAAGGAGTTCTGTCCTCTTTAATTTTGGTTTTGTGCTGGTGGAAGGATTCAGTGCTGAGGGAAGGTTGCCAGATCAACAATGCTGGAGAGCAAAGTCGTCTGTTTTATCTCTAGAGCAGGTTCAATATGAGCAGCAGCAGGGCAAACTACTCACGCTCCACACCTTCTGCCAATCTGCCTCAGTCCTGATCTAAAGGGGCAACCTCTAAAGAGGATTTGAGTCTCTGTGGATCATTGAATTGTTGGCATTCTCAGACGAGAGCCCAACAATGCTACAGTCCATGCCAGGTCTTGTCTATCCACAAGGCCTTTGGAAAGAAAAAAGTGGAACTAATTGACTTGCATTTTAAAAAAAAAAATCTCCATTTGTCCCCTAATCTCTGTTTTACTTTAGACTGTGAGCTCTAAGGACAGGGCCCATCCTTTCTTGAACATCTGAAAAATGCTTGGCATACCATGGGTTCTACTGTAAACAAATAATCTAGTATTACAAAAGCCATCAGAATTTATTTTTTAAATGAGACTATCTATGCCACTTGCAGTAGGAGCAAAGGCCCTGTGTCCTTTCACATAGGCCTCACCTGTCAGATGGGAAATAAATTTTCCCCTCCTGCCAATGTGGAAGTGGGGACTTAGAGTACCAAATCCCCATATCCCCTGAGCCATCTACTCCCGTTTCTCTTACCTCATAGGAATTACAGGCTGCATCCCACAAATGAGCCAGCTCCCCCTTTTTTTAAGCAAACGTAGTGCTACTGGAAAGGGCTCCAGGGTGATCCAGACATTTAGCCAATGAAAATCTTGGTCCTTTTGTTCTAAGTCTTCCATCCTCCTCAGTGCTATGTTTACGTTCCTTAGGGCCCAGAGGGTAAGTAAGGCAAGTGACTCTGGAAGGCCCTGCCTCTTGTGGGTTTGCAAGCTGTTATGGTGTTTCTGAAATGACACTTTAGTTTCTTTAATTTTATTTCTTTCATGCTAATGAATAGTTAATAGCTGTGCACGTGTGCACACACACACACGCATCCTGGTCATGGGTGCCCATGCTAGGGTCAGGTTGACCTGTAGAGATCAGACAGAGGGAGGGGGGTTACCTCAGCAAACAATCTCTTGGCCCCACCAGCCATCTGTTATCTGGCCAGTGGTCATGTGGCTGCAGCCATGTCTCTGTGACCTGCACAAAACAAGCACATTCTGCTGAAGTTGGCTGGTCCCCAGCAATTAGACCCCACATCAGGAAGATAAAACCCCTCAGTTACCCCAGTTGCACTTGCTTTAGGAATCTGGGAGGTTCCCATCTTCTTCTATGCCTTTCCCAACAAACACTTCCCTCTACAGACAGCAATCTTGGGCCTTTCTGGGGCCTACCCTGTTCTGGGAGTAGCCACAGTCATTTTCACTATTGGCTGGAGTGCGTACCTTACAAACGTGTTCCATGAGTGCGTCAGCAATGGAGTTTCAAGGAGATGCCTATTGGGCTGGCAGCAAGTGTGTTTCTCCTGTGTTAAGGGGCAGGGAGAGGAGAGGTTTGTCCTAGTGTAACTTTTCTGGCACCCAGTCCATGTGCTGTTACCATCATCCTACCATCAAACAGTGCTTGAGTCACAGGTGGGGAGGGAGGTGGAAAACTGCAGGGTGGCATGTGTCGGCACCAACCAGCATGACCCTTCCTATCTGCCAGTTGGGAAAGGCCACAATCCTTCAAAATCCAATTATAAGCAGTGAATCATTTGTGACTTACTTTACTGCGAAGGGGAGCAGGGATCCATAACGTTCTGCTATTGGACTGCATGGTGGGGAGTCCCTGAGTCCTTGAAAGCACTGGAAAGGTCGCAGAGGGAATGACCATCATGGACTCCCTGCCCCAAGGGTGACTCAACTCCAGCAGGCAGGGGATGGGAGGCATGAATCTGATCACTTCCCTGCAATGATGTCATGGCAACCAGATGCACTGCTACACAGCCAGATGAGGAGTGTTGGCTTTGAAGCGCTCCATCTCTCGTTTCGCTGCAGGCTCAGACCTGACTCCATGAAAAATCTTTTGGTTAATATTTAATGCTGGCATTGAAGTGATGCAGAGCCTGAGGGTTGCCAGCGCCGTGCCCAGCCTCCTTTCTGCTTCCCACTGTGACACTAACTCACTGTTGTCACAAGGGATGAGGGTTTTGAACACTTCTCGTGTAAGGCTGGGATCTTTGTGAATGGGCAGGCTCCCACACATACACTGATGATGATGATGAGCCCACAAGCTGGGTATGGGATCCTTGCACACAGACTGACCCCAAACCCAGCTCTGTGACCCGGGGAGGTGTGGGGTCCCCACACACCGACCCAGCTCGGACCTGGCCCTGTGACATAGGAGATAACCCCACTGCTCAGTTGTGGGGGGTCCCCGTTCACAAAGCAGTGACCAACTCATTTCACATAAGCCACTGAATAGCTTATGGTGGTAAAAGGTTTTGGGAAGCAGGAACCTAATGGGTCTGTATTCCATCCGCAATCCCTTTGAGCCACTTTGTTCCCCCAGGCCAGGGCCAGCTTGGAACCAGTGGCTGCCCTGTGAAGGGCTCTGTAGCCCTTCCCCAGTCCCTCAGCCTTATCCACTCCCTGCTGCCTGGCTAGGTCAGCAGGTCTTTGAAGTCAGTCATTTTGCTGGAAAGCTCTGCTCATGTGAGCCCAGAACACGGATGCACTTAAGAGTTAATGTCTTTAGCAGAGACTAAAGGGGGAAATAAGACCTGTGCATTTACTATCGGCCATGTTATTACTGCAGCGCCAAGGAATGAAATATAGCATTGTCAGAATCTGGGGCGGCCGAAAGCGTCAGCTGGAGACCGTTACTAGGCAACCATTGCACCACGGGACATGAGCAAGCAGAGAACTCATCGTTCTCTCCACAGCAGCTCTGTGTGTATGTGTTCAAGAGAGTGTGCATGTGTCCTAGAGAATGTATGACTGTGTTAGAAAGAAAAGTGTGAAAGGGAGGGAAGTGATACTGAGTCAGAGGAATGTGTGTAAAGAAAATGGGGCTCTGTGTGTGCCCACTGGTGCCATCCAGCCCCCTGGACCTGGGCCCAGGTTGGATCTGCTGACATGGCCACGAAGGGCTTCACATCTTAGCCCCAGCCCCCTGAGTTATCTATTCTCCTTTCCCCAGATCTCCTAGGTGAAAGGAAGATTTAAAAGAGAAAACTGGCATCTCTTTGACTCCTGTACCCCAGTGCTGGCCTCTCACCCACAAGATGGTCTGGGTCCCACTGCCTGTTGCATTAAGTTTGTGATTGCAAGCTTTGCAGGGTTGGTTAAATCCGGGAAGCTCTCCCTTCTATTTACCTCCTTGGCTTTCCTGATGGAACCAGCTTTGTGTGCTATACATCACTGGAAAGGTGAATTTCCTGCAGGAAGGTTTCCCAGGGTTAAGGAACTCTTCAAAAAGATTGAAATCCTCCATACCCATTTGGCTTAGAAAGTTGCTAGCAAGCTCATTTGGAACGGAGTGAAGATGCAGCTTCCTCTCTCACACTTCTGATTCCTACTTGTCCCATTCTGTAAAGTGCAGTATCAGCAGAAACTATGTAGTGCAAGGGGCAGGTATCATATAGTGCAGGTACTTGAATAACTCTTCCATGGCACCTTTAGCATGACATCAGCACCCCTTGCTATTCCAGTGCTGGAACCCCACCCCAGAATTGATGATGTACCTAAATTCTGACCCAAAACATCCTCTATTATTCCAGTTCTAGGATTCCCCAAAGCAGTTGTACCATCCACCTTGCTCCTGACTCACAGCAACAAGCCTGGGACCCCTAAAGCAGCTTTGCCAGCACACCTCACTCCTGATCTGCAGCCACTCTTGATGTGCCAGTCCCGTCCCTCTCTTCTAGCTCTGCCAATACTTAAATTGTTGATATATCCAGTATGAGTGTCTCTGTGTCTGCATGTCAGTGAAGAGGTTGGTATGTTCAAGAGGCCTTGTAGGTATGAGGGGGCATGTTAGTGTATATGTGGTTGAGTGAATATATTTACATATGTGTGTGGTTATCTGTGAGTGTCCCATTGCGAGCAGGAGGTGGGAGCAAGTTCTTTATAGGTGGATGAATATGTAGGTGCACGTAGATATAAATGCAGGTGTAGATGAGGGCATATTAGTGTATATGGCAAGGTGACTGGGGGGTATGTGAGTGGGTATGTCAAGGTGAGTGTGTGGGGCTATGTATGATTGTATGTCAGTGTGAACAGAGGGGGGTACTTGAGTATGTGAAGAGCCGTCCGGGAGAGAGGCTGCAGGGTGGATTAGGTGAGGGGATTGTCTGCAGTCACTTCTGTCATTGAACAATTTGCTGAAACTGATCTGGAACTTGCCCTGTTCACTCTAACCTTGGCACTGCCTGCTCTTCTCTTATCAACACTGATAAACCAAGCTGCAACCTCCCTTCTTCTCTCTGTCCTGCTGACAGCTGCCACATCCAGGGGGTCCTCTCCACAAGGGACCTTGGAGCTGCTCCGGACTCACTGCTATGGAGAGACACAATCACCTTTTGTCCTGAAACAGCAACAGCAGCAGAAGAGAAGGTGACAGGTGTTGCTAGCTTAGTTTTCACCTGCAAACCCCAACTTCTGCATTGCCCTTGTTTTTTAATGCTGAAACTCTAAATCCAGGGTGCTACACTGCTTGGGACTTCTCCATCCTTCTTGTTTTTGGCAAGGGGATCACACCGCATAAGTATTAACTCTGTCCTACCCACACGTGGATGTTCGCTCCTTGCCACGTGTATCAGCTTGGAGAGGATGTTACGCCGACTGCAGATTCTGCTCCAGAGGAAGTTTAAAATTTTGCTTTTCTTTCTCCTCCTCTTGGCTCTCTTGATGCACATGGCCTTGGATTTGGCTCTCCCAGCTGCTCCCAGCTCCTGCAGCTGTATCCCAAAAGCAGCAAACCCCTTGGGCCTCCCACCATCTGGCCCGTTAGTCTCAGTTCAAAAAAAGTTGAGCCTGCGGATCCTTCAGGATTTCAGTGGCAGCAATGGCTCCTTGGAGAAAGGCTCCCGTTCACTGGAAGGGAGGCCACCAGCAGGTGGTGGAAGCAAGATGGTTCTCAGAGATGGTGACTTTGAGCACCAGTGGGAAGATGTGAAGTCGGCACGGACAGGGCGGTCAAAGATGGCAGCACTCTTTGAGCATCCCCTCTATAAGATTCCAATCCCGGAACTGGTGAAGGAAGACAAGCTCTTCAGTGTCAACCCCAAAGAGAAGTTCACACTGAAAAACAGTGGGAGTGATGAATGGTGAGAGACCACCTGACCCAGCGTATTCTTTAGGAACACAATAACCAGACCAGCCTATAGTCCATCTAACATGGTATCGTGGCCAGGGCTGGCCCTAAATGTATTTGGACCCTGGGTAAATAATTATTTTGATGTCCCAACTCATTCTTCCCCCCTTGGTTTAGAAGAGCCATGTCCCAATCCCAGAATGCGAGGATGCAATGCCAGCTGGCCAGCCAGCCTTGCAGGGCTTGTGTTCTAGCACAGAGCTGTAACCATAAATGTGGCATCCTAAGCTGTTACCCATGTATAGATAAAGCCAGCCATGGGCCTTCCTCCGTTAGTGGCCATTGTCAGATCCTCTGCAGGAAGGCACAAAATCCCCATAATGCACCTAACTGTGCAATACCATACCATATTTTGGTGGGGGTGGGGATGTTTTGAATTCAATGGGTGATCAGCTTCTGCCCAGGAGCATGGGCCATTGTAACTTTATCCTAGTCAGAGTCACTGTTATTCCACATCTCATAAAGGGCCTCCTTTTAAACTTTACTAAACTATTTGCCTCAGCTGTCCTGCGGCAGTAAATTCCACAGGTTATTGGCTGTGGCCTGTGTTTTCAGAAGTGACTAGTGATTTTGCGAGCTGCACTGGAGGCTCCTCAGAGGGCAGCTGCATGGCACTTTCTGACAATCAGGCCCCTTTAAAGTGTCTCACTGGGCTGCCAAAATCAGACGATGTGAGTAAGTATTTCCTTTAGTCCATTTTAAATGTACTTCCTTGTAATGGGAGGGCCCCCTTGTCCTTGTCTCCTGAAAGGAAGTCAAATGGGAACCTCTATACAATTCATTATATTATATAAGGTACCTTTATTCTATCGCCTCATCTCCTTTCCAAACTCAATAGTCTTTAATCTCGCAGTGCATAGGAAGTCCTCTTCCCCCTCTCCATAGCGCTCACCATTTGCGTTCCTGTTCTCCAGACTGCCCCCCTTTGAAATGAGATGACCAACAGTTAAGTTACCTACAATCTCAGCGTTACTTCCTGCCTTGCATTTCATGAGATGTTCTCTCATCTGCAAGGGACTTGATGGTGCAACAATCACACTGTTGGCATGTGGTTATTTGCGTCCCCACATGCCCATGACACCACTACTCCTAGATGAAGAAATAAAAGCCAGTTGGTAATTAATATTGTAAATACGTAGTAGCTACTTTAAAGGAACCACATTGTAGTTATTAAAAATAGAAGTTAGAAAGAATGGAAATTCAGAGCTATATTCCACAAACAATCTTAACCCTATCTATCTCAGAGGATTAGTTTGTCATATGTCTATAATGTAACCTGAAAGATGGGTATGTGTTGTTTAAGGTATAACTATTAGATGATGTAGTTTCAGTATACTTCCAGGGGAGGGGAGTAGATTTAGAGTATAAACTCTTTTGGGGGTGGGACTGTCTCTTTGTTCTATGCTTGTACAGTACCTGGCACAATGGGGCCCTATTCTCAAGTGCCCAGATCCTCAAAGCTATTTAGGCTTCTAAGTACATTTAAGGCTCTGGGCCTAGGTGCTACTGTAATATAACATCATAATGCAAGTGTGCAGAAACTACACTGTATGATAGTTTTAACAGAGATAACGTGAACTCCTCTCCCCAGGTAAATCAGAGGTATAGGACAAACTAATCAAAGGGAAATGGTGGGTCAGGATAAAGGGTCGGTGTTAAGGTTGTTTCTGGAAAATAACTATGAATCTCCTTTGTTCTAACATTTAAAAATATATAAATACAGGTGCCTCCTTTAAAGTAATTGGTATCATACAACTAACTGTACACTCTGGTGGTAATCCTTATGCTGGGGGAAATTCAGTTAGATTTGGACTCCAAGTTAAAATACATGCAAAGCAGGACTAAGAGGTTTAAATCTATTGTCTTTCTTAAAGTGATACTGTGGAATCCTTCTCGGATCATCAAATAATGCATCCTCCCTCTTCTGTGCCCAGCAGGCACTGTGGGCCAAAGGTTTAGTCTGTCCTAAAATACTTGTCATCTGGTAAGACCAGATGCAGAGGATACTTTGGAGAGGCCCAGTCCAGGAAGAGCCAGGGATGGTGTAGGTCAGGACTGAGGTGTGTATAGGAGCCTAGGCCTGGAAGAGCAGGGAGTGCTCTCCCACCCTCTCTTTGTATTGCCATTCCTCCTATCTCCTTTCCATCGGCTGCGCATGACTCTTGTGTTTGGGGAGGCTGGATCTGAGTGCTGAAAGCTCCTTAGAAGCGGGATGCCAGCACCCGGACTGTAGCCCTGCTCCCGCTCGGCCTCCTCCCCCTGATGCCCCACCCACCTGACGCTCCCTTCTCTCTGCCCCCTCCTGCCTTAGGGGCAAGCGACAGAGTGGGAGGGGGTGGAGAGGAGCAAGCCGTGGGCGGGGAGGGACCTTGGGGCGGAGCATGGGCAGCACCATGGTCCAGGTGCTGGTGGCATCCCCACCTCTCAGGAGCTTCTGCCGGCTAGGGTGACTAGATGTCCCGATTTTATAGGGACAGTCCCGATTTTGGGGTCTTTTTTCTTATATAGGCTCCTATTACCCCCCACCCCCGTCCCGATTTTTCACATTTGCTGTCTGGTCACCCTACTGCTGGCAGTGCTCCAAAGGAGGCAGGTCATGGCGCCTCCAAAGGGAGGTGCGCCACATCCGGCATTGCTTGCCCCGCATGGTGAGGCTTAGCCTCCCCAAGCCTCGTATACCCGCCACCCCTGCTCCTCTCCACCCGGTCCCCTCCCAGCTTCTTGTTTGCTGATAGGTGTGTGAGAAGGGGCTGATCTTGTCTTGGTGTGACCATACGGGAACACTTGGGAGATGGAGAGTACATTGTGCATGTCCTAAACCCTGTTGTTATGCGGTGGTGGCTTTGGGGCTGCAGGGTCAGCAGCAGTAAAGCAGAGATGGTCCTTCCGACTGGGAAGACCCCATATGATACCTACCCCACGTGGCTCAGGTTCCACATTGGCATCAATCGCTATGAGCTGTACTCCCGGCAGAACCCCATCACTCCTACCCTGCTGGAGGAACTGGCTACACAGAAAATCATCGGCTCAGGTACCAGTCTCGCTTGCCTCCCCCTGTGTGCCCTCCGTGTCTGCGTTGCTTTTTGTCCTTCTCTCTGAGTCTGTCTGTCTGTCCGTCCCTCTCCTCATTCTCTTTTCCCCTTTTCTCCTGCCCTGGCCCTGATTCTCGTCTGTATCATTTCAGTCCAGAAACCTGGAGGGACCCAGCTGAAGTTGATCATGACGTTCCCAAATTACGGGGAGGCACTCTTCAAACCCATGAAGTGAGTAAGGCCAGCAGGAGAGGGGCCAGGGCCCCGTCAGTTCCAGAAATGGGCCTGTACCAACATCCTTGATCCAAACACCCTGGGCTTGGGCTTGGGCTTGGGCTCATTGTAAATCATTTCATTACCTGGTGAGGAAATCCAGCTAGGAGACTGAGGGAGGCAGGGACTCTAGCCTTATTCCATGAGCTCACTTACCAGGGCCCCTATAAGGGAAGCTGGTGGGAACCTGAGGTGACCTCCCTTACTGGCACCTTCTTCCTGGGAACAAATGAGATATGCTGTTCAGCTGTTTGTTTCTGATGGGGCGGTGCGACCTCTAGTGGTAGAGGAGAGCAAATCCTCAGAGTGGATCATTTTGTATATTCGCAAAAAGAAAAGGAGGACTTGTGGCACCTTTGAGACTAACCACTTTATTTGAGCATAAGCTTTTGAGAGCTACAGCTCACTTCATCGGATATTCGCATCCAATGAAGTGAGCTGTAGCTCACGAAAGCTTATGCTCAAATAAATTTGTTAGTCTCTAAGGTGCCACAAGTACTCCTTTTCTTTTTGCGAATACAGACTAACACGGCTGCTACTCTGAAACCTGTCATTTTGTATATTGTTTGCACAACTTGCAGGACTTACAAGAGGTGGGGGGCAGAGAGGACGGTTGTACCAGGGGGTCCCGAGCAGGGTGCCCCCCAAAACGTCTGTAATATCTGTGTAAATAAAGAAAGAAATGGGAGGGGTGAGGCCCCAGCCAACGATGTACGGGGCTGCTAATTTCTCTCTACGGGCCTGACAGCATGTTAGGGTGACCAGATAGAAAGTATGAAAAATCGGGACAGGAGGTGGTGGGTAATAGGCACCTATATAAGAAATAGCCCCAAATATCAGGACTGTCCCTATATAATTGGGACATCTGGTTACCCTACAGCATGTATATGTAAAGAATAACAGGAGGAATGTCAGGATGGGGGACTCTATCCTGGGAAGCAGTGACTGAAAAAGGGTGGTTTGCTGGTGAATAATAAGCTGAACTTGAGCTCCCTGTGTGATGCTGTGGCCAAAAGATGCAATTCTGGGACGTATAAACAGGGGAATCTCAAGTAGTAGTAGAGAAGTTATTTCATCTGTGTATTTGGGATTGGTGCAAGCACTGCTGGAATACTGCGTTCAGTTCTGGTGCCCACAGTTCAAGAAGGATGTTGATAGATTGGAGAGAGTTCAGAGAAAAGCCATGAGAATGATTAAAAGATTAGGAAACATGCCTGACACAGTGATAGACCCAAAAAGCTCAATCTGTTTATCTTAAAAAAGAGACAGTTAAAGTGACTTGTTTATAGGCTATTAGGGTGACCAGATGTCCCGATTTTATAGGGACAGTCCCGATTTTGGGGTCTTTTTCTTAATATAGGCTCCTATTACCCCCCACCCTCGTCCCAATTTTTCACACTTGCTGTCTGGTCACCCTATAGGCTATAAGTATCTTCAGTCTAGCAGAGAAAGGTATAACATGACCCAATGGCTGGAAGTGGAAGCTAGACAAATGTAGACTGGAAATAAGGTGTAAATTTTTAATGGTGGGAGTAATCAATCATGGGGACAATTTACTGAGGGCCGTGGTAGATTTTCCATCACTTGCAATTTTTAAATCAAGATTGGCTGTTTTTCTAAAGATCTGCTTGCAGAATGATTTTGGGGGAGTTCTATGGCCTGGGTTATACAGGAGGTCAGGCTAGATCAGTGGTTCTCAACCTCTTTACCATTGTGGGCCACATATGCAGCTCTCTATGTATTATGTGGGCTGCAGCTGTGTGCTGTATGGCCATGAGGGCGTCACATGGGCTGCAGCTGTGTGCTGATTGGGCCACAAGCAGCCCCAGGGGTTCAGAACCACTGAGCTAGGTGCTCATAATAGTCCCTTCTGGCCCTGGAATCTATGAATCTATGAAACATATAGCAAATGATAGGGTGACACTGGGGCAGTTCATGAATGGGGATGGGAGGTGGTTTCCACAGCTCTGGTGTCCACAGTGAGTTTGGAGAGGGAAGTGACATAAAACATGCACCTAGATCAGAAAGTGAATGATTCTAAGTTTCTCCCATAGTCGTGAGCAGGCTTAGACTTGGCACTGGAGGCTTTAACCTCCTCTGTCCCATCCCTGCCCTTCCCTTTCATTTCAGGCAGACCCGGGACCAAGAGACCCCAGCAGATTTCTTTTACTTCTCGGACTTTGAACGACACAATGCAGAAATAGCAGCCTTTCACCTGGACAGGTGCGCGCCTCAAAGCCCATCCAGCTCCCAGCTCTGTTTTTCAGGAGACAGAGAGTACATCTATTAAAGGGGGCTGGCAGCAGCCCTGAGATCTTAGCCACAGGATCTGCCATCTGCAGGGAGCCCCCTTTCTCCATCTGGTGGGGAAAGAGGGGAATCCTAATTCAGACTGTTAGCACCTTGGGGAAATAATTGTGTATGGCACCAAAACATCATGCACATCTACGATGCTATGTAGATTCAGCTCCACGTTCATTCATTCATAAGATCCTGCACACTCATTGCTTATTCAGTGGGCCCAAACCTGGCCCTGGAAGGCATATGCCTTTGCCAGTGCACCTCAGTCTTGACCTGCAGCATTTCCTACTTTAGCAGTCCTGGGACCCCCTGATACAAGCAGCTGTCAATACCCTTCAATCCTGACATTAGAGCACCCCTCGCCTTCCCCCCAATCCAGCTCTGCCATGTACTCTTGTCCGGACCCATAGGATCCCCACTGGCCTACCCCTGGCCAGTTCTGGTCCTGCCACACAGCTCTGCTGATGTACCCTGATACTGACCCCAGGCACTTCCAGTACAGGCCTCTCCTAAACACAGATAGTCTGAAGCCCCCCGACGGGGGGATGGAGCCTGAAGCCCCGCGACTGGGGGATGGAGCACGAAGCCATGTGGCCAGAACCTGGGGCCCCGCTACTGCACAGCCAGAGCCTGGGGCTGGAGACCAAAGCCCTGTGGCCAGAGCCTGCTGCCCCGCCACCCCAGGGCTGAAGCCTGAAGCCCGAGCCCCACTAACCATGGGAAGGTGGGGAACTCACCGGCTGCCTGCTCCTTCTGTGTTGTGCCTCAGGTGTCTCCAGAGTGGGGCATGGCCCAACCCCTGCTGGCAGCCCTCGCAACCAATACCAAGGGAGTGCATCTTGGCGCACCAGGGAGGGGGAGGGACTACTGCTTTGCTCCCCATCACATCCCCCCCAGTCACAGTCCAGGAGGCTGTGGCCGCAAGAAAAGCCCCTGGTGGCCCCATGTGGCTACGGTGGCTGCATTTGAGAAACACTGCATTAGCATATCTTCTCCAGGAACTTAGGAGTTGCTGTATTGGATCAGATCACCTGTAAACAACCTCCACCTAAGGGAGAGCAGGGCAATGACCTATGGGGGCCATCTAGCCCAGAAACCCGTGTCCAACACCTGCCAGTATCTGAAGCTTCAGAGGACGGTGCAAAATCCCTGTGATTTGCACCTAATTTGTGCAATACTACGACAGTGTGGTAGCAGAGATTTTCCTGAGCCCACATCTTACACACCAGAGGATGGTGATCAATAGCCCTTGTCATTTTTACTCTAGCTAAAGTCGCTGCAGATGCTGTTCTTATTGCTGCGTCTTCCATCTCATTGTGAAACAAACACTCAGTTTAGGGAAGAAACTGCTTTGGTCCTGCGTTTTGTTTAGTTCCTTGTGTGCTCTCCTTGTCCCCGAAGGATCCTGGATTTCCGGAGAATCCCCCCAGTGTCTGGCCGTTTGGTGAATATAACTAAGGAGATTCGTGACATCACAACTGACAAGAAACTGGCTAGAACCTTCTTCATTTCCCCAGGTGAGTGTTCTCTGTCACAAGCTCCCCAGCTGGGCTGCCGCGGGGGGAACTGCAACTACGGTGACAGGCAGCTTCATGCCCCACTTGCCACTGCCCAACCCACATGTGATTAAGGAATGATCTGCAGTGCATCTGGAAAGAGAACATCTGCCTGAGTGCTCTGGAGCCGTTCCTGGGTTATCTGCCTGGGTTCTATGTCTTCCTCCAATCCAGATTATCGGCCTGGTTGCTCCATCTCACTAGAGATTACCTGCCCAGGAATCCCATCTTCCCTTGGAGTTACCTGCCTGAATGCCTCTTTCCCAAGATACAAGACTTCCCAATGACTTTACCAGTGGGCATGTCCTCTCCCCCAGCCCATTGATCTCCTGCTAGCCATGTATTTCAGGCTGTGGGTGTTATAGTGGGATCCCAGCTATGTCCTTGCTGCATTCCAGCCACATTGGAGCCCTTTTAGGTTAAGTGCACAATGATAGCACCTCTTCTAATCCAGATCGGTTGCTGTACAGAATTACTGTCCACGTTCTGCAGGTGAGCTCTCCTGAGCCAGCATGCCATCGCACTCACCGGATAGGCTGTTACTCCTTGGGTGGGTTGGGACTGCTGCTCTTTGCTGACCTTTGCTCTGTCCTGATTTGACCGGCTCCCCACAGCCAGCAATGTCTGCTTCTTCGGCGAGTGCTCCTACTACTGCTCTACGGAGCACGCCCTGTGTGGCAAACCGGACCAGCTCGAGGGCTCCATGGCGGCCCTCCTGCCTGACAAGGAACTGGCTAAACGCCACTCCTGGCGCAGCCCCTGGAGACGCTCTTACCACAAGAGCAAGAAGGCGGAGTAAGTGTGTTGGAGGGGAGGTTAGGGGTGCAGGTGGGGTGGGTGGTGAGTGTGGCAATGGGATGGGGGCTGCAGGAGAGAGATGGCGGCGGGACAGGAAGACTGACAGCTGTGTGGGGAAGAGGAGGGAGTGGGAAAGGTGGTACAGACAGTGTCAAGGCACTGGGTCAGGGACGCAAGCTGAAAGTGGTGATGTTCCCCACACCACAGCCACACATGAGAGGGGCATCAGGGTTGCCAGGTGTCCAGTTTTTGTCTGGAACACCCGGTCAAAAAGGGACCCTGGTGGCTCCGGTCAGCAATGCTGACTGAGCCATTAAAAGTCCAGTCGACGGCACAGCAGTCGACTGCCTGCCGTGGGTCCATGCGGCTCCTGGAAGCAGCAGCATCTCCCCCCTCTGGGTCCTACACATAGGGGCAGCCAGGGGGCTCCGTGTGCTGCCCCCACCCCAAGCGCCAGCTCCTCAGCTCCAATTAACTGGGAACTGCGGCCAATGGGAGCTACGAGGGTGGTGCCTGTAGATGGGGCAGTGTGCAGAGCCGCCTGGCTGCTTAGGAGCCTGAGGACATGCCACTGCTTCAGGGAGCTGCTTGAGATAAGCACTACCCGGAGCCTGCATCCCCCATGCCCCAACCCCCTGCCCCAGCCCTGATCCCCCTTCTACCTTCCGGACCACTCAGTCCCAGCCTGGAGCACCCTCCTTCACCACAAACCCCTCATCTCCGGCTCCATCCAAAGTCTGCACCCCCAGCCAGAGGCCTCACACACACCCCACACTCCAACCCCCTGTCCCAGCCCACAGTCCCCTCCCACACCCTGAACTGCTCATTTCTGGCCCCACCCCAGAATCCACACCCCCAGTCCAAAGCCCTCACCCCTTCCCACATCCCAACCCTCTCCCTCAGCCCCCTACCTCAGCCCGGAGACACCTCTCATACTCCGAACCCCTCAGCTCCACCTCCCATCCCAGAGCCCCCTCCTGCACCCCAAGCCCCTCATTCCTGGCCCAACCCCAGAGCTCATACCCCCAGCGAGAGCCCTCACTCCCTCCCGCACCCCAACTCCCTGCTCCAGCCCAGTGAAAATAAGCGAGTAAGTGAGGCTGGGATGGAGTGAGTGGTGGGTGGAGCCTTGGAGAAGGGGTGGGGCCTCAAAGGAGAGGGGGGGCAAGGGTGTTCGGTTTTGGGCGAATAGAAAGTTGGCAACCCTAGACATCTACCATGGAGTGTCCCTTGAAATCCGTTCCTGGGTGTGGGGGTTGAGAAGGCCCAGGGAAGCCCAAATGGTTAAAAAGAGTCATCCAAAGTTTCTGTGATGATCTCCCCACTCCCGGAGCCCAGGACACCCTGTGATTTCCTCCCTTCGGCCTCTCTTCTAAGGTGGGAGCTGAATCAAAATTACTGTGCTCAGGTGAGAAAGACACCACCTTACGACAGTGGCTCCCGCCTGCTCAACCTCATAGACATGACTGTGCTTGACTTCCTGATGGGTGAGTGTGTGCCCCTCTAACAACCTGCCCATGCCTTCCCAGGCCTGGGGCTACAGATCTGCCCACATGTGACACACTCATGCCTGCAAGGAAGCTCTGAGGCTTTTGCATAGACATTTTTATTCACAGATGACTAGGGTTGCCAGTTTTGGTTGGCTGTATTCTTGGAAATTTCATCACATGACATAATCTTTAATTAAAGATTAATCTTTAATTCCTGGAAACTCCAGGCCAATCCTGGAGGGTTGGCAACCCTACAGATAACCCATGCCTGCAGATAGTAGGGGGGCAGAGTCAGGGCAGCTGGCTTCAGCAGTGTTACTGAGCATGCTCAGTCTGTGTGAGCATGCTCAGTACAAGCCAAGCAGCAAATCTGGGAAGGCACCTGATCCTGCCTGCCACTTCTGCTTTTATTTATAGATCAGACAGAACTCACAGGGCAATGACAGGGCCCCTTCTGGGGAACTTGTCTGTCTCCCTGCCTGCTTTCCCACGCTACCCCTTCACAGCTGTTACTCAGTGTTACCGCATGAGTCCCTTGCTCTGCCCCCTATTGGCTGCACTCTGGTATTGCACTTCACACCATATTAGGTATTTCCATCATTACACTTCATTTTCATTTTTAACTTCCAGAATTTTGTTTTAATTCTGTTTTAAATCAAATGAACCCTGGGCTCATCCACTCTCCCCCGTTCTGAAATGTCGTTCTTAGCACTCCGGTTATATATTACACTTTCTCCATTACCAGCAGAAAGCCGTTTCCTTCTTGACTGTTATTAATGCCACTGGCACCATAATGACCTGCCCTAGATCACTGAGGTTCAGGTTGTTGTTTGGGAGGATGAAGCCCAGCTTGTCAAGTGTTCCAGGGTAACATTCACAACAGTGGGTGTAATATTGTCCTTTCACATGCTTCCTTGTTGACCAACCTACAGCATTGTTGGTCTACACCACACTGGGAGAGCTACTTTCCTTTTAGTAAAGGTGCCTTTTTATCTTATCTGTGTCAAGGTTTGCACCCCCACACATCTAACTTCAGCATCCTGCTTTGCTTAGCTGGCCAGCATTTTCTACATCTGTTTTTGCATCTTCCGGACTAAAGTGTACAGCCAATGGCTCTCCCCTTCGAGCACTGCCAACAAGTCACAATTTCCCCTGCAAAGGTCGTAGAAATAGTACCAACTAATGAAATTATCCCGTTCTCCAGCTGTTGTGGCCCTGGGAACTCCTTAAATCGAGGCAATAAGGCTCAATAGCATCTGTAAGCTTTATCATTCATCTGTCTTCTCCCTTCTCACAATAGGCATTCAGAGCATTATGGTGCCATCTATTGGGAAGCAAGGGTCAAAAAAATGGTTAAATCCTGCTGTTACGGTAGCCACAGAGAGTATGTCTACACAGCAAAGAAAACCTTGTGGCTGGCCCATGCCTGCCAACTTGGGCTCGCGGGACTTGGGCTGCAGGGTAGACTTCCAGGCTCTGGCTGGAGCCCAAGCTCTTGGACTCTGCAGGGTGGGAGGATCCCAGAGTTTGGGCTGTGGCCCAAGCCCGGGAGTCCTCAAAGCAATGAAACAGCCCTGTGAGCCCAAGTTGGCTAGCACAGGCCAGCCACAGGGTTTGATTTGCTGGGTAGACATCCGGAGTCAGTGCATCCTGACCCCTGCCATGTGACAGGGACCTGATCTTTTGTAAACCCACATCTGATGACTAAAGCCAAGAATAAAAACCAGTTGGTTATGTTCTGAATGTCTGTCATAGGATGGGAGAAGAACTTACATTTACTTCAGTGGGGCCATGTGGGATGTAAATGTATGTGGCCTATATGTCTTGTGCTCTTACACTGGGTGGCTAGTGTTTTTAACTTATCTCCAAGCTGTTGAACCTTTGCTACTGTCAATATACAGCATTTGCTGCACAGGGGCATTCAGCCAAAAGACAATGATGGCTATTGCCCAGTCATTGGCTAATGCTGTTAGTGTTTTTTTCCCTACCACTCTCATTCCTACCCCTCCTGTTTCAGACCCTTCTTCTTTGCTGTGGACGTATTCCAGTGCTGTGCCTCGGTACTGTTCACAATGTTCTGTTCACTGAGGGATCTGAAGAGCATGTCTTGATCACTGCTTGTTTGTTGTCTCTGCTGAATCCCAGTCTCTTTAACTGGTTACATAACTTGGACAGTTTCCCTTTTCCACTATGTTTTGTCACTGATGCAAGCAGTTAGGCTGATTTTGCTGCTGGTGCCATTGGACTTACTTCTGCTCCATTTATGGCTATTGTCCGTTAATAGCTTTCAGGGTGCCCCAGATTGTTGCAGTGAGAATAGTTGGAGGCCTTCAGTCTCAGCTCCATGCTGGGGACAGATTGATCCTCCAAGTCCCACACACAACTTAGACTTGGAAATTAATATCTTAGATTTGTCCTCAGTGATCTCTTCTCTTTCATCCCTTTCTCAATTTTCATTCTGCTACTTATCTGCCTCTTCCTTTTCCGGGATTCAGTTCAGGTTACACCCTATCAAATACCACCAGACAGATTAATGGGGCATGCTGTTGTGGGCAATAAGACTTACGAATGTATTGCTGAGCATTGCAACTTCACTCCCTCTTTGGGAGTTGCCAGTTTCTCTGCAGGCCATTTTCCTCCCTTGACCCTTCTGTTAGCATTATCCATGTTTTCAAACACTTCTGTCCTTTGACCCCAGAATTCAAGGTTGTTCCCTGAAGCAGATGTCTGAATGTTGATTCCCCAAACTGTAAGGGGTCTGTAACAGACCATGCCTCCCTCTCTCTCTAATTTTCTTTTGCTGGAATACATTTGGAACTATGGCCAAGACTTTCAAAAGTGTTGAGTGATTTTAGATGCCCAACTTGAGACATCTTAAAGTGGCCTGATTGTCAGAAGGTGCTGAGTACTGGCCCTCTGCAAATCAGGCCTCTTAAGCTGTCCCAGATCAGAGACCCCAAATCACTAATCACCACTTTTTAAAATCTTGGCCTGTGTCATTGTGCTAGCCAGTGTTCACCCTCTGGAGCAGGCCTTTTGCTGCACCTGGATGCCATACGCCTGACAACATACTGGAATAGTGTTCACCATTTTTCTTCTCGACTCTTCTTTCTGCTGCTTAGACAACAGCTACATCCCTGGTATCTCCTTGGCTGGTATCTCATCAGTGTCCTGCAAGGGACTTTGGAGATCTTCCCCGTTAGCTTATTTCACTTGTTTCCCCACATAGGCATATTACTGGATAAATCGTCCATTAAGCAAGTGTTATACTTTCCCCTGAAGTGTATTGCACTGGCTATTGCTAAAGAGAGGAGGCTGGACTTGATTGACCGTCAGTCTGATCCCTGTGACTTGTCTGCTTATCTCTGTTGTCATGATTAGCTGTTTAACTCTACGGGAGTTTCCCTGGCCATTTACAGCACCTTACAGTTCTCAGGGTCCTGACATAGTAAGTGTTCCATGAGACTGAATTTTGGTATCTGGAGACAAGCAGATCCAATCACTTTCTGCTGATTTTTTTGCTTCCAGTACTACCACTGAATGCATGTGTTCAAGCAAAAAGAAAAGGAGTACTTGTGGCACCTTAGAGACTAACCAATTTATTTGAGCATGAGCTTTCGTGAGCTACAGCTCACTTCATCAGATGCATACCGTGGAAACTGCAGAAGACATTATATACACACAGAGACCATGAAACAATACCTCCTCCCACCCCACTGTCCTGCTGGTAATAGCTTATCTAAAGTGATCATCAAGTTGGGCCATTTCCAGCACAAATCCAGGTTTTCTCACCCTCCACCCCCGCCCCCCCACACACACACACAAACTCACTCTCCTGCTGGTAATAGCCCACAATGTGAAGAGAGTGGTCACTTTGGATGGGCTATTACTGGCACATGCAATGCCCCTCTGCCATGTACATTGGTCAAACTGGACAGTCTCTACATAAAAGAATAAATGGACACAAATCAGATGTCAAGAATTATAACATTCATAAACCAGTCGGAGAACACTTCAATCTCTCTGGTCACGCAATCACAGACATGAAGGTCGCTATCTTAAAACAAAAAAACTTCAAATCCAGACTCCAGCGAGAAACTGCTGAATTGGAATTCATTTGCAAATTGGATACTATTAATTTAGGCTTAAATAGAGACTGGGAGTGGCTAAGTCATTATGCAAGGTAGCCTATTTCCTCTTGTTTTTTCCTACCCCCCCCCCCAGATGTTCTGGTTTAACTTGGATTTAAACTTGGAGAGTGGTCAGTTTGGATGAGCTATTACCAGCAGGAGAGTGAGTCTGTGTGTGTATGGGGGTGGGTTTTTGGAGGGGGGTGAGGGAGTGAGAGAACCTGGATTTGTGCAGGAAATGGCCTAACTTCATTATCATGCACATTGTGTAAAGAGTTGTCACTTTGGATGGGCTATCACCATCAGGAGAGTGAATTTGTGGGGGGGGGTGGAGGGTGAGAAAACCTGGATTTGTGCTGGAAATGGCCTAACCTGACGATTACTTTAGATAAGCTATTACCAGCAGGACAGTGGGGTGGGAGGAGGTATTGTTTCATATTCTCTGTGTATATATAAAGTCTGCTGCAGTTTCCACGGTATGCATCTGATAAAGTGAGCTGTAGCTCACGAAAGCTCATGCTCAAATAAATTGGTTAGTCTCTAAGGTGCCACAAGTACTCCTTTTCTATTAACATGCTATTCACTCCCTCTTCCAGATGTTAACTAAGATGGCTCCACCACTGATCTCTGCAGTACCTGTCTCTAGGCTGCTCCTCTAACTCACTACTGTGCCCTTGCTTGTTAGTCTTTTTTAGCGTTTTCATCCAGGTTCCAGTCCACAGGACAGTGACATAGCCAAGATGATATTGACATAATTTTAAGAGTAAGATTCTGTGAGCCACAGTATCCAGTGCTTTACTAAGATCCAAATGTGACCCACTGCCACCACCTTTGTCATTCTATCTAAAAAGCAGGAGAGTTTGACTGACAAGATCTATTATTGATAAATCTTGTGTTGTTTATTGCGCATGGCTCCATTATCTTGGGTGGTGATTGTTAGGATCATTCTTCTTTCCTTTTTTTAAAGATCAGCATCTCAACTGCTTTGTTCTAGTCTCTGATGATCTCCATGGATGTTCAAAAATAATCATCAGAGGTCCAAAAATATGTTAGCTTCTATCTTCACTCCCTGAGGATCTATAGAAACCATGCCATCTTCTCCATGTACTTCTCCCTTCACAGTTCCACCTGCTTCACTCCACTCCCAGCTATTCCAGTCCTGCCCAGTTCCTCCACACTCACAGCTGTACCTTTGCACTTCAGGCCTGGCATGCAGCTCTCTCCTGCAGTTCCATTTCCCCACACTACAAGCACACAGACCTGAGCTGTAGCATCTCCCACTGTCCTAGTCCTGGGACCTCCCCTGAAGAGAAATAGCCACTCCTGTCAAACAAGCAGTGATTTTGAGGCCCACCAAACTCATTTCACTGATGACCCACTAGACATTCAACCCACGTCTCTAAAGGAGAAAGGCTACATACAGCCCTAACTCAGCCTCTCCCCAGCATGAGCCTTGAGACACTTTCTCTGCCCTGATCTACACTACAGAGTTAGGTTGACATAAGGCAGCTTACGTCAACCTAACTCTGTAAGTGTTTACGCTAAAATGTTGCTCCCGCCGATGTAACTTAAACTCGCCCACTATGCTGACTTAATAACTCCACCTTCAAGAGAGGTGTCGCGCTTAGGTCGACGTAGTTAGGTCGACGCAGTGTCTGTGTAGACACTGCGTTGCTTACATCAACCGTTACGGTCTTTCAGATGCCATCCCACAATGCCCCACGCTGACAGTTAAATCAGTGCCCCTGGCTCCTGGTGAGGACATGCACTGCTGACACAAGAAGCATAGTGTGGACAAGCAAAGTGATGTAATTACTGTGGTGGCTGTGTCGACGTAACTTAGGTCAACATAATTTTGTAGTGTAGACGTGCTCTTTGTCTACTCTATCCCTGGAGCGCAGGATGTGCTTGAAGCAGAATGTCCAGTTTATCTTCTCTGCTGCTTTCCCCCTTCCCCTTTGCCCTTCCCCTTTCCCCATTCTCCTCTCCCTTCTGCAGGTAACATGGACCGACACCACTATGAGACCTTTGAGAAGTTTGGTAACAACACCTTCCTGCTTCACCTGGACAACGGCCGAGGGTAAGGGTGGGAGATGGACTCCTGCTGACAAGGAGTATGGAGAACAGCAGACACAGGGAGGCCAGGGGAAGGTTCTGGCAGGGGAGTGTCTCTGCATATGCTGGGAATGATGTGGCCGTCCAGACATTGCTTATGATGTCATTGCCATATTGCTGTTGAGGTCTCTGGCCCAGGTGGCTGGACAATATTGCACAGCCCATAAGGGGCACCTTACACTCATTCAGGAAATCGATACTCTCTTTGCTCTCCTTAGATTTGGGAGACATTCTCATGATGAAATGTCCATCCTGGCCCCTCTCCAGCAGTGCTGCAGGTAATGGCTTTCTTTACCCCTTCCCTCCTGCCCCATTCCACCCCCGAGGGGGTAGCTTTCCAAGGAATCAGTGGAAATCTGATTGTTCTGGTTCAGGAAGTGCCCTGTCTGGGCTTGGGCGACTGGATTTTCAAAGTGGAAAAGCAGGATCTCTGTCACGTGGAGTAGAGTGGCTGCTGTGGCCCACCCCAGAGGTGTCTGTTTCAGCAGTGGGTGAGCAATCCCTGCATATACTGTCTGCAAAGCACTTTGGGATCAGTCAGGATGGACGGCACTGCATGAATGTCAGGTGTTGTTGCAGCTGTCCCGTTACTTGGTTGATTTTTCTTTTCTCCTTTCTTCCCTTCCCCTCACCCCCACTCTTAGTATCAAGAAGTCGACATTCTTGCGCTTGCAGCTGCTTGCCACGGAGCCGTACCGCCTCAGTGATGTCATGCGGGAGTCGCTGGCCTCAGACCGCCTCTCGCCAATCCTGTCAGAGCCTCACCTGAAGGCGCTGGACCGGCGGCTCCAGCGAGTACTGGACATGGTGCGCGTGTGCATGGCAAAGGGAGGCCAGAAGGCAGTGCTAGTGGATGACATGGGAAAGCTGCAAAAAGGGAAATGGCAGCACCAAGAGACAAGGAGCAAACAAGCGTGATGGGCTGAGCAGACACTACTTCCCACCATGACCCCTGAGGCTGCCTCTGCAATCTGGACTCTTGCTGAATGAGACTCAGCACTGGTGCAGACACGGCTAGGTGCCCATATTGGGGGCACAGTCCCTGGATCTACTGATGGTGGGGAGAGGGAGACAGTTTAGAGGGGGAAGTGAGTGGGGCAAAGAGAGACAAATGGGAGGTCTGGCTGTAATCGAGGGGGGAACCCTACATAGTGAATCCAGGGGAGGGAGGGAAGTAGATTTCAAACTCCGGTAAGCGTTCAGCTCCTACAGAGTCCTGGAGCCAGCAGGGCCAGTCTGCACTAGAAACTTGCATCAGCACAGTTGCGCCGCTGTAGCACTTCTGGTGAAGACGCTCTAAGCTAATGGGAGGGAGCTCTCGTATAGGCATAATAACTTCACCTCTTTGAGAGGCGGAAGCTATGTCAGTGGGAGAAGCTCTCCTGCCGCCATAACGCTGTCTACATGGTGGGTTAGGTCGGTACAACGACATTGCTCAGGGGAGTGGATTTTTCACATCTCTGAGCGATGCAGTTATAGTCTTGAAGGGAGTATGTAGCGTAGGCCTGGGTTTAGGTAAGGCTAAGGACCCCGGGCTACTTAGGGAGAAAGGTTGCTCTTGTGGATAAGACACTTCTGGAGACTCAGGAGATCTGGGTTCATTTTTTGGGCCATCGCCTCTGTGACCTTGGGTAGGTCACTCATCTCTCTGTGCCTCCACTCCCCTTCTATAAAAGGGAGATAATAATCATGCCTTTCTCTCACCTGTGTCTGTTTATATGTAAGTTCTTTGGGCCAGAGACTGTCTCTCGCTATGTGTTTGCACATCACCTAGCACAATGGGGCCCTGATTTTGGTTAGCGACTCGAAGCACTGCTGGAATACAAGTAAATAACATGAATATTTTGCAGGGGGAAAGCCTCCAGGGGGAATTCCCTGTCTTACAGTGACAGTCACATTAAAAAATCATAGCTTCTTAGTCTACATTTAAGGTGTTTCAGTGTTTTTGTCACTCAGAGATAAGCCTGTGACGTGAGAGTTAATAAATAACCCTCACCTAGCTGGGAGCGCGCTGCTGTGGCTGGAAACTCACGGACACAGTAACTGGGGGGCTATGGGGGTGCATCAGGTCACCAGGGAAGCATGGTGTAGTGATTAGTGTGTGGCTTGGGGAGTTGCATTCATGACTCCTCTGGGTTCCATTCATGACTCCTCTACTAGTTTGCTGTGCGCAGCTTGGAGAATTCAGAGAAGAGCTGCGTAAAGCAAAAGCAGTCATTATTGTGATAAAAACAACAAGGAGTCCGGTGGCACCTTTAGTCTTTAAGGTGCCACCAGACTCCTTGTTGTTTTTGTGGATACAGACTAACACGGCTATCCCCTGATTACTGTGATCGTGGTGGATCTCGTATTGCCACTGCAGACCTTCACTGCATCTCAGCTTGTGCCACTGCCATTACACTGTACTCTTCCTTTGCTCGGTATAGATCATTGCCCTCATCCTAGCGTGAAAACAAGGTGCTAGTGACTGCCGGCACTTTAAATCTCTAGACCTGTTCTGAGCAGGGTTGGATGATACAGTGGTTAAAAACATTGGCAGATAGCCTACAGGAGAGCTCCTGCCAGTGAAACTGCCCCAGTGACAGCAATGGTGGAAAATTAGTCCAGTGTGGTAGAAAAGCCCCAGCGGAGTTGGAATGATCAAATCCCTGGTACACAGAGCCATGGAAAGAATCCACCCCAACCTCCAATAAGGAGGCAAACCTTTGCAGATTCTCATATAATTGCCTTTCACCACTTCTTAATTCTCCCTGAATAAGGGTAATAGCAATATACAGGACTGTTCACATTCACAACACTTTACCTGCTAGATCCTCACAACCAAAAAAGAGATAAAAGATGGTCCAGTGCTCCAGGCATCAGCCTGGGGCTGGAGAGAGCTGGATTCAAATCCTTCCTCCGCTGCAGACTTCCTGTGTGACACTGGCCAAGTCACTTAGCCTCCCTGTCCCTCAGTTCCCCCTCTGTAAGATGGAACTAATTGTGCTTCCTTACCTCAGGAGAGGATTATAAGGAGAACTACATTAAAAACTGGGGTGCTCAGGTGCTGTATTAATTGGGGGTTGGGAACCCAAATCTCCCTTGCAAGGTGGGTAATTCCCATTTACAGATGGGGAACTGGGAGGTGAAGTGAGAGGTCAGAGAAGAAGCCATTGGCAGAGCCAGGACTAGCACTCAAGATTTCTCATCCTGTGTCTAAACTATTGGATCATGTGTCTCTCCAGATCTTTTCCCTCCTCCGTTTTTCTTGATAAATCCTTCACAAACTCTGCCATGGTGACATCACAGCAGCTCTCATGGGAACAAAAGGCATCCATCTTTTAATTACTGATGGGATTACATGATTTTGCACTTGGAAGAACCTGGACTGTGGTCTGGGGGGGCGGGGAGGAGAGCAAGTGAGCCTGCAGTTCCAGCACAGTTATCTAAAGACACAGCAAAGAGAAACATAAATTTGCCAGCCAAGGCTTTGGGAGAACAGGATCACTAATCTGCCTTTCCTCTTCAAATGTCCCCTGCTTGAATTTTCTCTCACACGTGAGAGTTGTTCTTTTAAATGGCACAGATCTATTCAGGGACTAGCACCATATTTAGCCCTGGTGGCTCAGCACCTAGATTATCCCCCTAATCCCTCTAGGGGGAGTTGGAAATTAATCTGCAGTAGGTTTCCGTCAACAAAAACTGCGATGGGGGCAGGGGGAAGGCAGGTGCTGCTAGCAAGGTTGGGGGTGCTGGTGCTACTATTAGGCTGTGGTAGCGTCCAGGATGTGCTAGGTACTGGTGTTCTTGCTTTAAGGAATGGAGAGCTTGTGTTACAGGGAGAGGTTAAAAGAATTTAAATACATCTAGTTTGGTCAATGATGATAAATGGGGGATTCAGTCTACGAGTAACAGGGTTGTACACAACAAGGACAGAGGGGCATACGGTGGGATTTAAAGGAGTCTCGCTAAGGCCTTGGTGGCACTGAAGGTATGTCTACACTGCAATAAAAGACCGGCAGCACGGCCGCAGCGGGCCTGGGTCAGTTGACTCAGGCTTGTGGGGCTGTAAAATTGCAGTGTAGAGGTTGGGGCTTGGGCTGGCGCCTGGGGGCTCAGACCCAGAGAGGCAGGTGAGTCTCAGAGTCTGGGCTCCGGCCCCTGCCTGACCGTCTACACTGCGGTTCGGGCAGCCCGAGCCCAGTGAACCCAAGTCAGCTGACCCAAGCGCTGAGACTCAGTGTAGACATACTCTGCAGTCCAGCCCAGCGGTGGGGAAAGCTCTGGTGTGGGCTGGCTGCCAGGGCGTCAGCCCCCATGTTGTCTAGGCCTGCTCTCCGCTGGTTAAATGACCTGGCCCTATAAACACCAGAGCCTTGCTCCCACTAGAGCTCTCCCCAGTGCTACTATGGGCTGTGCCCAGGGCCGCCCCAAAAGCAAAAAAAAAAAAGGGGGGGCTGCCGGAGATGGGGGGCGGAGGAGTCCGGGGGGGGGGAGGGCGGCCTCTCTTCTCCGCCTCCGCTCTCCCGTGCAGGGGCAGAAGCTCGGTGGTGCTGCGCGCCCCGGGCTCTGCCCCATGGCTCCACTGCAGTCAAGCGCCCGCCTCTTTCCCCAGCGTCCTCCGCTCCCTGCCCCCGGCCAGCGGCCGGGGAGAGAGAGGAGGAAATGGATAAGAGGCGGGGGCAGGGCCTTGGGAAAGGGGGTGGCATCGGGGTATACCCCTCTCCAGCCCCCTGCTGTGAGCCGCTCAGGGCAGGGGGCTGGGAGCACCCCCATGACCCCAGCCCACCTCCCGAGCCATGACCCCTGCACCCCCCTCACACAGTGCAAGCCCTCTGCCCTGACTCCTGCACCCCCCACCCACTCCCAGCCCTCTGCCCTGACTCCTGCACCCCTCTCCCACACCCTGTCCTGCCCCCCCACACTCCCAGCCACCTGCCCTGACTCCTGCACCCCCTCACACACCCCAGTCCTGATTCCTGCACCCCCCTCACACACCCCAGCCCCCTGCCCTGACTCCTGCACCCCCTCACACACCCCAGTCCTGACTCCTGCAACCCCTCACACACCCCAGCCCCCTGCCCTGACTCCTGCACCCCCCACATGACCCCAGCCCTGACTCCTGCACCTCCACACATACCCAGTCCCCCACACCCCATGTCCTGATCTTGCACCCCCCACACATACCCAGCCCCCCCCACACACACCCCATGGCCTGACTCCTGCACCCCCCCCACATCCCCACCCCAACCCTGAGAACCAAACGGGGAGCTCCTGCACCCTCCTGCCCACATATCCACCTGCACCCCTCGCACCAAACGGGAGCTGCCCCAGGTAAGTGCTCCACACCCCTACCTCCTGCCCAAACCCTGAGCCCCCTCCCTCATTCTAGCTCCTGGCCAGACCCTGCACCCCAACCCCCAGCCTGCTCCTGCACCCTAACTCCCTCCCAGACCCTGCACCCCCAGCCCTGTACTCAGTGCACCCCCACCCTCAGCTCGATGTGGAGAGAAACAAAGAGAATGGGCTAGAACTAGGGAGAAGGTAGGTACCCACTTTATGTGGGAAGGAGTGCGAGGGATCCTGTTTACCCCCTCCCCAGCCCTGCTGCACTTGCAGTTTACCCCCAGCCCCTCCCTTGCTCCAGGGTCTAACCCTAGCCCCCGCCCTTCTGTGCTTTTGCTCCTGGTCCCTGCCTTGCTCCAGTCAGCAGGGACTAATCCTCCCCCTGCCCCACTGTGCTCCTCTTGCCCCTGGCCCCTGTCTCACTCCAGCTGGTGACCAATCCTCTCCATTCCCCGCTGTGCTCTTGCCCCTGGCCCCTGCCTCGCTCCTGCTGGGGACTAATCCTCCCTCCCCCCATCCCCCCCATGCCCAGCTGTTAGGGTGGATAAAAATTAATGACTTAAAAAAAAAAACCAAAAATATCGGATTTTTTTATTTAAATTGGATTTTTGAGGAAAAAACATATCTAAAGATAGTTTTAATTAAGATACATTATATCTCATCATGGAATAGGGATTATAAATTCTAATTCTACGGTATGAGACAATATATTAATGTAATATTTAAGAAAAGTTTTGTAAATGAGTTCTAATAGTTCATGAATTAGGGACCCAATCTTATGGGGTTCCACAGGCTTCTGAATAGATTATTTAGGTTAATCTTTCTATCTACCCAATGGGACTCAGTGCTCAATCTAGAAGATACCATCAGAAATGCTTAGTTTAGCTGTATTATGTTGTATTATGCAATAAGCGCCGAACTGCGTGATATAGATGTTATCGAAATGTATAGAAAGCCCGCGTTCGCTCGCAGCATGCGTCCCCACTACTGCGGCGCCGCATTACCATTGGTCCTCCCCTCCCCCTCCGACTACTATTCTAGAAAATTCTTTGACCTATATAAGTGGCCGGGTCAGGCATGCCCAGTGCAGGGTCTACAGTGTTTGTAATCTTTGTCGCGTGTACTCTGCTGAAATAGCATAACAAGCCCGTGGCTTTATGTTTTAATTCAACTGTATGATACCCCCTTTTAATTTTAAAATATGGATCGGTTCGTTGTTGATATAAGAAAAGGAGCAGACAAACTGAATTATAATGAATGTGCTGATGGTAGTGCAAATACCTCGGACTCCTCGGTTAAGAACTTACATGAAGATAATACCGCCACCAGTTCCAATGTGTGCAATAAACTGAGTAATGACCAACAGAAACAGATTGTGTCTCTTAGTTCAGGTCAGTGTAGTTCCTATTCAAAGCCATCAAATATTCCATCTGATGACTTGGTCTGTGATATTCCAAAAAATAGATTAGAACACCAGTCTCAATTATCTAGAGGTCCTTATCAGCCTAGATTGAGTATGTTTCCTAGAAGTAAAATAGGGAAGAAACAAAGACGTTTTCAGTCCGATTGGTATGCAAAGCATAGGTGGTTAGAATATAGCCCATCAAAGGACGCAGCATTTTGCTTTTACTGCCGTTTCGTCCCCTTTAATGATGCAGCATTTATTGATAAGGGATTCAGAAACTGGCATAGGGCTAATGAATGTTTTAAAAACCACCAACTGTCAAAATCTCATGTGTCGAGCTGTTCTTCATGGTCAAGTTTTAATGAAGGGAAACCTGTTGATGCATTGTTGGATGAGGGCAAGCAGGCTTATCTGTCTAAGCAAGAAGAAGAACGGTGCCATAAACGAAGTGTAATTGACATTGTTCTGTGTTTGGCGAAAGGCGGGAGACCATTCAGGGGTCACAATGAAAAAGCTGACAGTTTTGAGAGAGGCTTATTTCTAAATCTTGTCAATATGCTCCAAAAATATGATCCTGTAATGACAAAGCATGTGCAACAATCTCCTCGAAACGCTACCTATCTGAGTAATCGCATCCAAAATGATTTAATTGTAGCCTTGCACAACATTGTGCAACAAAAGATTGTGTCTTTACTAAATGGAAAAATGGTCTCAATAATTGCCGACGACACTACTGACTGTGGACACCATGAACAGATGTCCATGGTGGTGCGGTATTTTGACAATGAAAAACATAGTCCAGTTGAACATTTTGTGTCTGTTCAGAGACTATTAACAGTTGATGCTCAGTCTATTTTTGACCAGTTAAATGATGTCCTTGGCATTCCTAAAATTGACTGGTCATCAGTGATGTCTGTCTGTTTTGATGGCGCATCTACTATGTCTGGATGTACTGTGGGAGTTCAAATGAAGTGTAAAGAAAGAAACAGTGAAATACTCTATGTATGCTGCTATGCGCATTGTTTGAACCTTGTCCTAGAAGATGCATGCACTGCAAGTAAACAAAACAGAACTGTCTTTGATTTTTTTCGTGTTATTCAGACTCTTTATGCCTTCATGGAGGGGAGTCCTGTGCGACATGCAGTAATGGAGAAGATTTCACAAGAAGTAGGATCCCAGTTGAAGACTTTGAAGTCCCTGTCAAACACAAGGTGGGCATGCAGAGCAGAAGCTGTGGCTGCTGTAAAACAAAACTACTCCATCATTTTACAAGCTTTACAAGAGATTATCGAAACAACTCGCCTTGCTGATGCTAAAATAAAAGCCAGGGGCCTTATCCATGAACTAAATTCATTAAAAAAAAAACAGGAGTACTTGTGGCACTTTAGAGCCTAACAAATTTATTTTGAGCATAAGCTTTTGTGGGCTACGGCCCATTTCATTGGATGTATGCAGTGGAAAATATAGTAGGAAGATTTTATATACAACAGAGAACATGAAACAATGGGTGTTACCATACACACTATAATGTAAATTAGGCTTGAATAAAGACTGGGAGTGGATGTGTCATTACACAAAGTAAAACTATTTCCCCATGTTTATTTTTCCCCCCTACTGTTCCTCACACGTTCTTGTCAACTGCTGGAAATGGCCCATATTGATTATCACTACAAAAGTTTTTTTTTCTCTCCTGCTGGTAATAGCTCACCTTAACTGATCACTCTCATTACAGTGTGTATTGTAACACCCATTGTTTCATGCTCTCTGTGTATATAAAATCTTCCTACTGTATTTTCCACTGCATGCATCCGATGAAGTGGGCTGTAGCCCATGAAAGCTTATGCTCAATTTGACGGGGCAAGGCCAGATGGCTATAGAAAAGTAGTGGGAGATAGATATATTAGCTCCAGGCTAAACAAATCCCTGGTACCAGGATAAGTGAAATGGCAGCTGCTCCAGGTCAATTAAGACACCTGGGGCCAATTAAGAACTTTCCAGAAGGCAGGGAGAACACTAGGTTGATTGGACACCTGAAGGCAATCAGGCTGGCTGAAACTAGTTAAAAACCTCCCAGTCAGTCAGGTGGGGGTGCATGTCACAAGCTGTGGGAGGAAGTTGTGCTGTTGGAGAGGCTGAGTAGTACACACCATATCAGGCACAAGGAAGGAGGCCCTGAGGTAAGGGTGAAGTGGAGCTTGAGGAAGTGAGGGCTGCTGTGGGGGAAGTAGCCCAGGGAATTGTACCTGTCATGTTTCTAAAAGGTCAGCTACCATAGCTGATACTATTAGGGTCCGTGGGCTGGAGCTCAGAGTAGAGGGTGGGCCCGGGCTCCCCCCCCCCACCCTTTGCCCCCTGATTAATCACTGAGACTGGGAGACAACTGAGACTGTGCAAGGAAGGATAACTTCTCCTCACCTCCCTTGCTGGCTTATGATGAAAATGGCTCAGTAGACTGTGACCCTTGTCTCAAAAAGGGTTACGTGGCGGGTCACAGTGAGCCTCTGAGGCTAGCGAAATCCGCCAGGAAATGCGGGACCCACAGAGGCAAGGACAGACCTTTGTCACATCAAATAAATTTGTTAGTCTCTAAGGTGCCACAAGTACTCCTTTTCTTTTTACGGATACAGACTAACACAGCTGCTACTCTGAAACCCAAATTCATTCAAGTTCATCTTTGCCCTTTGCTGTACCCTATTCTACAGATGGTGGTAAAAGTGAGTAAGGCTCTTCAGGCTCCAGATCTCAACTTACTTACTACAATGACGGGGGTGAAAAGCTTGTGTAACTCTTTGGCTGCGATGAGAAGTGGCCCAGAATATTTTCAATCTATTTTCAATGACAGTATGAAAATGTGTGTAGAGAATGATATATCGATTCCTCCAGTTAAGAAGAGAAAAATGTCCACTTGTATTGATGGCGTGTTTGAGTCCCAGCATCACTTTGATACAAAAGAGGAGCAGGAGAGAATAACTTCATTTTACCCACTCCTAGACTCAGTGATTACCGGTATTGACCAGCGATTTGAACAGGAGACTTGTAAAATTGTGACTCCAGGGAAAACTGCTGAGCTTAGACATAGGCAGGGACGATATGAGAATCATTGCCAACAAATGTAAAGTGTCCTTGGATGAGTTGGAAGCTGAAGTCAGATTGCTTCGGGGTTATGACGGTTCTGTTCCTAACGGTAGCACTACGAACACCACCAGAGAGTGGCTAGATTGGCTAAAGGAATTGGATCGGTCTTCCATGTTCCAGGCCTTTTACAAATCTATCCAATGCTTTGCAGTCTTACCTGCTACAAGCTGTTCATGTGAAAGAGCCTTTTCGAAACTAGTACATGTATAAACCAAACTAAGAAGTACAATGTCCCAGCAGTGCCTCGACTCACTCGTGATTCTGTACATTGAACAAGAATTGGCTTCGTCAGTAAATTACAATGATGTGATTGAGGAATTTAAGTCCATAACACCTGGTGAGCAACGTCTCATTCTCTAGGACAGGAAGATGAAGAAATCTTAATCTGTTTTGGTCAATTTGGGTTAGCTCATTATCTGGTTAAAGACAAAGATCATGAAAATTGACTGTATCTTTGTATACGCTTGGTTATCACTACAGCAAAAATTTGGTATTTTGTGTCTCATTTTTTAAGTTTGTATTTTTTAAGTAAAATTTAGTTAATTTAAAAAACATAAAGTTTAGTTAAGTTTTAGTTTCTTTAGTTTGCTTGATGAATAAAAATATGTACTTTATGATTGAGTATTCAATAAATGTTCACCTTTAAAAAAAATTAATAAATAAAATTCCCTGGGTGCACACCCTAATGAAATGTGTTGCACACACCTATGGTAGAGCTGCACAAGCAGCTGTACAATGGTGGGGGTGTTAAGGAAGAGCTTGGTGGAGACACGGCCAAAATGGGATGAAGTTGAGCAAAGAGAACATTTTAGCTGGATGTCAGGAAACCATTCCTACCTGACAGCCTGTGGCAGGCCTATTGCATTGTGACCTAGCCTCCCGAGGGAAGGGATGGGATAAAGCCCTGGGAACGTACTATAAGGAACAGCCCTGCTCTGGGCAAGGGGCAGGCAGGGACGTGCAAGAAGTATCCAAATAGGTCTTTGCCGTCTCCAGCACCTGTGATTCTACATCCTTACGCTGACTTTTGGGAAGCAGAAAAAAAACATTGACTGGGGATAGGCTGTGACCCACTAATCTCATGTCATTTGTGAACCCATGTCTCTAGAGATGGAACGGGCAGCATATTTTCTCCCCAGGTTTTATGCTTCTGAAATGGCAGAAATTACCAGTCATTGTGCTGGTTCCAGGAGACAGGAATTTCATATTTCCTGCCCAGCCCTCTGTCCGTAATGGTTACCAGGGGCTTTGTTGTTCTGTGTTTGGGTTTAAGAGATTTTTTTATTTTTTTTTTTTCCTTTCTTTCTTGGGGGTGGGCAGGTGTTGGCTTGCTTAAAAGGCTGGCAGGCCCTGTTCTCTCCCAAAATGGTGGGAAATTTGCCCCAATTATATAATGATGGCATGAGAGAGCGGGACAGAGGAGGGCAGGTCAAGTGCCTGCTGAGTGAGCTAGGCTGAGTGCTGATCATTTTTTCCAGAGAGGATGGGAACAGGGGGAAAGGACTTGAGGGAAAGAGAGGAGCACTGTTTGGGCATGACTGACTCCTACAGCTGCAGGAGGTGCTGTAACCAACACTGGCTGTAAAGGCACCTGGCTAGTGCGAAGGATTTGGAGTCAGTGAGAACGTGCCCATTTACTCTGGGGCTAAATTTGGCTCTATCTCTTTGACATTCCATATAAACAGTTCCCAGCATAGTCAGACTCCTGAAAGCAGAAGCAGCACCCAACCCTAGGATATGAGAACCAGTGAAGTGGCCAGGCCATCAGAGGTGCTCAGTAGGGGTGGAATTAACCCATGCCCCCCTCTCCACCACCACCTATTAAAGAGAGAGAGCAATAGCAGAGGGATAAACTGTCCAGATACACTGGGTGTGAGCTAGAGATCACCAACTGCTCCCCTGCCCCTGCCCCAACAGGTGTAGAACTGATAAATGAAATTGGTTTTAATTCTTCACTTTACTAGTATAACTTCATAAGTAAAGTTTTGTGAATGAAACTACATTCATTCATAAAACCAGGTACCCCAATAACTGGCTAATTGACAGTTAAGCTGCTTGCTAAGAGCCACAGCTGTTCAGGCCTCTGCCCTTGTAAATTTCACTTTCAATCCAATTGCTGCTTAAATCCCTGAAATTTACACTGTTTCAACATTGCAACTTCTGTTCACTGTTTGTCATTCATTATACTTGTCTATATTGTAACTTCTGTTCACTGTTTGCCATTCCTTACACTTGTCCATATTGTAACTCAAACTCCATTTTAACTTGTCCCAAACTCCATTTTAAAATGCTCACTCAATTTTGTAAAAGCTTGCTACAACCTTCATTTTTGCAAAACCCTGCTGTAATCTTATTAGTTTAGTTTAGATGTGTGAATGAGGTATGTATGGATGATGGAATCAACCTCCAGCCCCAGACTGTCCTGATTAAATAAAGTGTAATAAGCGATGGTCACATAAACACCACCCTATACCGGAAACCTACTGACTGCTATTCCTACCTACACGCCTCCAGCTTTCAGCCAGATCACACCACATGATCCATTGTCTATAGCCAAGCTCTACGATACAACCGCATTTGCTCCAACCCCTCAGACAGAGACAAACACCTACAAGATCTCTATCAAGCATTCTTACAACTACAATACCCACCTGCTGAAGTGAAGAAACAGATTGACAGAGCCAGAAGAGTACCCAGAAGTCACCTGCTACAGGACAGGCCCAACAGAGAAAATAACAGAATGCCACTAGCCATCACCTTCAGCCCCCAACTGAAACCTCTCCAAAGCATCATCAAGGATCTACAACCTATCCTGAAAGACGACCCATCAGTCTCACAGATCTTGGGAGACAGGCCAGACCTTGCTTACAGACAGCCCCCCAACCTGAAGCAAATACTCACCAGCAACCACACACCACGCAACAGAACCACTAACCCAGGAATCTATCCTTGCAACAAAGCCCGTTGCCAGCTGTGTCCACATATCTATTCAGGGGACACCATCACAGGGCCTAATAACATCCATCAGCCACACTATCAGAGGCTTGTTCACCTACACATCCACCAATGTGATATATGCCATCATGTGCCAGCAATGCCCCTCTGCCATGTACATTGGTCAAACTGGACAGTCTCTACGTAAAAGAATAAATGGACACAAATCAGACGTCAAGAATTATAACATTCAAAAACCAGTTGGAGAACACTTCAATCTCTCTGGTCACTCGATTAGAGACCTAAAAGTGACAATTCTTCAACAAAAAAACTTCAGAAACAGACTCCAACGAGAGACTGCTGAATTGGATACAATTAATTTAGGCTTGAATAGAGACTGGGAGTGCATGGGTCATTACACAAAGTAAAACTATTCCCCCATGTTTATTTCTCCTCCCCCCCCCCCACTGTTCCTCAGAGGTTCTTGTCAACTGTGGAAATGGCCCACCTTGATTATCACTACAAAAGGTTTTCTCTCCCCCAACACCCCCACCCCCGCCACTCTTCTGCTGGTATTAGCGCATCTTAAGTGATCGCTCTCCTTACAGTAGAGACTAACCAATTTATTTGAGCATGAGCTTTCGTGAGCTACAGCTCACTTCATCGGATGAACTGTAGCTCACGAAAGCTCATGCTCAAATAAATTGGTTAGTCTCTAAGGTGCCACAAGTACTCCTTTTCTTTTTGCGAATACAGACTAACACGGCTGTTACTCTGAAACCTCTCCTTACAGTGGGTATGGTAACACCCATTGTTTCATTTTCTCTGTGTATATAAATCTCCCCACTGTATTTTCCACTGAATGCATCCGATGAAGTGAGCTGCAGCTCACAAAAGCTTATGCTCAAATAAATTTGTTAGTCTCTAAGGTGCCACAAGTACTCCTTTTCTTTTTGTAAACACCCAGTGGCTGAAGATGCAGACAACAGCCCTGACAAAGTAAGAGGAGTCCACCCTCAAAAGAAAAGAACAAAAGAACAATTGAAAAAACATCAAAGCCAGGTCCTAGGCTGAAAGTCATGTCTGCAATTGACGGGTGATCAATCACACCGAACCCAGAGGCAGCTTGACACAGCAAGACCTATAGACTCTGGATTCAAACTAAAGCCTACAAAAAGGATGAATGAGATGGAAGACTTTGGAGGGTAACATTCTGTTGCCAACATGGAAGGGCATCGGTGCATGCCCAACAGAGACCCAGCCCTTCCTTGTGCCCGGCTTTCCTGTCCAGTTAGCCGCTATAAGCTACGAACCCAAGCCATGAACTCAAGCTACATTCAGGACTGGTAACTATACAGCAGCTGCAGAACATTTGGGGGGTGTGTGTGTGTGTGTGTGTGTGTGTGTGTATACGTGTGTATACATAGGTGTTAGATATTAGTTATTGGTCATAAATCAAATTGTATTATAATAAACGTGACATCTTGTCTTGTCCCCTGAAACGATCCTGTGTAATTCTGTCTGCATAACACAGGGACTCTGAGTCTTAATGCAGGAATTCCTGAAAAGAAGGATTCCAGTCTGGGGACTCAGGGTTTCCAAAGGAATCCAAGTGGCAGAGTCCTCAGGGGTGAATTATGGCCATACGGAATGGACTGGCCAATCCAGAGACTACATCCTGATCCAGCAAAGCACCTAAGCATGCAAGAAATACCACTGAAGTCCTGTGCTTAAATGTTTTGCAGGATTTGGGTCTATGTGACAGAAGAAAGACAAATCATAAAACAAAATTATTGTTAAGAAAGTTAAATGATGGGGGGGGAGGGGGGAATCAATGGGAACATTAGTAAAGGGTGAAAAACCACAGACAAATCAGTTGTGGGGAAACAGATTCTGCAAGCCTGTAGAAAAGGGACTGAATTAGAAGAAACAGAAGAGACCAGGAAGAGAAAAAGGAAATAATACAAAGCAGATCTAGTCTATTATTTTTACTGTAGAGAAAGTTTGCTTCATGCAACATTTTGAAGCTGTGGTTTAATGGCGAATTGGCTGCTTCTAGCAACAGCAAAAAATCTATCCATTTCCCTTGGCTATGAATGAGGGAAGGTGATCTTCCTCTCCCAGGCCGCTTTGGATGCTGCAGAGCCACCTTAATTTTCTTCCTGAAAGTTGGCCCCTGGGTCTAAGAGATTGCTATCGTAGCTGACATAACTTCCGGTCACCTCATTTACATACTTCAGCCTATCTTGAGACTGAAAGGTGAGACCTAAGGTGAAACAATGGGCTTGTGCCCTATTTTGTGATAAACACAGGAGGCCCAAAAGGTGTTTTCCACTCCCCACCCCAACCATGCTTGTTTGTTTTTATCCTTAAACTATCCTGACTGTCAAGACTGTTTCTTCCTGTCCTGCTAAAGGACTCGTTGGAGGTCTCAGATGTACCTTGTGATTCTTATCTTCCCTCTCAAAGCTTTATAGCGTTCTACTGATCTTTCTTTGTCATGCTTGGAAATAATCAGGGTGTTGTTTTTTAATTAAAATGTCCTACTTTGTCAGTGTTTTTCAAGTCCCCTGTCTGTCTTGCATGGACATGGAAGGTTCCATTGCACTTTTCTTAAGAGCATGTTGTTGCCCCAATGTCTTTGGCCAACATTTCCCTGCACCACATGTGTACAGCATACTGCACCACCAACTACCATTCCCCACCTCAGGAGGGACTGCAATTCCAAGCAGGTTTTTTGTCTACATTGTGAAAAAAAAAAGTCTTAAGCAATCTGCAAAGAGAGCCTCAAAACTCATCTGCCAGGTAGAGTTTGTTCATTAACAAGAAGTTGAACCAAACGGCATTGGAAAACTTGGGGATGTCATAATGTAGTTGCTTAACCCTGGGTGTTGCCTTTTGGAAATGCACTGTTTAATACAGGTTTCACTGTATTTTGTAAAGATTCGTAGATATTAAGGTCAGAAGGGACCATTATGATCATCTAGTCTGACCTCCTGCACAATGCAGGCCACAGAATCTCACCCACTCACTCCTGCTATAAACCTCTCACCTATGTCTGAGCTATTGAAGTCCTCAAATCACGGTTTAAAGACTTCAAGGTGCAGAGAATCCTCCAGCAAGTGACCTGTGCCCCATGCTGCAGAGGAAGGCAAAAAAAACCCAGGGCCTCTTCCAATCTGCCCTGGAGGAAAATTCCTTCCTGACCCCAAATATGGCGATCAGCTGAACCCTGAGCATATGGGCAAGATTCACCAGCCAGATACTCAGGAAAGAATTCTCTGTAGTAACTCAGATCCCACCCCATCTAACATCCCATCACAGGCCATTGGGCCTATTTACCATGATATTTAAAGATCAATTAATTACCAAAATCATGTTATCCCATCATACCATCTCCTCCATAAATGTATTGAGTTTAATCTTGAAGCCAGATAGGTCTTTTGCCCCCACTGCGTCCCTTGGAAGGTTATTCCAGAACTTCACTCCTCTGATGGTTAGAAACCTTCGACTAATTTCAAGTCTAAACTTCCCAATGGCCAGTTTATATCCATTTGTTCTTGTGGCCACATTGGTACTGAGCTTAAATAATTCCTCTCCCTCTCCAATATTTATCCCTCTGATATATTTATAGAGCGCAATCATATCTCCCCTCAACCTTCTTTTGGTTAGGCTAAACAAGCCAAGCTCTTTGAGTCTCCCTTCATAAGACAGGTTTTCCATTCCTCAGATCGTCCTAGTAGTCCTTCTTTGTACCTGTTCCAGTTTGAATTCACCCTTCTTAAACATGGGAGACCAGAACTGCATGCAGTATTACAAGTGAGGTCTTACCAGTGCCTTGTATAAGGGTACTAACACCTCCTTATCTCTACTGGAAATACCTCGCTTGATGCATCCCAAGACCGCATTAGCTTTTTTCACGGCCATATCACATGGGCGGCTCATAGTCATCCTGTGGTCAACCAATACTCCAAGGTCCTTCTCCTCCTCTGTTACTTCTAATTGATGCGTCCTCAACTTATAACTAAAATTCTTGTTATTAATCCCTAAATGCATGACCTTACACTTTTCACTATTAAATTTCATCCTATTACTATTACCCAGTTTACAAGGTCATCCAGATCCTGCTGTATGATATCCCGGTCCTTCTCTAAATTGGCAATACCTCCCAGCTTTGTATCATCAGCATACTTTATTAGCACACTCCCACTTTTTGTGCTGAGGTCAGTAATAAAAAGATTAAATAAGATTGGTCCCAAAACCTATCCCTGAGGAACTCCACTGGTAACCTTCCTCCAGCCTGACAGTTCACCTTTCAGTATGACCTGCTGTAGTCTCCCTTTTAACCAATTCCTTATCCACCTTTCAATTTTCATATTGATCCCCATCTTTTCCAATTTAACTAATAATTCCCCATGTGGCACCGTATCAAACCCCTTACTGAAATCTAGGTAAATTAGATCCACTGTGTTTCCTTTGTCTAAAAATTCTGTTACTTTCTCAAAGAAGGAGATCAGGTTGGTTTGGCATGATCTACCTTTTGTAAAACCATGTTGTATTTTGTCCCATTTACCATTGACCTCAATGTCCTTAACTACTTTCTCCTTCAAAATTTTTTCCAAGACCTTGATGTCTGTAGTATGCAAACTAACAGGTCTGTAGTTACCCGGATCACTTTTTTTCCCCTTTCTTAAAAATAGGAACTATGTTAGCAATTCTCCAGTCATATGCTACAACCCCTGAGTTTACAGATTCATTAAAAATTCTTGCTAATGGGCTTGCAATTTCATGTGCCAATTCCTTTAATATTCTTGGATGAAGATTATCTGGACTCAGCAATTTAGTCCCATTAAGCTGTTCGAGTTTCGCTTCTACCTCAGATATGGTAATATCTACCTCCATATCCTCATTCCCATTTGTCATGCTACAATTATCCCTAAGATCCTCATCAGCCTTATTAAAGACTGAGGCAAAGTATTTGTTTAGATATTGGGCCATGCCTAGATTATCCTTAACCTCCACTCCATGCTCAGAGTTGCGGTTCTTTTAGTGCTATAGGATGCAGTAGAATCTTGCTCTGGTAAAGTCTTTGTGATCCCCAAACCCTAGTAAAACTGAGGGTTGGCAAAGTCAAACATGTATTGTAATAAAGGTGTAACACACAAGTGCTGGGACCTTAAGCACTTGATCTTTATTTCCTGTCTCCATCACCTGATGTAGGTCAGAATTATAACAACAAAAGGTTAATACCCCTGTTACATGACAGGGGTTGGTATCCACTGACTACAGCTACTGTTGTAGGGAAGCAGGGCTGAAGTTGTGCTTTATTTGGTGGGAATTTATGTGAGAGGTGGAAGCTTCAGTTCTGTAATATGTGTACCAATTGGTGCAATATGGCCAACCCCGCATGTTCAGAAATCATGAGTCAGGCCCCAAAAATCATTAGATAACTTACAAATCATGGGGTTTAAAAATAATAAATTGTGAGTCTTTTTATTTCATTTTTGCATTGCCATAACACTGCCAGTCTTTGCCACAGACTTCCCATGTGACCATGGGCATGTAACTTAGCCTCTATGTGCCTATTTCCCATCTGTGCAAAGTGGATAATAGTACTTCCCTACCTCACAGGGTTATTGTGATGAGACAGCAATTAAAATGACTGTGAGACCTCAGATACTATGGCAATGGACCCATATAAGTACCTTAGATAGATTGACTGTGGCACTTAGACTTAGACCTGGACCCCAATGTGCTAAGCACTGTACAAATGGAACAAAAACATTGTCCTTGCCCCCAAAGAACTTGCAATCTAAGTATTTGCTTGCTTGCTTTTGAGCGGTCACATTTTCAAGCTTATAAGCACTTACAAGGACCAGAGACATACTTAAAAAAAAAAAAAAAAAAGCTGACAGTCTCACATTATCACAGGACTCCAGGAGCTAAGGCTTTAAGAAAACACATGTAATAGCACAAGACTCCTAATGAAATCTCAAGAGCTGGTAACACAGCTGGGTATTGTTACTTTGGGGGAGGAATGTGTTGCTGCTTTGGCTTTGTAGTTATTTGTAATAGAGGGAGAGCTGGGGTTATGTTCCCCTGTGTTCCAATCCGGATTGAACAGGAAAGCCAAGAAGCCACTATTAGGCTGGGGATGGGGGGAGAGATGGTCCATTGTTACTGCAAAGCAGATACTTTGGTAAATAGTAACGGGAATGTGGATTAAAGCTAGGGCGCCATTGTCTTCCCGGGTCTCTGGGGCTGATTAGCGATCGCCCACCGTGCCCGCTCCTTGGGGCAGGGGCTCTCCTGTTTGTACAGCGCCGGGCACCCTGCAGTCTCCGGCTCTGGTCGGCGCGGGACCCCAGCTGGCGAGCTCACGGGTTAATGGCCGCCGCCTGGGCCAATGACGGAGCCAAGCGGCGGGAAGGCGGGGCCCAGCCGGGGCCTTTGTGTTCGAACCGCCCAATGGCGGCGGCCGGCGGCGGGTGAGTGGCAGCCCCGGCGGCGGCGGCAGCAGCAGCAGCAGCAGCGTGTGGCAGTGACAGGCGCCCGCCCGCCCCAGGCCGTGCCGCGCGCCGCGCCCGGAGCCAGCCGCTCTCCGCGGGGAGCCGAGGGGCCGAGCCGGGGCGCTGCCCGCGGGGCTCAGCGCCGCCCCGCCTGAGACACAAAAGGCGTCCGACATCGCGGCGGCTGGCGAGAGCAGCGGGGCGGGGAGCGGAGCCTCCCTCCCGAGCCACCCAGCGGCCTGGAGCGCGCCGCAGCCAGGTGACCGTGCGCCCCCCCCCCCCCGGGCCAGGCTCGGGGGCCCGCCGCGCTGTTCTCTGCCCCCTCAGCGCGGCGCCTGGGCGGGCGGCCGGGGAACGCACCGCTGCAGGAGCGGGCGGCCGGAGGGGATGCCCCAGGGCGGCGAGGCGCAGTGGAAGCAGCAGCCCGGGGCGGGGGGTTCCCAGTTTGCAAGTGACAGGCTCCCTCCTCCGAGCCTCGCTCTGCCATCCCCGCCGGGGAAGTTGCAGCTCCTGCCTGAGCCGGGGTAGACTCCGGCTCCCTGTCCCCGTCGCTGGCCGTGGCCCCCGCAGGCCTGGCCCGCCCGTGGGGCGTGAGGGCACCCAGGAAGCAGGAGTTAAGAGGGGCCATTTCTGCAAAGTGTTTGCTTTGACTAGGGGCCAGGTTTATCCCATGCGGCGGGGTAACTCTGTTGATCTCAGTGGCGGTAGCCCAGGGCTGAATGTGGCTCCCTAGCTGCATTTGAAGGGTGACTTGTGCTGCTGCTGGTGAGATGTAAGTAGTTTCCCCCCGCCCCTCCCTTTCCCCCCAATGCACTAGGAGGGAGGAGTTTAGAAGCAGGATGTCAAGGGGGGGAGGCACGCACAGAAATGTCTGAGCTCTAGCAAGGTGTGGAAAGAGTCTGGGCAGGATGCGACCACAGAGCGGGAGTTGCCAGGGTGTGGGTGGGAAGGAGCCAGATATGGAAGCATCTCTGGAATTGTGCCAGCTCACAAGGTGGGATTGAAAGTTGTTACTTTGTTCAGTTGAACCCAGTTTTTGGTGCAGTCTCTGTGCAGCAAGACAGCAGTTAATGTGAGGAGTTTGTACCCATGTGGGTGGGCTCTTAGAGGGGGGAATAAAGGGAGGGGGAATTTACAACCCTATAAGCGGTGGAACATAGTGGTGGATTTGGGCCAAGTATCTGCCTCTGCGGCTGTTTCACGTTTTGGCTGGTGTGCTGCGGGGAGGCTGCTTTATAGAAACAGGTGCCAGGCAGGCACTAACATGGACGAAGCTTTGCTCAAGTGGGCTTCTTTCTGCAGGACATGTGTTCTTTTTCTGTCCACAAGACACCTAGTCCCAGTCAGAGCCAAGCTGTTTGCGTTGTGACATGCTGGAAGAAATAGGCTAGTGTCTGCCTGCTGGCTTGTGGAGAAGCTGAGCTAACTTGTTGTTGGGGCAGCCTGGGGCACTGGAAATGGAGGTCATGGGGAAGGGCGCATATGCTGCGTCAGGCCAGTTACTGGACTAGTGCTGATGCCCACCTGGCCCCCTACCGCTGCCAGGGCATCTCGGTCCTGACCCGTGGCGTCCGTTGCTAATTTAGCTTGGCCTTGGCTGAGCAGAGATTGCTCAGTCATGCTGAGCTGTTGGGTGGCGGTGAGAAGAGTCTGGCTGAGATCCACTGAACTCCTCTCGCTTTTGGCACGAGGAAGGATTTGAAACCATATCTGCAGGGGTGAGCGGCCGATGCAATAACCCTGCTGCAACACTCGCCCCACCCCACCTCCAGGATAGGAGACTGCCAACCCAGTCTGTTCTGAGCTGCTGCCTTTCAGGCTTTGCCCGTCCCCACGACTCAGGTGATGCAACCCCTGAGACCCCAAATTCCGGTGACATCTCAGGGAGTGAGGCTGGGTGAGTGAGGATTGCATCTGTACATTCAGAGCATTTCCACGGCCCTTTTCCCTGTCTGCCCCACTGCAGGACATCCCTTCCTCTCCCCCACAACTGAGTGAACGTTCATGGGCCTACCCCTTGCTCAGCCCATTGCCAGCGCCAGGCAGTACCTTCGAGTTCTCACGCTACCTCATCTCTTTCCGTTGCTCTCCCAGGTACCTTGTTGAGGGGTGATTGAGCCTCCTCTGTCATGTCCAGACGCAGCCAGCGCCTTGGGGCCACCCGCTATTACCAGGGTGATGATGATGGCAGCAGCAGCGGTGGCAGTTTGCTATTGGGTGGCCAGGAGCCCCCCTTTAGGGACAGTCCTAACAGGTAAGTGGGTACAGGGTGGGGGGCCTATATACCTCATCCCCACCTGCAGTGGTGTTGTGAGGTTTGTCCGTAGCCCAACTTGAAAAAGATAAGGAGTCAGTTTGCCATAGTGTGAATTTCCTCTCCTGAACCCCAGGTCAGGGGTCACTGAGAGTCCAGAGCTCCTTACCCCGTTCTGTGCGAGGTGAGGGTCTGTCCCTGAGCGCTCTGCACTTATCCTTAGAGGGGCAGGGTAGTTCACCCACTGGTGGTGAAAGGAGCATAAGAGAAAACCTACTGCTACTTTCATGACTTTACCAGCTGGATTTCCTTGCCGAACCCTCCCATGGCCGGCTCTGGGTAACCCCCTGTGTGCCCCACAATCGTCTTCCACCTTATTCCTCCCAAGCGGGAGCACAGCACTCTTGCTTGTCAGGCATATTTTGGTGTTTCCTGGCCATTGCCCTCACTCTCGTATCACTGAGGGGGGCTGCAGTGATCAAAACTGGGGTGTGGGGGCCAGCTGTGCACAGTAACGCAAAGAGCTGAGTCGTCAAGCCTGTCCTGGGAGGCCCCCAGTAGAGGTTAGGGGTTGTTATCAAACCATCTTTCCCCAACCCAGCAACCTCTCCTGGTCACAGACACCTTCCAGGAAAACCACAGCAGCTACAGAGGAAGCAGACAGGAAGCAGAGGGCAGGGTGTTCTCTTGAGGGTGGCAGGACCGTGCCTGTGATAGGCCAGAGGTGTGTGTGTGTGGAGGGAGATGGCAGGGGACTGCCCCCAGCGGGACTCTTATTTTGCAAGGACAGATGACAGCAGTTTACACTGTTTAAAATGTGCTGCCTGCTCTGGTTCTCTCCTCGCTCAGGTTGGTTTCACTCCAATGACTTCAGCAGCGGTGTGAATGAGAGGAGGGCAGGCAGGGCCCCAGGCAATGTAAAACCTGACCAGAAGCAAGGCTGGCTCTAGCTCGCCCCTCCCCACTTCCCCCTTGTCAACCTGCACATGTGCACACAGCGTATGAACTCTCTCTCATTTCCTTGCTTCGGGCAGGACCCTACGGAGGAAACCGAGCAGCATGAAGCGCCTCTCTCCAGCCCCGCACCTGGGACCTCCCCCTGCCACCCAGACCTCCTACTACAGCGAGTCTGTGATCAGTGAGTCCTACCTGGGCAGCAGCAGGGGACTTGCTGGTGGGGGCAGCACTGCCTTTGATGACCCACAGGACAGCGACTCCTACTGGGGTGAGTGCTGTCTCCCCTCAGTGCCAGCTGTACCGTGTCCTATCACCCAGTGGGGCCCCTGCCCCTCTCCCTGCAGCGACCCTGCTCCCCTCCTCTTTGATGTGAAAGAAAAACCTATGAACTGAGTCCTGGGCTTCATCTCCAAACTGCCTCAGCAATGGGATCCCAGGCCTGCCTTAGAATGTGCCCTCTTTGCTGGGAGCAGGGGACACTTGAGAGGAGAATTGAGTCTTCTCAGTTCCTCTCCCCTGGGCTGCGTGGGTTGCCAATGACTTGAGTAGTGATCACACACACACACGCACCCCTCCCCCAATGGAGCAGCCCTGAGTGAAGGAATGCAGCCCCACAGGGAAAGATTGTTGTCCCCCTCAGCCAGTACTGATGGGGCACCAAGATCAGTCCAGGGGAGTTATCAGGGCGGGAGGTATTGGGATTGCTGAAGACCCCGATAAGTGTGTAGGGATAGGCCTCCCTAGTGCTGCGAGGGTAATTGGGCACACCCTGAGTCACTAGCAGCAAGCCCGCTACCCTACAGAATTCTGTCCCCTCCACCGGCCCCAGTGTGTGCCTGGGGAGGAGGAGCACAGAGGCTGTTGGGTAGTTTCTCAAGGGGACTCTGTTTCCTGGACAGGTGGGGAGCTCTCCGCGAGGAGAAGAAGAGGCACAGGAGGTACGGAGTCCAGTAAAATCAATGGGCTGGCAGAGAGCAAGACTTATGACACCTATGCCTCTTCATCTGGCTACTCCTCTGAGGATGACTATGCAGGTAGGGATGGCTCTGACACCCTGAAGGTGGCAGCAGCATGGGTAGCAAGGTTGCCTGGGATAGAGGCCTCCCGATAGAGACCCACTTAGGTCCTGGCTCCATTGCCTGGGGAGAGTATAACCTCACAACCAGGGCTGGCCATCATCATTTCAGGATCACCTCAGACCTGCCTCTGTGACTGCAGTGAGATCAGAGTGAGGGTTCCCCACCTCACCTCAGGCCTGGCTCTGCAGCTGGGGGAAGAATAGTGAACATTCACTAACTAAGGCATCAGGGCCCCTCAGCACTGGATGCTGGAAGTCCCACCCCCCATTCCAAAGCGAGTGAGTGAAGACATGAGACCTCACTTTTGTGACTTACGGCCTCTTCTTCCTTCCTTCGCACCAGGTCGCTCTTCCTTGGACCAGAGCAGTGCTGGTTCTGGGTTCAGGAATGCCATCTCACGAGCAGGCTCTTTTCTCTGGCTGGTGGTCACTTCACCAGGTAAGTGTGGGGCTGTCAGCATTCTCTGTAGGCAGCATTCTCCCACGCACACTGACACCCACCACCCTCCATGCGCACACGTGCAGTAGTCATGGGTCAGAAGGGTATTTTCTCATGTGCTGGTTTTAAAAAAAAAAAAAAAAAAAAAAAAAAAAAAGTAAAAACCATGTTCACTAAAGCACTGTGAAAGTTAGGAAAGAGGGGACCTGGTACCAGGGCAGGAATGAGGGCATTGTCACAGGTCCCAGGGCTGGAATAGCCGGAGTACTGAGGGCAAGTCTGGTGTGTGTGTGTGTGTCTCTTTGAGATGGATTATTCATACTTATCGTTTGTTTAGCACCATTGGTGTGCTTGGTCTTTGAAAACCCGAGAAAGAAAAAGCCTTTATGTACCTCAAATGACATTATAATGACATTTATTTCTATTGTGGTACAGCTCAGGGGGCCCATTCATACTATTTATTTGTATTGTGGTTGTACCTACAGGACCAAGTCAGGGATCAGGGCCGATTGTGCTAGGCACGGTACAAACACACCACTAACAGATGGTCCCTGTTCCAAAGAATCATTGCCCAACACACTAGGTGCTGTACAGTCTAAATTAGATGGTGCTGCTAGGATAGATAATGCAATAGGCGAGCAGGGATGGTCAGAACTCCTAGAAGAACAGATCTCATTCAATATAATGGATTTCTTTCTTCAGGGAATTAATGCCTCAGGGAAGAAGTGCTTTTAAGGAGGGATGGGCGTTTCTGTTTGTGCAGCACCTAGCACAATGGGGTCCTGGTGCATGACCTTGGGCTCCTAGGTGCTATGGTAGCCATAATAATAACAAAGGGTGAGTAGCCTTCCTAAAGAACAGGGAGAGGGCAAGAACTCCGGAGAAAGGAAGCAGGGATGCTGGCCCAAGTGTGAGGAAGATACGAAAGGGACATCTGAATGTTCTGATGCCATGTGTGGGTCTTTGCAGGCCGGATCTTCGGACTGTTGTACTGGTGGATTGGAACCACATGGTACCGCCTCACCACTGCAGCCTCTCTGCTGGATGTCTTTGTCTTAACAAGGTCAGTGCAGATTGGAACCAGAGACATGGGGAAGCAAGTTGGTGTGGGTCTGGACCTGGATCCGGACAGGGCAATGGACAGGTGGAAGATGTGGGGCAAGGAATACAGTGTCCCCACAGGGGAGGAAACCAGTGAGATATATATGTGAAGGACCCCAGTAAATCTGTGAGGAAAACGGTCAGGGTTTTTATTTGTTTTTTTCTTTTCTTGTGGCCAAAACTGACTATGGACCCAAGCTGGGCTGTGTGAGTTGAGATTCAGGGTGTAACTTTCTTCCAGAACTTCCCCTTCTCCACTGCCTTGTACTGTCCAAGTGGATGCAGAAACTCCCTGGGCGACAGGTTCTGGGCAGCTGCACTAATGTCTGTTCCTTGTCCCCTCTGCTCTCCAGGCGCTATTCGGCTCTGAAGAAACTCCTTCTGCTCCTCCTGCTACTGCTACTCCTGGCTTCCATTGCTTATGGTGAGTCATCCCAGGCTCCCAAGCTGTTCTCCCTGCCCCCTCCCTTATGCCCTGGACAGCGTGGCTCTAAGCTCAAGAAGACATCCTGAGCTCTCTGTGGCAATGCGATGCTCCTGTGAGGTCACAGGAGAGCCTGCTTCCCTCTGTGCTCTACATGTGTCTGTACCCAAAGGCACACTCCCTAAGGCAGGTTCCAGTGGGCGGGGAATGCTTTCACACAGGGCCAGGATGTTGTGAGTTTGGCCTTGGCCCGTGTAAATCCAGCATTAGCGCTGTGCTTGGTAACCACTGTCTGATATTCTGAACCCATCCCCTGACTCCCAATCCTCTGGACTGTGAGGGAATCCAGCTCCAGTTCCAAACGCTACAGCTGACCCGTATCTCCAGAATGAGCGAAACCAAACCCTTCCATCCAGCCTCCCCTTGTAGTCCTTGACTTTGTGTTCCCAATTTGTAGTTTAATGATCAGGAATAAAACCAAACTGAGTTCTTTAAGGTTGGAACCTCCAAGGTGGTTCAGGTAATTTAATTTTGTGGAGGACTGTGAATGACACGAGTGCTAAAATTTAAAGACTTTATTTAATATCAAATAGTTAGTTAAAGAAAACAGGCAAGCTCTGCATTTATGCCCATGTTCTAAGATGAAATGATGCATCCTGTGGTGATCAGTCCTGGATGAGAAGAATGGGTGTAATCCTTTCTCCGTACCTGGATGGTAGATGGGCGCATCAATCTAAAATTAGCATGCTGTCCTTGTTGTAATCGCTTATAACAACACTCCACAATTAATTAGCATTAACCCTGCCTATTAATATATATCTATATTTCCACCACCATAATGAAAATACCTTCTACTCCCTCACTGGCTATTTAATATTAGACTTGCCTTTAATTAATATCTGCGTAAATGCCATACCAATGACTCTATCCATCTAGATAACGTTTTCCAAAACAATAACGTTTTATCTAAAACTCTTTGAAAAACAGTTAGGACCAAAACCTGTTTGCAACATGATGGGGGGCAGGGCTATGTCCTAACTCAGTGCTTTTCAACCTGGGGTCAGCAGACCCCTGAGGGTCCGCACACTATGCCTAAGATTTCCAAAGGGGTCTGCACCTCATTAGAAATTTTTTAGGGGTCAGCAAATGAAAAAAAGTTTGAAAACCACTGGCCTAACTTGTCTCTGAGCTGCCTCATTTTACTTCACTCAGATTTTACCAGGCCTCGCTTGGCTATTGTCAAGCCTATTTTTAGGAGGTACATTTTTGAGCCTACTTATGTTTCAGCACATTTCTGTATAACATAAGCAAACTATCTCTGTGGGCTACACCCTATAGCAGCAGTCCCCAAACTTTTTATGTCACCCCCCGCCTCCCCTTACCTGTAATGGACTCTACTTGTGCCCCCCTGGGAGCTGGGGCTGGGAACCAAGCTGGGACCTGAGCAGAGCTGAGGTCAGCGCATGGCTGGGTGGCAATCCCTTCCTGCCTCCTGTCAGGGCTGACCTGGGCCCTGCTGCACCTCCAGGATACCCCATAGTTTGGGGACCACTGCCCTATAGCCTCTGGGTCAGGAGCTGAATTCTATTGCTTTGTCCTAGCTTCAACATATACAACACTGCAAGGGGGTTCTCTGCTGCCTTGTGTGGTGGTGGTGGTCATTGCTGTGAACTGCATCAAAAATGAAAGGGAGTACTTGTGGCACCTTAGAGACTAACCAATTTATTTGAGCATAAGCTTTCGTGAGCTACAGCTCACTTCATCGGATCCATACATCGGATTCATACAGATCACTTCATGCATCCGATGAAGTGAGCTGTAGCTCATGAAAGCTTATGCTCAAATAAATTGGTTAGTCTCTAAGGTGCCACAAGTACTCCTTTTCTTTTTGCGAATACAGACTAACACGGCTGTTACTCTGAAACCTGTCATTATGCATCAAAAATGTGTACCTGAATGAGAGGAACCCATCTTCCGGTCACTATGGTGAAGTCACAAAGCCTGTTTGCTTTCTGTTCACATCTGTGAGCAAACCGTTTCTGAAGCCTGTCTGGGCATTTCTAATGCACCTCCATTTGTGGTCTATTGTACACATCTCCTCTCCCCCCCTCCCCCTCCCCCCCTTAACCAACCAGTCCCCTTTTTGTGTTGCCAGGTGCTTGGTATTTCTACCCCTTTGGATTCCCGATGCTCTACCCTGCCATGTTTTCTTGGGGCACAGCAAAGCTTTCTACCCCTGTTGCTGGGAAAGAGGAGATGCTTAGAGCCGGGGATTCATCTGCGTTCTTTCGGGTGAGTGCCAGACGGATCTGGGGTGTGGGAGGGGAGTTCCAGCATTTCTTCTCATCCCTCCTGCAAATGCACCTACCCCTTAAAATCTCCAGTAGCAGGGTTAGGCAGACTGAATGTGGCTGAGGGACTCAGTCTCTAATCTGAGAGCAGCTCCCTTTTCATACCCTGAAAATGAAAGATGCGGGAACAAGGGAGATGTCTTTAGCATCTGGGCTTGGATCATTTCCAACCTGTGTGCATACAGCCCTCTCTGCTAGCTGAGCAGAGGGCGCGT